>NC_064921.1:923266519-923958019 GCF_023897955.1 Schistocerca gregaria | reverse complement strand
AGAAAGTTATTTGGTCGAATCAGTCTTGCTTCACACTGTTTCCAACTTCTGTCCTAGTTTAGATTACAAGAGTGCAACACAGCGGTAATGATTTAGGCAGCCATAGCTTAATAATTCCATGGATCCCTTGGTTATCCTCCAAGGTCGCACTACAGCCCAGGATTATGTGATCGTATTGGGTGCAATGGTATAATGTTTGTTCCCCAGTGATGACGCTGTTTCCCAAGGGGACTGGCCACTGTGTGCACAGCTCGCCCGTCCTTGAGTCGTTTTTTGAGCACGAGGATGAACTGGCGCACCTACCATGGCCTCTTAAACATCGTACTATTTTTCAGGAGGAAAACCATATAGCACCTGTGTTATCCATTCTGAGATGTATGGAAGCCGTTTTGAACTCCAACGGATTTCCTAAACCTTATTAGGCATGATAATGGGTTTTTAATGTTACCATATATTTCCCAGTCCCTGTATATTACTAAATTTCTCTCATATACGTAGATCTGTTATTGTGGCAGCAAATGCACAGAGGGATTCCATGTAAAAAGAAATGAATTATATGCCTGTACCGCGGTTGTGAACTGTAGATTAAAACTGAAGGCAGTGCACAGAAGGGAGAATTTAAGGAGATGGGACCTGGAAAAAACGTTAGAACCAGAGGTTATAGACAGTTTCAGGCAGAGCATTAAGGAACGACTGACAAGAATTGGGGAAAGAAATACAGCAGAGGAAGAATGGGTAGCTTTGACAATTTTGACAGCAGAGGATCAAGTAGTTAAAAAGACGAGGGCTAGTGGAAATCCATGGGTAACAGAAGAAATATTTAATTTAATTGATGAAAGGAGAAAATATAAAAATGCAGTAAATGAAGCAGGCAAAAGGGAATACAAACGTCTCAAAAATGAGATCGACAGGAAGTTCAAAACAGCTAAGCAGGGATGGCTAGAGGACAAATGTAAGAATGTAGAGGCTTATCTCACTAGGGGAAGATAGATACTGCCTACAGAAAATTAAAGGGACCTTTGGAGAAAAGAGAGCCACTTGTATGAATATTAAGAGCTCAGATGGAAACCCAGTTCTAAGCAAAGAAGGGAAACCGGAAAGGTGGAAGGAGTATATAGAAGGTCTATACAAGGGCGATGACCTTGAGGACAATATTATGGAAATCGAAGAGGATGTAGATGAAGATGAAATGGGAGATACGATACGGCGTGAAGAGTTTGACAGAGCACTGAAAGACCTGAGTCGAAACAAGGCCCCAGGAGTAGACCACATTCCATTAGAACCATTGACGACCTTGGGAGAGCCAGTCCTGACAAAGTCTACCGTCTGGTGAGCAAGATGTATGATACAGGAGAAATACCAACAAGTCTTCAAAAAGAATATAATAATTCCAACCCCAAAGAAAGCAGATGTTGACACATGTGAAAATTCCCGAACTGTCAGTTTAATAAGTCACAGCTGCAAAATACTAACGCGAATTCTTTACAGGCGAATGGAAAAATTAGTAGAAGCCGACCTCGGGGAAGATCAGTTTGGATTCCGTAGAAATGTTGGAACACGTGAGGCAATACTGACCCTACCACTTATCTTAGAAGATAGATTAAGGAAGGCCAAACCTACGTTTCTAGCATTTGTAGACTTAGAGAAAGCTTTTGACAATGTTGACTGGAATACTCTCTTTCAAATTCTGAAGGTGCAGGGGTAATATACAAGGAGCGAAAGGCTATTTACAATTTCTACAGAAACCAGGTGGCAGTTATACGAGTCGAGGGGTATGAAAGGGAAGCAGTGGTTGGGAAAGGAGTGAGACAGGGCTGTAGTCTCTCCCGATGTTATTCAATCTGTATATTGAGCAAGCAGTGAAGGAAACAAAAGAAAAATTCGGAGTAGGTATAAAGGTCCATGGAGAAGAAATAAAAACTTTTAGGTTCGCCGATGACATCGTAATTCTGTCAGAGACAGCAAAGGACTTGGAAGAGCAGTTGAACGGAATGGACAGTGTCTTGAAAGGAGGATATAAGATGAACATCAACAAAAGCAAAACGAGGATAATGGAATGTAGTCCAATTAAATTGGGTGATGCTGAGGAAATTAGATTGGGAAATGAGACACTTAAAGTAGTAAAGGAGTTTTGCTATTTGGGGAGTAAAATAACTGATCGTGTTCGAAGTAGAGAGGATATAAAATGTTGACTGGCAATGTCAAGGAAGGCTTTCGAAATGTGGTGCTACAGAATAATGCTGAAGATTAGATGAGTAGATCACATAACTAATGAGGACGTATTGAATCCGATTGGGGAGAAGAAACGTTTGTGGCACAACTTGACCATAATAAGGGATCGGTTGGTAGGACATGTTCTGAGGCATCAAGGGATCACCAATTTAGTATTGGAGTGCAGCGTTGAGGGTAAAAGTCGTAGAGGGAGACCAAGAGATGACTACACTAAGCAGATTCAGAAGGATGTAGGTTGCAGTAAGTACTGGGAGATGAAGAAGCTTGCACAGGATAGAGTAGCATGGAAACCTGCATCAAACCAGTCTCAGGACTGAAGACCACAACAACAACAACAACAATTAATGAAAAGAGAAAATATAAAAGTTCTGTAAATGTAGCAGACAAAAAGGAATATATACGTCTCAAGAATGAGAAAGACATGGAGTGCAAAATGCCTAAGCAGGGATGGCTATAGGGGTATGGCTAGAGGACAAATGTAAGGATGTAGATGCAAATATCACTAGGGGTAATATAGATACTGCCTACAGGAAAATTAAAGAGACTTTTGGAGTAAGGAGAACCACTTGTATGAACATCAAGAGCTCAAATGGAAACTCAGTTCGAAGCAAAGAAGGGAAACGAGAAAGGAGGAAGGAGCATATAGACGGTCTATACAAGATCCATGTACTTGAGGACAATATTATGGAAACGGAAGAGCATGTAGGTGATGATTAAATTGGAGACATTATACTGCGTGAAGAGTTTAACACAGCACTGAAAGATCTAAGTCGAAACAAGGCCCCTGGAGTACACAACATTCCATTAGAACTACTGATAACCTAGGGAGATCCAGCCCTGACAAAACTCTACCATCTGGTGCGCAAGATATATGAGACAGACGAAATGCCCTCAGAATATAATAATTCGAATCCCAAAGAAAGAAGATGCTGACAGGTGCTCAAAATACCGATCTATCAGTTTATTAAGTCACGTCTGCGAAATAGTAATACGAATTCCTTCCAGATGGATGGAAAAACTGTTAGATGCCAACCTAGGGGAAAATCAGTTAGGTTTTTGCAGAAATTTTGGAATACCTGAGGCAATACTGACCCAACGACGTATCTTAAAACATAGATTAAAGAAAGGCAAACCTAAATTGCTAGCACTGGTAGACTTAGAGAAAGCTTTTGATAATGTTGAATGGAATACTCTTTCAAAATCTGAAGGTGGCAGCGAAAAGGCTATTTACAATTTGTACAGGAACCAGATGGCTAATATAAATGTCGAGGGGAATGAAAGTGAATCACTGATTGGGAAGGGAGTGAGACAGGGTTATAGCCTATTTCCGATGTTATTCAATCTGTATATTGAGCAAGCAGAAAAGGGAAACAAAAGAAAAATTCGGAGTAGCTATTAAAATCCATGGAGAAGAAATAAAAACTTTGTAATTCTGTCAGAGACAGCAAAGGTCCTGGAAAATCAGTTGAACGGAATGGACAATGTCTTGAAAGGAGAATCTAAGATGAACATCAACAAAAGCAAAACGAGATTAATGAAATGGAGTCAAATTAAATCGGGTGATGCTGAGGGAATTAGATTAGGATAGGAGACACTCAAAGTAATAAATGAGTTTTGCTATTTGGGGAGCAAAATAACTGATCATGTTCGAAGTAGAGAGGATATAAAATGTAGACTGGCAATGGCAAGGAAATCGTTTCTGAAGAAGAGAAATTTGTTAACATCGAGTATAGGTATAAATGTCAGGAAGACGTTTCTGGAAGTATCTGTATAGAGTGTAGCCATCTATGGAGGTGAAACATGGACGATAAATAATTTAGACAAGAACGGAATAGAAGCTTTCGAAATGTGGTGCTGCAGAAGAATGCTGAAGATTAGGTGGACAGACCTTATGACTAATGAAGAGGTATTGAACAGAACTGGGGAGAACATAAATTCGTGGCACAACTTGACTAGAAGAAGGGATCAGTTGGTAGGACATGTTCTGTGGCACCAAGGGATCACAAATGTAGTATTGGAGCACACCGTGGAGGGTAAAAATCGTAGAGGGAGACCAAGAGATGATTACACTCAGCTGCTTCAGAGGGATGTAGGTTGCAGTAGGTACTGGGAGATGAAGAAGCTTGCACAGCATAAAGTAGCATGGAGAGCTGCATGAAACTAGTCTCTTGACTGAAGACCATAACAACAGCATCGTGGTTATTAATAACGTAGTGAGGACTCATTGGTGTCTGATTCATGCGCCGCAGGTCCTGTTCATCTAGGTGGAAACATGTTACAAATGTCTTTCGAGTCAAAAAAGTATTTTCAGCTCACACAATTATGTCTGACAATCTTCCAGGGGAAGATTTAGAAATATATATTTCTGGAGCCAAAATGTTTTTACTTTTGTACAGTTATTCGGATGACATTTTCTGTGTATCGTAGATAGTCTAGGTTTACCTCAGAAGGAGGTCGAGCAGTTGCTACAACACACACAAAATAGTGGTTCATTTTACTATACCTCTATAATATACAAGTGTAATACTTAACTGAAATGCAGTCCGTTTCCACTTGTCGAGTACAAGAATACTGATTGTACTGGAATAGAAGGAAGGACCGACTCAGAGCGGAGTACATTTTACTTTAAAAATAGGTATCCAGTTCTTACTTCTGGATCTGAATTATTTTCATGCAGCAGTCAACGAAGCTTACTCTCTGACGTAATTGGTGTGCCGTTAGCGGTGGCTTATGGAACCTTTAGGGGAATGTTTTAGACAACGACTCTCATTCGTGACTGCGTCTGGTAGCTACTGTCTTTAGCTTGTGGTGCTGTCGTGATGAAGCAGAGCCGGGAACATTTGTCACGTGATCGCGAGGGAGGGGGAGGAAGATGGGGAACGAACACACTGTTCACAATCTAGAAGAAGGTGACAGAACCCTTCCATACCTGGATTTCTGGGTGAGACAAAATGGTGAAAGTTACACTGGGATACGTGTGTGTACAGAACATCTAGATATACTCTTTCTTCGCTTTCTAGTTTTGTGGCATGCTTTGATTGAGGTACACAGCACTTTGCTCTGCCAGCTGGCCGGGTGGCCGAGCGGTTCTAGGCGCTACGGTCGCAGGCTCGAATCTTGCCTCGGGCATGGATCTGTGTGATGTTCTTTGGTTAGTTAGGTGTAAGTAGTTCTAAGATCTAGGGGACTGATGACCTCAGCAGTTATGTCCCATAGTGCTCAGAGTAATTTTGCTCTATCTATGCTGATAGGTTCCTATCAGGGATAGAGTTTAGAATGTGATGACAGATTTTACTAGGTTAGGTTGCAAAGTGACAACTTCAGTTGCAGTTGCTTTCTACTTATTTGCCTCCAGATACGTACATTGAGGTCTTTTGGAAACTATACATCCCACCTGAACTTCTTTAAATTATTTATTTATGGTACAATACTGGCGATCGTTATCACTCGGTCATCACAAGCAAGATTCATTTCGAGAGAACAGGACCAAAGCGTTCTGTATTACACTATCAGAAATTCCCATAAGCGACAGAACCATAAAGTAAAAGCGTAATACGAATAATTGCTGTGAGAGTATCACTAGTGTCTCATATTTTATGCGAACTGATTCGTATAAATCCGTCGCCGTAGTCAAGTCCGCCCCTGGTAGCTGAGTGGTCAGCGCGACAGAATGTAATGCTTAACGGCCTGGGTTCGATTCCCGTCTGGGGCGGAGATTTTCTCCGCTCAGGGACTGGGTGTTGTGTTGTCCTTATCATCTTTTCATCCCAATCGACACGCAAGTAGCTGAATTGGCGTCATCTCCAAAGACTTGCTCCTGGCGAACGGTCTACCCGACGGGAGGCCGTGGCCACACGGCATTTCTACACCGTAGTGAAGACTACGTATTCTGGACGAATTAATTAATAACTGTATCAATATAAAACTGCAAAAGTTTTGCGTACATAATCAACAAAAGAAACATCACGATCCCACAAAAGCAGAAAATCAAAACTCGAAGTTAAATAGTACGTGCCTTTGTATATTTCCCTATGAAAAATAATGCTTTTCACAGAAAATTTAGTGTAATCGCGCCCTAGCATGTAGTATGTTAAGTTCCCGTTACTTTAAAAAGTAATATCGGTACAGAAACATATTGTTAAGCCGTTCTCAATAGCAAACAGCTGCTCCGATGTTTTAACTTCTTATTATCATTTGCGACAGGTGTCACCAACAAAAGCCCTACGTACATTTTTACCTAAACATCACAATTATGTTCCAGAAGGTCACTGAAGAGCAGTTGACTGGCTACCATGAGCAAATTGAGCGACTAAGCAACAATGAGCATCGCCTTAATGAGGTTAAATTTCAACAGGGAATCCATCTGGGAAATAGGAAAGTTCCTCCCTGGGTAGCATTTCACGAGGGTACTGATACAATCCTGCCATTTATTTACGTACGAGTTTTCGGCAGCTAAATGGAACCGCCACTCCTCGCAGGTACGAACCCCCCATCAACACGGTGCGGGACCTGCGCGACAGCGGACTGAATTGGGCTGCGACGCACATAGCATGGCTGAATCCTCTGAGAGGCACCGACGAGCCGGTGATCATAGACCTGTGCGAGCGATTCAGAGCGCTCAAGGAGGAAGACATGAAGGCGCGCTCTTCTACCCGTGACCTGGCGCTCGGCATCGAACGGCTGCCGGCAGGTGGGTTCTTCTAGCGCGCACAGTCTGCGTCAGGTCTCAGTCTCTGCCGAAAGTAAGTAGACAATGAAACATGTGAAATACAAACAATCTTGCTACAGGAACATCCGTATCTGAGCCAACAATAATAATTTTTACACGCAGTAGTACATTCGATAAAACAAAATGGAAGTGCTATGTAACATTATAGAAAACAACGGTTGGGCTAGGTGCTGTAATACCTAAGTCAATGTCACAGCAACAGAAGAAGATACTACGGGCGACTGCCTGGATAAAGAAATATGCAGTGAACACCAGGACTCTTACACTGTGTGCTGTAACCTCGAATGCCGTGTACAGGACGCGATGTACCACCAGCGTGTGCTTAGCATGGAGTAGCGCACACGAAGGAGGAAACAAACTGGTAAGCCTGAGTGCAAAAGTACTCCCATCTATTGATGGGAAGGGCAACGAGGGACCAACTACCCCAGCCGTCCACAATTTTAAGTCAGTGATTTATATTCAAAAGGAAAAAAAATACAAGAAAGTTGCATGAAAAGCGTTAAGAGCAAATTGTGAGTGGTAAAGGATCATACGGAACAAGAGCACTACAGAACTGTAGCAAAGTTAATACGAAGCTGGCAACTTAGAATTTATGTATGAACCATAAAACACAATTCAAATTTTTTCTCTTTCCATGAGTGGCACGCTGGTTTTTAATGTAGTAGGGATGGCGACTTCGAATAAGGTGCCACAGTCATGAGATAAACAAAAAACATCTCACTACTCAACAAAATGGATGGTAAAACTCAACAAAATGGATGGTAAAAAAACCTTAAAGTCCACACTTTCAAAAATTCCTATATCAATTAATTTGTAGCAGCAGTAGCACTGAAGGTACACATCAAAAGCAGAAACAATACAAAAACTGCTTAACTAAAGGACGGCAACTCAACAAGACTTATGGAAGATAAGGCGTGAGACAAATTTCACATCATGAATGTCAGGTAAATTTTTATTTAGTGACGAAACAGACAATGTCACACTATAATGCGCCACAGTCATGCCCATTTCTATTAAATGCCCATTTCTATTAAATGCCCATTTCTATTAAAAGAAGACTTTTAGAGCTATTTAAAATATAAACTGTGTTGAACCCTGCAGTCCTCACTATAGGAAACAGGCACATGCCGTTTAGTGGCTAAGCCTTATTAAGGGCCACAAAAGCAATGGCGAAAACATTGAAATATAGATGTACATTAATCAGAAGGAGAAGGAAATGAGGCCGGTTACTTCTTCAAAAGAGGAAAGTTATTCAGAAGGGATGCGCGCTTGAGCGAAGTTGACATATGTCTTTACCCAGGCAGTCGTCCATAAAATTTACTGGTGTCTTTGCCATCGACAGGTTTTACCGCACCTACCCTGATGGCGGTTTTCTAAAATGTTATGTGAAACTTCTTTTTGTTTTCTCCTTTGTACTACTGCGTGTTAAAATTATTAGCTACGGTCTCTCGTTTGTTTTCAATATCACACCTGATAATGGACATGTAAGAGCCCGAAAGCGGTACTGCTTTAAGTATTGAAAAATATAATGAACCTTACAACTACAGCGGTATCTTAAAACTCTATATGTGAAGTAGGTGATTCACTGATTACCTCAAGCACTGGACGCAGTAAGTTGCTTGTGATATAATGGCGCCCTTAGAATTAAATGTAATCGAACCGTCAATTAAAAAATTTTTTGTCAACTGTGCAATATGTGCAGTGTGCGTAACTTAAAAAAAGGCAAAGATTATTAAATTTTTTCACTAAACTGTGGTTAATTAGATTCATGGAGAGCCGTATTGACAAAGTGTGTCACGATATAAAACAGTCCTGATGAGCTGTGGCACAATTTGACGTTAAAACTAACCCTCAAAAGGTCAACAGTTTTTTAACATCGGCACAACTAAGCAACAACATCACAGATTAATTCCTACATAACGGAATTAACATAAATGCAAGTTCAATACTCGGCCACTGGTGGTTGAAAGGACGCCGCAGAATCCTATGTTTCCTTTTATGATCTCCTTGTAACGCTGGTTTTAGCCATCAATCGTACGTTGTCACTCCGAATTTCTGAAGGAAACTCTAGCTTCATCACAAAGGACTTGATATGATGCGTATCACATCTTCTTTTAAGTTCTGTACTTGGTGCATAATTACGCAAAAACACTTTAAAAATTTACCAAAGGGGTTCTTGTAGTATCTATGTAGGTGTTAAATGACCTTGAGTACAGACACCAGAACTTGGGATAGGCATAAGCAGGGTTACAACAGAGTTGCGTGTAGAAACTGCGATTAATTTACTTTTAATCAATTACTCAAAATGACAGTCACAATCGCATTAGTTTATTTTGTGGCCAACCGATTTCAACCAACGATGGGGTCATCTTGAGGGCAATTTACACCATTTGTTCGCTCGCTGGAGTCGTCAGCCTGCCTGGCATAATTACCAACCGTGCACAGCAGCAGGGTAACGACTGTTTGGCGGCAAACTAATGCGTTTGTGACTGTCATTTTGAATAATTGACGAAGGGTTACAATCAGCTAGACTGTTAATTTTGTCTTCGGATCTAGAATACGGAATTGCCATACTGTTTGTTCCAATTTATCGTATGCAGTGGTACTGTTAGAAAAATAGTGAATTAGATATCCATCTGTCTCTTTGCTTTGGTACCTGGCATTTTGAATGTCTTGCTATCAGGCTATATTTTTGTAATTATGTATTTCGTGGTTGGAGATACAGCTGCACACTGAAACAGCAAACCTGTAGGCACCATTACTTCTTACATACATCTTTGACGACAGTCCACACACACACACACACACACACACACATACACATTGTTAAACGTGGTTCTTAGAGCATCTATACAGCAGTTTGTTCTAGCAAGATACAGGGTGACGGTTTAAAATAGATGAGAACTGAAATTTCTTTTGACACTTAGCTCATTCTGTTATGAAACGTACGCTTTGTCTCAGGATACTTTGCTGTTGGCGACTACATAGAAGAGGAAGCCGCCAGCAAGTGGCTGCGGCCGATGCGAGAGGACATCTACTGGGAGATGAACAACATAATGGTGCGCAAGGGCTGGCCGCACCTTCAGCATCTGGACGACCTCATCGACCGGCTAATCGACTCTGGTCTCATACTGGCCTGGGAGGGTCAGGTTAGTACTACCAAAATACCCAATATTATTTTTTTATATTACTGCGGTACGTTTGCAGGTCAATGTTTACATCAGAAAACCGTACAACAGCACTCGGTGTCACTTTATGCAGGTCTTTCAGCCCATCTTTAAAAGCATGAACTGGGTAGTTTTCCCAACCACAGTAACATGCAGCACATTTCCACATCAACGTCCTATTCGGATGCGATTTAGTTTCGTCCACTCGCGACGACATTCATCAAACCATGAACTTTCACCATTGGTTTCTAATCTGTTGGGGAAGGTGGGATGAAAGTTCATTGCAGCACACTTTAGGTGAGATCTGAAACGTCTGTGACCCCAAGCTCGAACCGAGGTTAGTTGCGTGGCTTCAGGCGTGTTACCGTTTGGTTGTAGAAAGCGCCATATGTAACATATGATACTCTGTCTTTTTAAGAACTTACACGATGGCAGCTTTCTTCTGAGAGGTGGAAGAATGGATAGAGCATTCAACTGGAACAGGAGGACCCCTACCTGGCAGTATCAGTAATGGTCTTCGTGGCGTCATTCAGGCGCGTATCTATTTTAGTTACATGGGTGGTGTTTTCTCATGCAGGTGCCACAATATGCGGCAGAGGAATACACAGGTGGAATTGAAGCACTGCTTAGAGTATCTTCATTCCCCCTCATCTACCAATCCCTTTCGTGGAGGTGATTTACCCCTGAGCTACGCACTTTAACAAATTAAAAATAAGATAATAATATAATAATAATAATAATAATAATAATAATAATAAATTGTAATAATAATAATAATAATTATTATTATTATTATTGTTGTTGTTTGTTTGGATAAGTAAGTAATTGAGAGATTAAAATTTACGCTGTGAATTTATCGAACTTCGCACGTCCTAAGATGTACGGAAAGTAGCCAGGACGCGTTACGTATTTTTTGTAGACAACGTCTGATATCTGACATCAGCTTCAATCATGACAGTGGGGTGACTAAAACTACTAAAACAGAGAAAAGCATACGATTAAATAAAACATATATTCATTACAACATATACATTACGATGTGAATGACACTTACGTAAAATTATAGGTAAATAGTTGCAGAAAATTTACAAATGAGAGCGACTTATTAACTCTGCGCCTCTTTTCTGTAAATAAATATCAATATGGCTAACTGTGGAGCCACACAAAATATTACGTCGATCTAGGACAACGAAAGACATAATCGTGTGCTGATGCTTACTGGCTCCGACAAGTGGGCGGTGTTAATTCCTTTATTTAGCATTCTCTTGTCTTAAAAAATCGATAAATATAGTATAAGTTAACTAAATTAAATATTGTCTGTGCTCGAGTGCAAATGGTTCCTTAAAGCACCTATCACATATGTGTGGATTCGCACTTAAATGATAATGTCCAATCGAGAGTGACACCTGCATATTTATTGTAGTCGTTGTGTGAGATTCTAACTCAATAAAATAACACATTTAACTTGCTGAGAACTTCTTTATTATGTAAACGGTATGCTGTGATCTCTAATTGGGTTCTGCTCCTTCCTTCATGTGAAAAATTACTGCTTCCATATAATAAGATTCTCTACAAAGATATCCTCACAATACGTGGTATATTCTTCCGCTATAAGAGGCGATCTCTAGCAACCAAAAAGTAATTCGTTTTCCATGGTGATTATACTTCAGTTTGCGGAATTACAGTAGATGACACTTTTTGGAATGCCGAGTGTTTTATCGTTCTCTGGAGTACACTATGCAGTAATCACCTGAAGGTTGTGTTCTTTATATCCCTCTACCTTAGAAACATGCAGCTCTACGCTAAAATCGTGATGTTGGTCTTTCATTCTTCGGCCTGCTCAGCCACCCTGGATAATGCAAACTGGTCGCTAAATGAATTCCTGAAAGCATCCACTTCACTATGATATCAGTTTAGAACTACGGCAGGGTACATATATGAATGAAACTAGTTGTGATATAAACGTACTAAAAATCGATTAAAAAGTAATAACTACTAAGCTACATCCTAATTACGTCTGTATGAAGTCGAAAACCTGTGATGTGTTTTTGCTGACAAAATGATGATCTTACGAAGAAGGGGAGTTTTTGGGTAAACGTTCCTCTAATTGGTTCTCTATATTCTCTATATTCTGTGCATCTCAGAGTAGCACGTAACTTAACGTTCTTCAGTCTGAACCGATTCAGTGGTTAACACACTGGTGGATGACTGTTCTAAGGACTCAATCGAGTCAGATCGAAAATAATATTAAATAAGAAAATTTAAAACAAGCATCCACTTCAATCATCTAGGATATGATATTAGTCTTAACTATGTGCAAGACATTGAGAAGAAGGTTAAAAAATATCAATTGGAACAACTGGAAGAACTGTGTGAAGAAAAATAAGAAAAAAATCAATTAAAATCCTATTAAGTTGTGGGTTTATCTCCTGCTGTAAATGGTTCCTTCTCATAGACGGTAACGAAAATAGAAAGATCACCTGCACAAGAAGCAGTAATGATGTTCTTCAGATACGCAAGAGGCTCTCACAAAATGAATAAAATGAGGAATGAAACAATAAGATCAGATCTAAATATTTTTTTTCAGTAAGTGACAAGGTAGAAGAGATTAGAATGAAACTGAAGGATCATGTTTATACGATGCTAGGTGCTCAAATCGCCACTTTCTGTAGTTTAATAAGGACTGCACAAGAAATCGACAGGGAAAAGATGGAATGAACTCGGCAATCCTCTGTAAAGATTAAGATGCCGAAGATTAGAGAAAAATCCCTAAAACTATCGCCACAGCAAGAAGGTGGATGGACAAATATCCAAGTGATAATTGCAATTAATATCTTGAAAGATAGGCCCAAGTTGATGTTAGTCAGAGATAACGATTATGTGGAAGAGATTTGTAAGCGCAACGAAGAAATTCAATGCGCCTCTTTCACAGGAGAAGTCGCGTGCTGGCTCTCCTCCTGTAAAGACGTGCGAGAACAATTCTTGTCTTAGTTATTGAGAGTACGGAAGGCGAAGAGATTGTTTTGCATTTAGAAGTGTTTCTTGCGTGACGCGATTCACGAACTTAGGAAACTGATTTTCTAGGCAGAGACAGGAACTGATAGACGCGTTTAATCAGGCATAACGGGTTAACTGAACTTTATTGACGAAACTAGTGAATATTGGACTTGGCTTTCAAATAATTGACAATGAAAGAAGAGCGGATAGTATATCAAACGACTACACTCAATTAGTCTCGAGTAGGACCCAATTACACGACTTCACGAAGATAATACAATTACTCTGAACAGTCAAGTAGTCGTAATTGTCAAGAAACTTAATTTTAATACAACTGACTTTATCAACCAACTGCGTGTACGTGTGGTGCGAAAGTTATAAAGTATTTAGTGGCCAAGAAACATTAAACTGTTCGTTCCAAGTGATATATCAAGCGTGGTGGACATTATTAAGTGATTTAATCAATGATAGTGAACCAACGACTGTTCAGGAGGGACAATTTAATCTGAATATCAATATACCTACTTTTAATTGAAAAGACAACTTTTGAACAATTTTTAACATTACGGCGTAGATTCACTCAGACGTAATCGAAGAGTATATGTGGAACTCGCTTCATACAGGTTCAACAACTCCATAGCCACGAGCCAACAACGTACGTGAAGACTGATAATTACAATGTTTCCTCGCAATTGGTGGTGTGTACGATGCGGATAAGATTTAACAACTTCCCCATATCCGGGCAATGAATCATTCAATCTTAAATCAGAAGAAGCATCCATCGTACGAGTTCGCATTTCTGTCTCCAGTTCACCAACGGGGACCTACGTCATTGCGCATCGTTTCCCAACTCCACTGCGAGAGCTGTGGCAGTAGCAGTTCTACGGCGTCGACAATATCAGGATGTGGTTGGAGTGGGGGGACGCCATTCTATTTAAGTTAGTTTCAAGTTATACTAGACCTCACACCGGTCAGTTTCCTACACCATTTGCTCGTTTTCCAGCTCCTCAGTTGATGACTATGAATAAAATCTGTTGTGTAATTTGTAGGCTGTCTAGCTAACACTCTGCTCAAAAATTGAACAGAAATGGAACTTTTAGTATCTTGTTCCCTCTTGGATGATTTTGTGCGGGCGCTTCTGGCAGCAGAGTGAAGTATTCTCCTCGACCTCACATCGTCGTGTTGGCAGGTGACGCGACGATGGCTGGCGCCCCGCGTGCAGCTGGCGGTCCAGACGGCGTTCCGGCTGCCCTCGGCGGGGGCGGAGCCGGTCCAGCTGCGGCTGTCGCACGTGCAGGGCGAGTTCGCGATGCTCGCCCTGGGCCTCTGCCTCTCGCTGCTCGCCCTACTGGCCGAGCTCGCCATCCACAGGTTCCTCAGCTGCGGCGGCGCCGCTCTGCCCTTCAGCGTCAACTCTCTAGCGGAGCCACCTCGGAAGGAAATGGCGTTCACGAGGGTTTATGGGTCGCAACTGAGAAAGGCGAAACTGTCTGGCCCAGTAGTTGGAGCTCCGAGAATAGCGGGCCGGGAGCGTCGTTCATAACAGTAGCGTGCTGCAGTAGTAAATAGTAGCACAACAATAAATAAACACAGTAGTTAAATCCCGTTAAATATTAGTACAACTATATCACTGTAACTTTACAGCTATAAATACGAGGGTTGCCCATAAAGTAATGCACCGCAATTTTTTCTTCAGATATTCTTCATTTAACATAATGAGAAATTACACACACGACTGAATGGTGTTTTATCTACACATCATACTTTTTGACGTAATCTCCATCCCGTTCTGTAGCCTTCTTGCAGAGCGAAACAAGGGCGAGTGTGCCCTGTCTGTTGCAATCCTTGTCCTTGTGGCGGAACCAGTGCTTCACTGTGGCAATCACCTCCTCACTGTCCCCAAAATGTCTTCCACGAATGGCATCTGAGAAGGCTAGGCCAGGGCTGTACGGTGGATGAAGTAACACTGTCCAACTCTGTTTTGCGATGTGTTCAGCGGTCGTCAGACTTACGTGGGGCCGAGCGATATCGTGTTACAGCAAAACACCTCCAGGGTTGCTGTGGCGCCGAAGTCAGCCGAAGCGCCTCTTGAGTTTTGTTAATGTGTTGACATGCGCTTCTGAATTAATGGTACTGCCTCTTGGCATCACGTGAATGAGAATCAGACCTTCACAGTCTCAGAACACGGCGGAAGCAGTTGCTTTGAATTTTTTCTTCTGTGCGAAGTGGGAATCTACATCTACATCTACATCCGTACTCCGCAAGCCACCTGACGGTGTGTGGCGGAGGGTACCCTGAAAAAGAGAAATGTCTCGGTAAACAGCTATTAACTTACATGTTAACTTAAATAATTTCATATCTTTTATGGTGAAATATTAGTAAAATAGAACTGTGATTGTAAATAATGGCTCCATTCCTTCGACTGTCGTTTTGTTTCACGGTCAAAATTGGGAACTTACGTTTAGTCAGCTGTCACAATCCGGGACAAGAAGTGTGGTATCAACAGCTACGATGCCACTGCTTAGGTAAAAGTTCTTAGGTTGGCACTACGACACCGACACCGATGGCAGCGCCCTCAAGCCGGCTCTGTGCCGCTCTACGAGCGCCGCTCCAGATTCAGCCCATCTATTCGCGAGCTGGCAACCAACCAACATTGTTTCATCTTTACCAAAACTAACGTATATGTCATTGACTAATATTCTCTATGAAATGTACTTTTACCTTAAAAGAAGTACAGAGATTTTTACCTCACCTGCTGCTACTCGTATCGTACAGTCGGTCTACCATTCAGTTTACAGGAGCAGACACACGCGCCGCCTTCCAGGAGGAACACAAACAGAAGGCTTCCCCCTCAGCTTCAAAACGTTGCAACAAGTCAAGACAAATGTTTTTCGGTGCGATCAACCGTTAGACACCGCTGGATACATCTTGCACGCACTTTTGAATATCCAAGAGTGCGGATAATTGCATCCTCATTTCCTTTGTTGACTGACAGATGCAGCGCCAACTGCCGAGTCGTAAGGCGTCTTTCCTAGCGAATGACAACATCAATTCGCTCCAACGTGTCAGGTGTGAGAGCCGTGGATGGTCTCTCCGATCGCTGCAAATCGTGGAGATTCACCGAACCGCCTTCAAATGACCTCACCCTCCGTGTCCAGCGACTAACTGTACCTCTGTCGACAGCAGGTGCTCCATAGACTTTGTGTTGTGTACATAGTCCGGCATAGTCAGCGCAGACACAACTTTCCCAATAGAGCGCGCCCCGCTAAGCACAACAGCGCAGGCGCAGCTACCGACCGTCTCCGGTCGACGAGATGGCGCTCCCATAAAGATGGACAAAATTCTGCTTCCACCGATCCGCGTATTAATACGTAATGGAGCCAATGACATTTTTGCTAACGTTGAACCTTTTCTCCTCGCGGATCACACTCGCGCAGTGATACCTGAACGCGCGAGGTATTAATAACGAGTGTACAGACCTCCGATTAGTCAGTCTGTATTAGTCTGCATTAGTCTGTAGTCAATTTTCAGTCGGCGCCTAATAAGATTACCCTATTCCTGTACATAGCCATGAAGAGAAATGTATAGACACTTTGTCAAGTATCAGAGGTATGTGAGAATAAGATTAACGTACCAAGACCAAAGGAACTTCAGATTGTCAATTGTAAACAGCATCCAGAATCAAGTTACGTAATATCTATGATTTTTATTATTTTAATAAATGTGTGTGAAAATTAATCAAGTTCTATTTCAAGTTGGGCACCGGCAATCTGCTACTCTAAGCGTGCAAGGGGCATTTCTATCGTCTGACCTAATGGAAGAAGATAAACACGTCACGATAAGACCACGAGACATATTGCTGACACTCGCCTACTTCGTTAGAGCGACTAGTCAAATACTCTGGTGGTGTGTGTACCGAAGGTCTTACAGTACGCACACCACACTTTGCATGAGCGTTTGTGAATGTTCCCCGCAGTTTCTTTCTCTGTAATGAGAAATTCAATGACGCCACTGTGCTTGTAACATACGCCATTTTGAAACTGTCCTGCAGCTACAGTATCTGTCAGACGTGACGAAATCTTGCCTCGTTCACTCAGGAGACTTCAAATTATACATACGTAACGTTCCGCATTCATAGCATTGTTTTCGGCTGAGTACAAAATGCGGTGCATTACTTTCTGGGCAACTCTCGTAGATTGCCGGAAAAAAATGTAGGACCGTCAGGAACATGGCCATTTTACTGAAAAGTGATATGACTGATAGTCCACCGTTATAGGACTACATGATAACAAACTCAGACAAAATGAACCTCAGTTGTCACAGTAAAGGGTGGCCAAACAGTCACATCAACACACGGTGTACCCCACTCTGGCCATCGGGCAGACGTGTGTTCTCGATTAGAAACGATCGTAAAGGTGCTTCATGGCACGCTGCCATTGACTGTCACAAGAAATTCGGCAATAGTTCTTGCTGGCTCTAGAGAACGCGTAAGTTCCCGTTCCACCACGTCCCATACGTTTTTTATTGGTTTGAGGTCCGCTGATTTTGCTGGACACAGCAGTACATGTATGAAGAGCACGTTGCGTCGCTGCAGCCGTATGTGGACGAGCCTTGTCCTGCTGGAAAAGAACATCACCTACTGGTCAAAGAAATGGCAGCAATAGAGGATAACAATCTCTGCTATGTAGCGGGCACTAGTTGCTGTACCCTTCAGAATCACCAAACGTTACCGCGAGCTGTAACTGCTTGAGCCCCTCACCCTGAATGCTGGGGTGGGACATGTGTGTCGTCACTGAATATATTTCAAATCAGGCCGCTCACCACGTCTACGCCGTATTTATGTAATCTGTCAGTCACGTACAGACATAACCAGCTCTCATCACTGTCACTCTAGCACTCCAGTCGGCTTTTGTACGTCATCGCAGTAGCTTTACTTGGCGATATCGTGTTGTCAGTGGTAGGTGGTGAAAGGCACACGTGATCTTAGTCCTGCTGCAGGCAAACGGTTCCCAATAGTCCTTGGAGACCCTTCCGGTGCTACATGTGCCCAAATTTCTTCGCCTGAATATGTTCGGTCGTCCACTGCTTCTTTGACAAAACGTCGCACTTGATGTGCGTCTGTACTACGCGGACGTACAGAACCTGGGCTACGGTGACGCGACCACAGACCACTGTCGAGAACTGCTACAGACCACTGACACATTCTTACAAACTTGTGCAGCAACCGTTCGATACGGGCGTACACTTTACTGTATACCTATAATGCCATCCAATTCAAATGAATGAATTTGTTCAAGCGGAGTATGTACCTTAGAATGAATTTTATCAACACTGTTCCCCTCTACGGCACAGTTGCTGTCTCCCGAGTCAAAACAGAGGGTGCACAGACAGGCCACCACAGCGCCATCTCGTCGCCTATGAGAGTGACAAATTAATCACTTGTACTACAGTCCCTGAGTATGCACATATTAAACCCCCATGTCACTAAACACTATCCTTCAAGCCTTCACAGTTTTATCCGAAACTTATAGTCCATAAGAAAATAAACGTAGTTTATACGACATGTGAAGTTCAAAAGTTCAGCTTCTATCGTAGGATGGGAACAGTGACCTCTGATGAAAACCAAAGAAACTGTCACCTGTGCTCCACCTACGTAAGCCGCAGTAGTACAGATATCCTGAGGCAGTCTTTTGAAGTCTGCTACTTGTGGTCGAACCCTGCTGACAAAGTCCCATGGCAGTAGATCAGAGTTAGAGGACGAGTTTAGCAGCACCCAAATGAGCCTAGCCACGTCGTATGGTAACTCGGCGTTGCTGGCGATGATATGGTTGACGTGATGGCCAGAAGTGAACTGACTTTCACCTCTGCGGCCATTTATACCGCCATCTTTGTAGTTCTCCAGAGGGTCGAACTGAATGGCCAGCGGATAGCGTAAACACGGCTGCCTGTTGCGGAGCCATTTAAACGAACAGTGACTATTGTGTCTGTCATTGATGCGTCTTCACCTGTCGATAGCAAGATAGCCAGATGCCACATGTTATACATATGGTAAAACAATGGACCTATGAGGGGATACTTCAAATTGTAACACAACATTGATGCATTATGGTGAACCTCATTTTTCGAGTTATATCTTTTCTTTGTCCATCTTCCAAGTATCGTTCTACTGTACAACACAAAAGTAGAGCGTATCACAGGAAAAATAAGAATAGTGAAACTAAAGACGTTAAGTTTTGAGAAAACCCTAAGGATCACACAAAAATGTGAAACATTACACAAAAGTAGCTACTGAACCACTATCTTTACTACATTTAATTTAATTATTAATGTTGCTCGATTATCTTTACTAGAAAGATGTACAGGCTGGTCACAAACAGTCTGACAAACTTGTGAGCGTGTTGCAGGGGAGGGAGGAAATTATTGTTCAGAAAAAAAATCGATAAGTGGCGCCGTCTCCGAGAAAATTAGAATCGATATTAGCCAATCTGGCCGTTGCTCGCGCAAATTCAAGCGGTCCGCCAGAGCTGGTACCGCCAACCGTGTGTTTCGTTTGCATTGCTAAAACCTAACAAGAGACCTTTACAAACATTGTACATGGGACGGTAGTAAGGATCGTGCGTGAGCCACAGGCTGAGCAGACTCGTGGCTATTATCTGCACTATGAGAGTAACTGACACTTATTGTAAAGGGGGGAGGGGGGTTGGATTTGAGTGTGGAACGGCCTGAATGGCTTAACTCGTTGCTAATTAAATTTGAAACGGCGCAAAGTATCGAATTTCTTTTCTTAAAAACTGAAGGATTGAGCACTAGAGTCTGCCATAAGCAGTTTCCTCCAATTTGTACGTTTATATTGTAGACGGAGACTGTGCTTCGTGCAATATTTGTAAATATTTCGAGTTATAATCATATAAGTACTGTATAGAGTAATACAGCTATTTGGAATAAATTGTTAATTCATCACTTAGAGTCAATTTCAGCTAGTAAAATTTTCTACAGTTTTAAGCTTAAATATATAGCGTATGGACGGTTAAGCCACATTTCGTCTGTCGTGCACCATCCTGTACCTTGAAACAGAGGAATGTCTTTTGCTATGGAACGTGTGATATTTGCAAATTAACTGAGTAATAATGTAATTGCTAGACGATTAAATACAGTATTGACGAAACTGCTCTTGATTTAAATTTCAAATAAATATTTGTTCCTAGCTGCACGTCCATATTGTAACCTGGAACATGTTTTCACATTTGGAAACACCTAATTTTTTTGTAATTGAGAAAAAACTGCAAGACATAACAAGTTACTGCACACATCCAAAGGTGGAGAAATAGATATACTTGTATTGCAGGATTGGATAGAGGCGAAAGTGTGAAAAGTGTTCCAGAGTGCAACGACCTCTTAGTGTTGTTAAGCACGTTTGAGAGATTCACCGTCATCTGCTTGCGAAAGCCCGCTACGATATGATCGTAATCAGATGTGTAAGTCGTTAATTGTGTCTATTCAGACAGGTCTACATCTACCACCCTTGTATCTTATCCACTGTGAGAACGCAAGACAGAGCAAAATTCAGCAGCCGGATAGCGCAGATTCCAGAGATAATAGACGTTTCGGAGCAGCTGGCCACTACACGAGATGACCGACGGCTGATTCTTACAACCAATGGATTGTCAAAAGTCGAAGATACGCTACGAGTTTACTGTTTTGCTGGTTCCCTATTGAATTATGAATGGAGGCTATGGAATTATTTGCTAGAGCTGCGAGAGAGGGGTTTAGCGTAATCTCGTAGGAGGAACGCCTGTATCGCTAATCATAGGCGGGAGTCCTGCAGAGATTTGGAATTGATGTCAGGTGAGGCCAGACAAGAAACAGTGCAGATTTACTGTGTAGCGAATCGAGATGCAGGTGACTACCGCCGATTATGGTAACTTTGAATGATACCCCGTGAAGACCGGTGATTAATTTTTGTTCGGCTACGTTCAAAAATTAGAGTTCCGCTCCTACGACACGTCTTAGAAGTAGCGAGGGCGATTTGTGAGATTTTGAGTTTGTGACAGAGTATGTAAATTTTTGTAGTGACGGGGGGTCACGTATGTAGGATAACAAGTCCTATACCCCCGCCGGCGAAACATTGCACTTGACAGTTCGCTTTTTGTCTAGTTAGGTTGGCTATACTGTAATAGCGATGTTGCAACAGCAGCCCCTATACACACAGCAGACGATACAGTTTTCCGTCCCGTCTCGTAAATGCAAGCGATTGAGCAATTACAATGTATATAAAGACTCGTTTTTAGTTGTACTACAATGACAGGAAGTAAACAACCGTATAATAATGCATGTAAAAGCATAACAATGCGCACCCTTTCGTTAACGGAGCAAAGAAATACAAAAAACAAGCATCTGACGACTGGTACTTTAAAACCAATAATGTACGTAGTTTACAAAATAAATAATAATCGAGATTGCAATAAATAACCAATATTAGAATTTTTTCACTCACCAATTTACAGCGATAATGGCGCAATTCCATCCAGCTCGCCATTGTCACTGTTGTCCGATTCATCGCTAAAACCGTCTTCATCGTCGTCATCGGCAAGACAAATCATTAATTGTTCATGGCCACTGATAATGCCTTCTATTGTCTGTGCTGCTCGTATAAGCTTCTCGACGTGCTCTACTTTTTTTCTCCATGAGGCTGCATCCACAGTCACAAGAGCTTCACGCAACAGCTTTTCCACCTCTGTTATTGTAAAGGACTTGTTGTTATTCCTTACATACATTTTTACGTCACTCCCTACTAACTCAATAGGGTTGAAATGGCAGTGATATGGTGGGAGCCTTATTACAGTATGACCCTGCTCCTTGGCAATTTCGTCTACTACGTATGTAGGTGTCGTAGGGTTATTTTCTTTAACAAGAGAATATAACAGAACCTTTGTCATACCCATATCCGCTGCAATATTTCGAGCCTGTAACCACTGCACCATAATTTCTTTCCGACCATTTGGAGTTGGGGCTTTGTTCTGTATCACCGAATGATATGGAGCATTGTCCATTACAATTGTTGTAGGGACAGGAAATTGTTTTAAAAGGTTCCGGAAACACTCAACAAATCGTGCGTGATCCATATCTTCATGGTAATCATCAGTCTTTTTGATCTAAAAACTGAAAGTGCGTCAGGGACAAAACCACTGCAGGAGCCTGCATGGACCCCAATTAATCTAGCTCCTCTTCCCGTCGGCTGATGGCCGCTACTGCTGGGTGTGTTATCCGTCCAACATTTACTGACAGCTTCCCCGGCATTAACCCACGTTTCGTCTAGCCAAATTATGGAATGAATGTCTCTGCCAACAATTTTGTGCAAGAAAATGCTACGAGCGGTAACAATATGTGCCCTCTCTAACAGTACTTTGCGTCCGTCTAGCGTTTTGTAACGGAAACCCATATTTTTAGCACAATTTTTAGTGATGTTTTACCACCCCTGAAGAGTTCACTTTCTTTTAAAGAGATTAATAACTTAGCTACAGTCGGATACTCTTTTCTGTTGTAGTAAGCATAAACATGCCTACGAACTGCATCAGTCTGGAAAGAATCTAAATCTGTGATAGGACTACGCCGCTTTTTCTTCTTTCCCGGGGTTCATAAAAATGTATTATTTGATCCAGACAGCTCGGAATCATTACGGCTCACTTCAGTATCTTCCAAGTTTTGTAGTAATACTCCCTTACTTACTACCGTTCTTGCACTAATACCAAGAGTTTTCGACGTACGTTCCACCACTTTGTCGGCAGGAATTGATGGCTGTCCATGAATGCTTACGTAGTTTTTCTCCTGCTCGTAAAACTCACGAGTTCTGCGTAGCAATTCCAGTGTCTGGCTGTTTAGCGGCACGCCCGACGCAAAGGATTGTCACTAGGTGAACGAAGTCTTTTCGGTGGCATTTTCCAAGTACGTAAACTCACAACGTAACAAAAGTCACAATGATATAGCACACAGTACAACAAAACACGCGGTAAACAACACACAACTCACGTTGTATACACATTCACTAAACAAAGCTGGCAACGCGGGAACTTTGACGTCACAGCACGTGAGTAACAGCAGTGCTCACTGCGCTGTGATTGGCTGACGCCCCACGCTGAACGCCTAGCGCCTATCGTTCTTCACTTGTTACTCTGTTACGCTGCCAACTTCATACGCAAACGTCAAGTGCAATGTTTCAGCGGCCCGGGTATAGTGTAAGTGTTTGGTATTAGAATTGTACTTCATGGTGTTGAAATCGTTCGATTTACTGTGATGAATTGTTAGTCCGTGGTTTCGCACTCCCGAAAGTAATTCGGGGGTTGCAAGTTCTGGTTACTGGATAGTGTGGTGTATTGATCCATTGAGCAATTCTCTATAGTGGTTCGGAGGTGGCACTAGCAGATGTATTCACAGATATAGCTTGGATTGGGGTCAAGATGTGACCAGATATTAATTGAATTCGGGCCTTAGACGGATCTGGATGTTTGAAAGTTTATAGAACAAGAAAATTGGCGATCTTTTACAAAGCTCGAAATTTATAGCGGACTTCAACGCGAGTCCCTTATAATAATTCCTTTAACGAAACTTAGTCCCTAAACCTGGCAGAAAATCCATAGAGATGCTGGTCGTATGTTACGTATGCTAGCGGCAAGACACAATCAATGTCTTCTCTGCGCGATATCAAAGGAAATACTATCGTAGAGAGTGCTGCCAAAGCCCAATTACTAAACACAGCCTTCCGAAATGCCTTCACAAAAGAACACGAAATAAATATTCCAGAATTCGAATAAAGAACAGCAGGCAACATGAGTAACGTAGAAGTGGATATCATCGGAGTAGTGAAGCAACTCATATCACTTAATAAAAGCAAGTCTTCCGGTTCAGACCGAATACCAATTAGGTTCCTTTCGGAGTCTGCGGTTACATTTGCTCCATACTTAACAATCATATACCACCGTTCGCTCAAGGAAAGATCCTTACCCAAGGACTGGAAAGTTGCACAGGTCACACCAATATTCAAAAAAGGTAGTAGGAGTAATCCACTAAATTACAGGCCCATATCGTTAACGTCGGTATTCAGCAGGATTTTGACAGATAGAGTGTGTTCGAATATTGAGCTCACTGTCAGTTAGACCGTCAGTGACAGGGCACCTCAAGTTCCTGCTGCTAATAAGGCAGTACACTGATAGTCTGTGACATAATTTTACGAGCTTCAAACAGGAGCAATTTATTATCTGTTATCTGTTTAGTTACTAGTTTACTTTTCTAATTTTTTATGTATTTCAGTGATTACTAGACACACTTTTAATTTAATAACAGTGTAGCGTAGAGTACCGCCGTTGTTATTGATCCTTGTATCGACCCTCGTATCGTACTGGCTTTTGTTTGTTTTGGTTAGAACAGCCCAGTATCGGTTAGACCGTCAGTGACAGGGCACCTCGAGTTTCTGCTGCTAATAAGCCGAGTACACCGTTGGTTTGATACATATTTTTACGAGCTTCAAACAGGAGAGACTTCATTAATGGACAGGAACTGTGATTGCTGTGTGGAGATGCGAGCTGAGTTGGTGACCCTTCACTCGCAGCTCCAGGGGGTGGTGGCATCTGTCACACAGCCTGAGGCTGCTGCCAAGATCATCACTGTTGGGGGTCTAACGCGGTGATGCGAGGGACATAGAATACGACCCACGTGTCACCTAATCGGTCCACCGCTGTGGCCGCCCCGGGTACCACCTGCACTGAAGTCGACCCCTCACCTGTGAACGAGTGGGAGATCATTTCAAAGTCTGTCACGCAGGGAAATACTTTCCCAGTTCCTTTGACGAACTGGTTTCGGGCGTTATCTGTGGCTGACAAAGACTCTGTTCCAGAGGAAGCTTCTCGGATATCAAGATCTGGGCATTCCCCAGAAGGTGGCTTTGCTCATAGTTGGGAGCTCCAACGTAAGGCGTGTAATGGACCCCTTAGGAACATGGCTGCTGAGGAGGGGAAGGAAGCCAGTGTGTAATCCATGTGGAAACCAGGGGAAGTCATTCCGGATGTGGGAAGGGTGCTTCCTGGTGCCATGAAGAGTACAGGGTGCAGGCAACTGCAGTTAGTGGCTCATTTTGGTAATAGTACCGTGTGTTGCTTTGCATCAAAGGAGTTTCTCTCTGGTTTCGGGCCTTGCGAGATTAAGCGGAGTTCTGCATCTTCAGCATCGGCGATAGAGCCGACTGTGGTCATTTGGTGAAGAGCCAAGTGGTGGGTCTGAATCAGAGGCTTGGGTCGTTCTGTGACCGTGTAGGCTGCAGATTTCTTGACTTGTGTCATCGATGATGGGTTTCCGGGTTCCACTAAATAGGTCAGGAGGCCTCGACACACAATAAGCGGCTACACGGGTAGTGGGGGCTGTGTGATTTCATTAGGTTAAGGGGTCTCAGGAAACAACAGGTGGGAGGTCTGTATAAAAGGGTGGAGGTAAAACACAGTAAGATGGTTGTAGAACCTATTGGTATTCTAGCTGTAAGTAGTAGTAGCTGTGTTGGGAAAGAACTAGAGCTCCAAGCCCTAATAGAAAGCACTGAATCTCAAATAGTTATAGTACGGAAACCTGGCTAGAACTGGAAATGAGTCCAGCCGAAATTTTTTCAAACGACACAACAGTGTTCGGAAAGGATAGATTAACTAGAGTTGGTGGAGGAGTATTTGTTGCTGTCAGGTGTAGTTTACGTCATAGCGAAATTGAAGTAGATAGTTCCTGCGAAATACACATATCAAAAAATGTTTTGCCTTAGCCCGGTTCCGAGAACTCCTGAAGATAGAGCTTGACTGTTGATATTGTATCATAGACACAGACTCTTTGACTTTTCATAGATGTCATTAAAACCGCCCAAAGACATAAACAACAATGCATGTGCTGCGGCTATTAGACGGAGGGGGTCCGAGAGCCGATCAGTTACAGTCATTCCACCAAGAAGGAGGTACATAACTCGTGTTGTCAGCAGTTAACCCATGCCTAGAGGGTCAATACCACGGTTTGATCGCGTGCGAACTGTTACTTTGTGCCAGAAAGGCCTTTCAACGAGGGAAATGTCCAGCGTATTGGAATAAACCAGAGCGATCTTGCTCGGTCATGGAGGAAATACAGAAAGACAGGAACTCGGGACCTTTGCCTTTCGCGGGCAATTGCTCTACCATCTGAGCGACCGAAGCACGACTCACGCCTGGTACTCACAGCTTTACTTCTGCCAGTATCCGTCTCCTACCTTCCCCCCATGAACCATGGACCTTGCCGTTGGTGGGGAGGCTTGCGTGCCTCAGCGATACAGATGGCCGTACCGTAGGTGCAACCACAACGGAGGGGTATCTGTTGAGAGGCCAGACAAACGTGTGGTTCCTGAAGAGGGGCAGCAGCCTTTTCAGTAGTTACAGGGGCAACAGTCTGGATGATTGACTGATCTGGCCTTGCAACATTAACCACAACAGCCTTGCTGTGCTGGTACTGCGAACGGCTGAAAGCAAGGGGAAACTACAGCCGTAATTTTTCCCGAGGATATGCAGCTTTACTGTATGATTAAATGAAGATGGCATCCTCTTGGGTAAAATATTCCGGAGGTAAAATAGTCCCCCATTCGGATCTCCAGGCGGGGACTACTCAGGAGGATGTCGTTATCAGGAGAAAGAAAACTGGCGTTCTACGGATCGGAGCGTGGAATGTCAGATCCCTTAATCGGGCAGGTAGGTTAGAAAATTTAAAAAGGGAAATGGATAGGTTAAAGTTAGATATAGTGGGAATTAGTGAAGTTCGGTGGCAGGAGGAACAAGACTTCTGGTCAGGTGACTACAGGGTTATAAACACAAAATCAAATAGGGGTAATGCAGGAATAGGAAAATAGGAATGCGGGTAAGCTACTACAAACAGTATAGTGAACGCATTATTGTGGCCAAGATAGATACGAAGCCCACACCTACTACAGTAGTACAAGTTTATATGCCAACTAGCTCTGCAGATGATGAAGAAATTGAAGAAATGTACGATGAAATAAAAGAAATTATTCAGATAGTGAAGGGAGACGAAAATTTAATAGTAATGGGTGACTGGAATTCGAGTGTAGGAAAAGGGAGAGAAGGAAACATAGTAGGTGAATATGGATTGGGGCTAAGAAATGAAAGAGGAAGCCGCCTAGTAGAATTTTGCACAGAGCACAACTTAATCATAGCTAACACTTGGTTTAAGGATCATGAAAGAAGGTTGTATACGTGGAAGAACCCTGGAGATACTAAAAGGTATCAGATAGATTATATGATGGTAAGACAGAGATTTAGGAACCAGGTTTTAAGTTGTAAGACATTTCCAGGGGCAGATGTGGACTCTGACCACAATCTATTGGTTATGACCTGTAGATTAAAACTGAAGAAACTGCAAAAATGTGATAAATTAAGGAGATGGAACCTGGATAAACTGAAAGAACCAGAGGTTGTACAGAGTTTCAGTGAGAGCATAAGGGAACAATTGCCAGGAATAGGGGAAAGAAATACAGTAGAAGAAGAATGGGTAGCTCTGAGGGATGTAGTAGTGAAGGCAGCAGAGGATCAAGTAGGTAAAACGACGAGGCCTAGTAGAAATCCTTGGGTAATAGAAGAAATATTGAGTTTAATTAATGAAAGGAGAAAACACAAAATGCAGTAAATGAAGCAGGCAAAAACGAATACAAACGTCTCAAAAATGAGATCGACAGGAAGTGCAAAATGGCTAAACAGGGATAGCTAGAGGACAAATGTAAGGATGTAGAAGCTTATCTCACTAGGGGTAAGATAGATACTGCCTACAGGAAAATTAAAGAGACCTTTGGAGAGAAGAGAACCACGTGTATGAATATCAAGAGCTCAGATGGCAGCCCAGTTCTAAGCAAAGAAGGGAAGGCGGAAAGGTGGAAGGAGTATATAGAAGGTTTATACAAGGGCGATGTACTTGAGGACAATATTATGGAAATAGAAGAGGATGTAGATGAAGACGAAATGGGAGATACGATACTGCGTGAAGAGTTTGACAGAGCACTGAAAGACCTGAGTCGAAACAAGGCCCCCGGAGTAGACAACATTCCATTAGAACTACTGACGGCCTTGGGAGAGCCAGTCATGACAAAACTCTACCAGCTGGTGAGCAAGATGTATGAGACAGGCGAAATACCCTCAGACTTCAAGAAGAATATAATAATTCCAATCCCAAAGAAAGCAGGTGCTGACAGATGTGAAAATTACCGAACTATCAGTTTAATAAGCCACGGCTGCAAAATACTAACGCGAATTCTTTACAGACGAATGGAAAAACTGGTAGATGCAGACCTCGGGGAGGATCAGTTTGGATTCCGTCGAAATGTTGGAACACGTGAGGCAATACTGACCTTACGACTTATCTTAGAAGAAAGATTAAGAAAAGGCAAACCTACGTTTCTAGCATTTGTAGACTTAGAGAAAGCTTTTGACAATGTTGACTGGAATACTCTTTTTCAAATTCTAAAGGTGGCAGGGGTAAAATACAGGGAGCGAAAGGCTATTTATAATTTGTACAGAAACCAGATGGCAGTAATAAGAGTCGAGGGGCATGAAAGGGAAGCAGTGGTTGGGAAAGGAGTGAGACAGGGTTGTAGCCTCTCCCCGATGTTATTCAATCTGTATATCGAGCAAGCAGTAAAGGAAACAAAAGAAAAATTAGGAGTAGGTATTAAAATTCATGGAGACGAAGTAAAAACTTTGAGGTTCGCCGATGACATTGCAATTCTGTCAGAGACGGCAAAGGACTTGGAAGAGCAGTTGAACGAAATGGACAGTGTCTTGAAAGGAGGATATAAGATGAACATTAACAAAAGCAAAACGAGGATAATGGAATGTAGTCAAATTAAATCGGGTGATGCTGAGGGAATTAGATTAGGAAATGAGACACTTAAAGTAGTAAAGGAGTTTTGCTATTTAGGAAGTAAAATAACTGATGATGGTCGAAGTAGAGAGGATATAAAATGTAGACTGGCAATGGCAAGGAAAGCGTTTCTGAAGAAGAGAAATTTGTTAACATCGAATATAGATTTATGTATCAGGAAGTCGTTTCTGAAAGTATTTGTTTGGAGTGTAGCCATGTATGGAAGTGAAACATGGACGATTACTAGTTTGGACAAGAAGAGAATAGAAGCTTTCGAAATGTGGTGCTACAGAAGAATACTGAAGATAAGGTGGATAGATCACGTAACTAATGAGGAGGTATTGAATAGGATTTGGGAGAAGAGAAGTTTGTGGCACAACTTGACTAGAAGAAGGGATCGGTTGGTAGGACATGTTTTGAGGCATCAAGGGATCACAAATTTAGCATTGGAGGGCAGCGTGGAGGGTAAAATTCGTAGAGGGAGACCGAGAGATGAGTACACTAAGCAGATTCAGAAGGATGTAGGATGCAGTAGGTACTGGGAGATGAAGCAGCTTGCACAGGATAGAGTAGCATGGAGAGCTGCATCAAACCAGTCTCAGGACTGAAGACAACAACAACAACCTTCCAAACTTTACAGAAGTTCGAGTCTCGGCCGGGCACACAGTTTTAATCTGCCAGGAAGTTTCATATCAGCGCACACTCCGCTGCAGAGTGAAAATCTCATTCTGGAAACATCCCCCAGGCTGTGGCTAAGCCATGTCTCCGCATTATCCTTTCTTTCAGGAGTGCTAGTTCTGCAAGGTTCGCAGGAGAGCTTCTGTAAAATTTGGAAAGTAGGAGACGGATACTGGCAGAAGTAAAGCTGTGAGTACCGGACGTGAGTAGTGCTTCGGTAGCTCAGATGGCAGAACAATTGCCCGCGAAAGGCAATAGTCCCGAGTTCGAGACTCGGTCGGGCACACAGTTTTAATCTGCCAGGAAGTTTCATTCATGGTGGTGTCTGTTTGTTCTATATCGTGTCTCCCTAGCGATGATATAACCAAATACTTAATGATTTCAGCGTCAGCTTCACTACACTCCCTGTAAAAGAATCTTAATACTAACTAAATTTAGTGGAAGGGGTTCAAGGCATTCCTATTTTTAATTAACTGGTAAAATAACGTCGAAAAAGCACTTAAGTTTACCATTGGAAATTTTATTCTACTCACAAAGCATTGTTTATAAATTGCATAATTGATAAAAGGAAGTGTTTTAATACAGGATGGTAAAAACCAACTGCATTCAACAAAAATGTGAACCAATATTCTCTGAATGGGTTTCCAAGTTCTACAATGGATCGAAGGATGACATATGCCATATCACATATATAATCTAGGTTTACATTAAGTTTCACAAAAGAGCAAATGGTCTACAGTGACACTCAATTATCTTTAATTACTTATTTAATTTGTCGTAAATTACAGTGCCTTATGTGGCTTCTCAATAACTTTATAACAGAAAAATCATCGCAGTTCAGATCTTTACTTCAAGTGGCAAATGTGAACACTATGAGCTTTAATTGACGATCGACACTAGTATTACGCAAAAAGGGGGTGTAACAGATGAGACTTCTGCAGTTCTGAGTGAAGCCTTATGCGCTCAAAAATGTGGCATCGCGTCCGTTCATTACCTTGTCGGTGTTTAGGCAGGGCGGCGGGCAGCACAGCTCCACTCACCTCGCCATCTCGGAACTAATTCTCCTCACTTCTCCTTAGTCCCATTTCCCGAAGTTGGTTAAAAAAAACTATCTGACTGTGTTTTCATCTGACCAATCAGGGTCTCAATGTTAACCTTAAGCTCCGCCTACATTAATTCTGTCTATCCAATGAGGAACGTTATACTTTTCGTGGTGGGGCAATGTTTTTAAAGTTTGCAACGTAACAGAGACACGAAAAAGTCTCACGCTAAAACTCGCAGCTGGTGTGGTCCTTTTAGCGTTATTGTAAGATCTATACTGTTCTTCTGGAGGGCTCTATCTTTTAACATAGGCTGGGAGGGTGGTCCTAATGTAACAGAGCGCGAAAACGTCACACGCTACAACATGCGGGTGGTGTGGCCCTTTTTGTGTTATCGTAAGATCTATACTGTTTTTCTGGAGGGCTCTAGCTTTTAACATGGGCTGGCGGGTGGTCCTTGACATAACACAGACGCGAAAAGTCTCACGCTAAAATGTTCGGGTGGTGTCGTCCTAATGGTTAGCTGGCGACGTGGGTGTCCAGTCTGTCCCTTATCGTAGGGCCTTCTAGCTTAACACGGTTCTGCTCTCGGCTTCTGTTCTAGTTTCTCCCCTCGGAACTGCGTCTGTCCACGGTGGGAAGGTATGACATGCATTTGGGCATTCTTATGTTAATCTGTGGTATTCCCTTTGATCACTAGTTACTCGTATTACTTTGGTTAATTTAAAGTCACGATTTATTCGGAACTATGTGATTTGCTTATAATGCTTATAATGTCAGGGTTTTCATGGAAGGTGTTGGATTTGCCTGACACCTTACAAAGTCATACAATTATAGTCGGTGGTGACTTCAGTCTACCCTCGATATGCTGGAAAAATGACGTGTTTAAAGCCGGTGGCAGGCATAAAACGTCATCCGAAATAGCACTAAATGCTTTCTCAGAAAATTGTTTTCATCAATTATTACATGAGGACCCTCGAATCGTAAATTGTTGCAAAAGGATACTTGGCCTGTTAACAACTATAATCCAGGAGAAATAGAGAGTATCATGACCGTTACAGGGGTTAGCCTCCACAAGGCAGTTGCTGCTGGGCTGAATACCGTAACCCCCTCAAACATCAAAAGGAAACGAAAAATACATCTATTTAAAAAAATGGTTCAAGTGGCTCTGAGCACTATGGGACTTTAATTCTGAGGTCATCGATCCCCTAGAACTTAGAACTACTTAAACCATACTAACCTAGGGACATTGCACACATCCATGCCCGAGGCAGGATTCGAGCCTGCGACTTAGCGGTCGCGCGGTTCCAGACTGTAGCGTCTAGAACCGCTCGGCCACCCCGGTCGCCACATCTATTTGAAAAAATATGATTATGTAAGCGTAGAAAATATTTCGAATGATTTCAAAGAGATAGTATCGACGGCAATTAAGAGATATTAACCACATAAATTAATTAACGATGGTACTGATTCTCCATGGTACGCAATACAGGTCACATCGTTATTGCAGAAGCAACGAAAACAGTATGCCAAATTTAAAAGAACGCAAAATCTCCAAATTGGCAACGTTTTTCAGAAGTTGGGAGGATAGCGCGTACTTCATTGCGAGACGCTTATAATAATTTCGACAACGAAACTCTCATAATCTGGCAGGAAACCCAAAGAGATTCTTGCAATACGTAAAGCACGTAAGTGGCAAGACACAATCAGTACCTTCACAACGGAAAAGTCACTGATGACAGAGCCACAACGGCAGAGTTACTAAACACTGTTTTCCGAGACTTCTTCACCCAAGAAGACGAAGTAAATATTCCTGAATTCCTATCAAGAACAACTACTATGAAGAGAAACATAGATATCTTCGGTGTAGCAAAACAGCTTAAATCACTTAAAGGCAAGGCCTCCGGTCCAGAGGGAATACCAGTCAGGTTCCCTTCAGAGTATGCTCACACAATAGTTCCATGTTTAGCAGTTATTTACAGCCGGTCGTTCACAGAAAGATCTGCTATTAAAGACTGGAAAATTGCTCAAGTCACGCCAATACCCAAAAATGGAAGTTAGAGTAATACTTTGAATTCCACGCCCATATCACTAACGTCGATTTGCAGTAGGGTGTTGGAACATATTGTGTTCAAAAATTATGAATTACGTCGAAGGAAACGATTTATTGACACATGGTCAGAAAAGATTCAGAAAAGATCGCTTTTGTGAAACTCTTTATGCTCATGAAATAATGAATGCTTTCGGAAGAGAATGTCAAATTGACTCCACATTTTTGGATTTCCAGAAAGCTTTTGACATCGTTCCTCACCAGCTTCTTCTAACCAAACTACGTAACCATGGAATATCTGAGTTGTGTGACTGGATTCGTGATTTCCTGTCAGAAAGTTAACAGTTCGTTATGCTAAACGGAAAGTCGTCGAGTAAAACGGAAGCAATATCCAGCGTTCCTAATCTATATTAATGGCATAGGAGACAATCTGAGAAACCGTCTCAGACTGTTTGCAGATGGTACTCTCATTTACCGTCTTATAAAGTCATCAGATGACTAAAACGAATTGCAAAATGATCTAGAGCCGATATATGTAAGGTGCGGAAAGTGGCAATTTGCCCTGAATAAAGAAAAGTGTGAAGTTATTCACACGTGTACTAAAAGATATAGTCTAAATTGGGATTATGCGATAAGTAAGACAAACCTGAAGGCACTAAATTCAACTAAATATTTAGGGATTACAAATACAAGTAACCTAAATTGTAACGATCACATAGATAGTGTTGTGTATAGAGCCAACCAAAGACTGAATGTAATTGGCTGAACGCTTAAAAGGTGCAACAGGTCTACTAGAGAGACTGCTTACACCACATATTCCCGCCCTTTTCTCGAGTACTGCTGTGCGATATGGAATACGCATCAGGTGGGCCTGACGGATGACATTGAAAAAGTTCAAAGACGGCGAGCACGTTCTGTATTATGGCGAAATAGGGGAGATAGTGCCACATACACGATACGTGAACTGGAGTGGCAATCTTTAAAATAAAGGCGTTTTTCGTTGCAACAGGACCTTCTCATGAAATTTCAATCACCATTTTTCTCCTCCGATTGAGAAAACAATCTGTTGGCACCCACCTACATAGAGAGAAATTATCAGCACGATAAAATAAGAGAAATCAGGGCTCGCACAGAAAAAAATTAAGTACTCGTTTTTCCCGTGCCGTTAGAGAGCGGAACGGTAGAGAGACAGCTTGAAGGTCGTTAATTTATCCATCTGCCAGGCACTTTATTGTGAATAGCAGAGTAATCATGTAGATGTAGATGTAGATTATGAATTACGTCGAAGAAAACTGTCTATTGACAAACAGTCGACAAGGGTTTAGGAAACATTGTTCTTGTGGAACACAACTAGCTCTTTACCCGCATGAAGGGTTGAGTGCTATGCAGAAGGAATTTCTAATGAACTCCGTATTTCTCGGTTTCCGGAAGACTTTTGACACTGTACCTCACAAGCAGCTTGTAGTGAATTTGCTTGCTTATGGAATCTCGTCTCAGTTATGTGACTGGATTGGTGATTTTCTGACACAGAAGTCACAGTTCATAGTAACTGACCGAAAGTCACCGAGTAAAACATAATTGATTTATGGCGTTTTACAAGGTAGTGTTATAAGCCCTCTGCTGTTCTGTATATACATTAACGATTTAGGAGACAATCTGAGCAGCCGTCTTAGAATGTTTTCAGGTGACGATGTCGTTTATCGACTAGTAAAGCCATCAGAAGATCAGAAGAAATGGCAAAATGAGTTATAAAATATATCTGTATGGTGTGACAATTGGCAATTGACCCTAAATAACGAAAAATGTGAAGTCAACCACGTGAGAGCCAAAATAATTCCGTTAAACTTCAGTTAAACGATAAATCAGTCAAATCTAAAGGCCGTAAGTCCATCTAAAACCCGAGGAATTATAATTATGAACAACTTATATTGGAAGGAACACATAGAAAATGTTGTGAGGAAAGCTAACCAATGACTGCCTTTTATTGGCAGGACACTTAGAAAATGTAACAAATTTAAGGAGACTGCCTACACTACATCCGTCCGTTCTCTTTTGGAATACTCCTGAGCGGTGTGCGATCGTTACCAGATGGGATTGACGGAGTACACCGGAAAAGTTCAAAGAAGGGCAGCACGTTCTGTATTATCGATAAATAGGGGGAGAGAGTGTCACTGAAATGATACAGGATTTGGGATGGACATTATTAAAACAAAGGCATTTTCCGATGCGGAGGATCCTTCTCAGTAAATTCCAATCTCCAACTTCATCCTCCGAATGCGAAAAAATTTGGTTGACGCCGACCTATATAGGGAGAAATGATCACCATGATAAAATAAGGGAAATCAGAGCTCGTATGGAAAGATATAGGTGTTCATTCTTTCCGTGTGCTACACGACACTGGAATAACCGAGAATTGTGAGTGTTGTTCATTGAATCCCCTGCCAGGTACTTTAATGTGATTTGCAAGGTATCCACATAGATGCAGATTTAGAACGTAAGGAATCGTCAATATGAAGCACGTAGAAATACTGTGGCTTGGGAGTTAATAATAGTCGAGTTGCTAGAAAATGTTTCACTAAGGGTTATAAACGGACGCATATTGCCAACTACAAAAGTGGTTTAGCCTTATAAATTTTGAATGAATGGTATTGTAAGGTTATGACACAAAGTGGCTGCAGCATTTAATACTATTTTCTTTTTTCTTCATGTTGTTTTGCTCTTATCGTATAGTGGGAAAGAGTGTTCAGCATTGATCACAGGACTCACACTTTAAAATCTAAGATAAACTATAGTCGTTTGAGTTTACTGAATAAAAGGGCTGCTACGCTGGCTCAAAGATAATTAGGTATGCCTTACAACTGTACAGCATTATGTGATTCTGATTTGTATTATTCAGTTTGGTGTGAAATAATAGAATTTGTTTTTGACAAACAAGTACGAAAATCTGAAAAGCTATTTATTACGTCTGTCAAATATGATATATTAATACTGTGCAGTTAGGAATTTAATATCATGAGTAGTGCTCCAAAGATGGTGATTGACTATTTTGAGCAGACTTAATAACTGATACTTTGACGGAATTATTCCTGATTGACATTTTGAAAGCAAAAATGTTCAAATGTGTGTGAATTCCTAAGGGACCAAACTGCATCGGTCCCTACACTTACACGCTACTTAAACTAACTTATGCTAAGGACAACACACACACACACACACACACACACACACACACACACACACACACACACAAATATGCCCGAGGGAGGACTCGAACCTCCTGTGGGAGGGGCCGCGCAATCCGTGACATAGCCCCTCAAATCGCGCGTCCATAGAGAAAACACCTTATTTCGAAAGGTATTTTATTACGAGTTATTTTGACGATGTCAGAAGTTTCATTGTACCAGAAGAAACTCTAACGTAATTTTATCGAGTGAATCATGTTTCACTTAAGAGAACGTTACGAAAGGAATAATTATACGTTCAATACGCCATACCAGCAATGCCGGCAGGCGCCGAGCCGAGAGGCCGCAATACCAGCGGTAGCAGCAGCAGAAGCTGTCTGATACACAGTAATTTAGTTTAGTCTCTGCTTTTTTTGTTTACATGCTTCTGTGAAAAAGCAAACTATACCTATGTATTTTACAATGTAGATTACTGTTAGCAAACTACTCTAAGTTATTGTTTTTGCGTAAATCTTGGTGGATATCCTTGTGTAAGGCGGCTTCCTATTGTACTTTTCCCGTAGCCAGAAGCTCCATATCACGCCACAACGTTTAAACCTCGTGTCGGTGCGCAGCATATAGTTTAGATCAGTGAATTCTAGTTTGCATACTTATCTAGTGCAGTAGCTCTTCGGTAAACAGAGTTTCTAGTTAAAGGTACTGCAGATACATCCACTTTAGTACAGAAATTTATTTCTGTCTAAGTTCTTGCCATCTCTGCCATCTCATGGTATAGTCAGAAATGTGCATAGCAGTTTTTAGTGTTTCTTTATTCTACTCGTTATATTTTGCAAACGCGCCAAGCTCAGTAGAGGCATTTGAGACATATTGTATTTACACACACTACGATATGGCTAGGTACTGTGCTTGTTGTGAGCAGACACATCTCGAACTGGCGGCTGTCCTTAAACAGATGGAAGTTGCGTTGGCTGTTGTCGACATGCTTCTGGTCAATGCTCGAAGTTGCAGCGACTTCGGGTCGCAGGTGGCGACACCTGCGTCACGTTTGGTGCCGCTGGGATTCCCTTGTCACCTGGTGCCGCTGCATCTTCTGATACCCAAAACATGACTAGCCAGAGAATGGTTAGCAGACAGTGGTGGGTTCACGTATCACTGGGCAGAAGGCGGAAGAGGGAGCAACTCACACCGTTGGCTCAAAATGGTTCAGATGGCTCGAAGCACTATGGGATTAAACATCTGAAGTCATCAGTCTCATATATTTAGAACTACTTACGACATCACACACATACATGCCCGAGGTAGGATTCGAACCTGCGACCGTAGCATCAGCGCGGTTCCGGACTGAAACGCCTAGAAGCGCTCGGTCACAGCGACCGACGTGGCTGGTTTCCCTACACCTTAGCAACTGGTACGAGGTGCTACCCATTGCTGATTATAGCTCTGAGGCAGCACGGGATGCATCTCCTGTTGGGCCAGCGGCCGATTTTCCTGCTCTGTTCGGACAAGCAACGAGGGTAGGTATACTTGCCATTCGGAGCTTCAATTTCAGGCGGATGTTGGATCCCCTTACGGAAATAGCAAACAAGACAGGAAAGAGTGCCAGTGTGTACTCGGAATGTTTGCTGGGACGTCCCGTCCGCGATGTGGAGGAGGGGCTGCCGGCGGCTATCGAGCGTACTGGGTGCAACCGGCTACATGTCGGCTCGAATGAGTCTGCCGCTCTCTTTCTCGGGGCATCCTCGACTTCTTTCGGCGGATGGCTGATCTGGTGAGGGCAATTAGCACCGCACGTAGGGTGCAAGTGAAGCCGTCTATTTGCAGCATCGTACCTAAGGCTGATAGCGGTCCTTCAGTTTGGAGCATAGTGAATGATCGAAAGCAGAGACTCACACGAGTCTGCGACGGAATCGGATGCAAATCTCTTGACCTTCGCTATCGGGTGCACAATTGTAGCGTTCTACTTTATTGTTCAGGCGTGCACTGCACGCAGGAAGCGGCTACAGCTCTACTGGAGTACATGTGGCGTGCACAGGGGCTTTTCTTAGATTAGAGAAGCCCTTCCTTGGGATTAAAGACGATTTTCCTAATAAATTAGCCACATGACCTCAGAGAATGTTCGTCCTCTCGAATCAGAGATTAGTAAACTGCAGGAGCATTTAAGGAAAGGCCTCAGAACTAGTATTGCGTACTAAAGTTTTTAATACACACGTGGTGTTAGCGATAGAATGTTGGTTGGATCCGGTCGTTAATGGCAATTAAACCCTGAGGTCACATTGAAATATATATTTCGTAAGAATAGGTTACTCGCTAGTGGTGGCGTTGCGTTTATTGCAGTAAAGAATTTGATAGAATCTAGCGAGGTTATGTAGACTATGATTTTGAATTAATCTGGCTGAAGTTAAGTATCAAAGATCCGTCAATATCGGTAATAGGATGCTTTTATATACGCCGTGGATCAGGAGCTCCAGTGGTAGAGCCCTTCAAACGGAACTTGCATAATATCATTAATAATTTTTGAACATGGCTGTGATCAGCAATCGTAATTGATTACAATGTCACAATTTTCTAGCCAACCGGTTGCAAATAGAATTTAGTATTCCTTAACTAGTTTTCAACGCCAACTAGGGGCGCCTTCTTCAGAAGAAATTGTTACCTTACCTAACAATATCACAGGAAGTTAACGTTAATAGCAGGTAGACATTAGAACAAACACTTCAATTTGACAAATTAAATTGCATAAAAATACTCACATGTGGCCAAAAGCAAATTTGAGCGACATCGCTCTAGTCAGAATATTAAAACCACAATTAAACAGGTATAGTCAAAATTTAAAACAATATACAAATATGCCACTAAGGGCACTACAGTGGTCGCTGTTACTCACTCGTGTCCTATACCACTGTATTGCTCTTAGTGGCATATTTATATATTGATTTAAATTTTGACTATACCTGTTATGTATTCAGGTGGAAAATGTTTTAATTCTGGTTTTAATGTTTTCACTAGAGCGATGTCGCTCAAATTTCCTTTTAACCACACGTAAAGTAACAGTCTCTTCTGAAGATGGCGTCCCTAGTTTGTGTTGAAAACTAGTGAAATAATTTTGAATTCTATTTGCAACCGGTTGGCTGGAAATTTGTGACGATAATTCACACTTCTTTTTACTTCCAATCATGAACGATCACGAACACATACGGTGTTCAATGACATCAAACACATACACAAAAATAAAATAAAGCAAAAGGGTGAATTCAGGGTAAACTACTGAAAGTAAAGGCTCTACTGAATCACAAAAATTTTATTATAGCGTTCACATCAAATGCTGAATAAAGCACAATGAGCAATTTACAAATTATGCTCCTAACTGGCATTGACAGTAACTGCGTTAAAATCGGCCCAAACCGCGATCTCTTATAACTTATATACGAAGAACCACTAAACCCAAAAGTACCATGAAACCTCTGTGGAAACAACAATGACACGTGATCAAGCTATTTAACGTTACTCCTAATACAGGTCGAAGCGGGAACGATCTGACCGTAATATTCTTGTTGTAGAGGCAGTCTCCGACGGCGATGGCTTGGCCGTGCGGTCGGCGTGTGGCGTCTCGGAAAGTACAATCCTACAGTTGGGACATGCAGTTTATAGGAAGCGTACTCACACTGACTTGTATCTGCAGGCGGACAGTTGTCATCATCCGGCCCAACGTGAAGGGGTACTTCGTACCCTGGTACACAGGGCACATGTCATCTCCGACGTTGAGACTTTGCCTGCTGAGCTGGCGCATCTTGAGGCTACCTTCCGCCACAATGGGTATAGTGAAAGACAGATTGAACGGGCGTTGCGATATCAACCAACTGTGCGCCAGGTGACTGATGATAATTCTCAGTTGACTCCTAAATCTATTGCCTTTTTGCCCTACATAGGAAGCACTTCAAACAAGATAGGTCGTATTTTACGGAAATACAATGTGAAATGTGTTTTCCGACCTCCATCTAAGATTAAAGCGCTTTTGGGGTCTGTTAAGGATGATCTTGGTTTACGTAAGGCAGGTGTTTATCGCATTCCTTGTAGCTGTGGCATGGCATACATTGGTCAGACCATCAGGACCGTGGAGGACCGGTGTATTGAACATAAACGGCACACGCGACTACAGCAGCCTAGCAAATCTGCTATTGCCGAACATTGTTTGGACACTGGTCACCCCATGTGGTATAATAATACCGAGATATTAGCATGCACGTCCGGCTATTGGGATAGTGTGATTAAGGAGTCTGTTGAAATTAAATTGGCTAGCAACCTTGTGAACAGGGATGGAGGCTTTTGTTTAAACTCGGCCTGGAATCCTGCTCTTTCACTTGTTAAAAAACATAGGGACAGAGTTAACGTTTCCTCAACTACCAGTCCATAGTTTCTTACTATCGATAGCTCTGACTTCGTTCATCTTTGGTGGCTTTTGTTTAGGTGTGTGTTATCTTTTCTGTTAGACTCGCAGAACCGAGCTCTCGTGTTTTCTGCACTTCGTCTGGTCGTTGCAGTTAAGCCTTGAAAATGGCGGAGTGTGCATCCGCCGAAATATCGGCAGTTGTCGAAAATTCAACCTGGCTGAATGCCCGTAAGTACTTTGAACAATCCTACAGTATTCGAACAACAGACTGCTGTCCGTTAACTTCTCTAATTATGACAATGTTTCCTTCAGCAATGAGCTGGCATGGCTAACGTCCTCTCAGAACGAAAGACCAAAAGGGGAGACGATTTGGCTAACGTCCTGTTAGTACGAGAGCCCAGAACGGCAAACCTGTACCGAGAGTCCAGTAAGATCGCTCTTCACCTCTGTTTTCCCCTCAACCTTTACCGAGCGAATCACATCACTAGGAGCTCTCAAAATACCCAGTTTGCCAGTGTCCTCAATTCTTTTATTTCTAGAAAATTTCACAAGTGAACTCCGCCGACGCCGGCTGGGAAGAAACACAGCTGTGGGCAATAACACGTTTACTGGAAATTTTCTCCTAAGAGACCACTCGAGATTTTCCCTGCAAGATTCCCCCATCGTAGCGAACACAGACTCTCGCATTGTAAGTTTTGTTATTCGGAATTCCTGGCCTGCCCCACGTGAGTTACTCGAAGGCGTAAAATTAGTGGGACATAGGCGAGAGCACACACAGGGAAGCCAGTCAAGCTATCCATTACTCTGTTTCGGTAAACACTTGAACAACTGCAGCCGCGCGGCCCCAGTGGCCTCTCTAAACGGATTACAGAACTTCCTCTGTTCGCCATTCATACCGTCAGGCTGTGGCCTTCGGCGGCTAGCCGCAGACGTAGCCGAGCTTTGTCTCGGATTCTGCCTTTCCGCAAAATCTTATAATTATAAAATCCTGGAATTCTCGCCTGCAGGTGCGTTTCTACATAGATTTCCTACACCGTAATTTAGAGTATTACTCCTACAAAACCTAAAGTGTCACGTTAAATGGACATATATAAGGTGCAAGACCGCTGCCACCTTGCAGAATTTACTACATATCGCATTTAAATATAATTATTTTTAATATAATGGACAGTTATATCAACAACATGACAGACTAAATATTTTCAATCCGTTAACAAGTATCTTAGCCGATATCTTCATAAATTCCTTAGATGGAAATTTATTTTAAACATTTTTAGCTTCAACATTAGGTATTTTATTTTATTGCCGATACGTTGATGTCATTTTGATTCTTTATAAAGGCCCCTAATCAGGTATTAACCATCTGTCTAAAATCTTCAACAAACTACACATGTGAGCGTAAAAATGAACATCGTCAGTTAAATTACTTGGATTTATCATTAACGATAACTGACGACTTAATATCGTTTAACATTTTCCGCAAAGAAACATATACCGACCAGATTGTACCAGCCTCCTCAACGTATCCTGAATCCCATAAAAAAGCCTTTTTTCACTAAGCCATCCATAGAACTGTTTCCACACCACTGTCCTCCGAAAATCTTGCAACTGAGGTAAATCTGGTAAAAACCATTGCTTTTAATACCTATTATAAGCCGACGATAGTAGATCAAATCTTAAGAAATAAGACCAAAGCCCGAATTACTACTCTCAGCACTCCTTTTAATAATGAAGTTATATTTTTCCATTCCATATATAGGGCCAGTATCTTACAGGATTCAGCGATTACTCAGGAACAAATGTAAGTGCAACGTAGCGTTTTCTACTAACAATAGCTTCCATAGCAACCTTATGCATAATTTAAAATCAGAACGGTCTCCCCTCCAGAACTCAGGAATCTATCAAATCAGTTGTGACACATGTAAAGCCTATTACATGGGCCAAGCAGGTCGGGCTTCCTCTGCTAGATACAAGCACCATGTTTTAGGGAAAAATGGTTATAACATTTGTAACTCAACCTTTGCCGACTACCTGTTGATCACAGGCTAAAAATCTATTGAAATTCATTACTTCGGAATTTTGCACTGTGAAAGACAAGGTTTTAGATTAATCATTTTGGAAGAGTTACAGATCTTCAAATACATTTCTCTGATTGACGGCCTCATATTAAATGAACAACTGCAGTCGTGTAATAAAACTTTTTCCAAGGCTTAAAGCTGTTACTTAAAACTTATCTGATAGCTTCCCTTCCCTGTTAGGCCCTTAAATAATGTTTCCCTCTCCCTTGCTTTTATGATTTACATCCTGTTAATTTGTCAATCACTATTATGTTAATTTCGTATAGTTGTTAAACTTTTATAAACTCTGCTACGAGATGGCGCGAGGTGTATCACGTTCGCCTCGTCATTTGCTTCGGCCGGCTTGCGCAGTCGCTGTTACTCACCCGTGTCCTTTAACACTTTAGTGCCCTTAGTGTCATTTTTATACGTTGTTATAAAATTTTGACTATATCTCTTATGTATTCAGGTGGAAAATGTTTTAATTGTGGTTTTAATGTTTTGACTAGAGCAATGTCACTCAAATTTCCTTTTAACGAGATGTGAGTATTTTTATGCAATTTAATTTGTAAGCATTAAGCGTTTGTCCTAATGCCTACCTGCCGTCAATGTACCTTCCTGTGATATTGTTCGGTGAGGTAACAGTTTCTTCTGAAGAAGACGTCCTTCGTTGTCGTTGAAAACTATTTAAACAATGTTAAATTCTATTTGCAACCGGCTGGCTGCAATTTTGTGACATTGATATCATTAACAGTTTTCCTGATCATGCCGGTGTCATGTGACGTCAACTTGCCAGGTGTAGATAGGGAGTGTTATGCTATAAAACTGGTGACAGAGTCAAGAAGTCTTGTGACATTGTTCAGGATATCTAGTCCGCAAATTACTTTGAGCAGACGGGTTGAGAACCAACTCGTGAGTGTAACGTCTTACACCTCCCGGCAACAAGAGACTGGAATTTACCGAATCCGTTAACGTCGGGGAGGATATCAGTGGTCATAAGGCTGCGATTCCATTTATGAGAATGAGTCATACAAAGCATTTTAAGAAAGGTTGATGGATATTTTTGCTTAGCAAGAATAAGGGGATACATGTTACAGAGTATCTGTGCCGGCAGCATCGAGTATTCGGTGATGAGGACGAAGATGCGCAGAACAAATAGAAGAAATTCAAAGTATCGTGCAGTATGCCCTAGACAAGAATGTTCAGAGTAAGGTCTTAAGGGATGGGAAGGACCCACAGTAGTACATTAGTTGTGTTAGAAATCTGCTACGTAAACAAAGAGCACTTCGTCTCAGTTTCAAAAGAATTAAATACCTATCTGACAATCAAAAGCTGAACGAAGCGAAAATGACTGACAGGAGAGCAATGAAAGAAGCGTTCAATGACTTTAAAAGTAAAACTTTGCCAACCGATCTGAGAAAACCCTTGAGAGGTTTTGGTCATATGTAAAATCAGTTAGTGGGACAAAATTATCAAATCATTCAGTCAGTGAGCATACTAGCACCGAAACGGAAGATAACAGAGAGAAGTTAGAAATACTGAATTTGGTCTTCCGAAATTGTTTCACCGCGGAGTAACCTTTCAACCGTCGTCCAAACGTCGAAATGGCAGATATTGAGATAACAGGTCGCGGAATAGAAGAACAACTACAGTCGCGTAACAGAGGAAAGGCCTCAGGACCCTTCTAAGCAGTAATTTATCGTAGATAGCTTGAGCAACGAAGGGTACCTAGCGAGTGGAAGAAAGCCGCGCAGGATTAGCCGAGCGGATTAAGGCTCTGCAGTCATGGACTGTGCGGCTGGTCCCGGCAGAGGTTCGAGTCCTCCCTATGGCATGGGTGTGTGTATTAGTCATTAAGATAATTTAGGTTAAGTAGTGTGTGAGCTTAGGGACTGATGACCTTAGCAGTTAAGTCCCATATGATTTCACACACATTTGAACATTTTTGAGTGGAAGAAAGCACAGGTCCTTTCCGTTTCTAAGAAGGGTCATGGGGCAGATGTACGCAATTATACCTATATCGTTGACGTTCATCTGTTGCAGAGTTGTAACTCAGCTCGCCCTGTTGCTCCACAGGATCCACCGCCCCGTAGAGAACGGCGCTCAGGTTGATGCCGTATTTTTGACTTCAGGATGACGTTTGAAACAGACCGGCACTGCCGTTTAGTGAAAAAATGCGAAGTTATCTACTATCGGAGCAGATTTCAGAGCTTATACAAGTCTTTTTTGCAGATAGAACTCATACGCTGCTCTTAACGAAACCAAATCAACAGATGTAAAAGTAATTTCCGGAGTACCACAAGGAACTGTTACAGCACCGTTACTGTTTAAAATATATAGAAATTAGCTAATTTAGAGCATCTAATGCTCTTTAAGGTTGTTGGGTTGTCGATAACAAAGTAACAACGATAGAAGATGATAACGAACTGACGAATGGTGCAGGCTCTTACAGTTGGCCCTGAACGTAAATAAATGTAGTATACTGCGCATAGATAGGAAGAAAATCCGCTACTGTACAGCTACATTATTAATGACAAATGGCCGGAACAAGTATCTGCCGCAAAATATCTAAGAGTAACTATTCAGAGCAACCTTAAGTGGAATGACCACGTAAACCAAATATTGGGAAAAACAGATATCAGAGTGAGATTCGTAAGAAGAATCTTAAGGAAATTTAAATCATATACGAAGAAGTAGCTTACAAGGCGCTTGTTTGACCGATTCTTGATTATCGGTCGTCTGTCTGGGATTCCTACCAGGTAGAATTGATATAAGAGGTAGAGAAGATCCAACGAAGAGCGGCACGTTTTGTCACTAGATCGTTTAGTCCTCGCGAGCTCATTACGGAGATGCTCAACGAACTACATTGGCAGACGTTACAAGGGAAGCGTTATGTATCATGGATAGATTTTCTATTGAAATTTCATGAGAGCACTTTTCTGTAAGAGTCGGACAACAAATTACTTCCCACCACATACGTCTTGCCTAATGACCACGTGGATAAAATGGGAGATATTAGGCCCAAAACAGATGCTTACCGACAATCGTTCATCCCACGCACTATTCGCTAGTGCGACAGTATGGGAAGGCTCAGTTATTGGTACGAAAGTACCCTTAGCCACGCACTATTAGTCCGCAGCTCGTGGTCGTGCGGTAGCGTTCTCGCTTCCTGCGCCCGGGTTTCCGGGTTCGATTCCCGGCGGGGTCAGGGATTTTCTCTGCCTTGTGATGACTGGGTTTTGTGTGATGTTCTTATGTTAGTTAGGTTTAAGTAGTTCTAAGTTCTAGGGGACTGATGACCATAGATGTTAAGTCCCATAGTGCTCAGAGCCATTTTTGAACGCACTATCATGTGATTTGCGGAGTGTGATGCACATGCAACTGTAAATTTTTGTGTTAGTATAGAACAATATCTGATATAAATGACTATAGCTATGAGAAGCACCTTGGGTACGTCAGCTGTAGGAACATGGCGAATGAGATAAGCGTGCGAACTGGCAGCTGTCTGTTACGAGCTGTCTGACCTAGCTGTCTTGGAAACTGCCATTTTCCTCGTCATACGCCGGCCTCTTCTGCTTCCGGCACAACGCATTTGAACGGCGGGTAGTTTGCTCCAGTGCTGCAGGCGCTCCTTCACCGGAGACAGTTTCTCGCAGAGCGTCGCTAGTACATGGCGTGTTATGGTGCCATTACTGCTGACAAACTATAAAATGCCTCATGACGTCTGTCAGTCGCCACCAGGGCTCCTGCCTCAAAAATCGAGCATATCGGCGACAGCGGAGTTGCCATCAAAGGAACTACGTTGCATCCGCCGTCACATGCTCACTGAGCTCTGCGACGTATCCTCTCGCTCACTGCCTATGAGGACCCCTCTCGGACACAAGCACGCATCATGTCAAACATACATTCTTTCGAAACTTCCTGGCAGATTAATACTGTGTGCCCGGCTGAGACTCGAACTCGGGACCTTTGCCTTTCGCGGGAAAGTGCTCTACCATCTGAGCTACCGTAGCACGACTCACGCCCGGTCCTCACAGCTTTTTCTGCCAGTATCTCGTCTCCTACATTCCAAACTTTACAGAAGCTTTCCTGTGAACCTTGCAGAACTAGCACTCCTGTGAGTTCCGGGCATGAGTCGTGCTTCGGTAGCTCAGATGGTAGAGCACCTGCCCGCGAAAGGCAAAGGTCCCGAGTGCGAGTCTCGGTTGGGCACACAGTTTTAATCTGCCAGGAAGTTTCATATCAGTGCCCTCTCCACTCCAGAGTGAAAATCTCATTCTGAACACATTCTGTTAACTGCTGGCTCCATTTTTAACAAAATGTTTTAAACTTTATACAGTCATATGGCAGAAGAGGGCGACTTGTATCAGTTGACAGCCCACCCTTTCCCACAACGAGTGAGGGGAATGAAACGAGGGTTAAAAAGGAGAAAAGTAACCACGCAGCACACACCAGCTTCTACATCTACATCTACATCTACATTTATACTCCGCAAGCCACACAACGGTGTGTGGAAGAGGAAACTTTACGTGCCACTGCCATTACCTTCCTTTCCTGTTCCAGTCGCATATGGTTCGCGGGAAGAACGACTGTCTGAAAGCCTCCGTGCGCGCTCTATTCTCTCTAATTTTACATTCGTGATCTCCACGGGAGGTATAAGTAGGGGGAAGCAATATATTCGATACCTCATCCAGAATCGCACCCTCTCGGAACCTGGCGAGCAAGCTACACCGCGATGCAGAGCGCCTCTCTTGCAGAGTCTGCACTTGAGTTTGTTAAACATCTCCGTAACGCTATCACGATTACCAAATAACCCTGTGACGAAACGTGCCGCTCTTCGTTGGATTTTCTCTATATCCTCCGTCAACCTGATCTGGTGCGGATCCCACACTGATGAGCAATAATCAAGTATAGGTCCAACGAGTGTTTTGTAAGCCACCTCCTTTGTTGATGGACTACATTTTCTAAGGACTCTCCCAATGAATCTCAACCTGGTACCCGCCTTACCAACAATTCATTTTATATGATCATTCCACTTCAAATCGTTCCGCACGCATACTCCCAGATATTTTACAGAAGTAACTACTACCAGTGTTTGTTCCGCTATCATATAATCATACAATAAAGCATCCTTCTTTCTGTGTAACCGCTATACATTACATTCGTCTATGTTAAGGGTCAGTTGCCACTCCCTGCACCAAGTGCCTATCCGCTGGAGATCTTCCTGCTTTTCGCTGCAATTTTCTGATGCTGCAACTTCTCTGTGTGCTACAGCATCATCTGTGAAAAGCCGCATGGAACTTCCGACACTATCTACTTGGTCATTGACATATATTGTGAAAAGCAATGGTCCCATGACACTCCCCTGTGGCACGCCAGAGGTTACTTTAACATATGTTGACGTCTCTCCATTGATAAGTTTGTGCTCACGTGCCTGATTTAAAGCCAGGGCTCGCGGTCCATCACTCAGAAGCCAATCTCGGGAATCGCATCTACGCATCACTCCGACGTCTCTCTAGCAGTCGCCAGTAGGGACGATCACGACCTACATCAGGACAGACTGCTGTTATGGTCTACGTCACGACATAATCACGACAGGGGTGACGTCAGCTCTTGGCTTCGCAACATTCACACCAGACAAGAAAGTTTAATTCATTTGTATCATTCAGAAGCTGCATTACGTAGTACTTTATTCTTTCTGTGGTGTCTCAGAAAGCGTTAATTACATTATTTATTGTGTGCACCCCCATCACCCGGGAAACATCAGAAGCCGTAGCTGCGGATGCCTCAGCATTAGTTTGACTTGTAGTAAGATTCATGGAAGGACTGGTAGCGGCTAAAATTGGGAGAAAGTTCGCTCCATGGATTCAATAGAAATGTATGCGCACCGATGAAATACCATCATCTGCGAGACTCGCATGGACATATGAACTACATTCTTAGCGCCAATTCGAGACTGACTGCAGTTCGTCTCCATCGCTAACGTTTTATTATAACACGTACCAGTGACAATTTATGTTAAAATGCGCTTTCTATGTCTTTCCATTTACCTAGTACAACGGTGATAATTACGAAAGTCAATCGGTTTATAAGAGACATAGAAATGTTTCCTAATGAAAACAGTCTTGGTTGAGAAACAGCAAGGTGTTTCGCTATCTCATTATCATCTTGATACTGTAGTCACGGAACCTTTTTCAATGTATCCTCCACTGTTCCTGAAACTGACGTTTCTTAGAGTACCCAACGGTCTCTACACTACATTTACCTATAGAAATGACCTGAACGACAATGGAACATCCTTAAGATTTAGCTTATGTCCATCCAGTCGGTAACAGCGCACATTGATTAAGAAATTCCTCTGTTACTGCCGTGTCGCACTCTCTCTGCCTGCACAACTTATGGTTTGAACACACAGTCACACATTCAAGCCTAAAAACAAATCACGAACACAGATTAATAATAATAATACTGATAACATACTCTCATACGCATTGTGAGCATTTGTGATTTACTAATAAATGTCTGAATTCAATGCATTAATGTCAAGAAAAAAATTCTGTTGTGTATGTATTTGTTATTATTTCACTCTGTAGCCAGTTTAGATTAATGCGATGTCGAAGTTAAATTGCGAAACAGCAGCGTTATTTCTTGTTCTATGATATAAGCCATTGACGGGAAATATCAACGCATCTTTACAATTTATTCACAACTAATGTCAGTAGGTTGTTTAGGTTATTATGTTGGTAACGCCATGTAGCACTCTGTATGAAAATCACTGACTGTGTTGTGTGCAGTCTGTAGCTGCTCTGCATTGTTGAAAATTTTGCTATTACACTGTTGGGCTGTTGGATGTGAACAGTGTGTAGCCTTGCACAGTTGGAGTCGAGGCCGCCAGCAGTGATGGATGTGGGGAGAGAGATGGCAGAATCTTGAGAGCGGACGATCTGGACGTGTTTCCATCACAAAGAGTAAATTTCTAGTACTGGATATATGATGACTTTTGAATATTATTAAGGTAAATACACCGTTTGTTTTCTATCAAAATGTTTCATTTGCTAACTAATGCCTAGCAGTAGTTAGTGGCTCCCGTAGTTACAATCTTTTATTTAGCTGGCAGTATTGGCGCTCGCTGTGTTGCAGTAGTTCGAGTAACGAAGATTTTTGTGAGGTAAGTGATTCATGAAAGGTATAGGTTTGTTAGTCAGGGCCGTTCTTTTGTAGGGAGTATTGAAAGTAAGACTGCGTTGCGCTAAAAATATTGTGTGTCAGTATGAGTACGTTCAGTTTTGGTCAGCTGTTTGAAAATCAAATAACGTAAGAGGCTTACCAGCAAAGTCATTCATTAATTTTTCTAAGGGGATGTTTCATATGTCGACCCTTAGCCGAGGATACCTCACTGGTATCTTCTGATTTTTTCTTGTAGTTTGTGTAATTAGTGTACCTAATGTTTGTTGCTAGCGCGTAATTTTAGAGAGAATCTTCTTAGTGGTTGTAGATTTTCGTTGTTGTACAGTAAAACAGATGTGGAATGCACGTAGATTTGCACCAAGTATTTTGCAGCTGTGCTTGCAGTTGATAAGATATTATTTTCAGTACTATTTTAATGTGTTTTCTTATTTTACTCTTCAAATTGTTCTTTTCTGTGTTAGCGTGTGACAATTATGGCGTGTGAAAAACGTAATACTAGGCTCCAAAGTAAACTAAGAAATGACAGTGAAGACGAAAGCAGTGTGTTAGCTCCACTGTGCAATGAATTAATTGATGTTCAACATTGTAATTTGGTAATTGTACATAGGATCGTGGACCAGGTGGCAAATAATGGTGTAGGCAGTGAAACAATTAGTGACCAGGGAAGCATAATCGATCGATCGGTCAGCAACAGCTCGACTCAGGAATCCGAAATGACAGGACACGATCTTTCAAATACTGTAGATTCGGGTTTTGCGTCCTCACCGTCGTCTCAAATAAGTCAAGCCACATTCTCTACTTTTCAAAATGGGAATATTGACGGTTCGAATGCACTGCCGAATAGCACTGAGCAACATGTTTCAGACACCAATGCATTGTTATTACAAATAATGCAACAAATGGGACAAAAGCTTCAAAATTTAGACACAATGAAACAACACGAGAGACAAACACAGCAACAGTTAGACGCAATGGAGCAAAATCAAAAAGAGTCACAGCAACAAATGGAACAATTTCACAAACAAATAAAAGAAACACTTCAACATACACGTGAACTACTGAGTTACATAACATCGAATCGAAACATCAAAAACTCTGTAATGACGTATAAACAAAAATTTGTGAGCATTTTCAACCTATTTTTTTCGCGGCATGAAAATGCATTACAGAATCACGAAGCAGCCGTAAAAGAACTGCAAACATTTCTTCATGAGAATCATGAGACTTTGCAGGCTAAAATTGACACAGTTGCACCTACCGATTCGGTTAAGCAACTTGCAAAAACTCAGGTAAACTTAAAGGACACAGTAGATACTCTGAATTTTTTTTTCAGAAAGACACATGGAGGAAATTAATTCATTATCAGAGAAAGTAGTCAAACTTTCGCATCAGCTAAATAATTTTTCTACATAGGTAAATGATAATCAGAAGGTACAAGACCGGTAGTCCGTAATGACACAGAAGAGTACGAACAAATTCGGAAATTCAAACAAAATCAGAACCAAATTAATACGCGACACAGAAGAGAAATCCGGGAAGTACAAGATCAGTTGGCAGAAGTAATACCTAAATTATATATTTCAGAAGAGGATCGTGCTCCAACACGGGAAGAGGGACTTAGAAATACGGAAAAGCCACAAAATAATTACACAGGACCTTTCGGAAATTATGAAAGAAATTGGCAAGGTGCACCGAATTTTGAAATGGAACCGCTCAAACGACGTAACAAAGACCGATATGCGACTCGCCGACATGATGATTTTGACTATAACTTGTTTATTACTACATGTAAATTCAAAACATTTAAGAGTTCCGGCAACGATATTCATCTACAAGCATGGCTTTATCAATTCTCTCATTGTTTTCCTCCCAACTGGTCATTGGAGCTCAGATTAGAAATTATGAGTGGCTGCTTAGGGAATGAACCAGCTGCAAGAATGCGATCGGTCATTCACGATTGTCACAGTGAAGGAGAATTTTATCATCCCTTCCTCTCAACATATTGGTCTCAAGCTACTCAAGATTGCGTATAACATAGCATCATAATGATGAAACTTTCCAACAATCTGAATTTTTCACTCTCGTCAAATATTTTGAAGACATGTTGCACAAGAATCAGTATCTCTCAAACCCACACAGCCCCTAAGAACTTATTTGCATTTGCTTAAACAAATTGCCTAAACATTTACGACATATTATTTTGTCAGGACGTTGCAAAGACGACATCGAAGCTTTTCACGGACTGTTACAAGAATTGCAGATTGACACTGACAACCGCGGGTCGCGAAAACAGAAGCACAACAATGACAGGTCACTTCCGACGCAATTCCGCAATGGCAGACATAATAACTGGACACGACAAAGCTACTCTTACAACGCAAATCGTGACCAAAACAGACATCACCCATATGACAACCGTTGACAGAGTAATATTAATTACAGTGAAAGATCACCACTCCGCAGTAATGACTATAACAGAGACAATCAGAAAACAGACAATATGAGAACCAAAATAATTATTATCAAGGGAGACAGAACAATTTCAGAAACAACGGTCCACCGCGCAGTTACAATTCCGGGAGAAATACTCCACCACAAGACCGAAAAAAGGAAACTATGGTAACTACCGACATAATGACAGACCTGAATTTCATCAGCACTGGCGGGATTCAAACAGGGCAAGGCCCTCTCGGCAAAGTGAATTTATAGAAGTTAGATCCCCTACTCCCAATAACGCCGCGTGCCAACAAAGAGACAATAGGCAATGATCCACACCGCTGGCAGCCGCAAAACGTACTCACGAAGTTGACGACGTAGCTGCCATGGCTAGTCATTACGTAAAAATGGAAGACATTAGGGACATCTTACTCCAGGAACACGACGTAAAACAGAACAACATTGCATGTCCTGTAATTCACATTACAGTAAATGACGTAAAATTTACTCCAGTACTTGACTCTGGCAGTCCCATTTCTGTGATTAGTGAAACAGCCTATTTGCATAGCCCCCATTCTCCTGTCAGTTTAGTGATGATCAGGAAACGTAAAGAGAGAAATGTCTGAGTACGTTCAGTTTTGCTCAGTTGTTTGAAATTCAAACAACGTAAGGGGATTACCAGCATAGTAATTCATAAATATTTTAAGGGGAGGTTTCATATGACGACCCTGCCAGGATTCAAACATGAAATCTCCTGATACATCCCCTCAGAAAAATTAATGAATGACTGTGCTGGTCAACCTCTTACGTTATTTGATTTGGAAACAGCTGAGCAAAACTGAACGTACTCAGACACATCTCTCTTTACTTATTCTGAACAACACTAAACTGACACGCAATATTTTTAGCGCAACGCAATCTGACGTTCAACAATCCCTACAAAAGAATGGCCCTGACTAACAATAACCTACACCTTTCAAGAATCACTTTCCTCATAAAAATCTTCGTTACTCGAACTACTGCAATACAGTGAGCACCAATACTGCCAGCTAAATGAAAGATTCTAACTACTGAAAGCACTAACTACTGATAGGCATAGTTAGCAAATGACAAAACGTCGAATGGATTTTCGTACGTTTTAGTCACTGTTGAACGTACTTCAAAATTTGTTTGTTTCACACCATTATGTAAAGCCATTAGACGGTCTGTATCCAACGCCTTCGTTACAACTTTCTTACGTGTAGTTGGACACGTTAGTAAAGTCATTTCAGATAATGGACCGCAATTCAGATCTGCTGTTTGGTCACTCATGCTTCGGAATCATTTTCACTAACATTCATTTACTGAACATACATAGCGTAAATAAATTTCCATTTATAGACTTTGAGGGGAAGTTCCTTACACCAAAACAAGAGAACAATACGTACATTAAGAGGCATGAGCACTACGTCGTCTTCGATACTGTGAAAAAAGTTCTGGTTCTGTATAATCTTTGCTTTCCATATTTTAGGAGGGAGTAGTATGAAGCAAAACACGAAACACGTGTCCAGTAAACATGGGCTCTAAAATGCATAACCTAAGAGCTATGTGCACTTTTACATCTTCGATACTGTGAAATACATCTCTTCTAGTGGAGCGCCTGCGTTGGTGTACTCTACGATGAACCAGGGAGCACGAATGGCGAAACGTAATTTTTTCGGATGAATCCAGGTTCTGTTTACAGCGTCATGAATGTCGCATTCGTGTTTGGCGACATCGCGGTGAACGCACATTGGAGGCGTGTATTCGTCATCGCCATAGTGGCGTATCACACGGCGTGATGGTATGGGGTGCCATTGGTTACACGTCACGGTCACCACTTGTTCACATTGATGGCACATTGAACAGTGGACGTTACATTTCAGATGTGTTACGACCCGTGGCTCTATCCTTCATGTGATCCCTGCGAAACCCTACATTTCCGCAGGGTAATGCACGACTGCATGTTGCAGGTCCTGTACGGTCCTTTCTGGATACAGAAAAAGTTCGACTGCTGCCCTGGCGAGCACATTCTCCAGATCTCTCACCAATTGAAAAGTCTGGTCAATGGTGGCCGTGGAACTGGCTCGTCACAATATGCCAATCACTACTCTTGATGAACTGTGGTATCGTGTTAAAGCTGCATGGGCAGCTGTACCTGTACCTGGGCAGTAGTATGGATGTAAGATTTTGGAGAGATAATTTTGATGTGGGGATATACGTGCGTTTAATTTTGGGGGTAGTACCATTTGCAGTTGGATATAAGAATTTTAGAGGGGCGCACACAGTGTAAATATGTGCAGTTCAGGTGGCAGAGAGGAGGAAAATCATGGTACTATAAGTGGCAATAGATATCGTGCAGCTTATCATACTTCCCCATCACAGACGGCGTCCATCAAGGTTCTGCATTATCACCACTTTTGTTCATTCTCGTAATGGATACCGTGACAGCTGACCTGCACCGGCCATTAGCATGGAACCTACTTTATGCTGACGACGTGAGGTTCGCAGCAGAAAACAAGCTTGATCTTCAGAGCCTAACCCAAGAATGGACTGACCGGTATTTCACAACACGGTTTGCGCCTTAATTTGACGAAAACCGAGTACATGACATCAGACAGACACGACATGGGAACCATCACGATTAGTGGTGAAGATCTGACTCGTGTAAGTTTAAGTACCTCGGTTCCACCATCACTGTTGACGGTCGACTCACCGAGGAGGTCAACACCAGAACTCAGGCAGCCCGGATGATGTGACGAATAACAAGCAGAGTCACTTGCGACCGCAGTATGAAAGACAATTGAAAAAAATAATCTATCGCAATGTCATCCGACCAGTCAAGTTGTATGGTTGTGAGTGCTGGCCGACCACAGTTGAAACAGAACGCCGCCTAAGTGTAATGGAAACGAAGATGCTAAGGTGGACAGCGGGCGTCACTAAGTTAGATCACGTTTCTAATGACAGCATTAGGAAATAGTTTGGTGTTACACCGATCCAAGACAAGTTGCTTGAGAGTTGTCTTCGATGGTTTGGCCATGTATTACGGACCGCTGATGACTCTGTTTCGAAGGTGGGTTACACCCTTTAAGTAGTCGACAGTACACCCAAAGGACGACCTAAGCAACGTTGGGCTCATACAATTCATAATGTTCTTAAAGGCGTGAACACCCACCCAGATGCATCCTGTGATAGAGCGAAATGGAGACCACAACCCATATCGCGGACGCCGCAGGCACGTGGGACAAACGCTGAAGGAAAAGGAAAAGAAGAACACGGTCTCTAAAATTATTTCCTCTACGTTCTCTTTATGTTAAGAAATATCTTCAAACATTCGACATGATAACTGTTGCAGAGATCGAAAATATTAGGAGGTAACCATGATGTGTACAATTCGGTAATTTTCGGATGATAATTGTTGAAAAGCGCTATTGCGAATAAAGAGTCTCGCTTTTTTCAAAAGTTGGAAACTATGTTTTAGCCATCTAAAGGTGCATAGAAAGGGTTTCGTACCATTGCTTGTCGTCATATTTCATGCTTTATGCGACATTTATTCTCTTTTGATCATGCGTAGGTGGTAATAGCTTTGCTCCATACGCATGATATTCACTCGCTGTCCATTTGAGCAAAGGAGAAACGAAACGTACATTAAATAACTCAACGAGCTCAACAATAACAAGTATCTCAACAAAGGGGAGAAAATACCTTATACTCAATCTGACAAAAAACACAGAAAATAAGCACTCAGGAGACATGGTTAGAGGACAATGCAACTTTATACACGTCTAGAAAATTCATAGAGTAGTAATATCTCTGGAGTGAGCATTGCGCCCTGCGCATGTTGTCAACATTAAACTGGAATTGTCACGTGATCTACGGACGACGTCGATTGTTTAACGCCAATTCGCGTCCGCCATCAGGTGACGTCACGTCTCGTCACATAACATCAAAGCATTGTACAATACCTTTCGAATGGAGGCATTCGCAAAGGTCGTCAACGCAACGTCACGTCATTTCACGGTACGTCAAGGTTTCTCGGGAAGAAAATTTTGACGGTAGCAGTCTGTTAACATCTTAAGTTACCTATTTTCGCCGCGCTCATTCTCTTTATAATAGTGGATTGTGTACTGTTGTATCTTCATAATTTTTATTTTATAATAGCGCTTTGCATTAGTGACATTTGGAGATGTTCCATGACGACTGGGACATTTTTTTCCACTTTCTTACAGAACCAGGTCGTATATCTGAAGGCGAAAAGTTGTTTAGGTTTTACGATAACACAACAGCGCTGACGCCCACAATGTATATATATAAGAACATAAGTAGACGAAGCAAATTCCACCTTATGTCATTTTAAGCAAAAAAGTCAGATTTAATGAAGTAGTAAAATACAGTTGTTTATGACGTTATTAATTACTTAAGAAAAACATAATGGATAAGTTTAACAGGCTTCATTAATTCGTTTGAATCTTTCTTTGATGTGTATGAATGTACATATTTTCCCTAGCAAATAATTGTCAATGTTTTGAAACGTTGTCTCACTTATCAGTAATTTACCAAACGTAACTGATCAAAAACATAGGTTATAATGTTTACTTCGGCCATTGACAAACATTGTCGTTGTTAGCTCCTCAGTTCTGATACTATACTCTAACATCTTATGCATATTAGGGATGGTGACTCAAAACCCCAATTTCGCCGCTCAGTTCTGCGTTAAGCGACTTGACGAGACGTGACATGAAAGACATTATAAATACATGCAGACGTGAAGCTTCTGTGACATCATGCTCATTCATTTTGCTCTTCGAAACAAAGAGCCCAATTTATTTCTAATATCAGACGTAAACTATGGTGCCTGCAAAACGTCTATACTAAATCCACAACACTTACGAAGGGAATCTGTCTTTACTAGCGATATGACAACATTCAAAATTTATAGGACAAATCTAAGGCGTCCCGAGATCACGTGACCATTGTGGCAACGTATGTTGACTACACAAAATCAATTCTGCGCTTCTGAATGCTCACTCCAGAGATATTTCTACTCTATGACAAAATTATGAGGTACGTATATGGTCTTGAGTAAACACCAAAGTGCGTTACTGTTTTTCGTGCTCAGAGTTGTTACCAGTATTGGTTTGGTATGGCTCAAATGTCACTGAGCACTGTGAGACTTAACTTCTGAGGTCATCAGTCCCCTATAACTTAGAACTACTTAAAACTAACTAACCTAAGGACATCAAACACATTCATGCCCGAGGCAGCATTCGAACCTGCGGCCGTAGAGGTTCCAGACTGTAGGGGCTAGAACCGCTCGGCCACTCTGGCCAGCCAGGTGCGGTATGTAAGGGATGTGAACAGTGTCATGTGTTGAATGATCACTTTGAGGGAGAAGGAGACACTGCGTTCTTGTATGAGACAATGTCATCAGCAACTGACAGTGTTAGAAATGTAGCTAATTGTGGATTACCCATTTGGTCGGCTGGTCCAGTCATGGAATGTCCAGTGGGGCACTTGGATGTGATAGTTGCCAGATGCAGGATTGCGTGTGAACCTGAGGGCAAGCATACTCGTAGTCAAAGTTCTGGTCGAGCATGTCGACCATCGCAATGGAGGATCGCCATACCGTGCACCAAGCGCATCAAAGCCCTTCTTATATGCGCATGGCGCCCGACACTGATGCATGGTCTTCCTGCATCATTCTGTCATCCTGCATCGTTAGTCGGAGACGCGAAACAGCAAGCCCACGGAAATACCCTCCCGTGCATAGGGTGCCTTAAAACACCACATTATTAACGGCTGCGTTTGGAGTGGGGCCGTTACTGGGAAGGATGGTCTGCTATTGAAATACGTCACGACGTGTTCAGCTACGATTGATGTTCTCCATACGATGACTGTCAGCGAGTATGGCTGCCATCTGTGGAGAGGTGCCATTCCGCTAATGTTGTGGAGCGCCATAGCGGTGTAACTACGGGTCATAGTGTTAGGAGCCAACGGGTATAACTTCAAGTAATCGTTGGTTGTAATTGAAGGAACTCTCGCAGTTTTGTTGTGTCGTTTTTCAGAACGACACCTTTCTCAGTGGAATAAGTGCATGCACCTGAGCCAGAAGTGTTATAATTTCATCGTAATAAGTGGGCTTATACGGCTCAGTTCTTCGTAGATTTGTTTTTAGTTTGTAGGCACTGAAATAATATCAAATACCTTCTCAACCGGTGAAGTTTCATTTCATTTTTTCCATCTTTCCTGGGTGCCTAATATGTTTTGTCACATTGTGTGTAATGGCACATAGTTACTATGAAAATACTATAATGTAGGATATCAAGTCATCATGTTTAACATCCTACTATTTTGTATCATATCTGGCAGTGGCAAAAAGTATTCATTGTTCTAGAAACTGCTGAGTTACTACATATAGTCTTGTGCCAAGCTCCTTTACGTAAGATTTTTCCAAAAATCTGTTGCTGTCTATGAGCTATATACATACGAAGTTGAGTAACTTGCATTCACGAAAACAGTTAGTCGCTAATCGTTCAGTACATTACCAAAAATTTCATGCTTTTCAGTGTGATGACATTGGCAAACTTTCTTTATTTATAATTCCAATAGTAAACGACTCAATGTTAAATTCATTTTGTTTCTAAATCCAAACTCACTGATAACAGGACCATAAAATCATCCAGTTTCATTTTACATAATAGGAATATCACTAGATAAAACACTGAAACAAAGAAAGCACATTAACGTGACGACATATGAGTAAATGAGAAATTATGTTATTACAGAATTGGGCACTTCTCGGAATCTATGAATGTGGTACCACCCACTAGTTTCGTTAAGATTCTTTCAGCATTTCTTCTGCCTTGCTGTGTTCCCAGTTGGTTTTTTATGATTTTGATTATGTTTCTTGTGAAATGAAAATATATGAATAAGACAAGTAACAATTTAGTGTAGAACAGATGATAAGTAAATCCTCGACAAAAATTAGTATGATTCTTAATTTTTAGACAGTTATTTAATCGAGTATTGTTATTTGTTTATGAAGTTTCAGAGCGATTTCGGAGTACATTATTTGTAAACAACCCTGTGAATAGATATTTACTGAGGCCAAAGTCAAATCCTTGTGTATCATTACAGTACTTTATTAGCTGAATAGTTCCATGACATACTGTTCTTACGAATTCAGGACAAACAGCTGAAAGGCGGCAGATATATATTTACATTTTTTCGCAGAGTAGTTTACATTCCTGAAGATCAAACCGGGTGGTTGTATTTTTCTCGTCATTTTCGAAACTCTACATTCCTTGCAGCGCTACCACAAAAGTCAACCTTTCGATATACAGTCGATGTGTTTACTTTAATAATAAATGGAAATTGATCGAAACAGCGGGATGGTAAGAAGACAGTGAGGTGAGATTCGGTTAGAAAGACCGATGGATGATTTCAGGACCCATCACAGCATTCACTTACCTAAATAAAATAATATTGTGTAGTTAGAAGCATGTTAAAAATATCTCGACGAGACACTTTTCATTAAGGGACTGAGACTTTAACAGCCTAAAATCTTGCCCTTTCAGACTTTTCTACCTTGGAAATATTTAATGTAGTTCTCTGGATTCAACAGTAAAACCTACGAATTGTACACGACAAAGTATAGAACACCGAAGTCATCGTAAACCGTAGCAAAGAATGTCACTCTATTACTGCTGTAATTGGTCCTGGTTACATGATGTTCTGCGTAAAAGTGAAAGACACCACATATAGAGGCTAGTGCTATCTGTTATTGAGTACTGTTCGAATGTCTGGGTTCGTACTAGATCGGGATAGGAAGACATCGAAGCAATTCAGAGGTGAGCTGCTAGATATGAAACCGGTATGTTCGAATAATATTCAAGTGTTACGAAGATGCTTCGGGAATTCAGACGGGAATTCCTGGAGGAAGGCGACGTTCTTTTCAAGGAACACTATTGAGAAAAGTTAGAGAAATAGCATTTGAAGTTGACTGCGGAACGATTCTGTTGCCTCCAACATATACGTATACATTGCGCATAAGGACCACATTGTTACGATACGAGAAATTAGATCCCATACGAAGGCCCATTGACAGTCGTTTTTCCCTCCATTTGCCGGCGAAATAGGAAAAGAAATTACTAGGTGTGGCATAGGATGCCATCCGCCATGCGCCGAAAGGCACAATGCGGAGTATCGATGTAGGTGTATATGAAGCCTCTTTACGTGAATAACTCGCTGTAATAGATACTTTCCTTGCACATTGGCCACCGTCCAGTTATGAAACATTCATACACACAGTAGCTTCCATTAGTAATGAAACGAGCGCAGATTAAATCCGAGGTAAGTACTGTATTACTGTAGCTTATATCGTCGTAAATAGTTTATGATGTTACGCCGAGTATGAAACAAGTAAATTTAGAACAAAAACAGCTTCAGATGCGAGAACTTCGGATCGTTTATCTTCGTTGCTGAATGTACTTAGGCGCGAACATTGCTTGTTTATTATTACACGGGAATACATAGCTAATGTTTATTACGGGCTATAACTGTACACAGTTGATTTAGCACCGGTGCGCGGAAGGCAGTTACAGTTAAGCACCCCTGTATACAGCACGCTAACAACCACACCGCCTCTATGTGGTAACTAAATAAACAAAGCTGGAGAATGTGTGGATAACACTAAAGTATTTTAGCTTTGCCAAGCAATGTAAAAACACACGCACTTGATGCAATGAAGGAACATTTTTATTTCCGGTGTCATGACTTTCAGTGAACTGAAATTCATAATGAATAAATATAATCCTTCGAGAAACTACAAATACAGAAGGGAATCGTAGTACTGAATGTACTTATCAGTAAAATTGCTGTTACTTCCGCGAAACAAAATTACTTACGGTATATGTTATGAATTTTTATCTCGGAACACGTTGTATAAATTCACAGGAGCTTGCTTGATCTGACTTTTTGTCAAAAAGGTCCTTTTTTAATAGATCTATGAACATAGAATGTTAACATACTGCCACCACCTCCGTCTTTCTTGTTAGACAAAATAATACATAAGTTCCAGGGAATTACAGACATAATGAATATTTCAACCTCACTTCCATCTCTAACTTCAATAATTGTAAAATTAAATTTCTATGGCTGGAGCATCTGTTCATGTTGCATAGCGGGCAGATAATGAACGTCGTACACCACTGATGTTCCAACAGTATTCTGTCTGCTGTGTGTCCGTTTTCCTCCACACATCCTCCTCCTCCTCTCCCCGTTAATGGCTGTCCTGAGTGGCCACTACCTTTATTGGAACTACAGAATTGTGAAAATGAATTTTTACGTGGCGGATAATATTAATAGCTTTTCCCAATTTTGGCAGGTGACCCAATTGTCTGTTATTAAGTACTACCTGAAGAAAGTTCGCTACAAATATTCAGTTCCTGACAAGATTTTAATAGGCTTCCGTCAGATGTAAAACAGGCTGTACTCGTGTTTCCTTAAGACTAACTGTAGACGTTTCCTACTTTGAAAAGCCTGTTGTTAGAGTCACTCAGTTTGTATATGTTTATTCAACACGGTTTCATTGCATATTATACAGTAGACAAAATACGGACAACTCTGTCCCATAAATCATTGATTCGGCACTGCAAAGATACTTCACTTATACGTTAGCATCATCTAACTGAAATTCTGCTCAATGGACAAAATTTTGTGGAATTGTTCAGTGATTGCAGTGAGATGTCAGACATATGGAGAGATCATATTAACGCCTGAGATATATTTTTAACAATAAGAGATGTGAAGAATATGCTAGCTGATATATCGATCAGTTTCTAATTATAAGAAACACGTGCCGATATGCAGCGAAAACCTTAGAAACAATAACTCCATAAACTCCTGCTTTCTAATTTTTTTATTTCATTTTTTTCTGCTCTAGAATTCATTGGGACCCAACACACTGCCGTCAGGTATGTTTAGTATTTTTTATTACTATAAAAATATTTGATGGAGTGCTACACCAACTCTTATTACCGAAATCATAATCATATCTGATATCAAACGATGTTTCTGAGAGGACTGAGGATTTTTTTAGTAAAGAGCTAGAAACATCTTATAGCCGATTTAGTATTTGAAGCGGGTACAGGGAAGTGCGTTGGTATCCTTGGCCATCTTGTATATTAATGAGCTGGTCTGCACTGTCAATAGTAACTTCAAATATTTTGCAGATGGTGTAAATGCCTATAGTGTAGTACTATCTGGAAAAGCTTTACAAATCATGAGTTAGATCCTGATTCCATTTCCAATTGATACTTGTTTTAGATGATACCTGGTATCATGTGACTACATTATTAGTCCGTCTCATCCGAAATCAGTCAGCTCATATAAACGGCTAGATGTAACAATTTGAAGAAATGATCTCGCAGTCCCAATTAAGCAGACACTGAAATTCGGATAAGTCGCTGGGAGCAATACAATAAGTACACAATGGAGATTTATATAATCTTCTAGTAGAATTAATAAACAGCGAGTCAGTTGCAAAAAGGAAGACGTATATAAATCCCTTTACTATGGTTTCAACATGTCCATAAACGTCTTCTTCAGAAGGAAATAATGACAACTGGGTTACTTGTTGTGGCGGTGGTACGTTAAAATACAGCTGAAAGCAATCAATCAAATATTAATTTTCACCTCCATAATAACTAAAACATGCACAACATGGTGATTGTCGCTTAGTATTTGCTCATCAACGCACAGTTGGTGTACATTATATATTGGTAGGGTAATACTAAAGGACAGTGACTATGTTGTGCCTGTTTTAATAATTATGAACATAAATATGTACTCAACGATACTCTTCGTGGCTGAAAAGAACTAATTTTAATTGCTAGACCTACGAATCGATGTCGTAAAACTGACACGGAATTGTTTGTAACTGCAGAAGAAATACTTGTTAGGTACGTAGATAGGTATGCAAGAATATTCAAAGTCTGAATGTAACTTATTAAGGCTATTGTTGTTGTCTGTAATGATGCTAAATTATATTGTTCTGAAGCACCATTCTGGGAGGGACACAGGTAATGCATTGTGTTACTTATTAGAAGAAATGGAATCGTTGATACTGATTGCCAATTATTGCTATTATTACAAACGCGAAAGGCCTACATGCAATGAAGTTGGCAACCAGAACTATAGTGCCAAGGCTCCATAAAATCCTCATGGGTTCTATAATTTTCCACAACAATGATGCCGCAATATTTTAGAATGTGTGCAAAACACATATGCAACACGAGAAGCGCAATGCTCACTTCAGTTATCTAGGACCGATTTGAGTTTAACCCCGAGAAAAAATTATGTCAGGTCCTAATCTATAATGTTCCCACAACTATTATGTCATTGTATTCTAAAAATGCGTCGGAAAACCTAATGTTTATGATGTAGCAGTAACTATATACGTAAAATCTGCGTTCAGTCTGTGCAGCTGCATTTTGGGGAAATACAGCTCGCAAAAATTTTGAAATCAGTAATCAACAACACCACATACACACACGTACACAACACAATCGTCGTTTTAGGGAAGAGAGGAATGTGGAGCTTTATTACAATAATCACTTAAACTCCAAAACGAAAGAAATTGTCCATAGACGCACACTCGTGAGGGGCATTATAGAAGACGGAAACAGTGAGACGTGGGACATTTTGAAAGACAATGTCAGAGTCAATATCTCTGAAACAAAAAGAAGAAATTATCTAAATTTTATTGTGAGAAGCCTCACAGTTTACAAGCACAATGAAACTCAAAAAATTAAGTAAAATGCCTAAAATTCATGCTTACCGTATTATAAGCAAAACCTCTACGAAAATTCGGACAAAAATAAAGTTATGTGTATTGTAGTCACACATCTTGCATGCTCACTAATGAATCAAATACTCGTTACGTGTAAATTAAGACAGTCTCTGTAAGCATACCGCTGTATGATCACTCTCCATTGCTATGCTATACGTTCTAAGCCAATGCCGCAACATGTACTAAAGTAACATCAGAGTTTTATAAGTGTACATCCACAGATGTTCTGTAACATGTTCATGGAAAACATCTTCGCTAGAGCTGTAAAATACTTTATTGCCTGTAGTCTTTCACGACAGCAGCCGCTATACACTAACACGGTTTCAGGGTCTGAGGCCTATTATCAGCTGTATGTGAAATCTAGCAGGAGTAGGAGGCCAAATCCTGACAACTAATAGGCTAACATCGGCTGTAGGTGTTAAGTTATTTGACGGTCCATCAACGGAAGACGGTCGCCTGTTAGTAGTTGTAGCATAGACGTGACGTCCTATTACTTCATCATTTCAGATACACCTGCCTACCCATAACCGTGGTAGCGTATAGCGACTTCTGTCGTACAAGATTTCCATCAATAACACATTTTATAGCTTTCACCTATTTGTTTACCTTGAACGTATTAAAGTTATGTCACTCTCAATGACGTACATATATACAAGGTGAGTTACTATTGCCACCAAGGTTAACTCAGAAAGCATGATAGAAGTTGAAAAGTATGTGGGACAGTAATTGCTTGGGCCAACAGCGGTCGTAATATGACATTGGTTTTTTCTTGCTTGGTGAGGTCGCGTCAGAGATATGAAGGTCAACTTCGTTCCCTTAAATGGGATGCTATAGTTCGGTATTTTCTGATAGCAGCTATCTAGACAGATCCAGTGATGTGTAACAGTAAGGTCTTTGAAGGGCAACGAAGGTCAAAAAGTGGGGTGAACGACCATTTACAGAAGGTATTCGGAGTGATGACCACTGGTATCAATGCAGTGCTGCAATCCTCTTATCATGAATTGATTGGTATTCCTTAATACTGTCGCACTTATCGAAGCACATGCTTTGACAGTATCTCTTTCGTATATCGTGCAAATAGTAAATTTTCGCCGAATACGGCGTATGAATCTAACGTGCCATTGACACGTAAACACCTAAAGATATGCGAGGGAGAACTGTCACAGCATGTGCTTCGATGTGATAAGGAATACTACTGACTCCCTGATCAGAAGATTGCAGCCCTGCATTGATACCAATGGTCATCACTTCGAACACCTTCTGTAAATTGACGTTCATGCCACCTTTGTGACCTTCTTTGACTTTCAAAGACCTTACTGTTACACATCTTTGGATTCGTCTCGATAACCGCTATCAGTAAATAAGTACCAAACTATAGCAACCTATTTAATGGAACGAAGTTGACCTTCATATTTCTCACGCGACCCCATCTATTAACGAAAGACCAACGTCATGTTATGCCCTCCGCTGTCCCATGCAACATTGTCCCACAAACGTTTCAGGTACTATCATACTTTCTGAGTTATTGTAGGTGGCATTAGTTAGTGACTCAACCTGTAGGTAGGTATAGATGCGGAAGAAGTTGTGTTCTCAAATTTAGAGGACTTCAACCGGAAACGACGTCAGATTCTACAAACCCTTGATGCTGTTACAGCTGAAACGTACCCTTTGTAAAATTATTACACGACTGTGCTTAAACTGACACACAATAATACGAAGTATGGTACTTCAAATTTGCAGTGTGACAGCATGACAGATGATATCGAAGTCGTAATATACAGAAAACAAAACGGAGATTAAATAATGTGATTACAGCAGAAATAACGATAGGAGATTACCAGTAATTGTCTAAGTAACATAATTATATCTCATAACAGATTAGCTGAAGAGAAAGGTCATCGACTACATGCCTAAACAAAATTCCATAGGGTAAAACACAGTCCATTATGCAATGTCTGGTAATATCATGTTGTTTAGATGCGGAAGAAGTTGTGTTCTCAAATTTAGAGGACTTCAACCGGAAACGACGTCAGATTCTACAAACCCTTGATGCTGTTACAGCTGAAACGTACCCTTTGTAAAATTATTACACGACTGTGCTTAAACTGACACACAATAATTTTTGGCGCAACGCAATCTGACTATCAAAAATCCCTACAAAAGAATGGCCCTAACTAACATTAACCTATACCTTTCAGAAATCACTTACCTCACAAAAATCTTCGTTACTCGAGCTACTGCAATACAGTGAGCACCACTACTGCCAGCTAAATAGAATATTCAAACTACTGAAGGCACTAACTACTGACAGGCATAGTTAGCAAATGAAAGATTTTAATAGAGAACAAACAATGTATTTACCTTAATAGTCATAATATATAAATCAGTTCGTGACACCAATTCTTACAAATTTTAAAACTCCGCCATCTCTCTCCCCACGTCCACCACTGCTGGCGGCTCACCTCCAACTGCGCAACGCTACACGCTGTTAGCATCCAGCTGCCGCTGCCCGACACTACAATGGCAGACAACAATGCAAACTAGCCACAGACTGCGCACAGCACAGCCAGTGATTTTCATACAGAGCGCTACGTGGCGGCGGCGTTACCAATAAAAAGTCCTAAACAGCCTACTTACACAGCCAAAAGATACATTGAATATCATGTCTTCTACCACAAAGTTCATGTTCGGTCCTTCACCAAGCACAACATAAACAAAAAGGTTGTAAATATTACGAAGTATGGTACTTCAAATTTGCAGTGTGACAGCATGACAGATGATATCGAAGTCGTAATATACAGAAAACAAAACGGAGATTAAATAATGTGATTACAGCAGAAATAACGATAGGAGATTACCAGTAATTGTCTAAGTAACATAATTATATCTCATAACAGATTAGCTGAAGAGAAAGGTCATCGACTACATGCCTAAACAAAATTCCATAGGGTAAAACACAGTCCATTATGCAATGTCTGGTAATATCATGTTGTTTAGCCAAGAAAGACGTAGAAGTTTGCCGTACTTGTATGTATGGATAATTTATAAAGTCTACAAGACGGTTACCAACAACGTTGCTCAGTACGGGACTCATGATGTAATAAATAAATATACAAATTTTACTCTACTACTGAAGTTCGTCCAACTGTTTTCTCGCTTAGTACAACCGTAGGTGTCGTTTTATATCCTAGTATTCATTTCCTAGCGAGAACTACACTCCACCTAGGAAACTTCATGGACCTAACAAAACATGGTGGTTCCTATGACTGAAGCATGATGGTTAAAAACCATAGAATGTATCTCACATCCCTCACTCTGGATCTACAGTGTAATATCGTGAGGCGGAGTCGTCTGTGAGTCCGACATGCAGTGTGTATAAATTAAAGATGTCATATCATATTCCGCAAATCTGCCATAAATAATAGTTTAACGGTATAATTTACTGGTTAAGTGTGCTGCACAGCACTATATCCCAATACCCGCCAGAGGTGTTCTGGAGAACAATGTAGCCCCCTCCCTCAGTTCTAATATAGCATTACTGTGTTGTATTTGTCTAAGTCAGAGTAAATTATTAAAGCATTATGCATATAGAATTTAGGTAATCGTTAACCTGTATCCCAGCAGGTTAACAGCCAAGCAGCACAAACTTTGTTAAACACTACGCCGTGGCTGTTCTCTATGTTGTTCGTTAATTGCCACCTCATGGAAGTAATTGGCAATGAGTAAATACCGTTGAAGGTGTTAAACACATTTAAGGAGTACTGCACAAGTTCAAAGCACGAATTCCATCCTGTTCCAAAATACAAGATTCCCAAAAGACTACTTGCTGCATTGTTGAGGCGTTCAGCGACAGCCTTTAAGTGCATATCATGCCTCATTGTGTATTATATGTAAGATTTCTCCTACTTCGCAGGCACAATGAGGCATCAAATACATGTACCGGCTAATGCCAAACGCCTTATGGTAAACAAATAATGCATAATGCGTATGCCTGACGTGTAATGCCTAAAACCTAATGCAAGGTATTCCCCTCTCTGTAGGCACACTGCTGTATGACCATCTTCCATTGCTCTAAATGTTAACCAAAAGTCACAACAGTATTAAAGTACTATATAACATAGAGCTCTCTTGCTTTTTCATGGAAACGCACCGAACATTCATCACTATTTGCAGATACATTGCAATTTGTAAGGATCCAGTAAAGAAGTCGGCGTCTATCTGTAGCATATATTTACACCACAGTACTAACGAGGTTTGTAGTTTTCTCGCTAAGTGTGGAGGTTACGGTGCTTTGAAACACATATACACTATTATCCCGATGTACAGCTCATATGTGCATTTTTATATTTACTGTCATGTAAAACATGGCCTCCATATTGCTAAGAAATGGGGATTACTGTTCTTTTCGCTACCTGGTTCTATTAATTTTCCAGGTAACCCAACTAAGCACTGCTTTATAAGATAATCCGTCAGAAACTGCATGGGAAATTCTGTCGACATACGCCAAGGCCATGGAGGAAGACCAGGAGGACCCACCCTCCCCATGCCTCAAGCCAATTGCATGCAAGTTCAGCTTTCCACCCTACGTGTAAGTTTTTTTAATGATAATATAGTTGTGTATGCATCATCATTTGCTGTCCAGCATGAAGCACCAACAGCAGCAGCAGCAGCAGCAGCATTCGGCTGGGAAGAAGAAGCCTATCACTCTTTAATTATTATTATGATCTATGTATATATCTATACTTGTGGCTTTGTTGTTGTTGTTATTATTGCAGACAGAGACACAGAGGTATCGCACATAATGGGAACCACTGGCTACAGGTTGTTTTCCTGTCCTGGTGATGTGCGATTTCGTTTTAGTATGGCTGTTGTTGTTGTTGTTGTTGAGGTCTTCATTCCTGAGACTGGTTTGATGCAGCTCTCCATGCTACTCTATCCTGTGCAAGCTTCTTCATCTCCCAGTACTTACTGCAACCTACATCCTTCTGAATCTGCTTAGTGTATTCATCTCTTGGTCTCCCTCTGCGATTTTTACCCTCCATGCTGCCCTCCAATACTAAATTGGTGATCCCTTGATACCTCAACACATGTCCTACCAACCGATCCCTTCTTCTGGTCAAGTTGTGCCTCAAACATCTCTTCTCCCCAATCCTATTCAATACTTCCCCATTAGTTATATGATCTACCCACCTAATCTTCAGCATTCTTCTGTAGCACCGCATTTCAAAAGCGTCTTGTCCAAACTATTTATCACCCATGTTTCACTTTCATACATGGCTACACTCCATACAAATACTTTCAGAAATGACTTTCTGACACTTAAATCTATACTCGATGTTAATAAGTTCCTCTTCCTCAGAAACGCTTTCCTTGCCATTGCCAGTCTACATTTATATGCTCTCTACGTCGACCATCATCAGTTATTTTGCTCCACAAATAGCAAAATTCCTTTACTACTTTAAGTGTCTCATTTCCTAATCTAATTCCCTCGGCATCACCCGACTTAATTCGACTACATTCCATTATCATCGTTAATAGTATGGCTACAGCAGTCAATTCCCTCAAAAGTACTGTAATTCGCCAACGCGTACATTATGACAGCCAGTGGCTCTAAATCCATGAAATTAGGCCCAGCACCTGAGAAAGACTTTGAAGTATTTACAGAGGCAGACAACGCACGAAGTGCTGGTGCTACAGTACAGTACTGATGGGATGAGTGAAACTATCTATGCGGATTCGTGGAATATATAAATAAAACATGACGACCAAATACGGTCCATTGCTTACTCCTATTGATGTCCCTATCGTTCGACTTAAAGTTCCAATAGTTGATATTCATGGTGAAGCAATGCTTGAATTAGCTTCAGAGGATGCACATATTTATATACGACGTTCCACTGTTCTGAATATATATGACCTATACCGTGCACTAGCAATTGTGGTAGATAGACTAACAAGTTAGCATCCATATGTAAGAGGGGTGTACTATGTTTTTGTTGAGTACCTGCACAACAACAGTGAAACTATAGAACAATGGAGGAAATGCTTCAATACCTCTATTCCTCTTGTACCAAAGACTGTAATCGTCGAGCCCATCAAGTACGTAGAGGCTGAGTTCCAATGTATGTGTTCACACCTATTGAAGTGGATGATGTGTTAGAGCCTGATTTAAGGGTTATATAAGAAAGCTGTTTGCGAAATACTACCCTACATTGCAATGATTGTAAAGAAAAGAAACCATTGTCGCTCATTATTGGCTTATAAAATCGGGAGAGGGTGGAGGGGGTTCATTTCACCACCCAAGAATTGCTAGGCTCTGGGAAAAAGATACAAGTTCAGCTTCTATGCATTTAATGTTTGTACAGGTGATACGGGCAGTGTCATTTAGTTATTTTACAACATTCTAACAATTCGTGTCTAAAGTAATTTTACAGTATGTTTACTGTAGTCTGTAGCGATTACCTGCATGATTATTACGCAGACTCCAACAGACATGAACGGTAGCAGGGTGTATTTTACCATTATGTGTCCTTTGCCTTGCTACAGATAATTAGGAAGTTTATTTGCTAACTGCTGACACATAGGTTCGTTGGTAACAAGCAAAGCTGGATAGGAGGAAATAACAATAATCATTTGCAAACAATAATTGCAGTGTAGTACAGTATTCCGTAAACAGTCTCTTCTATAAGCCTTAGATTAGATCTGTAATACATACGGTCCAGTAGGCACGAACACATTGATTGGAATACCGTTTATATACTCAGCTTCTACAGGCTTCATGGGATCGACAGTAACACTTTTTGGCACAGGGGGAATAGGGGTACTGTGGCACTGCTCTATTGGTTTATAGTTTCACTGTTGTTAAGTACGCAACTAAGTCTTAGACCATCCCTCTTATATACGGATGCCAGCTTGTTAGTCTACCTACCGCAAAAGCTAATGCACAGTATAGATCAGTTACTAGTATATTCAGACTAATGGAATGTAGCAGAAAAATGGACATATCCCACGAAGTTAATTGGACATTACATCACCATCCAGATCAAATGTAGAAATCTTAACTTCAATTGCTGGAACTTCAGTAGAAGTAAGTGATGGACCTTATTCGATAGTCAGTTTTTTCTCTGTATAGGCCATCATTTTGCGGAGGTACTTTCACTCATATCATTAATAATAGACTTTAGGACCGACACATCGTGCTTTGTCTACCTTTATAAATCGTTAAGGAATATAGTTACGTTAATTCGACAACTGTTGGTGATTCCTTTCCACTGCGGCTGCTGTAATCACATTCTTTCGTCTCAGTTTTCTATGTGTTATGACGTCGATATCATCATCTCTGCAAAACTATCAATGTCATGCTGTTTCACAGCAATTCTGAAATACCATATTTGTAATATTTACAGAAGTTTTGCTTAGACTTTGCTCATTGGAGGTCCAAACATGAATTAAGTGATTGAAGTCGTGGTATTAAGCATATCTTTCAGCTCTAGCACCATTAAGGTTTGGCAGAATCTGACGCCATTTCCGGTTACAAGCTCCTAAATTTTAGAACAGAACTTTTTGTGCATCTGCGTATATGTATGCTGTAGAGAATAACATCACTTAATACGTGTTGCAACATCGTTTTAGCATTTATAGGATGCTATGGCTGTCACACAGTGGACCACTTACAGAGAATGACCTACATTAGGCGTTACCTTCATTTTATCCTCTTTGTGCTTGCAAGGTGTGCGAAAGCTTACATGTAATGCAACTTCAGTATTATTCGAATTTTCGTAGAGGTCTTGCTTATATTATACAGACAATTTAGGTGTGGTATTATTAAAATTTTCGTGCTTCATTGTACTTATAAAATGTGACACATCTCACAGTTAATAGTAAGTCATTTTATTTTCTTCTGAGGTAATTAAATTTAGGAAAGATCTCATCTCTCACTGTAACTGTCTTTAATCAGGTGAGTGTGTGTTTATATGCAGTTTCTTTCGTGAACCATAGTTTCCCAAAATGAAGCTTCAGAGATGTAATACAAATTTTATTTATTTAGATACAGCTGCAACATAGAAACAAAACTGATTCACCTCCATAGGCAATAAATTCACTGAAACCTTCCGTTATGGATAAAGGAATGTAAGGCGAAAGTTTATGGCCCCATTCACCATCATGTGTCATTTCCTGTTACTAAATTATTGATGTAAATACCTATAAAACAGGTAGAGCTTTGGCAATCACAGTTTCAGTTAATTACAACACAGATTGAGTAAAATATCAGATGATAATAATAGGTAAATAAAAACAGGAATGCCTTGATGAATGAGTTTCAGGTAACCCAAATTATGAAATAACTTTTCATTTCATTAAAAGGGAGCAGGCAGTGCTTCATTAAGAACAGCTTCAGTTAAGTAACATTACCAAATAGAAAACTGGCAGGCCTTCCCTTCTTTGACAGCGCCTTCACTTACGTAAAATTGCCAAATAAAAAAGAGCCAGATCTTCTTTAATAACAGATAGCAAGTAAAAAGTAGGCAGACCTTCAATGATACTAGCTTCAATTAACCAAAATTGCCAAATGCTAAATAGGCTGGCCTTCAATAATACAAGCTTCAGTTCAATAGAATTATCGAACAGAAAACAGGCAGGTCTCCAATGACAAGGGCTTCAGCTAAGCAAATTACGAAATGCAAAACAGGCAGGCTTCCAATAACAACAGAATGAGTTAAGTAAAATTATCCAATCGAAAACTGGCGCACCTTCTTTAATAACAGCTTCAGTTAGGTAAAATTTACGTACTGCAAAATAGGCAGGCCTTGAGTGAAAAGTGCTTCAGTTAAACAAAATTAACAAATGCAAAACAGGCAGGCCTTCAATAATAATAGCTCGAGTTAAGTTAAATTAATAAATGGAAAACACACAGGTCTTCAACAGTAATGGCTTCAATTAAGCAAATTACCAAATGAAATACACGCAGGCATTCAGTAATAACAATTTGAGTTAAGTAGTATTACTGAATAAATAGTAAAAACAAAATATGAAGCAGTCAGGCCTTTAAATAGTAACAGCTAAGTCCTAAAAACTTAACTGGAGTTCATGAATCGAATCTGAAGCCTGGCAGTTTCAAAGGGGTCCCACAATTCCGCTCATCGAAACTGGCTTCAACCCTTTCATCGGTGTGTCACGTCCCAAGGATGGCTGGCCAGGATGTACACGAAGACAGCATTCGAAGTCAGTCACAGGTTCAAATTAACCCATTAATATGCCCAGCCAGACTCCGACCCCAATTCGCTTGCACAAGTTCCCGCTATCTTCGGCAGGTTGACCTCTCACTTCGTTCTCCTCCTCGTTACCACTCACCAACTCGCCACGCCACAACTTGTTCCGTCCCCCATCAGCAACCTCCAGCAAAGAAGTTAGTAGTCTCAAAACAGAGAGGCATCGTACAACATAGCGACCTAGTGGTGCCAGGAATTCATAAGGCGATCCCAGCAAACCAATGGGCCCTAGTCCAGTCTGCAGAAGAAGGAGGGATAGGTTAATTAATGGGAATGAGTTGATTACAGTGCACCCTGAGGAACTTCTCAGTAGTCAGATGCCTGACAAGCAGTTAAACGAGACCCAAACCTTGGATGATACAGCATGCGTCTATGAAAGAAAGTGATGTTCGCTCCATTGCCACCAGCCGTTACCTGACTGGCACAGCTCTTCACGAAAACCTAATCTCCTACACTGGCTTAAAAGGCTTCCTACTATATCGCCACACCTGGTGGCGGTGAACTAACCTAATGTTATTTTGGCCCATTTCCAATTTTCCTCAAAATCAATAGGTCCAACGGACGAAGGCAGAAGGTCGTTCATATCCCACAAGTTGGATAGAAGGGAGTTCATGGGATATGGAAACAAGAGAGGTGCAAGAAATGTCTTGGATGCTTCGTGCTGCGTAGTTTTAAATTCAAAATGGAGCCAAGGCAAAGTGGTATCCCACTTACTCGGAAAATTATTATGGCAAATAATCAAAGCTGACTTAAGGTTACGATTCATTCTCTCAGCAAACGATACCTACGGATAATATGGCATGGTAGTCAGGTGATTAACAGCGTTGTGAAAGCAAATCAGCTTCAACTGTTTGGAAACAAACACCAGAGCGTTATATCTAACAAGAGCCTGAGGGGTTCCAAACCAGCTGAAGCTGTTGGTCAGACATGGAAGGATAATGGCCGCTGTAACCCCACGGCTAGGGATTAACCACGCAAATCTGATTGACTGATTGATTGATTCATAGAGAGGGGCTATGAGACGCTGCGAGGTGATGAGTCCCGTGATTCCTAAGTTGCCCATCGTAGATAATAGATCAGTGCGCACAGCACCTTGGAGGTTATGACCCTGGACAGTTGACTGTCGCTGTCGGCATAGAAGGCTACAGAGCTTGGACCAAACCTGCGATCAAGAGGCATACATCCCAGGAGGGAAACATAGCGCTCCCAGTATTCCTTTTTACTCTACTTAATAAGGAAACGAGTCATAGTATGGAGACGCTTAAAAGCGAGTAGGTTGGTCCTGAAGGGCGTCGCTTATATCGCTACAGCGCCCATCGGCGGTCCTTGACACGACGGCGACGTCCTTGATCCACAACAGTACCAGTCGACGACGAGGGGACCAGTGGACAGGGGGCAGCAGTGCTAGGAGCATGAAAAATAGTGGCAGAGACGCCTTGTAAAATTACATCAAGGGAATTCGAGAGGGAGGTCTCGAAGAGAACACTTGACCTATGTACAGGCCAATTGGCCCTGCTGAATGCCCAACATGGGGCTGCCTTCCTGGAATCACCAGGAGAACGATAGAATCATCTAAAAGTGCTCATTGTCACAAAGGTCATCATGGGTTGACCAATGTAGGGAATCCCCGAGGGCAGAGGAGGAGATCATGACTTCGATAGCAGAGAAGGTGCCATGAGCAGTACTGAAGGGAACAGAGGAAGCATCATTTAGGGGACACAAACTGAGGTCCATGAGAAGTTGCTCCATTAGGAGATTGTACCCGTTGAAGTGACACTGCCTCACAGTATGTGGTGGGCGTTGAAGTCCCCGAGGAGTAGAAGTGGGAGCAAGACTTGCTTGATTAAGGTAGTATAAGGAAGTGACCCACCTGGGGGAGGTAGACATTGAAAATGGTGATTGTCGGAGTCGTTGGCACTGGAACTACTATTGCTTCCAATTGGACTCCAGTCACTAATGACATCAGAGCAAACCAAGGTGCAGACCCCACCAGATGCTACTCCATGGCTGGCACAGTTCCAACAGAACACCCGATAACCACGACATGTTGGAGAGTGGACATCATCGAAATGCGTCTCTTGAAGAAAGCAGGATTGGAGGAGACAAGTCGTTGCATTTCCGGTAGGTGACTATAGTATCTGTAGCAATTCCACTTGATAATCATGTGGTGAGAGTCCATGTTATAAATAAAGAAGCTGAAAGGGGGGTCAGGTCACTCGGTCAGGGATGGGATGACATACATAAATAAAATGTCAGACTCAGGTTGCCAGGGGGGAGATGGCAGTTTTAGGGGCACTGGGGGTGCCTTATCTTGGGATTAATTTCTTCTTCTCTTTCAGAGGTAGAGAGCCGGGGCACAGAGGGAGTACAGAAAATGTGTTGGATGCTTGAGGAGGCTTGCTAATTCCCGACGTGGGCTCCTGATGGCTCCGCTCCTCATCAGCAAATGGCAAGGACTCAAAGCAATCAACCAATGTTAGCCATTACCGGAAGCTTGTGGGGTGGGAAGAAAAGGAAATCCCCTATCCTTGGGATGCATGCCCTCCAAAATGCTTGATACAGTATAGAGTTCCGAAACCGACATACCAAGAGCCAAGGTGGCTCTTCATGCTGACTCAACGTTTCAAATGATGCCAGCATCAGCCAGTAAGATTTGCGTTCAAGCTCCTTCCGCATCGGCGACGAGAACTTCCTACTGACTATCAGTCCCCTTAGTGGTAATAATGAGCCCTCCAGCTTCAGGACGCCATTTATAAAATCAGAGTACCTTTCGCAAAGAGGTAAAGTAACGCTAATATCAAGTGCTAAGGCGGCTTCTAGGTAGCTGCATGAAATTCGTATGACACCAAAAGCCACAAAAACTGCTGAACACGGCTCAAGGCATCGAGTAAAAGCTCTGAAATACCGCTGAGTAGGTGCATAATAGGGTTGGGTATCTAACGAAATGGTTAGCCGGAGGGCTATCTCAACTTTCGGCCCCAGATTCCTGGTGAAATAACTGATTCGTGGGGGTAGCAGCTGGACTTCCTCACACTTCCTGACTTTCCAAGTTTAAGGACGCTGCTTGGAACTGCAAATCACTCGCTCCACCCTGGTAACATCAGGCTGGCTAAGTTGTAAAGACATAGGGTCCTTGAAACGATTCGCAAACTCACTAGGCGGGCCTCACAGTAGGCTGCATCTCCTGCAAAAGGACAGGTTCTGCTGCACCTCATCCAACGCCACGGATATATTATCCAGAGAAACACCTACGCCGCCATTGGTGCTTGCCTAAATGCAAAGAGGATGTCAGTCCCGCGCGCAACCTTGCTGCCAGCTATGGAAAACTACCCTCCGTGCACCTTCTTGAGATGCCCCTTGGATCCATAGAAGGCTAGCTGCCTGCGAACAAGCGCATAAATTAATACAATGCTCGACAGACAGTAAGGGATCCTCAGGCACTAAATGACAAACGAGCATATAAAGGGTAGACAGCCCTAAAATCCCCCTGCTAACGTAACACAACCACACTCTGTGAATGTATAAAGGGATGAAGGGATGTAAGACTGTAAAAGGATAAAGAGATATAGGGAAGTAAGACGAAAGGTTCATGTACCATCAAGTGTCATTTCCAATTGCTAACGTATTGCCGGCCGCTTTGCCCGAGCGGTTCTAGGTGCTTCAGTCCGGAAACGCACTGCTGCTACGCTCGCAGGTTCGAATCCTGCCTCGGGAATGGATGTGTGTGATGTCCTTAGGTTAGTTAGGCTTCAGTAGTTCTAAGTCTCGGGGACTGCAGACCTCAAATGTTAAGTCCCATAGTGCGTAGAGCCGTTTGAAACATTTTTGAGCTAACTTGTCGACATAGATACCTATGAAAAGACAGCTTTTGGAAATCACAATTTCAGTTAATTACAACGCAGAACGAATAAGATGTTAGATCTGAATAATGGGGCAATAAGAACAGGAATGCCTTATTCCAGAGGAATTTCAGCTAACCCAAAATACGATATAGCTCTTAATTTAACTAATGGGAACAGACAGAGCTTCAATAATAACAGCTTCAGTTAAGTAAAATTACCAAATAGAAAACATGCAGATCTTCTATAGTAATGGTTTCAATTAAGTAAAATTACAAAATAGAATACAGGGAGGTCTTCTATAAAAACAGCTTCTCTTAAATAAAATCATCAAATCTAAAACGGGCAGGTCTACTTCACAACAATTTCAGTTAAGTAAAATTACCAAACAAAGAAAGACAGGCATTGAATGATAACAGCTTCAGTTATGTAAAATTACCACATCGCGAAACAGGCAAATCTTCCTTAACAACAGCTTTAGTTAAGTAAAATTTACCAAACGCAAACAGGCAGGCCTTTGATAATAACAGCTTAAATTAAGTAAAATTGAAGAAAATTTTAGGTAACAAGCAGGCTTTCTTTAATATTAGCTCCAGTTAAATAAGAACCAAACGTATAACAGACAGGGATTCAATAATAATAGCTACGACCCCAAAATCCAAAACCGAACTGGAGTTCACAAACAGAAGCTGAAGCCTACCGGTCCCAAGAGGGGGCCAGAATTGAGCTCAGAGAAACTGGCTTCAAGTCTGTCTCGGTGTGCCACGTCCCAGAGCTAGCTGGCTAAGCTACACACGATGGCCGGCCGCGTCTTCCGAGCCATAAAAAAACAACACAAGACGCACCGTGCTGGGGTCGAGCCCATCCTGACACAGAGCCGCACGTCTAGTTAATACCGGGTGACCGAAAAGTCGGTGTAAATTTGAAAACTGAATAAATCACGGAATAATGTAGATAGAGAGGTACCAATTGACAAAACACGATAGGAATGACATGGGGTTTTATTAGAAAAAAAAAATTACAAACGTTAAAAAAATGTCCGACAGATGGTGCTTCATCTGATCAGAATAGCAAAAATTATCTTTACAAAGTAAGGCAAAGGAAAGATGATGTTCTTTACAGGAAATACTCAATATGTCCACCATAATTCCTCAACAATAGCTGCAGTCGAGGAATAGTGTTGTGAACAACACTGTAAAGCAGGTCCGGAGCTACGGTGAGGCATTGGCGTCGGGTGTTGTCTTTCAGCATCCCTGGAGATGTCGGTCGATCACGATACATTTCCGACTTCAGGTAACCCCAAAGCCAAGAACCGGGCGGACTGAAGTCTGGGGACCTGGAAGGCCAAGCATGACGAAAGTTGTGGCTGAGCAGACGATCACCACCAAACGAAGCGCGCAAGAGATCTTTCACTCGTCTAGCAGTATGGGGTGTTTTTTTTTATTTTTGTTCTAATAAAACCCCATGTCGTTCCAAGCACGTGTGTCAAATTTTTTGTTTCTATCTACATTATTCCGTGGTTTATTAAGCTTTCTGATTTATACTGCCTTTTTGATCACCCGGTACATGGAAATGAAAATGTCGTGTGACTAGGTCCTCCCGTCAGGTAGACCGTTCGCCGGGTCTTCCGATTTGACGCCACTTTGGCGACTTCTGCGTCGATGGGGATGAAATGATGATGATTAGGACAACACAAAACCCTGTCTCTGAGCGGGGAAAATCTCCGACCCAGCCGGTATTCGAAAGCGGGCTCTTAGGAATGACATTCTGTCGCGCTCACCACTCAGCTACCGGGGACAGACATCGTCCAAGTAACGGTCTTGTAACCCTTGCTCCGCTACAACATATGTCAGGAATAAGTATACTCTGCCATTCATTCTACAGTAATTGGAAGGGTACTGATGAAGATACAAATGTGTAAGTTACATGTAATATGAAATAGCACGAAATACTGATTTTCTAAACTAATGGACAATACTGAACATACTGGAACGAGGAAAAACGCATTTACGTAAGACAAGAATATATACATGTTATTAGCAGTTTGTCTTTTTTATATTTTTCAATGATACGGAAACATAAGTACTTCTTTGAAATTATCTAACGATTCATACTTTAAAATTCTACACTGGTTATCAGATATTATTTCACCTTTTATTTTCTTATTTTTATGTTTGGAACGTAAGAATATAGTTTTACTATTCAGCTTATATCATTCTAGTCTTAGTAGTTAAATAAAGACCCCCAGTAGGAATTTCTTTTATTTTGTATTTAATTAAAATGTACCTTGGATGTTGTGTTCCACACTGAAGAGCCTGCTAATATCGTGTCGGGCCCTCGCGAGCACGCAGAAGTGCAGCAACACGTCGTTTGATGGTCTCGATTAATGTCTGAAGTAGTGCTGGAGGGAACTGCCCCATCAATCGTGCAGTGCTGTCCATAAATCCGCAAGAGTACGAACGAGTGGAGATCTCTTCTGAACAGCACGTTGCAAGACATCCCAGATGTGCTGAATAATGTTCATGGTCGGGGAGTCTAGCAGCCATCGGAAGTGTTTAAACTCAGAAGTGTGTCCCTGGTACCACTCTTGAGTACTTCTTGACGTATGAGATGTCGTATTGACTAGTTGGAATTGCCCAAGTCCGCAGGAATGAACAATGGACATGAATGGATGCTGGTGAGCAGAAAGGATATTTAAGTACGTGTCACCTGAAAGTGTCGTATCTTGATGTGTCAGGCATCCCATATCATTACAGTGGCACAGGCCGCACACTATTACAGAACCTCCCCTGCAGACATGCAGGATCAATGGTTTCGTGAGGTTGTCTCCACACCAGTACATGTGTATTCGCTCTATACAATTTGAAACGAGACTCGTCCTACCAGGCAACATGTTTCCAGTCATCAGCAGTCCATTGTCAGTGTTGACGGGTTCAGGCGAGCCGTAAAACTTTGTGCCGGGTCGTCATCGACGATACATCAGTGGGCTTCCGCTCCGAGAGCCAACATCGATGAAGTTTGGTTGAATGGTTTGCACGCTGACATTGAAATCTGCAGCAATTTTCGGAGGGGCAGCACTTCTGTCACGTTGAACGATTCTCTTCAGTCGTCATTATTCCCATTATTGCAGGATATTTTCCGGTTGTAACTATGTCGAAGATTTGATGTTTTACCGCATTCCTGAAATTCACGATACATTCGTCAAATAGTCGTAGGGCAAATCTCAACTTCATCGTTACCTCGGAGACGCTGTGTACCATCACTCTTGCACCGGCTATCACACCATGTTCAAACTCACTTAAATCTCTTGATAACCTGCTATTGTAGTAGCAGTAACCGATCCGACAACTGCGCCAGACACTTGTTGTCTTACATAGGCGTTGCCGACCGCGGCGCCGTATTCTGCCTGTTTACATATCTCTATATTTGAAACGCATACCTATACCAGTCTCTTTGACGTCTCAGTGTCTTTCTCGTGTGCGTCGTCAGAGGAACGAATAGCTATTACATGAATAGACAAGTCGGTGAAAAATAGTTAAGGTACTTTTTGACACTTTGCCGCAAATGCAAATGGAAGGAGGACTTCAGGAGCTGAAGTAGTGTGTGTGTGTGTGTGTGTGTGTGTGTGTGTGTGTGTGTGTGTCTGAGTGGGGAGGGCGAGGAAATACAATATTTGGGTGTTGCTTTGTTGGGTTCGTGCGGGTGTGAGGTTTTGGGTGCATGAGTAGAAGGATGCTCTACAGTAGTTTCATGCTCCCAGGGCCCGTGAGATTGTAGTTACGCCCTACATTATCCCATACATAAATAGAACTAGGACCACCTGGCAAAAAAATATACTGGTGCATAATTGGGTCACTTAAGACTTAACTCCGCTACTGTCTTTCCTTTTATAAGAAATGTTATGCCGAAGAATGTTTCCTCATTCTCGTACCACCCTCCATTCCATCGCATCATGATTGACAATGGTTAGCTCCACGATGACTGACCAGTGATACAGCACACTAGAAGATTTTCATGGATGCTTTCTTATACTATCTTCTAGTTACTAGACTGTCCACTCACATTGCTGTGGCCACATGTGAAAAGCCTCGAGGCAAGCACAGAGAGACAGCCAATGAGATTCTGGAACGTACCGACTGGGGTGGTGGAGCCATGCCGACTGCAGTGCCGTTGCCAGTCAGCTGCGCGAGGTTTCTCGTTTGAGGTTCCACGACGCGAACAGCCAGATCGAGGTGGACCTACAGGTAATTGATTGTGTTTAAATTCGAGGAGTTTCTTGGCCAGGGTGTAAATAGGCTGTTTAGGTTTTTTTACTGGTAACGTCACATAGTGCTCTGTATGAAAATCACTGCTGTGCTGTGTGCAGTCTGTGGCTGGTTTGCATTGTTGTCTGCCATTGTAGTGTTGGGCAGCGGCTGCTGGATGTGAACAGCGCGTAGCGTTGCGCAGTTGGAGGTGAACAGCCAGCAGTGGTGGATGTGGGGAGAGAAATGGCGGAGTTTTGAAATTTGTTAATGTTACTCAGGGCCATTCTTTTGTAGGGATTTTTTAAAGTCAGATTGCGTTGGGCTAAAAATATTGTGTGTCAGTTTAAGCACAGTTATGTATAATTTTTCTAAGGAATCGTTTCGAGGGGAGTACGGCAAACTCATCCCGCTGCTCTTCGAACGACGCACATACCCTGCGAGCTGTGTGACACAATGCATTGTCCTGCTGGTAGATGCCATAGTGGTGAGAAAAAAGAAACTGCGTTAATGGGTGGACGTGGTCCACAAGGATAGATCATGCTTCTGTTGATCTTCTGCGCCGTACAGAATGACGATATAGTCCAGGGAATGCCACGAAAACACACCCAGACCATAACTCTGCTTCTTGGTTGCGGAGTATTTGTGTTATGTCGTTTTACACGGTGCACGCTAACGGCCATCTTTTCGATGGGGCGGAAAACGCTGTTCATCTGACACTGCGACCTGTCGTCACTCAGTGGATGTCCAGTTGCGGTACTGGTGTGCAAATTCCGGAGTTTGTCACCAATGAACAGCAGACAAGGCAACATTAACCCGTCACCTGCTGTGTACGTCCATACACAGCAACGCTAACTGAACTGTTATTGACGCGACGCCATTGGTAGACCCTTGGTGCCCGTAGGGGGTCAATTTCTCAACAGCCGCACGCTTGTTCACCAGTGCACGTGCCCACAACCGCCGTCCACCCTCATCATGGCCTTGGTGCACCACAAGTGGCCTCAGAGCCAGTTTTGGTTACTGCCAGTTTTCCATGCACGGTATATCTTAACTGCGGCGACACGTGAACAGTTAACAAACTTAGCTGCTTCGGACATGGTTCCACCCTTGGCCCGAGAGCCTATGATCAACCCATCCCCCCCCCCCCTTTTAGCTGCCCGGTGTGACCGAAAGGTTCTAGGCGCTTCAGTCTGGAACCGCGCGACCGCTACGGTTGCAGGTTCGAAATCTGCTTCCGGCATGGATGTGTGTGATGTCCTTTGGTTATTTAGGTTTACGTAATTCTAGGTTACAGGGGACTGATGACCTCAGATGTTAAATCCCATAGTGCTCAGAGCCATCACCCCTTCTGAAAGTCACATAAATAGAGCCATTTCGCAATACGACAACGAATGCACTGTTGTCCACATTCCCCGACAAGCTTTATATACCCTCCACTGCTGATGATGCTACCTGCCGTCTGTGAGTGGTTATTCGGTTATTCTACGTTGATGTAGATAATAGGTGGTGGTCACGTTTATGTGATTGCAATCTAAATTCATTAGTTACTACTTGCTAAAGGCGAACCTAGGGCTCCCCTTACGACTCTTACAATCCCTCCCCCCACCCCTCCCAAAAAAAAATTGACGCCAGTCACCTCTCTCACACGTACCTCCGTTACCTTAGTCAATTGGTAAAATTAATTATTCCAGACCCGATCCAATACCTCTTCATTTGTTATTGTAGCTACGCATCTTATCTTCAGCACTAATGCTTCGATTCTCGCCTTATCAGTTTTACTGTCCATCTTTTACGTCCGTACAAGGCCATGTTCTATTTACCTTCAGAAAACTCTTCCTAACACTTCATTTTATTTTTCCTTATAACAATTCAACATTTTCTCTGCTTCGGTCAACTGTAGTTATTTTCTTCTCGAAAAGACAAATTATATTTAATCGTCTGATTTAAGTGGACTCTGTGGTGTCACCGCCAGACACCACTCTTGCTAGGTGGTAGCCTTTCAATCGGCCGTGGTCCGGTAGTATACGTCGGACCCGTGTGTCGGCACTATCAGTGATTGCAGACCGAGCGCCGCCACACGGCAGGTCTAGAAAGACTTCCTACCACTCGCCCCAGTTGTACAGCCGACTTTGCTAGCGATGGTTCACTGCCTACTTACGCTCTCATTTCCCGAGACGATAGTTTAGCATAGCCTTCAGCTGTGTCATTTGCTACGACCTAGCAAGGCTCCATATTCAGTTACCATTAATATTGTGAATCATGTACCGTCAAGAGTAACGTTCATCATTAATGGATTATAGTTAAGTATTCTACCAGCTACGTCCGTTTTTCTAAATTCTAAATTCCTTGTCCTGTTCCAAACCTTACGCCGGGCCTGCGTGAGCTAAAACGCGTGAATTTCGGCCTCCTCTAGTAACACGGTGTTGGCTCTCCTGCCAACCACAGCAGACTCCTTTCCATCACTCAGGATTTACTTTTGTAGCTATCCATCTTATAACCTACACTCCTGGAAATTGAAATAAGAACACCATGAATTCATTGTCCCAGGAAGGGGAAACTTTAGTGACACATTCCTGGGGTCAGATACATCACATGATCACACTGACAGAACCACAGGCACATAGACACAGGCAACAGAGCATGCACAATGTCGGCACTAGTACAGTGTATATCCACCTTTCGCAGCAATGCAGACTGCTATTCTCCCATGGAGACGATCGTAGAGATGCTGGATGTAGTCCTGTGGAACGGCTTGCCATGCCATTTCCACCTGGCGCCTCAGTTGGACCAGCGTTCGTGCTGGACGTGCAGACCGCGTGAGACGACGCTTCATCCAGTCCCAAACATGCTCAATGGGGGACAGATCCGGAGATCTTGCTGGCCAGGGTAGTTGACTTACACCTTCTAGAGCACGTTGGGTGGCACGGGATACATGCGGACGTGCATTGTCCTATTGGAACAGCAAGTTCCCTTCCCGGTCTAGGAATGGTAGAACGATGGGTTCGATGACGGTTTGGATGTACCGTGCACTATTCAGTGTCCCCTCGACGATCACCAGAGGTGTACGGCCAGTGTAGGAGATCGCTCCCCACACCATGATGCCGGGTGTTGGCCCTGTGTGCCTCGGTCGTATGCAGTCCTGATTGTGGCGCTCACCTGCACGGCGCCAAACACGCATACGACCATCATTGGCACCAGGGCAGAAGCGACTCTCATCGCTGAAGACGACACGTCTCCATTCGTCCCTCCATTCTCGCCTGTCGCGACACCACTGGAGGCGGGCTGCACGATGTTGGGGCGTGAGCGGAAGACGGCCTAACGGTATGCGGGACCGTAGCCCAGCTTCATGGAGACAGTTGCGAATGGTCCTCGCCGATACTCCAGGAGCAACAGTGTCCCTAATTTGCTGGGAAGTGGCGGTGCGGTCCCCTACAGCACTGCGTAGGATTCTACGGTCGTGGCGTGCATCCGTGCGTCGCTGCGGTCCGGTCCCAGGTCGACGGGCACGTGCACCTTCCGCCGACCACTGGCGACAACATCGATGTACTGTGGAGACCTCACGCCTCACGTGTTGAGCAATTCGGCGGTATGTCCACCCGGCCTCCCGCATGCCCACTATACCGTCAACTGCACATACGGTTCACGTCCACGCTGTCTCGGCATGCTACCAGTGTTAAAGACTGCGATGGAGCTCCGTATGCCACGGCAAACTGGCTGACACTGACGGCGGCGGTGCACAAATGCTGCGCAGGTAGCGCCATTCGACGGCCAACACCGCGGTTCCTGGTGTGTCCGCTGTGCCGTGCGTGTGATCATTGCTTGTACAGCCCTGTCGCAGTGTCCGGAGCAAGTATGATGGGTCGGACACACCGGTGTCAATGTGTTCTTTTTTCCATTTCCAGGAGTGTATTTTAGACACCCTATCCGTTCCATTCAATTGATCTTCCATTTTTCGGCGTCTCTCCCAGATTTACAATGTAAAATGTCGGTGGAGATTTCTGAAGTATTTACTTCTTCATTATGATAATTATGTGACACCAGGTTGGTAGTTTGAAGGATAATGTAGCCACTTTTCATTAGTCCGGTAGCCCAATTTCATTAGCGTTTCTCTTTCTTTTTTCTGGTTTCTCTTTCCTCATATCTCTCATAGTGGTGTGGGTGAATGAATGTGGTTGTGTGTCACGATGCTAGACGGTGGCGTAGTCTGCTTCAGAAAGACTGCGATAGTCGTACAGATTCAGGCGGAGTGTACAGAATAGTCAACTCTCGTAGTGGTCAAGTAGGCAAAGAGGTTATCGCTACTTGTGAGAAATCCACCTACGTTAGGTTGGTGGCGGAAATGGCATCTTTGGGTTTTCCGGGCCACACGGAGCGTGGGAGAGGCTGGAGAAACGGGAGGCAGTCGGCCGCCGGTACGGGAAGCGTCCACAGCTATGCTCCAGTCTAAGAAGGGTGAGTTAGACTGACCGCGTGGTATGTAACTAACCACGTGATTTGTGGAGACACAATTTCTAGGTATAGTGCCCAAATTCCAACAATATCACATCACACAATCATGTTAACATTATCTAAAACAAACATGAGATCCGACAGTTAGTGATGCCGGTAGCCCAACAACTATAATGATCTACCACGTGGTTGCCTCCCCACGGACGAAAGACACATAAAGCAAGGAAAATTTACGAGAAGGCAAAGCTCTAAATATTTAGAAAGGTGAAAGCTTATGCAGGCACAGCTGAGGGCAAACAGACATTCATACAGAAGTGAGTGCTCACTTCTTATCGACACATTTGTGTGGCGCTCTACCGGCGGATCCAATTCTGCTACAGAAATTTGCTAAAAGATAAATCTGCCGAAGTTTTGCATTCCTTGCTGCGACAAGGCAAAGCAATCTTCCAGATTTGAATAGCGAGACCAAAAGCTAACAGCTCTCCCCTCGCCAAGTAACAGCGTGCCTCGCGGTCAGTCTAACTCACCCTTCTTCGACTGGAGCACAGCTGTGGACGCTTCCCGTACCGGCGGCAGATTGCCTGCCGCTTCTCCAGCCTCTTCCACGCTATTCTGAGCACTCCTGCTGAATCTGTACGACTATCGCAGACTTTCTGCAGCAGACTACACCACCGTCTAGCAACGTGACACACAACCACATTCATTCACCCATACCACTATGAGAGATATGAGGAAAGAGAAACAAGAAAAAGAAAGAGAAATGCTAATGACATTGGGCTAGCGGACTAATGAAAGGTGGCTACAGGACCCTTTCAAGGTATTCAGAGAGCGCACACGATATGGTTATGATTGTGGATGGCGCCGTAACAGTTACTGTGAGCTCCATAATCAAATAAACAACTTTATTTTCTAAGAACCACTAATTTAAACATTGCTTCAAAAGATCAAAATCAAACAATATGGCTGAAGGCCTAGTTAAAGAACAGAAGGCACAAAATCCCACCAAAAACAAGAACGGTTGATGGCCTGGCTGAGAAATCAAAAGCAATTAAAAATAGAAGGTATTTTTTTTACTTTTTTAAAAAACATGCAAATCAAACAACTGGCTGCTGAAGGACTACACTACACGTCTGAAGGACAACTGTAATTAAAACACATTAATAAAAAAAATTTGTAACCAAGAATTTTCCTTTTAAACTTACAACAGACCAACCGAAATCCAAATTAAAGAAATATAAACTTATTTCATGGTTGAAGGCCACAAACAGTTTCGAAACAACTTCTGAAGACCTGAACACTAAGTCTGACCAACAATTTGAAATAAACCCCATCCTTCTTATATAAAAAAAATTCCCTTAAAGAATACACACGGCTGAAGGCCTTATTGAAAGGTGTTCACGTAAATCCTGGGCTGAAGGCCACACGTAACACAACGAACAACTAAGGGCTTAGGGCCTGGATTGGAAACAATTTCATATAGAATCAATTGTAAGGAATTTTTTATATTAAATAAAATAAATCTTCAAAATTTTAATTTAACGCGGCTGAAGGCCTTTATGTAAAATTTAAAGGCACTAATTTAGTGGACGGCCGAAGGTGTCGCACAACACTTCAAACTAATATGAAAGTCACAGTCTAGAACAAACAGAACTAGTGGTGCTCAGAAGTGTTCCAAGGATCGTCCTGAGAAAGTAGCTCAAAGGTAAGGTGGGGTGGGACAGGCAGGCAAGAGCTGACGTTAATTAATCGGTTGGCAATCCAAACAAGGGACGGCCCAAGGACCGACCAGCAATTTAACCAATTCCCTTCCGTCCGACTAACGGGACAGCGATGGAAAAGATCGGCCGAGGACGAGGATACGAACAGCACTACATCTTCAGAAACTGGCGTCTCAAAAACAGTCAAGGGAACAGTAACCACTCTAAGCACAATATGAACCAAACAACTTAAAAGCTGTCGAACTACATGCCCTGCCACACGGCATCAACACGACGCAGAAAGCCACACTGCCGTGAAACTACGATAACGACCAGGGCAGGTAATAGGGGCATCAACGGCAACAGGCCAGAAAATACTGACTGGTAAGTAACAGGCAATTTGATAATTAATCACAACATAGGAAGATGGCTGCAAGATTCGCCGACTCCAACACATCAAACATTGCTGCTAGCCCGAATGGCTCAGGGAGCAACAACCACAAAAGAATAAAGAGATGTCACAATAATTGAGGTTTCATAACAGGTTAACTGATCACTCAACTTCAGAGTCCAGATCCGGTGGGTACTGAACTTTGTCGCTCTCGCAGCTAGCACCTCATGATCCGACAGTGCATACGCGCTGCCAGCGGTCCCTGCCTGGCCTCGCACCGTGGAGACTTCCTCTCTGCCCGTCCCAACTGACTGACTACCTCTATCCGGCACGCAGTCAGCATTAAAACAACTGCTCAGTCAAAACCACACAACCGGCGCTTGGTTCTGCGAAAACACTTCCACAGACCACTTGAACAATGCTAAAAACGAGTCACTGTGGACCAACTAGGAGGAATCACATGTTCCGGCCTCTGGCACCACTTGTTAGCAGCAGACATACTGGCTGCGCCAAAGACTGAGACGGCGTGGAGTTTTAAAATTATTTATTGAACTTTCTTTACAATTTTTACCTCGTCGTCGCTGCGCAGCCCTGCGCATCCCTCCCCCTGGCGGCTGCTGTGTAGATTATCCGGCAACTCACACAACGCGTGCCGCTGATCGCCCTCGAGATGCCCTGTGGCTGAGATGAACTCGTCGCCGCTCGACGCCCCAGTACGGGCACCCCACGGAGCCGCGTCGCCGTGCGGTCACACCTGCTGCACCGGCGGCTGGGAAGCCGTCAGTCGCGATGTCCGCGATGTCCCGTTATGGACGGACCACCCGCCGTGGGCCGGGTTGCCTTTAAGTCCGGGCGTCAGTAGCTGGCGGCGCCTGTGAACGAGGCCGCACTGCAGCCGGTCCTTCTGGAAGTTCTCGCTGTAGTTAGTCAGCATGGGCCGGCCTCCAGAGCTGAAGGTCATATCTGGCGGCGAACGGATGACTCCTGTGAGCTGGAACAGACTTCCAGAATCGTCGCCTACGAAGATTGAACGTTAGGACACAGACCACGTCCGTCCACAGATCCGAACTGCTTCCTAATGGCTCCTGTCTGTTGCCGCCTGCGCTCCACTATTTATATCCGGCAGGAGGACGTTTTAACGTTTTTTACCCTCGGTGATAGCTTTTTGATATTACTCACACAGAATATTGCAGCATAACGTAGTGTGCTGACCTTACTTCCCCTTACTCAGCACTCTCCAGGCTTCGCTCGGCGCTTGGTCCGCGTGCGTCCTTGCGTCAGCCTACCGGTAGACTGCTGCTATCAGTATGGCTAACTGTGCCTGCCTACTTCGCAACGCCTCGGTCGCCGGCCTGCCTCTGTTTTGCCATTCTCCAGTGCGTGAAGCAACGCTTACTACATGTGCTCGCAACACACAAGTCGAAATACACAGACAATCTTGGAAGTGGTCGGCGACCAAATACACGCCGTCCGATGAGACGATCGACCGAACGATCAACCAAGGCCCGTGTGCCGCCAACGGTCGGGCGAATCATGGCTGACCAGACTACACTGCTGCTCCGTCCTCACGGGACTCCGGACACACGACGACCTGGAAATACTAGCAGTCGCTCCAAAGATAGTACGACAGTGCTCTCTTATCTATGAGCTCTACTGCTACCACTCACGGGCAGGCAAGCGAACGACTTAGTGACGACAGTAAATCGAATAAGAAAGAGACGGGAGTACCATCAAGGCAAGATGTCAAGCAATAACGGCATGAACACTAGCTGCGCATGGCTCATTATGAAGATGGTTTTAGGGTGCAAAAAGCACGATTGTTCTCACAGGCGAAATTAGTGCTACGACTGCCTAGGAAAACTTGTGATTTACTTTAAATTTTAATTCCCTTTTCCACATTTCCGCTTAGTTCTCCATACTACTTCCTCAGTATAAAGATTGACTTACATTTGGGACAAGTTACAGCTCTGTCTCGCATTCTTTTCAACGAATGTCCTCCATTTCTCTTCCTTTAACGCTGATGACTGTCAAACTTTTATGTAAGTTGTCCATAATTTCCCTTTCCTCTGTTTATAACAACAGATATCCAAAAGTATGTTCGAGTGAGCAGTATTAAACGTTTTCGCTAGTTTACAATGCCAATAAGTTTAGCTTTCTTCAATCCATCTCGCTGAGGAAATGTAGCCGCATTACACTTTGTGTAATATGCCCACGGGTGTGTACGTTCTGCAGTATATCATTGCTTAAAAACAAGCCAAATTATGCCATACAGTAATCCTAGTACTTTATTTTGACGATGTTGTAATTATCCTCCATTATGTATTAGATAACGCGGAAGGTCTCACCTCCGATACCGCTTATCGAGTATTTTATTTCGTCTTCGCCGTCTCTTCTTCATACTTGTGTGGTCATGGAACATTGTTATGCATACTGATTCATACCGTTTATTCCTTATGTTGATGCGCAATTTTTTTAGGCTACACGTACTCAATAGACACCACATGTTCAGTTATTACGTTCCTTCCCTACTTCCGACACCTGCAATTTAAAGAGTGATAAACACGATAGCTGATAATGTTTCTCGTCTTTTCTTATCTTTTTCTCAGTGTTAAGTGCGTATCCCGTTATGCGTAAGATATGTTGCATTTTCTTATTTTTGCCTTTTCCAGTGCTTCTTGAGTTGCTCTAAGAGTTGCAGCGTAATAACTCCATCCAGGGTAGATTATACTCAGGAATGTAGGATCTGGAATTATTTCATTTATTCAATGATACTAGTTCCTAGGAATTGGTAGAATCATACGTGTAATGGCTCTACAACAAGCATTAGATTTTGTTGCAGAGATATTCAGTTTATACGACGCTGTATCTCGATTTTCGTGTATAAGACATGAATGCTATAAATCTGAGATTTGAATTTTTTTAAAATTATATCTCACAACTATACACACATTACTCATGCCTATAGTGCTCGATCGTCATACCTCTCCTAAGGTATTAGGAGGTTTTGCAGCTGGAGCCCCTAATCAAGGTCAGACTGTATTCCGGCAAGGACTAGCACTGTGCACCAGGAAGAGGATTACGTACTAAACTGACTTTAATTCCGTATTTCATTAGAAGCGCAGTAAATTCATTAATGGATTTCTCTCACATTTTAGTGTTCCGTGGGTATGAACACGGAGCGTAATCCTCAGTGTGGCGTGTAACTGCACCGTAGCGTGGAGCCCCGGCACAATTTCTCGCCGAACAGTAACTGGGCGGCCATTTCACCAAGTTCGTCCCGAACTCACCACGCGCTACCTCATCTTAATAGGAGCAAATTAGGTCGTAATCCAATAGAATGGGAATTATGCGGCTTAATTCAATGTTCCCCGGCATTAAGCCGAATGTTGGCGGAAGATGTGGGCGGTAAAACGAACAGCTCTGGAACTTGTGCGGCAGTGGTACATTACTACGCCGAACGAGCAAATCCCACACGTACAGTGGCGCCATCGGAAAAATTTAAAACTTCTTGACGTGTATGCGTGTTAGAGGTACACTTAATAGCACCACTAATAGGAGAGCAAAAATTCGTTTAGAACTGTTTGTGCTTTCGAGGTTGTACCTCAGTTAAGCAACAACTGAAGTAGTTTTGTTGTGAGCAAACAAAGAATACCACAGAGAAGTATGAATTCCGACGTTTAATTTACATAAATTTAGATGTACATTACATGCAATATGTACACAGATGTGTTGCAAAACCTCGTTTACAACATTCGTGTGATACAGTGTATTAAATCAAGTTACCTAGGATAGGAAAATACGTTTTGGATTACATACGATTTTCTCGAACGACGCAAATGTCAAATCAGTTTAGGAAAGCGAGTAACAAGGCTAGTCCCACTTTCGCTACTATCAATTAATTATAACAGTAATCAATAAAATTTTCACCTTCATCCTCGTCAAAAAAAGAACATTAGTTAATAATGAAGATTTTCAGCTTAAGGCGCTCAGTCCGGAACCGCGTGACTGCTACGGTCGCAGGCTCGAATCCTGCCTCGGGCTTGGATGTGTGTGATGATGTCTTTAGGTTAGTTAGGTTTAAGTAGTTCTAAGTTCTAGGGGACTGATGACCACAGATGTTAAGTCCCATAGTGCTCAGAGCCATTTTTTTAAACAATTTTAGATCGCTGAAATGAGTGGTACGATATTTGCTTCTGGGGGAGAAAACGGAGGAACGTGTACTCAGGAAGTCGGATTATGGTTTGTAATGGAGAGCTCCCTGTCACCTCCCCCATAACCTGTTGCCACCTTGTACCACTCATGAATGTTAAATGGGAAAAACAACAGACGATATGTCTCCACGCAAAAATATCGCTTATACACTCCTGGAAATGGAAAAAAGAACACATTGACACCGGTGTGTCAGACCCACCATACTTGCTCCGGACACTGCGAGAGGGCTGTACAAGCAATGATCACACGCACGGCACAGCGGACACGCCAGGAACCGCGGTGTTGGCCGTCGAATGGCGCTAGCTGCATAGCATTTGTGCACCGCCGCCGTCAGTGTCAGCCAGTTTGCCGTGGCATACGGCGCTCCATCCCAGTCTTTAACACTGGTAGCATGCCGCGACAGCGTGGACGTGAACCGTATGTGCAGTTGACGGACTTTGAGCGAGGGAGTATAGTGGGCATGCGGGAGGCCGGGTGGACGTACCGCCGAATTGCTCAACACGTGGGGCATGAGGTCTCCACAGCACATCGATGTTGTCGCCAGTGGTCGGCGGAAGGTGCACGTGCCCGTCGACCTGGGACCGGACCGCAGCGACGCACGGATGCACGCCAAGACCGTAGGATCCTACGCAGTGCCGTAGGGGACCGCATCGCCACTTCCCAGCAAATTAGGTACACTGTTGCTCCTGGGGTATCGGTGAGGACCATTCGCAACCGTCTCCATGAAGCTGGGCTACGGTCCCGAACACCGTTAGGCCGTCTTCCGCTCACGCCCCAACATCGTGCAGCCCGCCTCCAGTGATGTCGCGACAGGCGTGAATGGAGGGACGAATGGAGACGTGTCGTCTTCAGCGATGAGAGTCGCTTCTGCCTTGGTGCCAATGATGGCCGTATGCGTGTTTGGCGCCGTGCAGGTGAGCGCCACAATCAGGACTGCATACGACCGAGGCACACAGGCCCAACACCCGGCATCATGGTGTGGGGGGCGATCTCCTACACTGGCCGTACACCTCTGGTGATCGTCGAGGGGACACTGAATAGTGCACGGTACATCCAAACCGTCATCGAACCCATCGTTCTACCATTCCTAGACCGGCAAGGGAACTTGCTGTTCCAACAGGACAATGCACGTCCGCATGTATCCCGTGCCACCCAACGTGCTCTAGAAGGTGTACGTCGACTACCCTGGCCAGCAAGATCTCCGGATCTGTCCCCCATTGAGCATGTTTGGGACTGGATGAAGCGTCTTCTCACGCGGTCTTCACGTCCAGCACGAACGCTGGTCCAACTGAGGCGCCAGGTGGAAGTGGCGTGGCAAGCCGTTCCACAGGACTACATCCAGCATCTCTACGATCGTCTCCATGGGAGAATAGCAGCCTGCATTGCTGCGAAAGGTGGATATACACTGTACTAGTGCCGACATTGTGCATGCTCTGTTGCCTGTGTCTATGTGCCTGTGGTTCTGTCAGTGTGATCATGTGATGTATCTGATCCCAGGAATGTGTCAATAAAGTTTCCCCTTCCTGGGACAATGAATTCACGGTGTTCTTATTTCAATTTCCAGGAGTGTATTATTCTAGTAGACACTTTTCAGAACTTGACATCTTAAAAACAGTACTAAAAACTAAACTCTGTCCTAACGGCCCATGAAGTTCCAGCGATACCGACCGGCATCCGTGTCATCCTCACTCCAAGGCTCTACTGGATGCGGATACAGAGGGGCATGCGGTCAGCTCCCGGCCGTATGTCAGTTTCTGAGACGGGAGCCGCTACTTACCAATTAAGTAGTTCTTCAGTTTGCCTCATAAGGGCAGACGCACTGTCAATAACGCTTGCCATATCGAATGGTCACCCATCCAAGACCTAGCCCAGCCCGACAGCCCTTAACTACGGTGATCTGACGGGAACCGGTATTACGTTCCTTAGTGTGACATATGTCCGTTGTGTTACGATTCTGGAGGAACTTGCCCAGTGGAGAAGCAAAACACTATTTCAGAACATGGTTTTGGAGGGTTTTCGATGAAAACTAACTGCATACCTAAGAGTAAAAAAAGAAGAAATAGTATAATAGAATACCTGCAGAGGTCACAGATTCCTTTCATTGCCGTAACACAGCTAAACTGTCTTATTTTGTAAACATAGTTGGTGCTTGGAAATTATTAGATTCGAGGAACAAATAGAAAAAGAGAAACATTATCACACAGTACAAAGAATGTACATCATAGCAATATTATTATTTGGGAATAGGTTTTGAAGGATTGTGGAGGACTTTGTTTGAGGTGCTGAATACAACGTGCATTGGAATAAATATTTCATGTGCTATACAAATCCGATTCTGTCAATTTTGTATTGCTTAAATTTAATACTGATTTGTATAATCAGGTGACTTGTTTTTATTTTTTTTTAAAAAAAGAAACCCAAAACCAAGTTCTCATACAGTGTTACGTTTCTTACGTTTCTCCACTAGACAGTGCCATAAGTTCTCCAAAACTCGTCATACAGCACACCCATATGTCATACAAACAAATGTAAATCCACCTGATGATGTGAGTTTAAATCTTTTATTAAATCTCGTTATCAGTGCTGTTGAGGGTACTATATTCAGGAGAAATACATAAGGACTACTTGAGCAAGCGTCTTATAATATATTTCTTCCATAGCTGAATTATTCTTCCTTGTAATTCAGTCAACTTGTTACTTTTTTTCTGCCATTAATTTTAAGAAGTCAGTCCTTTTTAAACTTTCCAAGGTCCGTTTACCAAGACATCTGAGACTGTCACTGATTCCAGTAGTTATCCATTTGTCCTTTTACCTAAGCTCAGTAAGTAACATTTGTATGAAATTAAACTGTCTGCCCTTTCACATAATGTCCTATTCTACTGTTCTTGCATTTCATATTCATTTTCTGTATTTAATACTGTCGACCGCAAGCAGTCTCTCTGAGTTCCTGACGTGATCCACATCCATGTAACACCCATATAAACCGTGAGTAGCACTGCACATACTACGCATCCCTATAGCACACGCTTTCTCCCGATCGAAAAATATATACTGAGCTTTACCTAATTGTAATGATGCTATCTAGTGACGCTGACTAGAGCTAAGGCGTACACTGATAAGCCGACGATTCCCACCGCGATCTTGGATGAGGCCTGGTGCCTATGGGGACACTTGACGCCATAACAAAAGTATAAAACCGAAGCAAACACTGATGGGTACTCACCCTAGGGAAGATAAAGGCTGCGAATGAGAAAATCGACTGAGATAAGCGACTCTGACAAAGGACGGTTTATTATTATGCAGATCCTGTGAACGACAGACGTGTACCTCAAGTCTCTATAGGAACAGAAGGTTCCAAATGATTGGAAAAGAGCACAGGTAGTCCCAGCCTTCAAGAAGGGTCGTCGAGCAGATGCGCAAAACTATAGACCTATATCTCTGACATCGATCTGTTGTAGAATTTTATAACGTCTTTTTTGCTCGCATATCATGTCGTTTCTGGAAACCCAGAATCTGCTCTGTAAGAATCAACATCGATTCCGGAAACAGCGATTATGTGAGACACAACTCGCTTTATTTGTTCATGAGACCCAGAAAATATTAGATACGGGCTCCCAGGTAGATGTTACTTTCATTCCGGAAGGCGTTCGATACAGTTCCGCACTGTCGCCTAATAAACAAATTAAGAGCCTATGGAATATCAAACCAGCTGTGTGGCTGGAATGAAGAGTTTTCAGCAGACATAACAAAGCATGTTGTTCTCAATGGAGAGAAGCCAACAGACGTTAAAGTAACCTCTGGCGTGCCACAGGGGGGTGTTATGGGACCATTGCTTTTCACAATATATATATAAATGACCTAGTAGGTAGTGTCGGAAGTTCCATGCGGCTTTTTGCGGATGTTGCTGTAGTATACAGAGAAGTTGCAGCATTAGAAAATTGCAGCGAAATGTGGGAAGAACTGCAGCGGATAGGCACTTGGGGGCAGGGAGTGTCAACTGACCCTCAACATAGACAAATGTAATGTATTGCGATTACATAGAAAGAAGGATCCTTTATTGAATGATTATATGATAGTAGAACAAACATTAGTAGCAGTTACTTCTGTAAAATATGCGTACGGAACGATTTGAAGTGAAATTATCATATAAAATTAATTGTTTTTAAGGCGGGTGCAAGATTGAGATTCATTGGGAGAGTCCTTAGAAAAGGCAGTCCATCAACAAAGGAGGTGGCTTACAAAACACTCGTTCTACCTATACTTGAGTATTGCTCATCAGTGTGGGATCCGTACCAGGTGGGGTTGGCAGAGGAGACAGAGAAGATCCAAAGAATAGCGGCGCGTTTCGTCACAGGGTTATCTGGTAAGCGTGATAGCGTTACGGAGATGTGTAGCAAACTCAAGTGGCTGACTGTGCAAGAGAGGCGCTCTGCATCGCGGTGTAGCTTGCTATCCAGGTTTCGAGAGGGTGCGATTCTGGATGAGGTATCGAATATATTGCTTCGCCCTACTGATACCTCCCGAGGAGATCACGAATATAAAATTAGAGAGATTCGAGCGAGCACGGAGGCTTTCCGGCAGTCGTTCTTCCCGCGGACCATTTGCGAGTGGAACAGGAAAGGGAGGTAATGACAGTGGCACGTAAAGTGCCCTCCGCCACACACCGTTATGTGGCTTTGGGAGTATAAATGTAGATGTAGATGAACGAGTATCTCTACAACGGTGAAGCTCGTCCAATGTCCATGAGCTACTGTCGTGAGCATCTACGGAAAGGGGCAGTAGGGCAATGAAACTGAAACTTCCTGGCAGATTAAAACTGTGTGCCGGACCGAGACTCAAACTCGGGACCTTTGCCTTTCGCGGCTTGGATAGCTCAGTTGATAGAGCACTTGCCGCGAAAGGCAAAGGTCCCGAGTTTGAGTCTCAGTTTTAATCTGCCAGGAAGTTTCATAACAGCGCAGAGTGAAAATCTCATTCTGGACAATGAAACTATCTCTGGGTGGTAAATGGTTGGACATCCACGAATCTTCACAGAAGATGTGGTTCGGGGGCTTATCTGCTCTGTAAAGCCGGATGGATGGTGATCTGTGGCATCTCTGCCAAAAGGCCATAATGCTGGCGCACGCGGAAGTGTTCCGGAGCACACTGTTCATCGTACATTGTTGAACGTGGAGCTCTCCAGCAGAACATCCATACGTCTTCACATGTTGACCCAATGACTGCTTCAGTTACGACTGCAGTGGGCATAGGACCATTAGGACTCGACCCTCGATTAATGAAACCGTGTATGCTCTTCGGGTGACTCACAGTTTGGCTACAGCTGTGGCCGCCCACTTCATACAGCATGGCGCCTACTGCATCGGCATCTCATTTTCCGTCCAACCAACACGGGATGCCTGCACCATAGGGTGTATATTCTCCAGGACTGGGATCATCTGTTGTTCTTTTGGTGACTGTATTACTGATTCGTTTTTGTAAGTCCCATAAATTGTTTCCGGACTTGTGTTTCCGCATTTCTATTCTGCTAGAGCCATTTTCAAGGCACAAACTGCATCCGACAGGCGTTGTACAACCAAATTTAAAACCTCGGATCTTAGAGTAATTCATGAAAGGTAACACACATACAGACACACACACACATACACACACACTCACACACACACACACACACACACACACACACACACACACACACACACACTGAACACCAGTGCCACCATAGATGACTGAAGTCAGTGGTATCGATAGTGAAAGACTATGAAATAGCAGGTGAGGCAACATTGACTGTTTTTTGAGAAGTGAACGAGGAGGATATCAAGTAAAGTTCAAACAAAAACCTTCATCCCTGTTTACAAGGTTTCTCGCTAATTTAATCTCAACAGCTTACTTAATAACACTGTCCCAATAGCAGGACGTGCATGCCAATATCTCGGTATTGTTATATAACGTAGGGTGACCAGTATCCAAACGATTTTCCGCAATAGCAGATCTACTTGGCTGCTGTAATTGTGTGTGTCGTTTATACTCAGTACATCGGTCCTGCACGGTCCTGATAATCTGACCAATGTATGCTATGCCATAGCTACAAGGAATGAGATACCCACCAACCTTAAGCAAACGAAGGTCATCCTTAACAGAACCCAAAATCACTCTAATTTTAGCCAGAGGTCGGAAAACACATTTCATATCGTGTTTCCGTAAAATACGACCGACCTTGTTGGACGTGCTTCCTGCGCAAGGAAAACAGGCAATGTAGACTCAGTATTATCATGTCACCAGACGCACATTTGTTTGATAGCGCAACGCACGTTCAATCTGTCTTTCGTTATAATCATTCTGACGATACGTAGCTTCAACAAGGGCCAGCTCATCTGGCAAAGCTCAGTGTCAGAAATGAGATGTGCCCTGTGCACCAAGGTGCGAAGTACCCTTTCACGCTGAGCCAGACGGTGACAACTATTAGCCTGAATACCTTTTTTGAACATCTGAACTCTATCCACCAGAACATTCCTTTTACGATGGTGGTAGAACAGGATGGTTGCCTTCCCTTTCTTGACGGTTTTGTTAGGAGGAAGGTTAATGGATCATTGGGACTTGCAGTTTACCCCAAACATACTCACACTGACTTTTATTTACAACTACTATCTAGTACGCCGGACAGCTCACAGAATATGGTAATGCGGAAAATTATCGATGACCAATAGCTTGTAGGCAATACTCATGTTGTGGTAAATGCAAATGGTGCGGCTATTTTACTGGAAGATTTACTCCAAATCGTATTCATAAATGTTTCGATTTTGTTGTGATGAGTTTAAGTCGTTGTTAAATGGAAATGGCTTCTTCTGTTAATGACGTCATTAAAAAGCTCTTGAGTGCAAATTGGTCAAATGAAGTTACATATAGACACATATTAATCTTATTGAAGGTAAGGCTATATTGGTAAGTCACGTTTTTCTTCCCCAATCGACGTTTCTACCACCCTCCAGGATTTTCTGGTATCCCCGAATAACTGGGCTCGAACGACGTCAGAGTATCCAGAAGGAGATCCCAGCATAGAGGTCGAAATGTCGAGTGGGGGCAACCTAGATTTAAAGGAACATAATGCGGCTAAACAGCCTAGAAGATTTTACATTACCACCCTGTTATGTTCTTCTGGTGTCTCTACGTAGAATTCCGCTAAGTGGAAACTCCATAAGATCCCAAGAAAGATCACAGTAGAGTGCTCCAAACGTCGATTTGGAAGAAGATACTTCAAGACGAACATGACGCGGGCTAAGACATTCGAAGGTTTTAGATGTAGACAAGCAGAAAAGCCTGCAGTCTTACATAGATTAATGTTACTCCGTGGAGAAGGCGTAATGATGAGATATGCCACAGTTAGAGTAACTAAAATTAGTTACCTCAGAAGCAAGACATTAGCGGGGAAGTGTCTTTTAAAAATACTGTTCACAGTGCTACGCGTGATTCACAGCGAAATATCGGAGAGCGTATCCCATTGCTTAACGAACAGGGATTATACCACAAAACTTTCTGGCAGCTTAAAACTATGCCAGACCGAGACGACTCGGGACCTTTTCTTTTCACTGCCAAGTGTTCTATCATCCTTTTTCTTTGTTAAATTGATCATTTTGTTCGTTTCCGATCATAGCATTTGGTTGCGGCGGACGTCACAAGACACCTGTTCAAGTTCACCGTTTAGCCCTTCACTCAGTTTTTTATTGCAGAGAGGAGCCAGCCCTCTGACCGAACTCACTGAGCTACGCTACCATCTGAGCTACCCAAGCACGACTCACAACCCGCTCTCACAGCTCTAATTACGACACTAACTCGCCTCCTACCTTCCAAAATTCACACAAGCTCTCCGGCAGACCATGCAGAAAGAAAAATAAACTAACGTTCGAGAACAGCGTCGTTAATGTATTGCTTGACATATTTACATTGATTAAATATATACCAGGTGCGACTATAAAGTAATGGGACTGATTTTCTTTGCAAGATGTGGCAACCCTGAAGGCTTGCATAGGCACAATATCTTTGACTTTGGTCTATAAGCAAGGTCTATATCGATGCAACAGCTCAGTCGTGAATTGTGCTGTAATAAGTTAACATGTGTTTGTGCGTCTCTCGTCACGGAAATGGAACCGCATAATACTGTGCCACGGTGTACCATTTCTTTTGGCGTTAAATTGGGAGACAACGTGACAACAACCTACACTAAGCTTCAGAAGCCTTTTGGAGAGGAGGTTATGTCAAGAGCACAAGTTTTTCGTTGGCATAACACTTTTATTGACGGAATGTTGAAGATGATGACCGCCGTGGATGACCATGCATGCTAGTGTGCTTCTTTGATTCCAAGGGAACTGCTCATAAAGAGTGGGTGCCTTCTGGACAAACAGTTAACCATTATTACTACAAAGAAATTTTAGAAAGACTTTGTAAAAGAGTTCTTCATGTCGGCGCCAACATTGCTGATTAATGGATTCTGTATCACGATAATGTGCCATCCCATACTGCTCTGTTAGTAAAGCAATTTTTAACCTCAAAACAAATTTCATTACTACCACAGCCACCTTATCCACCAGATATCGCTCCGTGCGACTTCTTTCTATTTCCAAGAGCCAAAACAGCGGTCAAGGTGTAACGTTGCAAAGCAATATGAAATGGAATGAGAGCGTAAGGTCTGTAGCTGGGAAGATGAACGGTCAACTTCGAGTCACTTGGAGAATTTTAGGAAAATGTCATTAACTTGTAAAACAAACCGCATATAAAACACACTAGAGCGACCGGTTGTTGAGTACTGTTTGAGTGTTCGAGATCAGCACCAGATCAAACTGGAGGAAGACATGAATGCAATTCAAAGGCGGGATGCTAGATTTGTTACCAGCAGGTTCGAGCACAAGCAAGTATTACGGAGATGATTCGGATACTCAAATGGGAATCACTGGAGGAAAGACGATGTTCTTTTCAAGGAGCACTACTGAGAAAATTTTGAGACTGACTGGACAACGATTCTATTGACGCCAACGCACAGTTCATGTGAGGTCGACGAAAATAAGATCAGAGAGATTATGGCTCGTACGGAGGTCTATCGTCAGTCGTTTTTCACTCGCTCTATTTTCGGGTGGTACAGGAAAGTAAACGACTATTAACGGTACCAAGTACTCGCCGCCACGCACAATCCGGTGGCTTCCGGATTATGTATGTAGATGTTGATGCAGAACAGTGGAATAGGCAATTTATCAATAACTGGTATGTAATCTTCGCAGAATTTGTGGTTCGATAGGTCATTTACGCAAAATAACAAGGTTAATCCAGAAAAATCAGAAATGTCAAAAATTGCTGCTTGAAAATAGCCGCTGATGCTTTTCTTGACAATAAAATGCCTCTATAATTGAAGAGGGATAACAAAACTTCCACTTACAATGTGCATTAAAATTGCAAAGACTATGTCACAACCAAACAAAATTTTAGAGATTAATATTAACCGTGACTTGAAGTGGAATAACGACACAAGGTACAAGAAAAGATAAATGTCATCAGCAGCACGTTATGCTCTTACAGTCCAGTCATCAGTAACAGCAAGTGCCTATGGTTGCACAAGTGTTCTGAGGACCGTTTTTCGTTAACTGTATCATTATTTGCGGATCAAATGTACAAATAAGTATGTAAAGGCACTTTTAAATTACCGCTACCAGTCACTAACTTTGTTGAATATTGTATTATTTATGTAGCGACATGTTTCCAGGGAATACCTCATCTTAAGGCTAAATGGTATTAGAAAAACAATTTAACAATAAGGTCATACTGATGTTACATAGGGTTTTCGTAAATGCTTTGATTATCTTTTTTCTTCTATAACCGCAGCGTTTACTAAAATACTATGTAACATCAGTATGACCTTACCGTAAAATTCTTTTTGTAATGCCATTTGGCCTGTAGATGAGGTATTCCCTCGAAACATATAGCTAAATAAATAAGTAATACAATAGTCAATGAAGAAATCAATTTGCACTCTAAAATATCGAACGAGGTAAGAAAGATAAATAAAACCAAAAAATTTAAGAAATCAGCTAAGCATACCTCTAAAATGAGACCACTGTACAGCAACGGACACGTAAATAACACTAATGAGTTAATTGGTAAGAAACGTTTCGGTTGACGTAACTAGAGATTAAAACATATATGTCACTCGACTACATTCTGCCACTCGAAAACATACTTACAAAGTGTAGAGCGTGTTACTTAGAAATTGCATACCCTAGAAATGCGATGGAGAATGCTAGCCTCCTTCCATCTTCCTAAGAGCAACATCACTACATTATAGAAGGATGCTGATTAAGTTTTTCAGACAGACGAAAGTTAACGCACAAATATTGTCATTTTTCCTCTGCTCACCACCATTCGCTATGCACTTCCGCCAACATGGAAGAAAAGCCTTGTACGCGGTGAGCAGCTGACGCAGCTGAGAAAAGCCATTGTCTTGAAACTTATAGCGTTTGAGTACAGGAAACATGGCCCACGTACTCCCTCTTTCATTTACAGGACCAAAGGGATTGTAGTCAAAGATGTTTAATCAGGTCGGCTGAAGTGGCCGAGCGGTTCTAGGCGCTGCAGTCTGGAACCGCGAGACTGCTACGGTCGCAGTTTCGAATCCTGTCTCGGGTATGGATGTGTGTGATGTCCATAGGTTAGTTAGGTTTAACTAGTTCTACGGGACTAATGACCTCAGAGGTTGAGTCCCATTGCGCTCAGAGCCATTTTTTTGGTAAACCAGGATTACAAGATGATTCTTATTAAAGTTTAAATTACGCCGAAGTGATGTGAATGATGCTCATACAAGTAATTTAATATGACACATGGGACTACAAATGTCGGGAGACACTCTAGGAGCAGATGGCAAATGCTGAATACGTGACGTCATCAGATGACGCACCTCGCCACGTACAGTGGCTGAGACTATCGGTTTATCGCGTCTGATCATCCCAATCCAAGTGAAGCATTCGCGTGGCTGTGGCTCTGGGCCTATGTGCGCGCCTTTGGAGCGTTGGGCTCGGGATTCGAGTCTTGCGTGTGACAGGCAGCATTGTTTTGCATTTCAGTAGACAATTATGTGTTAACTTTGAGATAACACTCATGTTTCATTTACTGGTCTGGCGGTCACGACTGGTTGATTACAAAGTAAAGGCAGCAAAAACCTAGCGTATAGAGTCACAAGTAAATGAGTAGAAGACTCCGAAATGCCGCCCCGCCCGTAAATGACCTACGTTTTCTTTACTGAATAATGTCTCACAACGAAGACGGGATGAAAGGAAAGAAACTGAAAATAAGAAAAAAATCTACTTGGTTACAACAAGGACAATAATTTAGTAACTTGTACATTCGTATAAAAGGTTTTCGAAAAATGAGTAACCTATCGGAGCAATGTGCAGCCCTGCCGGAACCGGCGAGGGTAGGATTGACAAACCCAACAACTGCACGTGTGATGAGATACGTCACTCGGTACGTCACATGTTCAACATTTGTCATATACTTGTTTGGTGTTTACCAACATTTGCGGCCCCATTTGTCTCATGTTAAATTATTTGTCTGATTGCCATATGCATCGCTCTGGGGTTTTTGAAAGATTAATAAGAATGACCCCGTATACTGCGGACGAGGTAGTTCAGCTAAATTCAGCAGTGAGTTACATAGTCGTATATCTTTTGTAGGACCTGACATTACCGTGCTACCAGCGGAAATTTGTCCTCCTTCCTGGCCTGACTGGATATATGGGCTTTCTCCATCCTCAGTGTCGTCTTGTAGATTTCTGAAATGAAAGTTGCTTAATGCTACAAGACATCAAAAATAACTATGCAAAGGAGTGTGCACCTCACTTTGCCTACAGGTGACTGTGACGTGAACTTGCCATCTGTAGGAGAATTTACATGTCGCCACTCCATCTGCTGTCATTTGCGTTTCGTCCCGTGTCATCTACAGTGACGATGATGTTTAGAAATCTGTCATCAGCAGCCTCGTATAGGTACAGCAGATCAGTTTATTTTCCATTCGATAACTGTTTTGGTCTTGCTTTAGCGGCATCCATCTCGTATACACTTCGCGACAGCTAAAATTGCGTAACATCTTTCCGAGGCTTACAGCCGACACTCAGCTGTGGGCACTATCCCTTGGTCGCAATTAGCCGACAATCGCGAATGAGATGACTGGGACGATGTTCATGGTAAATGAGGCACCTGTGCAAGGCTACTGGGGCGCGAGTTGTGCACTTTCTTTAAACCACTACTTAAACTCGGTACCTACTTTATTCACTTCTTCGTCTCCTTACGCCTTTAGCAACCGCCAAATGGATTTCTGTCGCAGAACGAGGCAAACAGGACACTAGCGGGGCGATTTATGAATTGGTACCACACCAATATAATGTCTACCGGACATTCAAATTCGAAAAGAAAAATTAGGGAGCATTAGTTTCTGGGTGACACTCCTACAAAGCGTACCGACCACTGCACGCCGGCAGCTGTACTAACGCGTTACGCAACGATGTTCACCTACACTCCTCGCAAAGCGTGCTGCAGCGGCGAGCTGAGTTCGCGTGCCGTAGCAGTGGAGCGCATGCGCTCTGGGACATCCGGGCCTCATTATGTCCCCACAAGGATGGCTGTGGGGCTCCGCCGCGGGATGAAAAGAATAAGTAATGGCGCCAACTTTGGATCCTCCAGGGCCGTCGCCATTACGAAATAACCAATCCCCTCCCCCACGGTAAACGGCTCGTCAATGATTCAGGCGCCCCGCTGCGGCGACGCGCTCGCGGCCTCGGGGAAGTCCCGCCGACACTGCAGCCAACAGCGCGCCGCCACCTCGCTCCCTTTATGGCGGCGAAAATTACTTCTCTGCCGATTTTATTCTCGCCGTACCACTGAATAATGTTCCCCGTGACAGTTTCATATCCTCTTAAACTGGCCGAGTCCCAGCTAGTTAATGATATAAGTATGCAAAACACGGTAATAAAAAGGATCTCATCTTAGCACTCCAGTACCTTCGCAGCAGTTACATTTCTCATGAGCAACTAATTACTATTTGGCACAAATATACAACCATCGCCAATGATTCATCCGAAAGTATTTCAGATCTGTCTCGAGTTCTGTAAATTCGACATCGTTCTTCAGATATTTGCTCATCACTCAGAGACTTGACACAAAGAAGTAAGGAAGGAGAAACACACAGCAATCATTAATCTTCCCATTAGATTTTATTATTCTTGCTAATCTAGATTGAGAGTAAAAATGACCATCTCGAATGCGTTTGAGTTACTATTCAACAAACTCGCATATGTTCTTACCGGTGTATATGCAGTCCCCTTCGGCCTACACACCTCTAAGAACATATGATGTACTGATACGAATCTGGTAAACTGTAACTCAACAGCACTGAAGATGGCTATTTATAGCCGAAATCTAGATTTGCAAGACTAATAACAACTAATGGGCTTGCGACTGATGCTGTTTTCCTCTTATTCCTTACAGTCTACGACGGTTCACTATGGAATCATAGTTAGTCAAAAAAAATTTTTTTAATATTGTATAAATCAACATAATCAAATGTACTAATAAATATACACTTCAAATTCTGAAGGAAGCAGGTACAAAATACAAGAAACATGGGGAGAAGGATATGAAAGGAGTCTAGAAGGGAATGAGACAGCGTTGTATCCTGTTACGGATATTATTATTGTGTACTTTGTGGAAGTGTTAGACATAAGCAAGGAGCAATACGCAAAGGGTACTGAAGTTCATGGAAACAAAACAAAAAATTGTGCTTTTCTTCTGATACTGCAGTTCTCTAAGAGACTACAAAGGACTTTGAAGGTCTTCTGAGCCAGGTGGACAGTGTTCTGGGAAGTGGTCGTAAGACGAACCTAAATAGAAGTACAACAAAAGTCGAATTAAATCAGATGATACTGAAAAAGTATCAGATGATGCTGAGAAAATTAGATTAGAAGATGACGCACTAAAAATAATAAATAGATTTTGCTATTTCTGCAGAAAACTAGCTATCGGTGGACGAAGCAGAAAAGATGCTCAATGCAAGCTAGCAATAGTTACAAAATAATACGTGGAAAAGAGAAATATTCTATCATCAGCTAAAAATTTAATTGATAGAAAATCTTTTCCGAAGGAACTGCCCTATTTTAGCCTTGCGCAGAGGTGTATCATTCACGATAACTACTGCAGTAATATCTAGAACAGAAGCCTTAGAACTGCTCCTCGGACGAACGCTTGCAACTAGATGAGTGGGCTATAGAACTAATCAAGACTTTCCAAATGTAGTAGGAGAGAGAGAAGTTTATGCCCAACTTGACTAAAAGAAGAAATCACTTGGTAGGACCTATCCTGCGCGTCATGGAAGACCTAAGTAATAACTAGGGAATCATGGGCGGTACAATTTACAGAATGTGACTTAGAGATGAATATAGATGATTGACAGAAATGGAAAGGTTGCAGAAGTTTCGCAGACAGGAAGAGACTTGCGCAGGATAGAAGAGCTGCATTAAACCAGTTTCCGGACAGAAGACCGCAACACATCAATTCAGAATGGAAGAATGGAAATATTTTGAAAGGCTGAATATCTACTCAGCATTTAGTGGAAACGTTGAGTCGCAGACAAGGTACAGAAGCCTTCTTCTGAATTGGTAAAACACACACACACACACACACACACACACATACAAGTACGCAAATGCAACTCTCAGATACGTTCAAAATGGCTCTGAGCACTATGGGACTCAACTGCTGTGGTCATTAGTCCCCTAGAACATCCATGCCGAGGCAGGATTCGAACCTGCGACCGTAGCAATCCCACGGTTCCGGACTGCGCGCCTAGAACCGCGAGACCACCGCGGCCGGCTCTCAGATACGTGACCACTGTCTGTGGCTGCCGACGCTAGAACAAATCAGCTATTTTTAAGCCTTTTGATGTATTTCAGTCACTGCCATTCCACCGTTGTGCCACTCATCGAGCGTGGAGCGCAGTGATAAGACACAGAACTGTGATTCGGCATGGCGGTTGAATTACAGTCCATGCATTTAAATTAATGATTTCCGTAATTTCACTGCATCGCTTAAACCATATTCCCGGATGCTGCCTTTGTAAAGACGCTATTGGTTTCGTTCTGTGTTCCTACTTGTCTTATAACATAACTGTACAGGTTCTGTCATATCTTCTGAAAAGGAGAAGGCCTCAGACACGGCCAAACGATTCGGCTCAAATTTGGCAAATCGCTTGTGTACAACCCAAAACGAAGGAACCTAAGATATTTTGGGTCAATTCCCCCACGTTTTTGAGAAAATCACCCTTAAAGTGTTTGACGAGCACTCGACCCAAAATTGCCGGGATAGAAAGATAATTGTAAATAGAGCATTTTTAATCATCAGGTATGGGGTCCGAAAACACATAATTTTCCAGAAATAGAGGAAAGGAACTTTTACAACTGCCGCTTCTGTACCCATTGTAAACGCTTTTGGCCGACAGCAGCGATAATCGTCGGCACAGTAGCTCAGCGTGTTCGGTCAGAGGGTTATCTGCCCTCTGTAATAAAAAACTGAGTGAACGGTTCAACACTGAACTTGAACGGGTGTCACGGGACACCCGCACCGAACAAGTAAATCGAACAAAACCAGAACAAAAGGAAGTAGCGCAACGGCCAAGGTAACTGTCTGGGATTCGAAGAACCCGGGTTCGAATCTCAAAGAAACCTAGAAGATGTTCATCTTTCCGTTTGTATTTTTTCATATCACAATTAATAGCGATAGAAGGGTTAATAAGGTAAGTAAATCAACAAGGAATGATAATATTAAGGTAAAAAATAAATTTCTCAAACGCCGAGGAACAGAACTGCCTGCTTCCGGTAGTGCATTGGTAATGCATCTGTCTTGCAACACTTTTAAAAACTAAAACACAGCGTCGGTAACTTCCTGCTTGCCATCGTCTGTGACAGGCTCCCCACTATATATTACAGCGCTAGTGGTAAGGGTGTACATCCTCCATTATTCAGATTATGCACCTGAAATACATGACTCAACAAACAATAACTAGTTACTATGGCATAAACAGATGAGCTAGTTACTACAAACTACATACAATACTCGTCATATGTTACTTACGGAAGAACACTGTATTCATTCACAAAACGTATTTCATTCGGCGCATTAACGATGGAAAAATCACTATATATATTCGCGAGGTTCGCGGCAGCCTAATGACGGAAAACAATTCTTTCCGATTGACTTGTATTAAGCTCGTGCTGGACACCTTCACTCTTCCAGGTGCACAACTACAGTATGACGAAGAGGCAACCGGGACGACATAACTCTCCCCGCGTGCATTCTGTCCCGTGCGTCGCTGTAACCCTGCGTGCATTCTGTCCCGTGCCTCGCTGTAAACAAGAGTCGCGCGGTTGGCTATCTGTTATCCCTCGTGAGGAATTCTCAGTACTCTTACTCGGAGTTATTTTCATGTGACAAGGCTTAAAACTGTAATACTTTATTAACTACCTGCGTTTGATAAATTAATTGGCCAGCATTATTATTATCATTCCTTATTGATTTAGTTACTTTATTAAGCCTCCTATCCCCATCAATTGAGATATGGAAAAATGCAAAGGAAAAGAATAACATCCGCTAGGTTTCTTCGACATTTCAACCTGGGTTTTCCGATTCCCGGCCAGTTATCTTGGCCGCTGCGCTATCGGCACTGTCGGCAAGAAACGTTTACCATGCGGATGCAGAAGCGGCAGTTGTAAAAGTTTCTATCCTTGTTTTCTGGAAAAGTTTGCGTTTGCGGGCCCCATACATGATGAAAAATGCTCTATATACAATTATCTATCGATCCCTTCAATTTTGAGTCGATTGCTCGTCATAACCTCTAGGGGCGATTTTCTCAAAATTGCGGGGGTGTTGACCCAAAATATCTTAGTCCTTCGTTTTTGGTTGTACACAAGCGACCTGCCAAACTTAAGCCGAATCGGTTAGCCGTGTCTAAGGCCATCCCCTTGTGAGCTAAAATCATACAAACTGTAGATGATTCTGATATGAGTGGATTCAGGTATGGATCTGAAAGTCGGAAACGGATATTCTGTTTTAAACTGCTGTAAGGTACGTACACGTACGGAAACAGCATAAGCTCACTGTAGCGGTTCAACGTGACAGTCTTAATGACCGCACGTACAGATTTGGGCTGCACTCTAAGCTATCCCTGCTGACTGTTGTTCAGTGCGACAGTCCTCGGAAAGCCTTGTTCCTCTTCAGTTTCCGCATGGGATTGACGCACCAACAACTCCCTACAGCACCGTAGGAAAATAGTCGGCTTTACTGGGAAACCGTTGCAGCACTTTTGATTGTGAGAATGGAGTCCGTTCAAAGGACGAGACGTATTCGTTGACGCCGAGTAGGGGTGCCGCGTAACACACGGGTAAGGGCCGTAAACCTAACATAATCATCATCATCAAAGCCGATATCGCGTGAAAGTACTGACCATGGGCAGTGCATCTCCTGATACAACGACAAGGACTCAGCTGTTTGGGTGCTCATGTTTACTTACGTCGACGTCAAATGCTTCTGAGTCCTGAACCACACTCTCTCGTGCACCAGGAGGTTCTGTCCCCCAACAATTTTGGCAGTACATTTCTAGTGAGTATTAGGTAAAGTGATAACAACGAACAAGTGCCTATTAGCTGATCTAGTGTAATGATTATTGACAGACACTTTTTGCTATTACTTCCTTTGGCTACGAGAAAATATATATTTGATAGAAGTTGAATTCGTGCGCCTTCTGTTTAGGCCCTCTACTTCAATTCACGTCGAGAGGACGAATTAAAGTTCAAGTACATTCTAGTAGGCAGATGTGTTACCACAGCAGCTAAGAGTACATTGGTGTCCGACATTAATGCAGTCAGCCCAAATTCTGCAAGGTTGTGATTATTTTACCACAAACATTAGTAAATAGTAAATTAGAAACAATATAAAGGATACAGAAGGTAAAACAACTGCAACATGCATAACGGTAGACGAAGGTGTACTTCGTTTTCTTCAGCTTAAAGGATTTATACATTTCGACAATAGTTAATGCGCTAAGTATGGGGTAGTCCCACCTTTGGCAGTAACAAGGGCCCGATAAACGACGGTGCATGCCGTGACTGATGTTATTAATCTCATGTTGAGGCAATAACGCCCATTCTTCCTGCACCGCTACTCGCAAGTCTTGGAGAGTGATTGGTGGATGCTAACTTGTTGCAACCCATGTCCCCGTGAATTCCAGACGGGCTCTATGGCACTGAAATCGGGAGAGCGAGCAGGCTACGCCAGGCGTGCAGTGTGATCCGTTTTCAAGAACACATCTCCCTTGCGTGTCTATGATATCGAGAATTGTTGTCCAGCAATACGAAGTCTGGATCCGCAGCACCTCGCCATAACAGCACATTCGGTCCAAGATCTCGTCACAATACCTGTCAGCAGTTAAACCTAGTCCATTTTACTGTTTAATTTCACGAAGAAGTGTCCGAAGTGGTCAACGGATTCCATACCCCCAGCGTTAGGAATTCTCTTCGAGATAATTCCCTGTCCACAACGTTTGGGTGCCAAAATCGTGTTTCACGTTCCCTCCAGATTAGAATACATCGAGAACCATTGCCCAGACCAAATCGGGACTCATCTATGAAAAGAACGTTGGCCCACTGTTCGACCGTCCAGGTGGTACGCTGATGGCTCCATTCTAGAAGCTCCCTTCTGTAAAGATGCATTAGAGGTACACATGCAGCAGGTCCCAACAATAAAGACCACTCAGCCAAAGCATTCTGTACGCTCTTTGCCTCGATGCAACACGTCCAGTGGATCCTGCGAGATCAGATGTCAGTTGCAGTGCAGTACTAAGGCGCTACCGTCGTGGGCTTACAGCCAAATAAGCGTCCTCTCTTTCTGATGTTACTCGTGGTCGATCCCACCCTTGTCTTCGGGATACAGTTTCTATATCTATAAACTCTCGTCATATCCGAAAAGCAACAGAACGATTCACATTAATCCATCGAACCACATAATTTTGCGGCTGTCCTGCTTCCATTTTTCCCAGGGCCCTCCACCGTAGAGAGCCTGTACCATACTGCACCGTCTGTGACTGTGTACACAGCGACTGTGGATGTGAGACTGTCCGGCAAACACTATCCCGTTTGATATGTGCCATGACGTCATCGTTGGAGTGATTGTCCTTTGGGCGGAATGCCATCTTCCGTGCAGGACACGATCGTACGGACATTTGTGGACATTGTGTGTGATTACATCGTGAATTAGACACAGGATTGCGAAACAGTAGTTTGTTGCTTTAATGTTGGGCACCAGGGTACTATACCCTCCCACCAGCCGACAGCTCGAATAGCTTTACCTAACATGTTCTGATACGTGGGGACTAAATCGTCTGTCGCATGTTTCTATGTATCTTAATCATAACACATGCTGTATTTTGAAGCATTCACTTAAGTAACTGGGGAAAACTGAGTTACTGATAACACCTTCATTCACACCCAGTGAGAAAGTTTCAATATATTTCGTGCAGAAAATGTCTCAAAGGTCGAATTTCAGGCACGTCGAGAGACATTAAATAATTCAGTATTATTTCGATCATCTGATCATGTGCATCTATCTCAATATTATTTACAACTACGAGCAAGGTAACGTTCTTACTGTAGCGTCAGATTCGTTGCTGGTGATTAAAATTTCAACATCAGAAAGGATTACAAAAAACAACAATGATTTATAGTATAGTAGGAATAACACATGATTAAATTTTAGGTCATATGGGTGCGTACAACTTGAGTACACGGAGCTGCCACCTAAGCGGGCAGCAATGACTGTACACCGGCTAAGCATAGCCGTACTATGCTGTTTCTGCTCCGTGCTACGGTTCATCACTCGTAATGGCCTGTGTGCCATTTTCTCAGCAAGACATTACCGGATGTTTTCGGTCTCTAAGCGATATGGGGAAAATGCTGTCCAGTGTAACAACCGAATACCCTCTGAAATGACTTAGATTAGAACAGCAAGGACACCTAGCATCATTGCACTATTGTTTTGAAAGGTGTCGTCACGGAAAACTATGTGACAGAGCTTAGATACAGGACTTAGCACGTCAGAAATGTTGCCTCTGCTGTCTAGATGACCAGCAAAGCTAATTGGAGGTGATCGTGTTGTGTACACAACGGTACCCCCAGCCACCAAGCCAGCTACTAGACATACCTGGCGAAGACTAGTGCACTTTTGGAAACTTTAATTTTGTCAGAGTCCCTACACACATGTAAGTTCATCATCATGCTGTACCCAAACTGGGACTAATCTGAAAAGACGATGTGGTACCACTCCTGTGCTCCAACCTGTCATATGATGCGAAACTGTTCACGAGCCTCTCTTCGTACTGTGTCAAAGTAAGCGGCATGGTCGTCGTCTGACAGTCCATGCGGCCCCTGATGTAGTCGCAGTGTACATGTGAATTGGCTATTTGTCTCGCTGTCAACAACTCCCATTTCCTCACTAAGAGCACGTGACGTGGCTATATGGAACTGCATTGCCAGGTGATGTGTGTTCTTATAGACGGCAGTTCTGTGGGGGTGATGAGTTACTACATTATGTTGGCAAGGCCCTCCTAAACATATTGGTTTCATATTCGTATGGCAGATGTAGGATCCCGAACAACAATGGCAGGAACTTTCATGCAACGATAAACCACAGTCTCAATAGTGCACTACCATTCTGCAGCTGTCAAATTTATTTATTAATTCGAATGAACTTATACACATTGCAACAAATAAGTTAAAAACTACGATAAATATTAGATACTTAAACTAAAGGGACACGTATCTTTTTCGTCTTCTGCGATTTTTTTATAACAAATGCAGGTCTCTGTGGGCCAGCCACCCAATCCATTTGCGCGAAGGTCGTGAATGTCTTTACGGACGCTTGAATGATGTACTGAAGCAAACCAGGGCCAGGTGCACGTCTGTTTGTTCTTCAGCTCCACATCGGTCCCATAGGAGACATTTTAAAGCTCCATATTCAGTTAGGCTCTTATTGCAGACAGTGGTCTGTGCGAATCCTGTTGATCTGGCACCACCGTCTTCTGGGAAGAGAGAATTCTGGTGCCTTCTGAGTTCGATCTGTCATGAGATGGGAGTTCATGACATTCTCATCTCGTCAGGGTTATGTCTAGTGATCAATGACGTTGACTTCGTTGAGTTGAAGGACAATGTCATGACTTCAGTCTGAGTTGCTGCTATTTAAGGAAATCTGAACCGACGTGAGCGGGAAGGGATGCGTTGGCATTACATTTTTCGAATTGTGATTGGAGACCTGCCAATCGTCTATTTCGGTGAGGTACGATATAGCTAAGTAATAATAGCCACTGGATCATAGTTGCTCTCATAGATCACGTTACTGTTCGAGCTACCTGGTTTTAAGTATATATCGGAAATTTTGGTATGGCAGCTATCGATTCTGGGAGGAGCACAGTATTATGCAGTTGAATGCACAAGAGTTGTTGCGCTAGTTCTGAAAGTTTCGGCGATAGCTCTCCGAGACGTACTGGCAAGATTCTGAATCAAGTTAGTTGTGCTTTTGACTTTTGCTGATAATATTTCCAGGTGTTGTTTGATAGCGAGTGTTCTGTAGAGGGTAACACTGAGTTTTGTTTCAGTGTCACTCCGTCATAGTGAACGACAAAGTTCTTTGTGCTTCTCTGTTCTTAAGAAGAAACGACGTAACTTCACTCTAGTTTGCATTCCGCGGGAACCTTTATTGTAGGAAATATTGACTAATTATGCCCTGGTCCCCTGCCAGTACGTCCTCAGTTTGGGCCAAGCTCGAACTGTGGGTACCAATGGCAATATCATCGGCATACATGAACTGCCGAGACGTCGAATGACTCGAATGAAGAATGGAAATAGAAAACGTTAGAAGAGTCATTTTTCACAAAACATCCTTTCAGTGCTTTTGCGTTCTCGATCCTCTGATGCATGTCCCTAGACTTCATCCAGGTGCCCAAACGTTGGGAACATCTTTGAAACATGCGTTAGCACATGGTGAATGGTCTTTTTAATCTAAAACTTTCAGGAAAGAAAACAGCAACCAGCCACTTTTAATAATACTATTTATTACAAGGAAAGCTCCGTTACTGGTTTCCAGTCACCAGGTTCGTCTTCAGATGGCTTTCATGTTTATTTTACATTTGTTGTTGTTTACATTAGTTGTTGGAATTGTGTTTTACTGTCAACGGCAGTGACACAGGTTGGCTTTTATTTTATTTGATGCCTCAGGAAGAACGTTGCCCTACAGCCTGTTGTAAATAATGTTTCGATAGATGAAGATGGTCCAAACCTGTAGTTAGTAAATAATTATTTTATCTTTCCCCCTTGAGATTTATGAAATATTTTTTATGAAAAATTTATTCTGCTTGTCTAGAGAGCTGCGTGGAAATTAAGAGAGGAAGTTGATATTCGGGAAGACCATATGAGAACGACGCGGCTCCAGCAATTCCGGTTATTCGACGCGTAATAAAGATGGCGGCCGCATTCCGCTGCAGGAATTTCTGGAATTCCCCGCGTAGCTCCAGTCGTACGAGTGTGACCGACATGATGCCTCATTTCCTGCGGTGCGCCAGCCTTTGTTTACTGTTTCATTAATGTCGCCCAACGCCGAGTTCAATCGCTGCTCGCCAATATTAGAAACAGCCCACGCATACCTGCGCCGTATTACGTGATGCTGTGCCCAAAACGAATGGGAGTCTGTGTTTACTCTCAGCAACAGTTACTGTTAACACCACACCAAGCGCCGGCTGTCGACGTTTACAAGAGCTCCAACACGTCAGTACAAGTGAATCAGGTAATTGTCACCAACTGTTGCTTGTTCATTAACGGCAATATGTGGAATTTTCAAACATGTCATCCTTACAGGAACTTTTATGACATTCTCATACCGTTAAAAAGTATTTTGGCATTTTCTGTTCAGCTACAGGTATCAGACGATGGCCATTATTAACACAAAGCAATTGTCGCTGGTATCAGCACGCTAGCAACCAGAAGAAAAGTTTCTGTGCTCTTATTGATTTCCTCAGCGTTCACCCAAGAACAATGGAGAATAGATGACCAGGTGAAAATAATTTCAACCTTAGACAAGTGATACTTTTACGTCCATACATGTACTCATTACTACTAACATATTGATTTATTACACTCTCCAATTACGTCAGTGAAAGATGCATTTACGTGAATAATTTAACAAAAAATAGTTACGTGTTAAATTGTATAATATTCGGATGTCGACATTGGAACTTAAGAAAGACGATCGATTCCTTTCAGTCGACAATTTTGGTACTACCAGGGAAATCACGTAGCAGACGTCGCGTGATGAACTGTGGTGCCCTCTACACTCACCTTATATTCTGCGCTTCCTAGACATCTGGTTGTAGTTCGCCATTTTACCTCTGAATATGTCTCCCGCGATACGATAAAAAACGTTAAGAGAAAGTTTTATACATAGACCATGGGTTATTAGGAGGGAAGTCTTGAGTGATGTCAGTACCAGCCGTGAAAGCTTACATTGTATGATCAATTTTAATTAGTGTACTGTTCTTTTACTTACAGTTTCAAGTCAACAAAAGTGAGCATCTACTTTTTTTATTTATTTACACGTATAGTTCGCCGTCCGAAGTGGCCGAACGGTTCTAGGCGCCTCACTCATGAGCCGCGAGACCGCTGCGGTCGCAGGTTCGAATCCAGCCCCGGACATGGACGTGTGTGATGTCCTTAGGTTAGCTAGTTTTAAGTAGTTCTAAGTCCTAGGGGACTGATAACCTCAGATATTAAGTCCTATAGTGCTCAGAGATATTTGAACCATTTGAACACGTATAGTTCCCTAGGACCAAATTGAGAAGCAAGTCTCCAAGGTCATGGAATGTGTCAGTACATGAAATTACACCATGTAAGCAATAGCTGAAAAAGTAAAATGATTATGAACCCGAAAAAAGTCAAGTCATAAGTTTAAGTAAACGCAATCAACAATGTAAAGTAAGATTAAGCTTAATTTTTCAAGGAACTCCTCAACAGAATAGAAGGAGTGACCCACGAGGAAAGTCTTCAATTTCGATTTGAAAGCGCGTGGATTACTGTTATGATTTTGCAATTCTTGTGGGAGGTTATTGAAAATGTGCACAGGAGTTACGAAGGTGCTATCCACATGCAGAATCGATTTATGCTGAGTATTAAATGAGTGAAAGTTGCTAAGTCTTTGGACTGTTATTGTTAACAAGAAAGACTATACGTATTGAGAAGCGAATATCAAAATACCCAGAGTAGTGAAAAGGGGTCGACAAGAGGTTCGCGATCTTACACCACTTATTGCAGGAACCACCGTTTTATGAGCCGAAATTATCATTTTAGAGTGGGATGAGTTACCTCAAAATATAATACCATACGGCATAAGCGAATGAAAATAAGCCAAGTAGACTACTTTTCGTATCGAGCGATCACTTACTACAGATACTGTTCGAATAGTAAAAGTGGTAGCATTAAGTCTCTGAACAAGATTCTTAATGTCGGCTTTTCACGACAGTTTACTATCTGCATGAATACCTAGAAATTTGGGGGTTTCAGTTTCACTAATCATGTGCCCATTCTTTGGAATTACATTTCGAGTTTTGTTGATTTATTTGTCAGAAACTGTAAAAACTTAATCTTATTGTGATTTAATGTTAGTTTATTTTCTACAAACCATGAACTTATGTCATGAACTGCACTAGTTTATTTTCTACAAACCATGAACTTATGTCATGAACTGCACTATTTTAAACACAGCAAATGTTGCACCAACGTCCTTTGCTATGAAGCTAGTATCTTCAGCAACCAGAAATATATTAGAATAACTTGTAATACTAGAGTGCACATCATCTATATAAATAAGAAACAGGAGTGACCCCAACACTGATCCCTGGGGCAACCCCCCCCCCCCTCCCCATTTAACTGTACCCCACTCAAACCCCACATTACAGGCATTCTTAACACTGTGAATAACGTCGTTATGGTGTCTGTTGTTTAAGTAAGAGGTGAAGCAATTGACAGCTACTCCCTGCATTCCGTAACTGTACAACTTTCGGAGCAACATTTTGTGACCAACACAATGAAACGCCTTAGTTAAATTAAAAAAAAAAAATATGCCTACCGTTCCAGACCTTTTGTTTAATCCGTCCAGTAACTCACAGGGAAAAGACAATATAGAATTTTCAGTTGTTAGACCACTTCTAAGCCAAACTGTACATTCGATAGCAAATTAGGTGATATAAAATGATAAATTATACTTACATCCTTTTCAATAACCGTAGGAAACAGTCAAGGCATAGAAATAGTTCTAAAATGATCTACATTATCCCTTTCTCCCTACTTATAAGGCGGCTTTGCTACTGAGTACTTTAAGCCTTCAGGAAACTTAACATTCTTAAAGGAAAAGTTACACATATGGCTAAGTACAGGGCTAACATGTGCAGCACACTTCTATAATCTTCTGCTAGGCACTCCAGCGTATCCATGAGCGTCCTCAGTCCTTAGTGATTTAATTGTTGACTCAATCTCCCCCTTGTCAGCAGCACTGAGGAGTATTTCAGACATCAGTCTCGGAGAGGTATATTCCAAAAGAGCTACACGATTCCCTGTATGCACTTAGTTTTTATTTAATTCACAAGCGTTGCTCAGAAAGTGATTGTTAAGTACTATACATATATCTCACTTATCAGTAACAGAGATATTTTTACTACGAACTGAATTTATATCATTGACCTTGTGCTGCTGAGCAGATACTTCCTTCAAAACTGACTACATGATATTGACTTTATCATGTGAATTAGCTATTCTATTTGCGTACCACATACTGTTTGCCTTTCTAATAAAATTTTAAGCACCTCACAAAACTGTTTGTAATGGACTACTCTAGGTTGATTGTGACTGATTCTAACATTTTGATATAATTCCCTCTTTGTTCTACATGATGTCCTTATCCAGCTAGTCAGCCACCCAGGCTGCCTTTAACTGCTAGTAACCCGTTTAGAACGTTTTAATGGAAAGTAAATCTCAAAGAACATGAAAAATGTGTTAAGCAACCCATTATATTTGTCATCTATGTTATCGGCACTATAAATATCCTGCCATTCTTGTTCCTTAATGAGGTTTCAAAAACTCTCTATTTGCCATTCCGTTAGCTTTCCTACATAGTTTGTAATAATTGTGACATTTCTTTGAGTAGTAAAGCCTTATAGTATTAAGATTTGTGCATCGTGGTATGAAAGGCCAATCATCCGGTCACTAACAAAATGACCATCTAGAATGAAGAATGAATAAAAATATTGTCTGTGGTTGTGCCACTGTTCCCTGGCACCCTACTGGAAAATACCCCGTTGCATCAGATCATATGAGTTTAGGATATTTGTCAACGTTCTTTTTTCTGGCACAGTAATATACAAAATTAACACTGAAGTCACCCCATATAACTAAATTTTTGTTACAGCCTATGAAGTGAACAAAGAACCCTCTATAGCTTGAGCAGAAATGCTCTGAAGTCAGAATTAGGGGACCTACAAACAGCAACAATTAGAAGTTTAAGTTCAGTAAATTCAACTGCCCCTGCACAACATTTAAATATCGGTTCACTCCATGATACGCCTATGAACTCAAACGGGATACTGTTTTTTACGTACATGGTCACTACCCCATTCCGAAAGGAACTCCTTAAAAAACAGCCAGCTAATCTATATCCTCGTGAAGGAAGCCTCTGGATTGTCAAATTATTTTAGTAGTTTTTCGATATGCCAATAATATCAGAATCAACATCAATAAGCAGTTGACAGCATAGTGAACGCAGTATTGTGTCCAAGATAGATATGAAGCCCACACCTACTACAGTAGTACTAGTTTATATGACAACTAGCGCTGCAGATGACGAATAAATTGAAGAAATGTATGATCAAATAAAAGAAACTATTCATTTAGTGAAGGGTGACGAAAGTTTAACAGTCATGGGTGACTGGAATTCGGTAGTAGGAAAAGGGAGAGAAGGAATCGTAGTAGGTGAATATGGACTGGGGCAAAGAAATGAAAGAGGAAGCCGCCTGGTAGAATTTTGCACAGAGCACAACTTAATCATAGCTAACACTTGGTTCAAGAATCATAAAAGAAGGCTGTATATGTGGAAGAAGCCTGAAGATAATGACAGGTTTCAGACAGATTATATAATGGTACGACAGAGATTTAGGAACCAGGTTTTAAATCGTAAGACATTTCCAGGGGCAGATGTGGACTCTGACCACAATCTATTGGTTATGACCTGTAGATTAAAACTGAAGAAACTGCAAAAGGGTGGGAATTCAAGGAGATGGGACCCGGATAAACTGAAAGAACCAGAGGTTGTACAAGATTTCAGGGAGTGCATAAAGGAGCAACTGACAGGAATCGGCGAAAGAAATACAGTAGAAGACGAATGGGTAGCTTTGAGGGATAAAGTAGTGAAGGCAGCAGAGGATCAAGTAGGTAAATAGACGAGGGCTAGTAGAAATCCTTGGGTAACAGAAGAAATATTGAATTGAACTGATGAAAGGAGAAAATATAAAAATGCAGTAAATGAAGCAGGCAAAAAGGATTACAAACGTCTCAAAAATGAGATCGACAGGAAGTGCAAAATGGCTAAGCAGGGATGGCTAGAGGACAAATGTAAGGATGTAGAGGCTTATCTCACTAGGGGTAAGATAGATACTGCCTACAGGAAGATTAAAGATACCATTGGAGCAAAAGGGACCACTTGTATGAATATTAAGAGCTCAGATGAAAACGCAGTTCTAACCAAAGAAGGGAAAGCAGAAAGGTGGAAGGAGTATGTAGAGGGTCAATATTATGGAAATGGAAGAGGATGGGGATGAAGATGAAATGAGAGAGACGATACTGCGTGAAGAGTTTGACAGAGCACTGAAAGACCTGAGTCGAAATAAGGCCCCCGGAGTAGACAACATTCCATTGGAACTACTGACGGCCTTGGGAGAGCCAGTCCTGACAACTCTACCGTCTGGTGAGCAAGATGTATGAAACATGCGAAATACCCTCAGACTTCAAGAAGAATATAATAATTGCAATCCCAAAGAAAGCAGGTGTTGACAGATGAGAAAATTACCAAACTATCAGTTTAATAAGCCATAGCTGCAAAGTACTAACGCGAATTCTTTACAGAGGAATGGAAAAGCTAGTAGAAGCCGACCTCGGTGAAGATCAGTTGGATTCTGTAGAAATCTTGGAACACGTGAGGCAAAACTGACCCTACAACTTAGTTTAGAAGCTAGATTAAGGACGGGCAAACCTACGTTTTTGAAGGCTTAGAGAAAGCTTTTGACAATGTTGACTGGAAAACTCTCTTTCAAATTCTGAAGGTGGCTGCGGTAAAATACAAGGAGCGAAGGGCTATTTACAATTTGTACAGAAACAAGATGGCAGTTATAAGAGTCGAGGGACATGAAAGTGAAGCAGTGGTTGGGAAAGGAGTGCGACAGGTTTGTAGTCTCTCCCTGATGTTATTCTATCTATATATTAAGCAAGCAGTGAAGGAAACAAAAGAAAAATCCGGAGTAGGTATTAAAATCCATGGTGGAGAAATAAAATTTTTGAGGTTCGCCGATGGCATTGTAATTCTGTCAGAGACAGGCAAAGGACCTGGAAGAGCAGTAGAACGGAATGGATAGTGTCTTGAAAGGAGGATATAAGAATAACATCAACAAAAGCAAAACGAGGATAATGGAATGTAGTCGAATTAAGTCGGATGATGCTGAGGGAATTAGATTACGAAATGATACACTTAAAGTAGTAAAGGAGTTTTGCTATGTGGGGAACAATATAACTGATGATGATCGAAGTAGAGAGGATATAAAATGTAGACTGGCAATGGCAAGGAAAGCGTTTGTGAATAAGAGAAATTTGTTAACATCGGGTATAGATTTAAGTTTCAAGAAGTCATTTCTGAAAGTAATTGCATGGAGTGCAGCCACAATAACAACAAATGGCTCTGAGCACTATTGGACTTAACAGCTATGGTCATCAGTCCCCTAGAAGTTAGAACTACTTAAAACTAACTAACCTAAGGACAGCACACAACATCCAGTCATCACGAGGCAGAGAAAATCCCTGACCCCGCCGGCCGGGAATCGAACCCGGGAACCCGGGCGGGGGAAGCGAGAACGCTACCGCACGACCACGAGCTGCGGACCAACAACAACAACAACAACAACAACAAACAGTTGACTAATTTTATCTCTAATACCTCTTTTCTTATGAAATATGCTAATTTCTTCACTACTTGGATACCTGACCTCCTCTGAACGTGAGACACTTTCTTTATGCAGGTATACCTATTAGCTGACTTCAGTCTAAATACGGTGTTGCTTTAACACCAACTGTTCTACAAATTTTTCCATGAGTGATCTCACCACCATCCACTACCCTGTCACCTATAAGCTTTGCCAGCCTCCCCTTTCCATATCTATCGAGGTGCAGGCCCTGCCTAGAGAAACCTGATCTACTGATAAGACTCATCTCCAATATGACACATGCCCTTTGCCAACAGTCCCTTCTCCAGCCCCATGTTAACATGCCTAACAGTTAAGATGAGGCCGATCATAAGGCTGAAACATTTGCACGAAATCCACACTAGTGCCACCAGTTTCAGTAGCTATGTTTACCTACATAATACTCTCCATACCCATCAAGACTATTCCATACCCCACCCACAGTCACTAACTCATACTCTTTAGTAAAATGCTTACATCACTCACTTATACTCTCACTCATCTGAGCCCAACCTAGCACTACACTTCACTATGCTGGTGACCTGGCACTCACTCCCCGTCAACTCGTGCAACTGCTGGCCCACACCCCTACTGTATGAACTGCCTAGCAGCAGAACCTTCCTCTTCCTCTGAGACATAGACCTCATAATTGAAACTCTCTTTGGGTTTTCTGCCGGATCCTAAAATCTATTTGACTCCATATTTCGGCGATTCAACTGGTCACCATCCTCAGGAAAATGCTGCTTCTGCTGATGAGTCCCGCTGAGAACTGACGCCAGGCTGCCAATCGACGTCCTATATAGGCCACCATTCAGAATACGGTGCATGCGACGCCCATCGCGTTTGCTGCCCTGCAGGACAGGGAGGTGGCGCCGCCCTTAGTGGAACACTGCTGGTAACGATATATCGCTCTCAGGGCCTATATAGGACGTTGATTAGCAGCCTGGCGTTACTTCTCAGCGGGACTCGTCAGCAGAAGCAGCATTTTCCTGAAGATGGCGACCAGATGGATCGCCGAAATATAGAGTCAAGTTGATTTTACGATCCGGCAACAAACTCGAAGAGACTTTCAAGACTTATTACGCCAGGAAATCCTACGTAATCACAGACCTCATAATTGCTGAGGACTGCTGCATGTTTCGTACACCTAGAGCTACAATAGACTCCGCTCATCTCTGACAGTTGCTCAAATCTATTGCAAATACGCAAAGTTCAACTGTCTGAATACCTGCTCCTATTAGCCGTCTTCTTGCCAGCTGCCAGTTCCCATTCCCCAGCACCCTTTACCCTTCTCAACCTATCGAGCTCCTCCTTTAAGTGAAGTAGGACGGCAAAAACAAAATAAAAAATAGATTTTTCATAAATATACTTATTTTGTAGCGCACATCTTCCTGAATTATTTGATGTATAGAACATATATACCTCAGGAGTTATAAGGTATGTAATTTGGTCTTAAGTGTATGAAGGTACAGCGCCTCGCCCCTCTGCACAGCATTCTTCTGTCATACCTAAGTGAATTTCGCTCTGTAGAATTCGAATGTAATATTTCTGCCAAAGATAGTCATACGTGAAACAGACGACTATCGATATCGATACTTTCTCTGCTGCTATCGACATGCATTATTTTGATCGCAGGTTTTGTTTCTTCTATGTTTTGAAAGGCGTGCAGTGTGGTGCTGTGATCTTCGACACAATTTTCATTTTGCTGTGTTGTTTTATGTTCGTTTGTGGCATATTATCACACAAGATGCCTAGAATTCGTTGCTTCAACCGTAAACAACGTCACCACGGCAACAGATACACCGTAAAGGGTGTTACAACAAATGTTACACCAGTGGCGCAAGACTGCAACCTCTCACAGCCCATAAACAATTCACCACCGAGTGCTTATAGAAGGAAACTTGTTATTGGTGCTAATGAAAATAGAGGCAGTGAATACGAAGGTTCATGTGGTATTATCGTTGACGTTAACATATTGTCGCAATTAATATTGGACAATGTTATGTGCAAACATTGCTTTGGTGTTCAGTGTGTTTCTTTGGTGGAAGATAACAGTGCCAGAAAAGTTTGAGAAGTATTATGGCTTACTGATTGAGGCTGTAAAAGGAGTTGCAGAATCTTCAATGAAAAGTGCTGCAGATGAATCTATTGTCGAAAATGATGGTGACAGGGACATAGTGGCTGCTTTTGATGGTACCAGGATAAAAAGAGGGCACACTTCATTGTATGTTGTTGTAACAGCAACATCTGTTGACTCTGGTAAGGTACTAGATGTTGAAGTGCTGAGTAAATTTTGTCATAGTTGTGCGAAAGGGATTGCAGATCATGTATGTAATATGAACTATAAATGCTCAAGTGGAGGTATGGAAGTGCAGGGAGTTGTAAGCTTCTTTAGCAGATATGTTGCCTCCCATGGCCTGCATTATGTGAAGTACCTTGGTGATGGTGACAGTAAAGCTTTAATTGAGGTTCAAAAGTGTGCAAAATGTGGAGCAGAGATTATTGTGCAGAAGTCAGAATGTGTGGGACATGTACAGAAAAGATAAGGCTGAGACAAGATTTGTTAGGAAAAAAAATTATCTGATGGGAAGGGAATAAAAGGGAGAGGGCGACTGACGGATGCAGAAATTGACAAACTGCCGACATATTATGGTTTGGCAATAAGAAGGAACACAGGGGACTTGAAAAATATGAAGCAGTTTGGGCTTTACACTTCCACAAAATGTCTACAGAGAATAACCCTATCTATAACTTATGCCCAAAAGGAAGTGACTCATGGTGTGGCTACCAAAGGTCAATAGCTGGTGGTGAAGAATATCATCATAGCAATTCTCTACCAACTGCTCTAATAGAAGCCATCAAATTCATATTCAGCGACCTTGCAAATGAAAACTTACTGAAGAAATGCCTTCATGGTGGTACCCTGAACCCAAATGAATTTATTAACCAATGTGTATGGGAAAGATTGCCAAAAACCGTTTTTGTGCGAAGAAATGAACTTGATATTGGTGTTTATGATGTAGTTTCATGTTTTAATGACGATGTGCAAAGCAGGAAATATGTATTAGAGAAAATGGGAATTAAGCCTGGAGTGAAATGTATCAAAGCTTTGTATGCGATAGACAGAGAGCGTGTAGTGAAAGCAGATGAATCATTTTTGGAGGTCATAAAATCAAGAAGAGTGCATCATAAGAATTTGAAGGGGAAGGAAAGTTATACTGAAAACGATAAAGAACCGGCTTTGTTCCTGGGCAGTTCTAAAACTATGCCAAACACAAGCAGAAACTTTAACGGCCATTTCCCGCAAAAGACAATTTTTTGTACTAAGGTACATGTAGCATCCAAAATAAATGTCCTATTACTATCAAACTTGGTATGCTTATGAAACACAATTTCCTTAATGCAAAACTCCTGAATTTACCAAATCTATTAAAAATTGTCGTAAAAATTGGAATAATTGTCTATAAAATTTGAATTTTTTTCTAAACATGTAATTTAAAATGTAATAACTCAGTCATTTTTTTCGTATATTAAATAAATTCTAGTGTATCACACTCCCTTAAGTATGATTTGTATTCTTTGGAAAATTCATTGAAGAATCTCTCTTACTTAATTTCGGGGTTTGGCAGCATGTAATTGCGCTCGCTCTGACACGGTGTCGCCGACGGGAAGCGTTAGCTGGCACACATCAAGAGCCCGTTTCGGCTGGAGGCCGTGTCGAGAAGAAGGCGCGCCAAAATCCAGCTTCTGCTACAGCGACAGCCGACAATGAGTGACTGTCCCCACCTCCTCGATCGACGACTTCTAACCTTCAATCAACGAACAAGGAAGACTGGTAGCACGTAAAGTCTTAGAACTCTATGGCAGACCTCAGCTTTTCAGACTGTTAAATTTTTCTCACTAAATTACAGCAACGTAGCATGAACCTTTGTTGCTCATTGTCCGAATTGCATTACCAAGCAGACCCCCTTCCTTTTGTGGAATGAACCCGAGTGTCGTTGAAATTCAAACGCCTGCATTAAAGTAATATCATTCGATTTCACTGCTTTATTTTCAAAGTTCAGTTAAGGTATTCATAGCTGGCTACAATATTAGGTTACACAAGCACAAATTAAGAGTGCGAGTTTTGTTACCGTATTTTAGCTTACCTGTGACTGCAGCTCAGCTTAGTACATACTAAATTTTACTATTGTTAATTGTTCAGAATGATTTAATTCAAGTTCAAAGTAAAATCTCTTATTTCTAAATTGCGTAGATTCAAGTAGCTTTTGAAATGATTGTTGAGGTAGCCCAAGACTAACCGTATTTTACTCAGTTTCGATGTGCTTCAGAAACAAAACTCACTATTAATTTCAGTCACTAAATTAACTGCCAATTTTCCAGTTTTATTAATTCTTTTGCTAAATTAAGTCAGAGTGTAGCGTAATTTATTACTTCTGACAAACTTTCAGTTTTCACACTACACGTGTCAACCTTTAGTTGCCACGATTCTAGTGCTAATTATATGTATAATAACCTTTCTTTTTCAGTTACTGTAGTAATTGTCCATAGGACTGGCGACCGTAATTTCCCCCCAAATCTCAAATATCTAATTAGTGCTAGTTATTTGTTAACGTAGTGGCCGCATATTTAATTTCTTTATTAACTTTACCCCTTTTGTAAATTAATTTCCACCAGTTTCATTTGCAATTTTTCTCTCATTTAGATGTAACCCTTTCCTCCCTCTTTACCGACAAATTTGACTTCGGCGACGATTGCTTTTATGAAACGTCCCCTTAGAAAAGTTAATGATTGACTGTGCTGATAAACCTCTTACATTATTTGCTTTTCAAACAGTTGAGCAAAACTGAACGTACTGAGACAATACTCTCTTATTCTGATCAACACTAAACTGACACAAAATATTTGTAGCTCAACGCAAACTAACTTACAAAAATCCCTACAAAAGAATGGCCCTGACTAACATTAGCCTATACCTTACACAAATCACTTACCAAAAATCTTCGTTACTCGAACTACTGCAATACAGCGAGCGCCACTACTGCCAGCTAAATAAAAGATTCAAACTACTGAAGGCACTAACTACTGATATGCATAGTTAGCAAATGAAAGATTTTGATGGAGAACAAACGGTGTATTTACCTTACTAGTGTTCAGAAGTCATAATATATATAGCAGTTCATGACATCCAGTCTTACAAATTTCAAAACCGCCATTTCTCTCCCCACATCCACCACTGCTGGCGGCTCACCTCCAACTGCGCAATGCTACGCGCTGTTAACATCCAGCTGCCCAACACTAATGGCACACAACAATGCAAACTAGCCACAGACTGCACATAACACAGCCAGTGATTTTCATACAGAGCGCTACGTGGCGTTACCAATATAAAAACCTAAACAGCCTAATTTTTCACTGTCATTAAGGTCGATAAGTGAGGGGGAGGTTACAAGCAGACAGAAGACTCTAAAACACTGAGTGAGAGAACGTTTGCAAAAGTATATTAAACCGTTGTTTCGCCACAAACAGCACAAGGCACAGCTGAAAATTATTAAATTTACGTAATAACTGTAAAACTGTGCGCAAAGGCTTTGTCAGAACTTCATAACAGCTACAGTTGCAATCGCACGCCGCCTAATGTACTACTGAGGCGTTCTCATAGCTCCATTATTAGAGGGACGAATACAATGTCTAGTTTATATTCATTGCCTGTAGATATCAGTTGTCTTCTGTTTGCTTGGTTACTATTGCAATTTGCAAAACGACTACTCCGCAGCTGAAATCGTATTTTGTTCTCCATTTGCGACTTATAATTCCCTAACTGCAGAGCAAAGAGTTTGCAGAGTGAATAACTAAACAGACCCTCCTAGTGAATGGAACATTCGCAAACGGTATCGACATTTTGTAGGTACAGGATGTGAATGTAAAGGAGAAAGTTCTGGCCGCCCTCGTGCTTCCGAGGAGAAGGTCGCATGAGTGCAAACCTCATTTCAACGTAGTCCCGCAAAATCATATCGTTGCGCCAGTAGGGAGTTTCAGCTGCCTACAACAACATTCTGGCGTATTTTGAGAAGAAAGTTGGTTATGAAGCCAAACAAGTTACAGCTGTCCACAGCCTCTACGCCATGACGACAAACGCAAACGTGAGGCATTCTCCGACAAACGCAAACGTGAGGCAGTCTCTGACGAGCTTTAAAATGGTGTGGACAATGATAACATTTTCACACCGCACATCGTGTTCAGTGATGAAGTGACTTTGTATTTTAGTGGGAAAGTAAAAAAACACAATGTTCGAATTTGTGGCCTACAGAGCCCACATCCGTACACTGAGCATGAACGAGAGTCGCTCAAAGTCACTCTGTTTTGTGCTATATCCTACTCATTTGTTAACGACTTATTCTTCTTCGATGGAAACACGCTCTACGATCAGCAGTTTCTTGCTACGTTACAAAACTGTTGTTTTCAAGGTTTAACGAGGAAAACTTTATTTTTCGGCAAGAAACCTAACTCCCCCCCCCCCCCTTTCACTGGAATCGCCAAGTGCATGAATATCTGAATGAAACTGCCCCGAGCCGTTGGATCGGTCGTCAAACAATCGGCGAATTAACACCTTTCATCTGGCCTGCAGGGTCACCAAGTTTGACGCCCTGTGATTTCATCCTGTGAGATTTCATTAAGTACAACGTTTATGCACGAACACTATTACAGAACCTAGAAGAGATAAAGAACCGCATTCGTGCTGCCATACATCAATGACAAGAGACGTGCTTACACGAGTATGGGAGGAATTCCAGTATCGGTGTGATACAGTTCGTGTCGTGGTGGAAGACATGTTGAACATCTGTGAAACAAACTTGAGAGATTAATAAATATGCGTTCCAAGTTATACGTAGCTCTACATTTACAGTTTCATAAATATATGCGTTCGAAGTACGTGTATCCTTTCCTGAAACACACTGTGGATAAATACTTATCTCTGTCTGATACAACAGGTTTGAAACGCAACTATACAAAACCTAACAATATTTCACAGGATTCTGGTTGTGGAAGACGGTAGTTATAAATACCGTTGGACAGCTTGCATTAAAACGTCCGAACGTGTATTAACATTTTTTTATATGTCGTAATTGTTATTTATTGTGAAAAATTAAAACTGTTAAAATACTGCAACTAATATAGCAGTGAACTAGCGGCTGGTAGTAACTAATCTTGATCGCAAATGGTTCAGGTACTGAATGCATAGTGTACATATTCATGTTTATCTTCCAACTCTGATTTATTAAGCACGCTAGCTGCCAATATTATACTTATAGTAGGAAGGTATACTTAGAGTGAACGAATATTCCCTGAGTGGGTTTCCAAGTTCTACAATGGATGACCTATGCCATATCACATCTATAATCTAGGTTTAAATTAAGTTTCACAAAAGAGAAAACTATCAAAATGGTCTACAGTGACCCTCAATTATCTTTAATTACTTATCTAACTTCTCGTAAATTACAGTGGCTGATGTGGCTTCTCAATAACTACATAACAGAAAAATCATCGCGTTTCAGATTTTTACTTCATGTGGCAAATGTGAACACCATGAGCTTTAATTTGCGGGGGGTGAGCGGTTAGCTGGCTACGTGGGTTTCCGTCCCTTATCGTAGGGCCTTCAGGTTAACACGGTTCTGCTCTCGGCTTCTGTTCTCGTTTCTTCCCTCGGAACTGTGTCTGTCTCACGGTGGGAAGGTATGACATGCATTTAGGCATTCTTGTGTTAGTTTGTGGTATTCCATTTGCTCACTCGTTACTTGTATTACTTTGATTAATTTAATGTCACGATTTATTTGGAGCTATGTGACATACTACTTGATTAGCTTATCATGTCAGGGTTTTCATGGAAGGTGTTGGATTTGCTTGACACCTTACAATATATAAAGTAAAACGTGAAAAGAATCCTCTGTGAAATATGTAATGCAGTTTTAGCTCGACTCTTTATATCGGCCACCTTAGCTAAACAGTTTACCACACGTCATGTACGACTCTTTTATCGCTTTTGTAACCATCAAGAGATGTCGATAATGACTGCATTTTATTTTTTAGTCCCAAATTCTATTAAATTTAATTTTGCAGAATTTCTTTTAAAGTAGTTACAACCCATGGTCCCTCAACCGGCTATCAGAGTTTTATTATCTTATTGTTTTATAGTACTAAAAGTATTTCACATGTCATTTCTCAAAATTTACAAAATTTTTAATTTGTATTTTTGATCTGGAGATGGCCGAGTGTGACTGTCGAAATGGGCCAAGTGTGAGGATAGTTGCAATTTTACCGAAAAATAAATCAGAAGTTAAATCGGTTTAGCTGTCTTCACATACGCTAAACTTGCCTAGTAACTCATAACCTTAACACATATGCAATTCACATACATCGCAAACCTTTTGCACTGCGGAGGTCGTGCCAGCAATACAAAAAAATAGACCACAGCCCTCCTTCTGACTAAATTTTCTGTTTATTGTAAAACAAATGATTGAATTGAATTACTAATGGCGTTTATTCCCAGTTGTGACTCCAACGGCTCCGCTTATAGAGTTTTTGATTAACAGAAAGAAAACACCGAAAACTGTTATAGTGTCACGTGATTGCGTATAAGATGCAACACTTAAAACCAGGCAACAGAATAAGATTACTTACTGGTAAACATTCTTCACAATTTTTTCTTTACTTGGCTGACGTAAGTGGGTGTGGTCGGTTCATGTTGGTGCCCGTAGAAACGTCAATACCAATGGCTATTTTCTTTCTGACCATATTACATGCGACAGAGCTGGAACTCATGACAGGTACCAATTCCTTGAGTGATTGTCCCTTGAAGAGCAGCTTCTAGGATAAATACAAGCAGTCTTTCTTAAGACATTGTAAGACATTAAGATAACTTACGATGTCAAAAGATTTACATAAGTCGTCCTGTTTTCTCTGGATACTGGGCCAGTTTAGGATATGGGGCAATGTGCCAAACGTGTACGAATAGCACCCACTCCAAAATCCACCACTCCCCCCCCCCACCCCCCCCCCCCCCCCACCATCACTACCGTACTGCTAATTGCTATCGACGACTTGCAGCTAAATCAAAGGCGAATTAGTCAACTTATGGTACAATTACCAAGGAACTTAATACTTGATTCACCAACAGCACATACGTTAATGATTAATAAATTAACCAGTTAATGAGAAATAGGTTAAGAGCAACAACATGTGTACCAAGAAGGCACAGCACCTGCGCCATTGAGGAATGCATCCTCCAAGTTTATCTGAGCTGTGAAACATAGAACGACGAGGGCGTAAATACTACACGAAGGACAAAAAATTATCAGTTATATTCCACTGAGATTACTTCCAAGCTATATGCAAAATGAAACCTGTAAATGTATTTATATGTTCGTTATGCTTTGTAAATGGGAACTTCAAAGAATATTTAAGTTTGTATTTGTATTTGCTTGACTCTTTACTTTGACTGGTTTATAGATATGTGAAGTACTGTGAATATATCATGGCAGTAACGTCTACAGATATTGTATTTACAATTAATTAACCTCATATTAATTGTCTCATGTTTCAGAGGTTATTTTTTTCATGTTTGTAGCATTCATTGTGCGCCCTCGGTAGCTGAGTGGTCAGCGCAACAGAATATGATTACTAAGGGCCCGGGTTCGAATCCCGTCTGGGTCGGAGGGTTTATTCCGCTCAGGAACTGCGTGTTGTGTTGTCATAATCACCATCATTTCACCCTCATCGAGGCGCAAGTCGCCGACATGGCGTCAGATCGAAAGACTTGCACCCGGTGAACGGTCTACCTGACGGGAGGCTCTAGTAACACGATATTAACATTTTTATTTAGCATTCATTGCCCGAAGCCTCTTGAAACAAAGTAAATAAACTGTTGATTATTTGCTCCTCTTTTTTGTAAATTGACCTATTGCTCATTTTAGTTACTGATGGCGTTGTTCCTAATTGTTTAAAATTCGTTACTCGAGTTTAAGTTAAAGCAGGGAGAAAAAGGTGTCTGCGTATTTAGTTAGTTACGCTTTGATCAAATTTCATCATTAATATAATGTGGGAATAAATAAGAATAAAAATAAGTACGATAATAATATGTACATGTTCTTCACTATATTACACAAACATTTTCGACAACATAGGTTGTACTTACGATACGGGTACAGTTCTATGCCCACGGTACATAGTCTACTGTTCCACTGGCTATTATGGAGATATGTAAAGTGGTAAGAGACAGTAAATTAAAAGCAGAGTTATTGCATGTAAAACATAGTAAATTGTGTGATATATTCGTATTGGTTGATAGCTCTACGATAAACTGAGAGGTGACAGCTCTGTCTTCAACTATGACAGGACAGTTCTCATACATTGTTCCAATGGTGTAGTGTCGGAAGGAATTCTCTGCTGAGGAAGGACTGTGTACAATAATTAGAGAGAGGGGTGGAGAACATGTGGGCCTCTGGCTTGTGACCGCATGTCCTCCTGCTTCAGCTGCTGCTGCTTCTGCTGCTGCTGTTGGTGCGTCGCGCGTTCCAGTGTTACCTGGTGGTAGTAAGTGCGGCTGGCGGCGGCGTCTCTAGGGACGTCGGGCTGAGGTGAGCTTCAGGAGCGTAGAGGTCTTCCGTTAGTATCCTGGCGAGGGCCGAGATGGCTGGATCAAGTCGTCGTACTTCAGGGCTACCCCTGGCACCCAGATGCTTAGGTGACATGCAGTAGCTCGTGACCCGACAGAGGCAGATGCGTCTATGTCATCGGCGCGGTGCGGCTTGGAGGAGCACGGCTCGACGTCACATCACTGCCCAGGCGGACCCAACGAGATATATGCGCCCTGCAACGAACCTGTGACGTCACGCTTGTCGGCTCGTCCGCCACGTTTCGCGAACGCTTGGCTCAGTGCAGGGAGCACCGTAAATTGCCCGCATCTCGTGGTCGTGCGGTAGCGTTCTCGGTTCCCACGCCCGGGTTCCCGTGTTCGATTCCCGGCGGGATCAGGGATTTTCTCTGCCTCCTGATGGCTGGGTGTTGTGTGATGTCCTTAGGTTAGTTAGGTTTAAGTAGTTTTAAGTTCTAGGGACTGATGACCAAAGATGTTAAGTCCCGTTGTGCTCAGGGCCATTTGGACCATTTTTAGCACTGGAAATCAATATGTAGGTGAAAAGGTACCCACCAATGGCCTTACGTTTCTCGTGTGCTGTCGTGAACTTACATGCATTTAAACGAGGAGTCATGAATTATGAAATTCGTCTGATATAGTTACACGCTCCCTGCCGGAGACGGCTGCTGTCACTCGTAAGACCTGCAGCGTCTGCTACTGTGACGTACACGCGCCACAAGCCTGTCTTGAGCCTTGACCGCCCAGCTGTTGGACGATTACGGGCTAGTGCGGGCACCCTTAAATACTGTTCCTCTAAACTGAGTGCTACTGTTTATATCGATTAGCGTGTAGCGCTGATTTGTTCGTAACCAATTTGGTGGTGGCCGGCTTTTGTCATGACACTCCTGTGCTGGCTCCAACTCTCATCTTTTTACTTTAACCCTTTACACTACCTTTCGAAACAAACCCTCAGACTTCTCAATATCAGTACAGCTGCAGCTCAGACGTGACTGATTATATTCTACAAATCAGAGTAAATTACACCGATTTTGCAGGCTAGCCAAACGGAAATAATTGGCAACTGAAAACGTGTTCCGAATCCTTTCAGTAGGAAAATTTTAGATGCTGTGGCAAAAAATTTAAATTCTCTCAGTAAGACACGAGAGATTTACAATAGTGACAACATAGCTTAATTATTATCCAACAGTGGGGAATCAATAAAACTTCTGATCAAAAGAGGTGTGTATACGTTCACTTGGAACCACCATGGGGAATGGTATTTTGTCTAAAACTGACGTGGTGAGCCCGTGGCTGTGTACAGTTAATGTAGGTCGATTCTTACAAAGAAGAAGACAGCAACCAGCCACTATTAATACTGCTATTTATTTAAGTAAATAGCGGCGTAACTGGTTTCAAACTGACAAGTTCATCATCAGACGGCTGTTCACAAGATTTCCAAGATACACTTTAAATAATCGTCAGTTTTCCATTTTTGTTCCTCCAGTGCGTCGAAATATTCTTGGTGTGTTGGTGCCACCGAAAATTCCGCGCGATTTTGTTGCGAAGTTGCAGGTTTGTATTTTTGAAATATTCCTAAATGTATGCTGTACTTACATCATTTTCACATCACTGTAATGTGTAGAGCACCACGCAACTGCAATCTTTGTGTCAACTTCACATGTGGCAAATACTTTAATGTGTGTGTTTGTGTGTGTGTGTGTGTGTGAGTGAGTGTGTGTATGTGGTGCTTTGCACATTACGTTGATGTGATAATCAAATAAGTGCTGCATATATTTTATTTGAAAAATACAATCCTGCAATTTCGTAACAAACTCGCTAGGAATTTTCGATGACACCAACAACAAAAATATCTCGCCACAGTGAAAGAATAAAAATCGAAAAGTGACGATTATGTAAAGTATATCTTGCAAATCTTGTGAAGAGCCGTCTGATGATGAACTTGTCAGTTCGGAACCGGTTACGGCGCTATTTACTTAAATAAATAGTGGCTGGTTACTGTCTTCTTTGTAAGAATCAGCTGACACTACGGGAAAATCATGCTGGTTAGTTAGCCAGAGCTATGGGAATTACGTAATAGCGTCAGTTGAGGAGATGGAGACTAGGAAAGATTGGTTCAATGTTATTAAAAAAAGAAAAAAAAGGGGAAAAAGAGAAAAAAACCACTTTTCTGACGTAACTTGTGATATCTCAACACTGTCAGAAAAGTACTTAGAATCAATAAACATATGACAAGAGAGCTGACTTAATTTTAAATTAACAAACTCTTTTCCTTCCTCCTATCTATTCTGTCTATTAAATTATGTATGACGTAGGCAAGTTTTAGATTACAGTAATAAATTCTTCCATATTTTACATTTCAAATGTGACGATTTCTATATAAAAATATTGTATTAAAATATTCTGCATCTCAACATTTGTTGTAAGTACATGAATAACAGATGTGTACGTGAAACATCAATTAACACTGCAGTTGTGTTATTTACGTTTAGCACAGTACTACTAGAAAATTTCTTGCTATAAGTAATTATACCATTGTATAAAAAAGTAATAAACGCCTCTCGAATAACAAATGTGCATGTGGGTGTGTGTTTTTATTTTAAAAAAGGAATAAGTTTCGTTTAACAAATATATGGATACTGCGAAGTGCCTAACATCTAAAATGTTTACGCCCAGTACAAATAATAGCTACATAAATAAATGATAAGTCACAAAGTAGCTATTGCACTCAAACTGTAGTTTTTCTGCTTTTGCTACTTCTCTTTCATTTTTGTTTCTTTTCCTGTTACGTTCCCTGTCGACTGTTTTCTGCTCGACCTTACTTCAAAGCACACTATCATCTTTTGATACTTCTGGCCTATGATCGTACATGACAGTCTCAAACAAAATTAGCATGTGGCGGTGTACGCTGCATACGACGCCACGCCTGGAACCATTGCCCGCTAACTACACGTCTCAGTGAACAGTGGTTCCCGCACCTCCTGCTGGCCACTACGTCGCTAACACAGTCGCCAGTTGGAGCACTGACCGCAGAGCTCATTCGCTCGGGACGTGCCTGAGGCGCAACTGCACCAGAGCTGATTACCTGTTTCACGGGCTCCCTCTCACGTACAGCTCCGAAAGTACGGCTTTGCTTCCAGTCTCAACAACTTATAGTCTAGTACTGTAATCTGCTGTGCGCTACTATTTGTGAGAACAGTAATTTCAGAAAGCATGCCGAGACGCATACCAAAAGCTGGTGTTGTTCACTACTTGTCCAGATTCCAAGTTTTCGAACGAGATCTCTGCAGTAACTTCTGTGCTAATATTTTTCCGTACTCTAAAAATGTTATCTGGGTAGCTCGAGGTTTAGGGCAAAATTAGTCTGATTAATAACAGTGTAAATTTCACCTCAAGGAAGAAGAATATTAATTTTAAATTATGCACTTCCACATTTCGGATCTTGTGGATCGAGCTTCAAATACTTTGGCGCTTACACCTTCTGTACCTTTCTTCAACTGTGGTTTCTTGCACTAGTGCGGCAACACAAATTGAATACACAAACGCGGGTAATGATATAATGTAATATAGTACTCACAATACTGACGTGAAGTCTAATACTTTAAACTTCAACAGTAACTGTTAAAATGCTCTATGGAGTCAAACACAAAGTTGAAAGGAAATTTTACTCAGTTTAAAAAAGGCAGATAGATGTTCATTATGACAGTGAAGTTTCATCATAGTTTAGTATTTCCACACAGTTTGTAATTTTTTTAATTAACAGGGTAATTAAAAATGAGAAGTAATTATAATATTTGAAATAATATCGATCAAATATTTCCATCTGGTTCATAACATGAGCCCCTTGAAAGTTCATTAACCTTAATGGTGGCCTAAAAGTATAAAGCAACCCTGTTATTATTCATATTATTATCGCTTAAGGTTATTGTAAATTATTTTACATCAAGTGCCACCATTATTACTTGAATTCTGTACGTCTATAGTGCACTAATATGTTTTGTGAAAACAAGTATTGTAAGACTAACGTATGCACGTAAGTGTATATCTACAACTACGTACATGCTCTTGAAGATACCATGTGGTGTGTGGTGGAGAGTATCTTGTACCGCTATTAGTCACTTCCCCTCCCGTTTCGTTAGCAAATACAGTATGGGAAAAAGAATTGTCCAATTTCTCTTACCTTCGGGGTTCTTAAGCAAAATGTGGCACTACAATCTGTAAAATGGCTGCTTCTGTGTTGGCAGAGCTATGTAGCGCTTTGCATTTGATCTCTGATTGCGCTTTCTTTGTGAGAGACTCTGGCTGGTTGGACTCGTTGTTGGAAGTTAATCGCCAGTAGTGTTGGGCAGTGGAAGTTAGTCGCCAGCAGTGATGGAGGTACTGTTGGGCAGTTGGAAGTGAACAGCCAGCAGTGATGGATGTTAAATGTGAGACGTTAGCATTGATGGAGGGTAGATGTCTGAAGGTTGTCGTAGGCCAACGATCTGGAAGTATCCGACTTGGAGATTGTACTGGATGTCATCCGTGTTTGAACTGGATGTCACACTATTAAGGTAAAAAAATACATTATTTGGTTTGCAACAAAATCTTTACTTTGCTAACCACATACCTATTAGTAGTTCGTGGCTTTAGTAGTTAGAATCTTTTATTTAGTGGTAATATTGACTCCCGCTGTGTTGCAGTAGTTCGCTTAATAAAGATTTTTGTGAGGTAAGTGCAAAATGAAATGTATAGCTTATTGCCAGGATTACGTCTTATTCAGGGACATTCTTTTGTATTAATTGTTTGAAGTCAGGTTGTAATTTTTTTTTTGAGCAGTCAGATTGCGTTACGCTAGAATATTGTGGGACAGTGTTGACAAGGAAAGCGTTTCTGAATAAGAGAAGTTTGTTAACATCGAGTATTGATTTAAGTGTCAGGAAGACGTTTCAGAAGTATCTGTATGGAGTGTTGCCATGTATGGAAGTGAAACATGGACGGTAAATTGTTTAGACAAGAAGAGAATACAAGCTTTCGAAATGTTTTGCTACAGAAGAATGCTGAAGATTAGATGGGTAGATCACATAACTAATGAGGAGGTACTGAATAGAATTGGGTAGGAGAGGAGTTAGTGGCACAACTTGACTGGAAGAAGGGATCGGTTGGTAGGACGTGTTCTGAGGCATCAAGGGATCACCAATTTAGTAGTGGAGGGCCGCGTGGAGGGTAAAAATCGTAGAGGGAGACCAAGAGATGAATACACTAAGCAGATTCAGTAGGATGTAGGCTGCAGTAGGTACTTGGAGATGAAGAGGCTTGCACAGGATAGAGTAGCATGGAGAGCTGCAACAAACCGGTCTCAGGACTGAAGACTACAATAAAAACAACAGTGTTAACATGATAAGAAAAAGTAAAAAAAAGTAAAGAAAGGTCAGTTTTACTCAGCTGTTTCAGAATCAAATAACGTAAAAGTCTCAGTCATTCTGAAATTTGAGTACAGACGCACTCATTTAAATAAAGAAGTTTGAAATCGTTCTGCAGTCAGCTTCAGATGCTGGTTCTCCGTATTTTCTCAATACCGTCCTCTTCCTTCCACGGATTCCCATTTCAGTTCATGAAGCATCTCCGTAACGCTCAGTTGTTCATCGGGCCCACCTGTGAATAACTTAGATACCTTCCTTTAATGTGACCAATTGGCGATCCCAAATACCTGAGCAGTACTCACGAATAGTGTTGTGTATGTGAATCGCACTTTGCTAAAATTCTCCCAATAAAATTACTGGACAGTCCGCCTTCCTTACTACAGTCACTGCATCCTCGTTCCATTTCATGCGACTTTGCCGTATTACACCAAGATATTTAATCGACCGACTATGGCGAGCTGTAGATTACTGATGCTGTATTCGAATATTGTTTTTCCCACTTACCTACATAAACTTACATTTTCATACATTTAGCAGAAGTTGCCATTCACCGCACCAACTAGAAAATTTGTCTAATCCATCTTGTATCCTCACTCAGCTATGGTGCCGCCCGGTAAGCCACAGCATCATCAGCAACAGCCGCAGATTGCTCACCATGTCTGCTAGATCATTTGTGTTTACAGGAAATAACAACGGCCCTATCAGTCTTCCCTGAAGCGCTCCTTACACTACCCTTGTCTCTGATCAATACTGGCCATCGGTGTCCACAAATGGGATCTAATACTTAAGAAGTCTTTGAGAGATGACATTTATGGTAACCTAGTCCGTATGCTCGTAAATTCGTTTATAGTCTGCAGTGGGGAATCATGCCAAACGGTTTCCGGAAATCTAGCACTATAGAATCCATCTGTTTTCCCTCCTGCGTGGTTCACAGGGTATTACGTGAGGAGTTTCGTATGAGAGATCCTTCGCGAAACGTGCTGATTTGTGAACGGAATCTTTCCTGACTCAATGAAGTTTATTAGATTGGAAGCGAAAATAGGTTCAAGAATTCTGCAGCAAACCGATGGGTTGGTCTGTAATTTTGCTGGCACGTTCTTTAGCCCCTATTACATACACAGGACACCTGCACTTTTTTTCCATTCACAAGGGACACTGCGCTGGGCAAGATCTTCGTGATAAATTCAAGATAAGGAAGTCGCCAAAGCTGCAGTGTATCGAACTGCTATTACATCCGGACCTGGCGTGTCGCAAACGGAAGCTGACGCCTTACTGAGCAGTATAGCTGGCCTTTCAAAAGAAACGACAACTGCGCTACAGACTACGCGAAACTGTAGTTTATAGCTGCTAAGCTGCTAGATGACGCCTCTTAAATAGAAAATCACGCATGGAATTTATGAATTAAACTACGAAATAACAACGTAATAGTACAATATGTAGCGCGCTCCTCTGCTGGAGCTTCAGAAAAGGCAGCAGGAAACTGACTAGCTAACTAGGGCGAAATGAACTGTCTCTGGCACTTAAAAATAGATGACAACTGCGTTGCAGGCTGCTCGAATCTACACATTTCAGTCACCAAATTGTGAGATTACACCTCTTAAATGCAATTACAAGCGCAGAATTTAATAACCGAACTACGAAACAACACAGAAAAGGCTACATATGTAACTCGCTGCTTTGCTGCGGCAGCTGCAAACATCATACTTGGGTATCAATCTTGATTTTAGCTTCTAAATGAAAATACTAGTTGTTTTGCTTATTGTGCTTCTTTCGGTCACATTTCACTTAAGATCTACTGGAGGAACATGAGTGTCTCTTTTCTTTTGTAGAGTTTTTTCAATATACCTTCTACATCCCTGAGGATCTCGTGTCGCAGATCTGGGAGAAGCACATTTTTCTTTATCGACCAATATATGTCTCTGTATATCTTTCTTTATATGTCAGTCTCTACATCTATTAATATGTCAATTTCTTTATTTATATATGTATGTATTTAAGGGCAGTTAGAACGGGAATTTTTTCACATTTTCTTATTTTTAACTCATAATAAAATTTGCAATTTTTCGAATAAAATGCTATATATACATATACTCACATGGGAAGTATTTTAACATATTTTTTGAATGTAATCTATACCGGTTGCAAATGTTTACACTTTAATGTGTATTACTTCAAGATCTAATAAAACCTTAATTTTTTATGTAGAAGTCTGTGGATTGCTGTGTTATAGAGGTAAAATTGAGTGATGTACAGAAGAGGATAGGCATCGGGTTGAGGAAGTTGAAAGAAACTTTAAGAGGCAACAAATTTTCAGACAGTCATACCATAAGAGGCAGGCTGACAGACAAGATGATTGATGAGCTACAGCAGTATTACGGGATTGCCATTAGAAATAATACTGAGGATTTGTTGAAAATGAAGCAAGCGGTATGGACTATCCTTTTCCACAGATTGTCAACTGATAAAAATCCAGTACACCATCATAGCCCTCCTGGACCTGAATCATTTTGCAATTACCGCAATGCCCAATACTGAAACAGTTCATACAGCCATAAACATTGTATCCCAGCAGCAGTCATGGATATCATAAAACCTTTTTACAGAGACCAGGAAAATACTGAATTACTGAAGAAGTATCTGTATGGTCACACTCAATATCCCAGTCAATCGTTCAATAATCTCGTATGGACTCGCTTACCAAATAATGTGTTTGTTGGAATGAACAGACTAAAGTGGGAATCAGTGCTGCTGTTATTGCTTCTAATGATGGCATCATTAGTAGGGTGAAAGTGCAACAGCATATGGGAATTAATGGTGGAGCTGACACCATCAGAAAACTTGAACGGATGGACAAGGTTCACATTGTTAAAGCAGAGTATGCAGCACAGTTGGCCACTGAGGAGTCCAGAAAGAAGAAAAGAAGAAAAATCATAGACAAAGTCCAAGAGGATGGTATACAGTATGGGGCAGGTTGCTTCTGAGTGACTAAAAAGAAATAAAAATAGCATATATTAAGTGAATCTCAATCTTTTGAAACTATGGAAGCCGTTCCTGAAAATTTACACTTTCTGTGGCATTTTTCTCTAAATATCATAAACTAATTAGAGTAGAGTACTCAAATTTTCATGGAGTAATAACATACATATCCTGTGTCTATTGAAATAAAAGAACAACATAATGTTGTGTAGAATTAAAATTATTTAAGATAACGTACAAAAAGGTACAAAAAATTTTAACCGTGTAATCAAAAAAAATTATTTCCGAAAGCTGTGCCTGAAATGTAATTACTGTAGTTCAGTAGACTCAGAACATACAGTTTAATGTCCCGTAAGAGTTTCATGTCAATGGCTGCAGCGGCTCCTGAATTACAGGGTAGCCGAGTCACTATATCTAATCTAACATCGTCGTGATAGGGCTTTCCAACCCCTCTTACGGGATCTAAATGTTACATCTTCCATGTGATACTGGTTCAGAAAGTAAGGACTGACAGCGAAAAATTATTTATGGCATGTACCATACTTGGAATTTCATATACAACAAGAACAAAGTATAAACCTCAATATAAAGATGCTTCATGGTATTACAAGACTCAAAAGCTTACCTGTAGCCGCTACAAATTAACTTTATACTGAAATAAAACCAGTTATCATTGATCGTTAACAGTTGTCTAAATTTATTGGTCATTTCATAGCTATCATCCCGGGAAACCGTTTCCCATTTATAATCGCAGTACTCAGTAACCGATGCAGCCAAGACGGAGAAAAAGGAACCAAGATTTGGGTTTAATGTCTCGTCGACATCAAGATCATTACAGACAGAGCACAAGCTCGGCATGTTTCAAGGGTGGGGAGGAAATTTGCGGTATGCTTTCAAAGGAACAATCTCGGCCACAAAACAAGACTACGGCAGGTGGTTGCCGGGTGAGACAATGGGCTCTGCAGTTCTCACACCTCATTAGAAATTCCATTATTTCCGCAAGCACTACATTAAATTTTTGTGTAAGGCGGTAGTACTATGTTGGAGTCCCTTAAAACCATATTCAAAATATTCCAAAGACAACCCTGATTCCAGTATTCCTCATAATGCTGATATACAAAAATATCTTGTGTTGTAAAATCAGCAACCATACAAGTTTTATTACCACTGACTACCAGGGGTTAAATCAACCTTCCATAGGAATGGTTAATCCCTCAGTTAAGAGAAAGAAGTTAAAAGATTTTTCAAGACGAATAATTATGTCGTATCAAACCACTGACAATGGTCTTGGTTCATCTCTTGATATGCAACACATTATAACGTCTCAGGGTGTGTAACGAAATTGACACTTCAATGCGGACCAAAAACTTCACTACAGGAACTAGCATAACAATCAAATACAGTTCACAGTTTCATAAAACCATTCAGCAATGAATGGTGGGGACCAGTACTGCCACAACAGCACAAACAAATGGTAATTATTAAATAATATCCCCCTACTGACTGTTTTATAGCAAGCAATCCATTGTGTCAATACATTTTAACTGATAGTGATAAATTCAAGTTTGCCGGCACATTTTATTAGCACATGTGAGATTGTGAGTTAAGGATGGATCCTATTATTATAATTAAAGCCAGAAAGACAAAACCTAATCACTATACGAGTATCTCTTCAATACTTTGCAGATAACAATTTACGTTGTACACTATACACTTTTTGAATTAATGGAAGTTAAATCTCTCCTTAAGACGTAACTGTGTTCTAATAATTAATTCGAATTATCAGTGTAACTCCTTCACGTCGAGTATGTGAATAATCAATAAACCTTCTTACGGAAAAAAATAATCAGAAGCTGCTTCGACGTACGCAGTGAATACATCTGTATCCTTGCCCTTCACGTCAACTCGAATAGAAATCGAACTACGACATAAATTACTGAAATTACGTAATTAGCAATTGCCTTCTGCCTGCAGTGCTGCGTTATTGCCTGTTATACCTACCAAACAATTAATTAGTTGCGACAGTAATACATTTAACGATGCGAATATTTTCTAATTATAAACGTCAAGAAACTGAAAATCCATAGATGTACCAGATAGCTTAGTAAGATATAAAATTTTCTCTGTAAATTGTCTCTACTGTTCCTTTCCACATACATGTATATCTTGTGTTTCTTTCCTTCACGTACTGGACCAGTGTCTTTGCTACGTGCTTATTTTGTTTATTTCTCCTACAAGTAACTGTTAAGTATTGTTAGCTTTTTCTTTACCTCTTTTCTCCAAAGACGTTTCGTGACTTCGCACAGCTAAATGTTAACGTTAGATATCATAATGTCTCTGATTCTTGAGTCACCAATAGTTACTTCTATCTTTTCAATTTTTTTTATTTTCATTGAAATCTTTTTCCCCCTTTCTTTAAGAGGACAATATCTTCTACTCCGTTTCTTTTCTGTCATGGGGTAAATTGGAGTCGGAATTTTATTTTACTTCAAGGCACAGTGGCTTCATATCTTTATTAAAAAAAAAATTCCGAATTCTATTATGGCCGACCTATTACCGTTCTAAAGAAAAAATACAGGAAAAGAACACAAAATTGTGACTTTCAAGTTAGTCTGGCTTACTTTAGTAACTCTCTGCTACCTGGATCACTGGTCCGCCCCCGGTAGCTGAGTGGTCAGCGCGACAGAATGTCAATCCTAAGGGCCCGGGTTCGATTCCCAGCTGATTTTCTCCGCCCAGGGACTGGGTGTTGTGTTGTCCTAACCATCATCATTTCGTCCCCATCCATGAGCAAGTCGCGGAAGTGGTGTCAAATCCAAAGACATGCACCCGGCGACCGGTCTACCGGACGGAAGGCCCTAGTCACATGACCTGGATCACTAAAATTTGAGAATGAACCCTTATAAGGTGTCAGGATTCTGTCTGTTGTAATGTTGTACACAACTATGTTAGGCAGCTACAGATCACATAGAATAACGTATTCAGTAAATGATTTATAAGCGCAAGAAAATGAGGAAACAGTCCTTTACTGACGTAGAGAGTAATACAATTTCAAATTTTGAACTGCGGTATAATTGACCCAGAATTTGAAATTTGGTTCTTTATAATCGAAATATAACACTTCTGCGTTAGCGATACGCTTTCTCGCATGGTCAGGCTGTTATTAGCAACACCAGTGTACGGCAAAGAATAATTTCCTTATTTTTAATGCATAGAAAAAGACATTTTCTTCGACTCGACTGCTCTTTCAGGAGTCTTTTCATTTCGTAAAGTTACTTTCAAAGTTAAGAATCTCAATTCCTCATGCCTGAGGAAACCTACAGAAGGCGGTGTACAGATACACGGAGATTATACACTAAAATCTACGTTGCGGTAAGAAGTACGTCGTGAAAACTGAAAATTAAAGTGTTAGTTAACCCTTCTTTCCTGGAGCCTTGTCGTCTGCTCTATCACCAAAGAGTACTTGGAAGCCTCTCTTTTTATTTAACATCTACCTGTTTCCATGCACAGGTCAGAGTCCTTTGCGGACACGAACCCTAATCAGTGTCTGAAAGAGAAGACATGATATATCGCCAGATGACGGACCAGTCGATATCCTGCGCTTCACTTCTGAAGTTTCGGTCAGGCGCCCTGTCAGCTCCCTCGGGATATAACTTGTGTTACTTCGTTCCCTTGCCGTGTCGGTCGTAAAAGCGCGCCACGTAAAGAGAAAAAACTTTACGGTATCACCGAAAGTCGGTGACATCGAACCGCCAGATCCTCCTCATCCAAAAAATAACAAAGTATAGCTTTCCTTTACAGTACACTGCTTCGTGTTACTGTTTTCAGTCTTTTTTTTTTTTTTTTGAAGCCACTAAATTGATTAATGAGAGGCTGTCTTATCTGTGCATAGGTCGGTTCGTGGTTGTTTGATAAATGGAAATACATATAAGTTTTTTAAACGAAACAGTGATTTGAAATTGATCTTGCTGATCCTAAATATTCGTGTTTTACACAGTCTGAACAGCTGTACCGCATTAATGTAACTTCTTTTATTTCTCCTTCATAGACTAGTATCTACACATAGTCAATGTCAGACACAATAGCATCAAACAGAACAGTGACCTATCATGAATGAATTTCCATAAGACAACAATCGTGAAACTTCAAGATTTTCTGGCAAAAGCATTACGATCAAAGGGCGAAGTACCTAACAAAGAATGTATCACATACTGCAGTATATACACTACTAACACTATCACTGACAAAACGACATACACTAATTGTGGAATTCGATATTTCATTTCCTATTAAGAGAAATATCACATTTGCAGTATATGCCAGAATGACAGCAAATAGAAACATAAATACTGTTAGGGGCAACAGCTCCTCAGTAAGCAAAGCCTCACACAAAGGAGGTAAAAATTTTGATTTTTGTTGGGAAGTTTGTGGCTTTGCATAATTTTGTATCAGGTTTTACTTATTGACTACCTGGTTAGCCATCAGCAAATTTTATCAACGGTATTGGTATATTTGAAAAAAACTATTTCCTGCTTAATGTAGAGACATCTACACTGTGTTTGATACTTGAATTTATAATTCATACGTATTTAACCATCTGACTAATATGCTACCTGCCTTAGAGAATCCTACTACATTTCCCGATCACTATAACGTTGCCGGCATCAAAATACTTTTCAAGTGAAACTGTTCATTCTGTTCTTCTCCAAAAACCAGAAATATCCATTTATAAGTTCCATATGGTCTCACACTGGGGAAGCCATTTTTCCTTGTATTTTCATGACATTTCAATGCCGCCATAATTTAGTTAAAGAAGAAACCATATCTACCCAGGTAGAGATGGTTTACCCAAGCAGCAAATGTAGTACATGCGTTAGGCACCAGGATGTCACGGACAGCTCTGATACGTTCCTACGCAGGAAATTAAACATTGACAGTTTTGATATAAATAATTCTGTTTATTCTATTTTAATCTTTGCTTTTTGGTACCTAAGCAGACATTCTACACATTTTACTTTCCATGTAATAAGATGAAGATGTTGTGCTGAATTTAGAATTAAAAGTTAGAGTGGTATAGATGAAAAAGGCACTTGTAGTTTATATGCATACAGTACATGGATATTACAGTAAGGCAGGTTTTAATTACCAGCACTGTGGGCATGAAAGAATCGGGTGAAAGAGACATAGAAAGAGGAAGGAGATACCACACAGTGAATGTGTATAAGAGGAAAGAGGCGTGACTCAAAAGATAATATTCCTGTGATTGTGCCAGCACTTTGTTTTATAAAACCACTGTCAAGACCACTGCCATATTATTTTGAATGTTTTGGTACATTTGAAAAATGAATTCAACGTAATTTTACTTTGTTAAGCCAGATTTTACGTATTACAAGTTGACATAATAGTTGTACTTACATGTTCTGTTAAGCAGAGCACCCACCAGAATGATGTGAGGAAGGCGTTAGCTTAAAGCTTCGTATGGAACAATGGAGCGGCGCCTATTGGATTGACCACACGTTACTGAGTCGTAGGGCATGCCATGCCACTTTTTTGCTTCGTCCACATCTGAATTACTTACAGCTTACGAAAGTTTCTCTTATACCTGTACGACTCTCTCTGTACCCATGAAAAAAGAAAAGTATGCAGAGTTCAATATTCATTTTTCTTGGATATATCTGAGAAATATCCTTGTTCTTACGATCTCAGCAATGGTGAATTCAGCACAGCAAAGCTCAAAAAGTGGTTTGGGAAGGGACTGCTAGTGAAACATTATAGACAGATGACATTACAGGAATTTATGAAATTCGTTCGTGGAAAATAATGAAGATACAGACGCAAACAGACTTACGCAAGGAGGTTTTCTATAACAGAATGTTTGTAAATCTCCTTCCTGAATTACTAACTTTAAGATAATACCAGATCCTTTCAGTCTGTAGCTACATACATACTTGTTCTGAAAAGACTATGCTCCATTGGGGCTATGAGAGAAACTGTAGAGTGGATTACCCAGTTCCGTAGCACTGTTTGTAGATCGCTTTCAGTTTTCTTATTTTCGAAACGAGTTCTCAGTTGGGTGTTCCATATTATGCTACACAGATGGCTTGGAATATATTCCATCGTGAATCCATTTAAAGTTATACGAAACGAATAGCTTTAGTTAGCACATCGATTTTATTCATGTCACAGTTTATGCCAGCATACAACACCCGGTTGTCTTTGACACTAACATCCCACAGGAACATCCTACAAACTTACTCTCCCTGGATAATCCACAGTTGAATATATGCCTTTTATTAGGTAATTGTCTTTGAGGATATACTGTCATTATATGTTTTATTAGAGGAGAAGCAGACCACTTCTCATAAAAGTCTCGACTCAGGAAACGAAGCATGTCTCTTAACAGTATTTACTGAAACAATTTCCTTTCAGTTTTCTGTCATCACTCTTGCGGACGTACTCCCTGCGTCAACTGATAAAAATAATCCATTTGCATCTAAAAAAGGTAACAAAACTGTGGACTGGAACTATACGAGTAAAACGTTCACCAAGATTTATCATTAGCTGTATGATGTGTACGCCATCAAAGCTACCAATACAGTTTGGTAGATTCCATACATCCTAGTAATAATCAGCTGTTTTCTTCCATAATCAGTGAGTTTTTCTACATACTCGTGCCGAACATGTTCTCATATCGCCTTTGACGTGTCACACATGTTTCTAGTAATGGCAGTACGTCCTCAGACAAAATTAAAGGGAAGCAGGAAACACATGCAATTCATTTCAAACATCTGAAGGCCAGCTAGTGGAACCCTCCATACATCGGCCTCTGATATAGGTGAAATTTCACATCGTGAAAGAAGGGTTAAAATAAAGAGACATCTATTTTGGCCTAAGTGCCAGCACCCATTAGTTTCCGATAGAATAACCTTCGAAATTTTGACGCAGCTTCATCAATCCGTTACCACAGTATTGGGTCGGCTAGCATAGTGGATAAGATGATGATTAGGTCCCATACTCTGAGGAGCGTAGGGGACTATCCGGGAGAACCACACCGCCGTACTGTGCAAGGTCCTAGTGGAGGTGGTTTGCCATTGCCTTCCTCCAGGGATGAATGGGTATGATGAAGACGACGCAACACCCAGTCATCTCGAGGCATAAAGAAATCCCTGACCCCGCACGGGAATCAAACCCAGGACCCCGCGCGCGGGTAGCGAGAGCGTTACCACAAGACCACGAGCTGCGGAGACTGGGTAAGAGAATCACTTTGAAATTTTGTGTTTTGTGTCCAAGTCCTAACTTAAGTTTCCTTTTTCTTCATTTTTTCTTTTCACGAAAGTATCTGACAGCAATATATTTTGTGAAACTTCCTGGCAGATTAAAACTGTGTGCCCGACCGAGAGTCGAACTCGGGACCTTTGCCTTTGTCGGGCAAGTGCTCTACCAACTGAGCTACCGAAGCACGACTTATGACCGGTACTCACAGCTTTACTTCTGCCAGTATCCGTCTCCTACCTTCAAAAGGTCCCGAGTTCGAGTCTCGGTCGGGCACACACTTTTAATCTGCCAGGAAGTTTCATATCAGCGCACACTCCGCTGCAGAGTGAAAATCTCATTCTGGAATATATTTTGTGTCGTCGTGCAACACAAGAAAATATGCATATCAAGTCGTATTGAAAACTGTTTTCATCATAATACATATTGTTGTTGTTGTTGTCTTCAGTCCTGAGACTGGTTTGATGCAGCTCTCCATGCTACTCTATCCTGTGCAAGCTGCTTCATCTCCCAGTACCTACTGCAACCTACATCCTTCTGAATCTGCTTAGTGTACTCATCTCTCGGTCTCCCTCTACGATTTTTACCCTCCACGCTGCCCTCCAACGCTAAATTTGTGATCCCTTGATGCCTCAAAACATGTCCTACCAACCGATCCCTTCTTCTAGTCAAGTTGTGCCACAAACTTCTCTTCTCCCCAATCCTATTCAATACCTCCTCATTAGTTACGTGATCTATCCACCTTATCTGCAGTATTCTTCTGTAGCACCACATTTCGAAAGCTTCTATTCTCTTCTTGTCCAAACTAGTTATCGTCCATGTTTCACTTCCATACATGGCTACACTCCAAACAAATACTTTCAGAAACGACTTCCTGATACATAAATCTATATTCGATGTTAACAAATTGCTCTTCTTCAGAAACGCTTTCCTTGCCATTGCCAGTCTACATTTTATATCCTCTCTACTTCGACCATCATCAGTTATTTTACTTCCTAAATATCAAAACTCCTTTACTACTTTAAGTGTCTCATTTCCTAATCTAATTCCCTCAGCATCACCCGATTTAATTTGACTACATTCCATTATCCTCGTTTTGCTTTTGTTAATGTTCATCTTATATCCTCCTTTCAAGACACTGTCCATTCCGTTCAAATGCTCTTCCAAGTCCTTTGCCGTCTCTGACAGAATTACAATGTCATCGGCGAACCTCAAAGTTTTTACTTCGTCTCCATGAATTTTAATACCTACTCCAAATTTTTCTTTTGTTTCCTTTACTGCTTGCTCAGTATACAGATTGAATAACATCGGGGAGAGGCTACAACCCTGTCTCACTCCTTTCCCAACCACTGCTTCCCTTTCATGCCCCTCGACTCTTATTACTGCCATCTGGTTTCTGTACAAATTATAAATAGCCTTTCGCTCCCTGTATTTTACCCCTGCCACCTTTAGAATTTGAAAAAGAGTATTCCAGTCAACATTGTCAAAAGCTTTCTCTAAGTCTACAAATGCTAGAAACGTAGGTTTGCCTTTTCTTAATCTTTCTTCTAAGATAAGTCGTAAGGTCACTATTGCCTCACGTGTTCCAACATTTCGACGGAATCCAAACTGATCCTCCCCGAGGTCTGCATCTACCAGTTTTTCCATTCGTCTGTAAAGAATTCGCGTTAGTATTTTGCAGCCGTGGCTTATTAAACTGATAGTTCGGTAATTTTCACATCTGTCAGCACCTGCTTTCTTTGGGATTGGAATTATTATATTCTTCTTGAAGTCTGAGGGTATTTCGCCTATCTCATACATCTTGCTCACCAGCTGGTACAGTTTTGTCATGACTGGCTCTCCCAAGGCCGTCAGTAGTTCTAATGGAATGTTGTCTACTCCGGGGGCCTTGTTTCGACTCAGGTCTTTCAGTGCTCTGTCAAACTCTTCACGCAGTATCGTATCTCCTATTTCGTCTTCATCTACATCCTCTTCTATTTCCATAATATTCTCCTCAAGTACATCGCCCTTGTATAAACCTTCTATATACTCCTTCCACCTTTCTGCCTTCCCTTCTTTGCTTAGAACTGGGCTGCCATCTGAGCTCTTGATATTCATACACGTGGTTCTCTTCCCTCCAAAGGTCTCTTTAATTTTCCTGTAGGCAGTATCTATCTTACCCCTAGTGAGATAAGCCTCTACATCCTTACATTTGTCCTCTAGCCATCCCTGTTTAGCCATTTTGCACTTCCTGTCGATCTCATTTTTGAGACGTTTGTATTCCTTTTTGCCTGCTTCATTTACTGCATTTTTATATTTTCTCCTTTCATCAATTAAATTCAATATTTCTTCTGTTACCCAAGGATTTCTAGCAGCCCTCGTCTTTGTACCTACTTTATCCTCTGCTGCCTTCACTACTACATCCCTCAGAGCTACCCATTCTTCTTCTACTGTATTTCTTTCCCCTATTCCTCTGAAACTCTGTACAACCTCTGGTTCTTTCAGTTTATCCAGGTCCCATCTCCTTAATTTCCCACATTTTTGCAGTTTCTTCAGTTTTAATCTACAGGTCATAACCAATAGATTGTGGTCAGAGTCCACATCTGCCCCTGGAAATGTCTTACAACTTAAAACTTGGTTCCTAAATCTCTGTCTTACCATTATATAATCTATCTGATACCTTTTAGTATCTCCAGGGTTCTTCCACGTATACAACCTTCTTTCATGATTCTTAAACCAAGTGTTAGCTATGATTAAGTTGTGCTCTGTGCAAAATTCTACTAGGCGGCTTCCTCTTTCATTTCTTAGTCCCAATGCATATTCACCTACTATGTTTCCTTCTCTCCCTTTTCCTACACTCGAAATCCAGTCACCCATTACTATTAAATGTCTCCCTTCACTATCTGAATAATTTCTTTTATTTCATCGTACATTTCTTCAATTTCTTCATCATCTGCAGAGCTAGTTGGCATATAAACTTGTACTACTGTAGTAGGTGTGGGCTTCGTATCTATCTTGGCCACAATAATGCGTTCACTATGCTGTTTGTAGTAGCTTACCCGCATTGCTATTTTCCTATTCATTATTAAACCTACTCCTGCATTACCCCTATTTGATTTTGTGTTTATAACCCTGTAGTCACCTGACCAGAAGTCTTGTTCCTCCTGCCACCGAACTTCACTAATTCCCACTATATCTAACTTTAACCTATCCATTTCCCTTTTCAAATTTTCTAACCTACCTGCCCGATTAAGGGATCTGACATTCCACGCTCCGATCCGTAGAACGCCAGTTTTCTTTCTCCTGATAACGACATCCTCCTGAGTAGTCCCCGCCCGGAGATCCGAAAGGGGGACTATTTTACCTCCGGAATATTTTACCCAAGAGGATGCCATCATCATTTAATCATACAGTAAAGCTGCATGTCCTCGGGAAAAATTACGGCTGTAGTTTCCCCTTGCTTTCAGCCGTTCGCAGTACCAGCACAGCAAGGCCGTTTTGGTTAATGTTGCAAGGCCAGATCACTCAATCATCCAGACTGTTGCCCCTGCAACTACTGAAAAGGCTGCTGCCCCTCTTCAGGAACCACACGTTTGTCTGGCCTCTCAACAGATACCCCTCCGTTGTGGTTGCACCTACGGTACGGCCATCTGTATCGCTGAGGCACGCAAGCCTCCCCACCAACGGCAAGGTCCATGGTTCACACCATTAAATCAATAATAGTAACTGAAAATGAAAAACAGAAGTTCTAGCATTCCAGTTTTTGCTTTCATTTTTGCTTTTACCCTTGAATTCCCCATGGCGATATCCATCACAAAAACATTCGAAGTGTAAAAATTGAGAGTATCACGAGCAACAAGCAAAGACACATATGTGGAATCACATTTTAATGGGAATATCATAAGGAAAAGCGACCTCGTTAATATTGCCAAACTGCTCGAGATCTTGTGCTAATTTCGTGGCAAGCCACCGTCCATTTCGAAGTATTTTCTCGAAAGCTGCAACCTGCCACTGATTATGGATAAAGGCATGTATTTGAACTGCATCGCTTATCCTCTGATTTACGTTTTTGGTGCTGTGAGAATAGGACACTACTGTCATCAATGGACGTAATTGTTTACCTTTCAGTAAAAGTACAGGTATAAGTCGCAGGGTTGAGAGCATGGCATACTCTTTAGGAGAAATGTTCAAATTTGTGTGAATTCCTAAGGGACCAAACTCCTGAGATCAACTGTCGTAGACTGACACGCTACTTAAACAAACTTACACTAAGAATAACACACACACACACACACACACACACACACACACACACCCGTACCCAGGGAAGAACTCGAACCTCTGGCGGCAGGGGCCGCGCAATCCGTGGCATGGCGCCTCAAACCATGCGGCCACTCCGCGCGGCCACTTTAGAAGAATTACTTTTAATGAACACGTCGGTACTCCTATCTCATAGACAAGCAACAGATCGTTTAAGGAAACTGAAATATTATGTTTCACATGTTCCTCATTCTCAATTATTCTTAGTAAAGTTATATCTGGTTTTTGATGATAAAAATCTATTTTTAATAATATTTCAAATTCTTATTTCTTATGCCGATAATTCCATTGTATATGACAATGTCAAAATAAGTATTGATGTCACATACGTCACTACTACAAAAGACAAAGAAAAAAAAACCTGAAATTGGATCTGAACAAGGAACCCAAAGCGCGGACTGTTATGTTATCCACTACGCCAGTGGCTCACTCCCTAGTACAATGCGCAAGCAAAGTGAGAAAGTAGCTTCGAAACTCTAATCATAACTTCCTCGGTAACTAACGAGTGTGGGCACGTAATCGAAAACATGTGTCGCTTTATTTTGACACTTCTTTCACTCTGAGAAACTCCTACATTGTGGCTATCTTGACAAAATCCGCGCTACCACGTAAACAGTGATTGTAATACTATGTTGGTGACTTAACGCATGTATGTCCATTGGTGACAGCGGTAGACGAGCGTCTGTGATCGTTTTTGTAGCGCTTTTTCCACTGTTTACAGTACCGTTTGCAAACGTTTTTAATATGGGCTTAACACTGTACATACTGTACTACTTAGTGTCATTAGAAACGGTCTCTAAAGCTTGGGAGGGTGTTGCAGGGCAAATTGTGCTGGGATAGTATGCGTCGTTCCCGAGTTACCTACGAGTAGCATTGAAGTTAGTGAATCAGGCCATTGCACACTCAAGATACAATTGGTGTCAGTTGTTCTCACTGCATAGATGACAGCGTATGGTAGTGCCCAGCCTGTAGCTAGGTTTCATCCATATTACCGCCCTGTATCCATTTCTTGTATCGCTTTCTCGTTCGGTTTTAGGAAACCAAACGAAGAAAAAGTTTAGCAACACCGTCGCGGGTGGGCCACTTGAATCTACGGCTTGATAGGTCATCTTCAATTTTAATAAACTTAGTAACGGAACAGCATACCAAACTTTCTCTTAATAATTACTTCTCAGCACAACCTACTCTGCAACACTCTTTTACGTTTTTCAGACTGTTTCTGACCACACTGTACAGTATGTAGAGAAGTATCTGTTTCTTATGCCAGGATGGTTCCTTCGAAGGGGCACTGCCGCCTTCCTTACGCATCATTCCCTAATCCGAGCTTGTGGTCCGTCTCTAATGCCCTCGTTGTCGATGGGATCAACATCAATCTCCACCTCCTCCTCCTTGTATTTCGTATGGACTTTTAGTACGTCATACAGGGTGCTCGGAAATCTCGTTACAAACTTCCAGAACTGATAGAGCGATATAAGTGCATAATGTTTTGAACAGGAATACGTGTCCGGAAACTTCACTAGGCGACTCTACAGAAAGTGAAAATCACAGGTGCCTGGGACTAGGCGCATATATAGGGTGATCCCGTGGTGATGTTACGAACTCGATAGGGTGGTGGAGAAAGCTAAATGTACGGGAACGAACGATTCGAAAGTTTTAAGCGACAACCGTTTCTGTATGTCTGACAACTTACTACATGTGCTGGTACAGCTGTTAAGATGTATGGTAGGCAGCTTTCAGAGTGGTAGTATGGACCAACAGACGGAAAAAATTGCCAATACTTATGGGCTCTAAAATGTATACCTGAAGAGAAATGTTCAATTGTTCATTTTCGATGCTGTGAAACACATCTTCTCTATCGAACAAGTGCTCATAACTCTTCAGGAATACATTTTAGAGCCCATGCTTACCAGATTTTTTTTCTCGTTTTGGTCGATATTACCATCTCCGAAAGTTGCCTACCTTGCAGTCTAATTAACATCAGCGTAAGTATATGTATTCCACAGTTAGAAGTATCAGAACCGTTGTCGCATATAACTTTCGACTCTTTCGTTTGCAATACAGGGGCCCTTACTTCAGACTGATATATTTATCTTTCCCGATAATCGTGTAAAGTTTGTAACGTCATCACGGAATTACTCTGTATGTACATTAATTTATGGCGGTGGCGCCTACGACTTTGACGCTGTGTAGCGTAACTGAATTCAGTTTCCAAACATGGCTTCCTATTCAGAATATTATGTACTCACTCCCCTCTAAAGGTTCTAGAAATCTATAACGGGAAATTTCGAACACACTGTGTCTGGACACAATGTCACAATATGAAGAAGCCTTTGACACATTCTTATCAGATTGCTCCACAATGATTAGTCCTCATAAGAAAACTATCTGCGGATACTATTTACAAAGGGCATGCATATATCTCTTAAAACGAAATGAGAATTCCGAAACGAAATAAATACAAGTATAAACTAGCAGCATGTAATGCTCTGTTGCGTCAATGTAAACGGTAACAGTGGTCGCTGCTCTGTGAGTCCATGGACAAGCCAAAGACAAGCCAATTTCTTGATTCTAGGTACTGGACGACGCTACATAGTCCTTCATAAGCGAACAATCAGTCTGCAATGATGTGGCGTAAGTCATGCGTTAGCTGTATGCAAATGAACAGAGGCGGTAGTATCGAGTACACAATATATAGAACGGTCGTACAGTGGCGAATGTGTCATCTGCACTCAAATAATACATGTGAAAAGACGGAAATGAACAAAATTTAAACGCAGAATTGGAGCTAGAAGCAAAGGACATTCCATTTCGGAAATCCGTATTCTGAGATCCACAGCGTCTGGAGTGTGCGAAGAGTACCAAATTTCAGGTATTGTCTCTCACTACGCACAGTGCAGTGGCCGACGGATTTCATTTAATGACCGAGAGAAGCGGCATTTGCGTTGTGTTGTCAGTACTAACAAATAAACAACACTGCGTGAAATAAACAAAGAAACTAATGTGAAAAACACGAGGAACGTTCCGTTACGACAGTGTGGCGAAATCTGGCGTTAACGGGCTATGGAGGCAGACGACCGACAAGCGTACCTTTGCTAACAGCACGACATCGCCTGTAGCGCTTCGCTTGGGCTTGTGAACCTATCGGTTAGACACTGCACTACTGGAAAATCGAAACTTGGTCAAATGAATCCAGATTTCAGTTGGTAAGAGTCAATGATAGAGTTGGAGTGGGGCGTAGACCCTACGAAGTCAGGAATCCAAGTTATCAACGAGGCACTATGCAGGGTGGTGGTGGTTCCGCACTTGTATGGATTGTGTTTACATGCAATGAACTGGGGCCTGTGATCCAAATGAACCCATCACTGGCTGTAAATGGCGATATGCGCCTACTTGGAGACCATTTGCAGCCATTCATGGACTTCTTCCCAAATAACGATGGTTTTTTATGGATGACAATGCACTATGTCACGGGGCCATAGTTGTTCGAGATAGATCTGAAGACCATTCTGGACAATTCGAGTAAATGGTTTGGTCTCCCAGATCGCCGGTCACGACTCTCCTACAAAATTTATGGGACATAATCGATACGTCGGTTCGTGCACAAAATCCTTCCTGACAACACTTTCGGTATTATGGTCAGGGCTCAATATTTCTGCATGGGACTTCCAGTGACTTGTTGAGTCCATGGCACATCGAGATCCTACACGACATTAGGAAGTATGCCATGACTTTTGTCACCTCAGTGCAATTTTCAGTTTGGCGGCGTCCGTATTTTACAGTTGTAACACCATAGCTGTAATGCTGTATGGATTTATTTTGCCTTTTGTTTTGGTTTAATGTTATAAAATTGAGTATTTGTAAATGTTGTTGGATTGAATCGATATCATGAGAGTGTTTATTGTTTTCTGTGTAAAAAAATTTTATGTCATTGTTTGATTCTATGCAATGTAGTGTATTTATCATTCAAATTCTTTGTCTCATATGGAGGGAGACAAAACTTACTGTATAAATTGTAATTTTGTTTATATAATTTTTATAGAAATGTTTGTACTTGCAAAAGCTCTGCTTTATTTAAAATGTTTGTTTGTGGTTATGTAAACTGCTGACCTTCACTTAAGATTCTTAGGTATTTTGTATGTAAAAGATAGTGTCGTTCCCTTGGGGAACGCAACTTAGTAGCGCGCGCAAATTGTGGTTGGCCTAGGTAGAAATGGGGGAACCAGAGTCAGTCGGGGACGAGCTACCAAACTGTGAACTGCCCATGTAAAAGTTGTACATTGTGCTGCTTCCGAGAGAGGATTTTCCTGGCACTTTCCAATGCCTCGGAAGGATGGGTGAGGAGCTGGAATTTTTCTGAAATTGGTATCTATCATCGCTACCAAGAAATGACAGAGTCAAGCAATTCTACCTACAAATCCACCTACTAACATGCAATCGGCACCACATTTCGCATTCACTGTAACGGAACACTATAATAATGTACAGTGAAGGATCAGATTATTGGATGTGTTAGTGTGCTCAAATATAAGGTAATTTATGTACCTACCTTGATTTTTTTCCTTATGAAAACACCTCTGAGGTTAGTCTCCGTTTGAACTAAAGTGATCACCAAGTGTCCTTATTGAAAGAACATTAAAGCCTAGTGTTCTAACTAATTAATGCCTCTTGAACATAGTAAAAAGAAAGTTAAAGTTAATGTGGCAAGAGAGTGAACTTTAGTAATTGATGCTTGCAGAATATAATTTTTGTATTAAAACTGCTTATTAATATGTTCTTGCCGACTTCAAAGTTAAAAGTTCTTAAGACTGAGGCTTATAAAGTTTTGCCTAGTAAATTATCACAATGCTGCTTGTTGTAAATCGCAAAAGGCGAGTCAGTATCATACAAATATGTTAATCTTGTGTCTCACTGTATTAAAAGTGGAAAACTGCAATAGTGGAAAGTTATATACTCATGCTTGCTGAGGACTTGTTTCTTTTGGGTATTGAAAGTGCAGATTAATGGTGGAACAGGATCCACAGATTATCGTCTATGCTCATGATAAATAAGAATTAATAGAAAGACCACTATTTATGAAAACAATAATTTCTTTATTGAAAAGACAGTGAGAAGTAGCCTGTTATTGAATTCCAATTAACTTTCATCCTAAATAGAATAGTATTTAGATGAGAAAGACTTAACCTGTGATCAGTTCATAATTTTGCAATGAACTATATTTACAATTTTATGTAAGCTAGGAAAATGTTTGAAAAGTAATACTGAACCTATGTCCAATTTATGATTCTACAGTGAATATTAACAGTAATGTTATAAAGACCATTCAGTTTGAATAATCCATGAAAGTAAGAGTGTGTATTGTTATATATTATACTAATGCCAGTAGTTTGTTCTGATTTGTTAACTCCAACATTAACCTGAACACTATGTATTGAGGTGCCAGGGTTCATTCCACTCGTGTGTGGCAAAGTTTAGGTTGTATTTGTCCGTTGCAGTTTTTCATACATATTTTCTTAAACAAGAATGTTAATCATTATCTTGCCTAATTAGGCTGGCGGCCGGTTTCTTTATTCTTCAAACACTGTAGCTAGGTAAAATATTATTTGTTACTGTTTAAATATTTACGTAATTTGACGTTCACTTCCGACAAGCCACCTCCGTTAGATACAACACAGTCAATACAACAAAATTCCTCTCAGAGGGTAACACTGCTCTGCTTCTTCATACTATAATTACTTGATTAACAATAATTTCATGATACGAATTGACTTCAGCTTTAAAGGTTATGGTATAGTAGTAGCCGACGGTAGTGATATACGTGGCTTTTCCGTGACAGGACTATTTATTCTGTTGGGGCATCGTACGTAATAAACCAAATTTGGCGTTTGACTGCAAAACCTACGTAAATGCAGTTGCAGTGTTATACAGTGACTGTAATTAAGAGTGATTTGAAAATTGTATGAAATAGAAATGTACAAATGTGCTCGACAATAACGCTTAGTCGAAATTATCTAATCATATGATTTAATAAATATCGCAGTGAACCCCACTATGGATCATGTCTACGTTTATTAAGCATCTGGAGGCTGTGGATCCCCACACATACGAAATATCAAACCATGTATCACCATGTCCACGTCCTACCTGCGCACGCTTTCTGTGATTCCCGCCCAGAAAGTTTGTATCAGTCCGGAACGTTTGCACGATTACCCAATGTTATTAACGCAACCTCTCACATTATATGTGTTTTTCCAAAGCTGTTTCACAGAGGAAGACTGCACTGTAGTTCCCTCTATAGATTGTCGCACAGATGACAATATTGTAGATATCCAAATAGACGACAGAGGGATAGAGAAACGTTAAAATCGCTCAAAAGAGGAGAGCCGGCTGGACCGGATGGGATACCAGTTCAATTTTACACAGAATACGCGAAGGAACTTGCCCCCATTCTTGCAGCGATGTACCGTATGTCTCTAGAAGAGCGTGGCGTTCCAAAGGATTGGAAAATGGGCACAAGTCATCTCCGTTTTTAAGAGGGGACGTCGAACAGATGTGCAGAGCTATAGACCTATATCTCTAACGTCGATCAGTTGTAGAATTTTGGAACACGTATTATGATCGAGTACAATGACTTTTCTGGAGACTAGAAATCTACTCTGTAGGAATCAGCATGATTCGTGTGAAACCCAGCTGGTGCTATTCATCCACGAGACTCAGAGGGCCATAGACACGGGTTCCCAATTACATGCCGTGTTTCTTGACTTCCGCAAGTCGTTCGATACAGTTCCCCACAGTCGTTTAATGAACAAAGTAAGAGCATATGGACTATCAGACCAATTGTGTGATTGCACTGAAGAGTTCCTAGACAACAGAACGCAGCATGTCATCCTCAATGGAGAGAAGTCTTCCGAAGTAAGAGTGATTTCAGGTGTGCCGCAGGGGAGTGTCGTAGGACCGTTGCTATTCGCATTATATATAAATGACCTTGTGGATAACTTCTGAAGTTCACTGGGGCTTTTTGCTACTGAAATGCAGGAGGATCTGCAACGAATTGACGCATGGTGCAAGGAATGGCAATTGAATCTCAATGTAGACCAGTGTAATGTGCTGCGAATACATAGAAAGAAACATCCTTTATCATTTAGCTACAATATAGCAGGTCAGTAACTGAAAGCAGTTAATTCCATAAATTATCTGGGAGTAGGCATTAGGAGTGATTTAAAATTGAATGATCATATAAAGTTGATCGTCGGTGAAGCACATGCCTGATTGAGATTCATTGGAAGAGTCCTAAGGAACTGCAATCTGAAAAAAAAAGGAAGTAGGTTACAGCACACTTGTTCGCCCACTGCTTGAATATTGCTCACCAGTGTGGGATCTGTACCAGATAGGGTTCATAGAGGAGATAGAGAAGATCCAACGGAGAGCAGCGCGATTCGTTACCGGATCATTTGGTGATCGCGATAGCGTTACGGAGATGATAGATGAACTCCAGTGGAAGACTTTGCAGGAGAGACGCTCAGTAGCTCGCATACGGAGTTTTGATGATGTTTCGAGAACATACTTCCACCGAGGAGTCCAGTCTATTGCTCCCTCCTACGTATATCTCACGAAGAGACCATGAGGATAAAATCAGAGAGATAAGATCCCACACAGAGGCATACCGACAATCTTTATTTCCACGAACAATACGAGACTGGAATAGAAGGGAGACCGATAGAGGTACTCAAAGTACCCTCCGCCACACACCGAAAGGTGGCTTTCGGTGTATGGATGTAGATGTAGATGTAGATGTGGGAAATCCGGGAGCGAGTCACTCTCCGGCACAAATTTTCATGTGTCACTGATGAACTGTACAAATCATGTTTAATCGTCTCATGAATTTGCCAATCCCTTCCAACGAAATATATGTCTGTTCTCAACGCTTACCTGGGTACGCTGAGATCCTGCACGTCATTAAGTATGGCCCTGCTGAATCCGTCGATTCCATATTACAATGGCAGTTGTGGGATCCCGACCGAGGCGAGTAGCGATATCGGGAAATCGTAAAACGCCTTCACGATAGGCATCCATCCTGCTACAGTCAAACAACGAACACATGATGTGGTAGCCATTTCGTTTCATTTACGAAACATAAAACGATCTTCTCATAAAACTATCATTCAAATGCGATTTCAGAATGACAAATTTTCTTTATAATCTTTCATCATGTTCAGTGTTGTGTATTACTTCGTACACAACGGTAAGGAGAGGTGGGTTACAGACTGGTGGAGGATCTGTTGCCATAGGGAAGCTGGACAGGTGCAGAAACGATTGGTGAAGACGAAAATAGAGCAAACAGAAGTTTTACTTAACTTCTAGCATTCTGCAAGCATTGGAAAGAACAAACAGCCCTAAAGTCCAGCTATTACAAGAAGCAACTGTAGCAGTGTGAGTCTCTCACTACTAACCCACGAGCAAACTATCAAAACCTGATTAAGGTTGAAGACAGTCGTGGACTGCGACTCAGACTGGGATGTGAAGATGCCACCGTCCATCCTACATCTCCGAAGACTATTGACAAATTTAAAAAAACCGGTATTTGAAGCTGACTGTCGAACGTTTCAACTGCCACCAACATACATTGCGCGTAAGGACAACGAAGATAAAATAAGAGAAATCAGGGCTTATTAGGAGGCCTATAGACAGTCTTTTTTCCCTCGCTCTATTCCATAGTGGTACAGGAAAGGAAATGTCTAGTAGTGGTACAGGGTGCGCTCTGCCACGCAATGTACGGTGGCTCTCGGAGTATCTGTGTAGATGTAGATGTAGATCACGGTGGCAGAAGGTGATCGGAATCACTGAAGGCGTGGCTCAGCGGGCACGAATCATCGGATGCGCCGGATCCCCGAGCGACTGGTATCGGACTCTGTTGGAAGCGTTGGTTCCCGTTGCCAGCTGTGAGACACCCGTGAGGGTAATATCGATCTGTGATACATCATACAAAATACAGGTGGCTATTACTCCTACCTGCGTTTGACACTTGAGTTGCACTTTTAATAACCTTACATCCAAGCATCTAATACACGTCATGCCAGTCTGATTTTGGTTGCAGTTTTTCATCATGCCGGTTCAGATTTTAATGTTCAGCAGAATATTATTCTGATACGGACGACCTGCCACGAGTTGTAGACATCGTCATCACTGTGGACACAGTTGATATCAAAATTCGTAGGTTGATTTAAAAGTGTGAACATACAGATAATGGATTGGGGACACCGTAGACAGACAAAATACTTTGTATGCTCTCGAAGATCTAAGCAAATAATTCACGAGTAGTGGTCACTAGAAGTTCATTCTGATCTTCCCAGCTATAAGGGGCAGTCATATTACATAGGTATAGATAGGAGAAAAGTAAATAATCTGTTAATTAGTTCAGAAGTAATCACTACATTAATATCTCTGTAAGAAAAGGCGGTCAATGACTTCGTGGAAAACATTTGTCCTTCCTGTAGAATCACTATTGTACCCAGACGCGCACGTCTATGTCCAAAGCAAATTGACGCCCAAGAATGTGTTTCATCAAATTTTGAAAAATGTGGAAATCGCAAAGTAAGAAATAGGGATTGTATGTAAAATACGTATGGGCATAGTCTGCGGGAGGCTGTGTGGGCGGACCCACATGTTGCCAAGGCTATTTCGACTACACCGCACCCTCTACACATCCTCCATTCAGTCCCGTTCTCTGCGCGTGAAATTTCCATAATTTAGGAGCCCTGGAAAAAGACACTCGTGGCCATCGGGGTGATTCTGACGAAGAGGTGTACGCCTCGGTACAGTCATATCTCCATATGCAACCGCAAAATTTTTTCCATGGAGTCACTGACCCTCTTGTCTCACAACGGACAAATATATTAACAGTTATGGCAGTTACGTTTGAAACAATAAACCGTTTACTTACTTCCCTTGCGTCTGTCTCGTTTCCATTTGACTGCGCATTAGGGAGTCTTCTACTGTTTTTTCCAATACATAACGCAGTGGCTCTAAAATATTCAAAACTGGTAACTGGCAAGACCGCAGGAAAATGTTATGAGGCTCGTCGAGAAAGTAAAGAACGGCTTAGCACAACTAAGTGAAAAAGGAAGATATCAAGACAAAGCTTTACTTACAAAGTTGTAGTACCCTTCTCTACTTTTCGATGTAGTCGCCATAACTATCGAGGCACCTTGTAAGTAGGCTGTTTAGGTTTTTTTATTGGTAACGCCGCCGCCACGTAGCGCGCTGTATGAAAATCACTGGCTGTGCCGTGTGCCGTATGTGGCTGGTTTGCATTGTTATCTGCCATTGTAGTGTTGGGCAGCGGCAGATGGATGCTAACAGCGCGTAGCGTTGCGCAGTTAGAGGTGGGCCGCCAGCAGTGGTGGACGTGGGGAGAGAGATGGCGGAGTTTTGAAATTTGTAAGAATTAGTGTCATGAACTGCTATATATATTATGACTAGTGAGGTAAATACATTGTTTGTTCTCTATTAAAATCTTTCATTTGTTAACTATGCCTATCAGTAGTTAGTGTCTTCAGTAGTTTGAATCTTTTATTTAGCTGGCAGTAGTGGCGCTCGCTGTATTGCAGTAGCTTGAGTAACGAAGATTTTTGTGAGGTAAGTGATTTGTGAAACGTATAGGTTAATGTTAGTCAAGGCCATTCTCTTGTGGGAATTTTTGGAAGTCAGATTGCGTTGCGCCAAAAATATTGTGTTTCAGTTTAAGCACAGTCGTGTATAAATTGTTCTAAGGGGACGTTTCAACCTCAATAACTTGGGACCAGTTCTTCGTTCTCATGTTGTACTCCTCTACTGATAGGACGTCATTGCTTGTTTGACATCTTCACCGTTTGCGAACTGTTTCCCACCTAAAATTATTTTACTTTCAGGAGTTGGGGAAAATCACTTCGTGCCAAGCCCGGGCTGTCAAGACGATGTCCAAAAATTTCCAACTTAAAATGCTGAGGTTCTTGTTGCGGTAGAGCTGGTGCATGTGGCCGTACATTGTAATGAATGAGAAACACCTTTGCTGACAACATTCCACGTCACTGAAGGCTCGTTAGTTGCACTGTCAGCACAAATATTCTGTATTTGCTTATAAATTTCGATAGAGAGAACACTTCGTTTGTTCACAAAACTAATTACAGTACACACCTTGCATTTGGCTGGATTTTCGGTGGGTGACGCTATTTCGGAAGGTTACAGAACAGAGAGACATGACCGCTCGGCAACTAAACTAGGCTCACACTGAGACGGGGGAAGGAATTAGCGGGCACGCTATCATCACAATGGTGGGGAATCGGCACAGGGGGAGGTACACAAACGTTCTTTACTTTCTGGATGAGCCTCGTGTGTCATTCCACTGTTCATCAACCGAACTGCATATTTTCAACCAAGTGGATGGTGTCACTATAACTATTTAATTCCCTAAGACATCTTAGGCCATAACAGGCTTCCTTTTAGTATAACTTTCAAACGTAACAGTTCATTCTTCACATGATTCCAAGAACTACTTTAACTTACGTTTCACACTACAGTAAAGCTAATTCAGGTTGCTTAATTAACTGTTACAGCATTAGGTAGGACCCATGTAGGTCATCGTTTGAACAGGGAAATATAATTTTAAATCATATCATGTCAACTTATTATATCCAGCCATTGCCAGAAACAATTCCAAATGGCTCTGAGCACTAAGGGACTTAACTTCTGAGGTCATCAGTCCCCTAGAACTTAGAACGACTTAAACCTAACTAACCTAAGGACATCACACACATCCATGCCCGAGGCAGGCTTCGAACCTGCGACTGTAGTGGTCGCGCGGCTCCAGACTGTAGCGCCTAGAACCTCTCGGCGACCCCGGCCAGCTGTAATCAATTTGTTTAGTTACAGATAGAACCGTTAAGTTACGAACAATCAAATAATGAAAGAGACAAAAATACAAGACAAAATTGTAGCATGTAACAACTTGATTAATTTACTGTCCACTTAGTATGCAATTGATAGTGTTTCCAATACCTGTTTGCTTCGTAATTACTCAAATTCATGAAACGGAATCTAATTGACGATGTAGACAAAGCGATTATTGGGACTACTGTACCATTAATTGAAATTCTGCTGGCAGCAAAAAATAAATTACCATATATGAAACCAGGAAAGCCATAGGAAGATTTAGGATATCGTTTTTTCACAACAATCAAAAAAAATGTAATCAGCTTCCTTTAATTGAACCATTTCAATTATTTTTCCGTAAAAACGACAGATATGTATTGGACCCGGCATCCTGTTTCCTGTATTTCAGCTACAACCACCGAATGATAACATTTTCTGTAATTCTGAGCAACTTCTGTGATTGTAATTAAGGAGATCACTGTATGTAATAATGTTCCGATTGTCAGCTAATGTATACAAGCCCCGACAGAAATTGGTCGAGGTGAGCCAGTACGATGTAAAATTTCAAAGAGTACTCTGTGTTATAATAAAATTAAGAGAACTTCATTTACAGCGGCGGTTCATAATACTAAAAGATTATTAACTTTTAGTTCATTGTCTTTTTGGGGCAATATATTCTTTTATCCCCAGAGTTGCAGTTTCACCGCAATTTACCACAAAAGCAACTGAAAACTACGTACCAGCATCCTCCACCATTCACACTAGGAGAAATGTTGAATGTGCTCTATCCTCAACAGTAAATAGGGAAAGACTTTCTGTATTACACTCTATAGGTCTCTATTGGTCGACATTTTAAGACTTGTACTCATTGCAGCAGTGAGGCCACTTCTTTGCACTCAAATGGTATACAAAATGTTTAACAGTAAGGTCTCTACTGGTCGACATTTTAAGTCTTATACTCATTGCAGCACTGAAGCCTCTTCTTTGCATTCAAATGGTACACAAAATGTTCAAGAATAAGAATCTTCCACGAATGGTTTGTTTCTGCATTTCACGTCGAGCAGTTTTTATTGACACTGTCTTCTTCCGATCCTAATTAAACGACCAGTTCCGTGTCAGTCGTCTTCGTATCACAAGCAATCGTTAAAACAATTTTCCGGTAACGATAGCCGGAAATTTTCCAGTCTGTAAGAATTCAGCCATGACATTTGATTGTGTCTCTTCAGTAGATTTGAACTATGCTGACGAATACTGTAACGGAAGAAGAACTGTCACTTTATTACTTTATTGTCGTAGAAAAACCAGCCACATGTACATTATATCGGACAGCAGAGTAGCAGCATAACAAAGGACACACACACACACACACACACACACACACACACACACACACAGACACAGACACTCACACACTCACACACTCACACACCCATACAGGAAGCAAGTATTCAAAATGAGGTTTTAGTAAAAGTCGGTTAAATTGTGATTTATCAATTCACATCACCAGGGATATAGTGAGAGTGCAGTGGGTTGTCTCAACGATCTGGACTGGGTGAAAGCTGGAGGGAACTTGCTTCTCATCACCATTATCTGGCCACAGGCTTCGGAAAATGTGAAATGCAGCGCCTAAGGTTCAACAAACATTATTTCGTGCTACAACAAACACATCACATATAACGAACGATCAGTATCGACACCTCATCGAAGTGCAGTGTTACAGAACAAACGTATTCCATTTCTCTGACATAGATTTGCATTTACCTAGCTTTTAACAAACATCAAACTTTATCAATTCGTCGATGGCTACACCAGAAACTCATAAAAGCTATACCAGGCCAGTAGAAGTTATCGGAAAAAGTTCATTTCCCGCGGCACAAACAGATAAATACTTGCATCTGATTCTGGATGTATATGGCATATATAGCGCTCGTGGAGCAGGATGCGATATCATACGTGGGACAGCTCCATTTCCTGCTCAGGTCGCTTCACTGAACATACACATCAGCTCTGATGGAGAGCCCACAATCCATTTCCAGTGTTCCGTACCACGATGGAAACACCTGCTGTCGGGTATGATCTGTTCTGCATTATTGGGTAAGAGCTTATTATCACCACTGGAAATAAGAACGTAACAAATGTGGGTTTGTTACATGGTGTTATATAATTAAGCTTCTCTTGCGACAGCACTATACTTGTTGCCAGGTCACACGAACTGGTCAGTGATTTTAAGATCATCCCTATGTAGTATCAACAGTCCTCTTTTGGGTCGTCATTAGTGATTCTTTGCTCGAAGCAATTATTAGACTAATTATTGGAACGTATAGTTAGATACAATTCGTTAATTACATCTGCTGGCTAAAGCGTCTTGTTTACTTTAAAAATTATGAATGCTGAAATATTGATGTCCTCACATCGCTCAGCTATTTTCCCTTAGCCCTTTGTTGTAAATCTTCCTTCTCACACTGCCTTGGATCCATAATATTAAAACACTTCGTAACCTTCAATTTGCATGACTGTCAATCTTGAAGCGCTTATCGAAATCCCACTAAGTCTGCGACATTAACTGTCATTGAACGGGGCTACAATAAATGATTCAAACGTTTCAAAAGCTGTATGTTTTCTTACGTATTACACGTACAAATACGAGAGATGCATGAATAGAACTGTAAACTCACCAACTTGCGCTTTTCCATTACTCTGTCATTGCCCCTCTGGTCACAACACAAACGTCCAGTTGGTTGTCAAGTTCGTTCTAAATCTAACCTTATGTAGCAACACTCTGTCAATGACCATCACAGCAGCACTGATGCGTTCTCTGAACTGTTTCAGAGTTCTGTGGAGAGCGTGTTCGTAAACACAGTCCTCAATGTAACAGCAAAGACGTTTGGTCAGGTGACCTGGAGGGGCCCGTGGGAACATAATCATACAATCTTCACCACTCGACTCAATACAGCGTTGCAGAAGTTCGTAGTTTAGCTAGCGACGAACATCGACGGTCCAATTTGGAAGTCCCTTGTCTTGTCGGAAGATGATATTCTCGGAATCAGCAATCAGATGTGGCAGAACGACAACTGCAACATATGAAGGTGAGAGGTAACCGTCATAGTTTACTTACAGAACGAGAACGGCTCTGAGAGCTCCGTGTGTGACACTGCACAAAACATTTCATCCTTCGGCGAATCTCGTTCATGTGCCACAATTCCATAAGGATTTTTGCTGCCCCCTACTCTCACATTGTGGTAATATTAACCGTTCCAGCTACATGCAAGGTTGCTTCTTCACTGAATATCAACTTTGAGGTAAATGTCCATCCTCAAATGCTTCCTGCTTGTGATGCAAATTTGAAGACGCCAGCAGTAATCTTACGGTTTTAAGGTTACAAGAACCGCAGACAGTATGGTTTTAAATGTAAACGACGTCGCCGAATCTTCAACGCAGTTGGCTACGATATTCCAAGTTCGTAGATTGTGCGTACTGCAGATTTTTTTGGACTGCGTAAAAAATGTTCCTCGACCTCTAGATGGTTGCACCTAGCACACTTGGTCAGCCAGTACTTCTCTGCTTACATAACCAACCAGTTTCCCCAAATTGTCGATATCAATACACAGCGCTCTCGTTACATTGCGGTTATTTTCATTAATTTCTTCTAAATTGCATTAGTTGTAACAGATGAACATCTCTCACATTCCAAATATCTTTGCTTCTTTTGTCTCCATTTGTGAAGGCAATGCAGTTGCAGTGGCAGCGCCAAATGGTGAGTTCAGTTCAAAGTCGGTGAAATTATTGTACTTTTCTTCACATTTGTAAACGTAATACTTTGGAAAATACAGAGCTACACAAACGCATTAATTGTTTATAGTACCCCTGTGTTAGCATTACCAGTCAGTATAACCAGAATTAGAGACACTGCTATAATAATTACCATTCATATTGCCAAACGAAAACAAAATAAGCTCTCACAAAATCAGATCTTCCTGAAACGCAGCCGTGAAAGATGGAGGTGATGTGCATAACAGTAGTTACTGCTATGGTTTTCTTCTCCAAGGCAGAGCTATTTTTATCCAGAGCACCAGTGCAGCATTGTATATTGTGTGTATCTTATAACAGCCTTAACGAGAATTTCACGCAGCTTTTCTACAGAAACTCCGCAATGCATTTTTTTAGATATTGTTCACCACGTATTTCACATAATGTTCATTGTCGATAGTAAACGTCGATTTATAACTGGTTACAAAAAAAGAAAGATATTCTAATCATGTGAAACGTCATGTTCCCATTCGAAACAGCGATCAAACATTAGTGTAGCTCACTTTTCGTTTTAACGCTATGTGTTAAGAGAGACAGCAAAACACAAAGATTAACGTGAAGGCCGGTAACGACATAAAACTCCGCTACGTTCCCCCTACATGCCGATTCTTCATAAAAATGTAATTATCGGGCATAATTTACCTAACAGGAATCAAATATCATTCGACTGCAGGGCGAAAAACTCCCTTTCTGGTGTACAAGGGAAGGTTAAGCATTGTGACTGTGAGAATAGTACCAAGGGCTAGTGTTGACTTTATTGCAGCTTGATTTTATTGCCATTTCATAAATGTCCAAATAGGTTTGCATAAGGTTTGTATTACGCAGTATTGCTAAACAATGTTTATACATTTAGTCACTGATTTTATTCTTTAAGTTTCAGCTGAACAGATGTTTCATGAGGTTTCAGGATAGTGTAAATAGGCTGTTTAGGTTTCATGTTGGTAACGTCACGTAGCGCTCTATATGAAAATCACTGACTGTGCTGTGTGAAGGTTGTGGTTGGTTTGCTTTGATGGAGTGATTGCTATTGTAGTGCTGGACAGTTGGATGTTAACAGCGCTTAGCGTTGCGCAGTTGGAGGTGAGCCGCCAGCAGTGGTGGATGTGGGGAGAGAAATGGCGGAGTTTTGAGAGCGGATGATCTGGACGTGTGTCCATCAGAGACAGTAAATTTGTAACACTGGATATTATAAACTGCTGTATATGTTTTGACTTTTGAACACAGTTGTTGTTGTTGTTGTGGTCTTCAGTCCTGAGACTGGTTTGATGCAGCTCTCCATGCTAATCTATCCTGTGCAAGCTTCTTCATCTCCCAGTACTTACTGCAAACTTCATCCTTCTGAATTTGCTTAGTGTATTCATCTCTTGGTCTCCCCCTACGATTTTTACCCTCCACGCTGCCCTCCAATATTAAATTGGTGATCCCTTGATGCCTCAGAACGTGTTCTACCAACCGATCTCTTCTTCTGCTCAAGTTGTGCCACAAACGTCTCTTGTCCCCAATCCAATTCAATACCTCCTCATTAGTTATGTGATCTACCCATCTAATCTTCAGCATTCTTCTGTAGCACCACATTTCGAAAGCTTCTATAATCTTCTTGTCCAAACTATTTATCGTCCACGTTTCACTTCCATACATGGCTACACTCCATACAAATACTTTCAGAAATGTCTTCCTGACACGTCAATCTATATTCGATGTTAATAAATTTCTCTTCTTCAGAAACGCTTTCCTTGCCATTGCCAGTCTACATTTTATACCCTCTCTACTTCGACCATCATCAGTTATTTTGCTCCCCAAATAGCAAAACTCCTTTACTACTTTAAGTCTCTCGTTTCCTAATCTAATTCCCTCAGCATCACCTGATTTAATTCGACTACATTCCATTATCCTTGTTTTGCTTTTGTTGATCTTTATCTTATATCCTCCTATCAAGACACTGTCCATTCCATTCAACTGCTCTTCCAAGTCCTTTGATGTCTCTGACAGAATTACAATGTCATCGGCAAACCTCAAAGTTTTTATTTCTTCCCCATCGATTTTAATACCTAATCCGAATTTTTCTTTTGTTTCCTTTACTGCTCGCTCAATATACAGATTGAATAACATCGGGGAGAGGCTAAAACCCTATCTTACTCCCTTCCCAACCACTGCTTCCCTTTCATGTCCCTCGACTCTTATAACTGCCATCTGATTTCTGTACGAATTGTAAATAGCCTTTCTCTCCCTGTATTTTACCCCTGCCACCTTGAGAATTTGAAAGAGAGTATTCCAGTCAATATTGTCAAAAGCTTTCTCTAAGTCTAGAAATGTTAGAAACGTAGGTTTGCTTTTCCCTAATCTTTCTTCTAAGATAAGTCGTAAGGTCAGTATTGCCTCACGTGTTCCAGTATTTCTATGGAATCCAAACTGATATTCCCCGAGGTCTGCTTCTACTAGTTTTTCCATTCGTCTGTAAAGAATTCGTGTTAGTATTTTGCAGCTGTGGCTTATTAAACTGATTGTTCGGTAATTTTCACATCTGTCAACACCTGCTTTCTTTCGGATTGGAATTATTATATTCTTCTGGAGGTCTGAGGGTACTTCACCTATCTCATACATCTTACTCACCAGATGGTAGAGTTTTGTCAGGACTGGCTCTCCCAAGGCCGTCAGTAGCTCTAATGGAATGTTGTCTACTCCTGGGACCTGGTTTCGACTCAGGTCTTTCAGTGCTCTGTCAAACTCTTCACTCAGTGTTGTATCTCCCATTTCATCTTCATCTACATCCTCTTCCATTTCCATAATATTGTCCTGAAGTACATCACCCTTGTATAGACCCTGAATATACTCCTTCCACCTTTCAGCTTTCCCTTCTTTGCTTAGAACTGGGTTTCCATCTGAGCTCTTGATGTTCATACAGGTGGTTCTCTTATCTCCAAAGGTCTCTTTAATGTTCCAGTAGTCAGTATCTATCTTACTCCTACTGAGATAAGCCTCCACATCCTTACATTTGTCTTCTAGCCATCCCTGCTTAGCCATTTTGCACTTCCTTTCGATCTCATTTTTGAGACGTTTGTATTCGTTTTTGCCTGCTTCATTTACTGCATTTTGTATTTTCTCCTTTCATTAATTAAACTCAATATTTCTTCTATTACCCAAGGATTTCTACTAGCCCTCGTCTTTTTACCTACTTGATCCTCTGATACCTTCACTACTTCATCCATCAAACCTACCCATTCTTCTTCTGCTGTATGTCTTTCGCCCATTCCTGTCCATTGTTCCCTTATGCTCTACCTGAAACGCTGTGCAAAGCTCTGGTTCTTTCAGTTTATCCAGGTCCCATCTCCTTAAATTCCCACCAATTTGCAGTTTCTTCAGTTTTAATCTACAGGTCATAACCAATAGATTGTGGTCAGAGTCCACTTCTGCCCCTGTAAATGTCTTACAATTTAAAATCTGGTTCCTAAATCTCTGTCTTACCATTATATAATCTATCTGATATCTTTTAGTATCTCCAGGAATCTTCCATGTATACAATCTTCTTTCATTATTCTTAAACCAAGTGTTAGCTATGATTAAGTTGTGCTCTGTGTAAAATTCAACCAGGCGGCTTCCTCTTTCATTTCTTACCCCCAATCCTTGTTCACCTACTACGTTTCCTTCTCTCCGTTTTCCTACACTCGAATTCCAGTCACCCATGACTAATATATTTTCGTCTCCCTTCGCTATCTGAAAAATTTCTTTTATTTCATCATACATTTCTTCAATATCTTCGTCATCTGCAGAGATACTAGGCATATAAACTTGTACTACTATAGTAGGTGTGGGCTTCGTATCTATCTTGGCCACAATAATGCGTTCACTGTGCTGTTTGTAGTAGCTTACCCGCATTTCTATTTTCTTATTCATTATTAAACCTACTCCTGCATTACCTCTACTTGATTTTTTGTTTATAACCCTGTAGTCACCTGACCAGAAGTCTTGTTCCTCTTGCCACCGAACTTCACTAATTCCCACTATATCTAACTTTAACCTATCCATTTCCCTTTTTAAATTTTCTAACCTACCTGCCCGATTAAGGGATCTGACATTCCACGCTCCGATCCGTAGAACGCCAGTTTTCTTTCTCCTATATAACGACATCCTCTTGAGGAGTCGCCGCCCGGAGATCCGAATGGGGGACTATTTTACCTCCGGAATATTTTACCCAAGAGGACGCCATCATCATTTAATCATACAGTAAAGCTGCATGCCCTCGGGAAAAATTACGGCCGTAGTTTCCCCCTGCTTTCAGCTGTTCGCAGTACCAGCACAGCGAGGCAGTTTTGGTTATTGTTACAAGGCCCGATCAGTCAATCATCCAGACGGTTAGTCTTGGAGCTACTGAAAAGGCTGCTGCCCCTCTACAGGAACCACATGTTTGTCTTGCCCTCCGTTGTGGTTGTACCTACGGTACGGCTACCTGTATCGCTGAGGCACGCAAGCCTTCCCACGAACGTCAAGGTCCATGGTTCATGGGGGGGGGGGGGGGGGGGGGGGGGTTTGAACACTATTAAGGCAAATACATTTTTGTTCTCTAACAAAATCTTTCATTTGCTAACTATGCCTATCAGTAGTTAGTACCTCCAGTAGTTTGAATCTTTTATTTACCTGACATTTGTGGCGCTCGCTATATTGCAGTAGTTCGAGTAAAGAAGATTTTTGTGAGGTAAGTGATTTTTGAAAGGTATAGGTTAATGTTAGTCAGGGCCATTTTTTGTAGGCATTATTGAAAGTCAGATTGCGTTGGGCTAAAAGTATTGTGTGTCAGTTTAGTGTTGATCAGAGTAGGTAAAGAGCGAAATGTCTGAGTATATTCAATTCTGCTCAGATTTTTGAAAATCAAACAATGTAAGGAGTTTATCAGCACAGTAATTCATTAATTTTTCTACAATAGCAACCGCATGACATCGACATCTTACACATATTGCTCCACCTGTGTTGCCCAGGCCCATGCACAATTGTGATACTGTCTTTGGCAGTTGAAAGATGCGACCCACCCCGGTACAATATTTATGGCACAATAATGTGGACCACCTGAGAGAAGTATTAGTGGTTTAGGCTGCGTACTAAGATATACTAGAGGGCGTTAAAAATATTGTCGCTCACTGCATATTTTGCCCATTGTGTTATACTATATATTTAAGCAATGCGCCATAAAAGGCAGCTGCTGCCGATATGGAAAGAAATTCAGATTGCTACGAAGGAATAGAATTTTAGCTAATTTTGATTGTTTGCATGATCAGATGTTAGTACGTAATAAAAAAATCTGTATTATTCTCGTTTGTAAAGCAGTCGTGAGTACATGGCGTCACATTGATGATTACACTGGTAGTTTCCGTTCCGCCAGCCAGGTAGTCTCTCTTTGTCGATCGTGGGGGCCATTTTGGCTTTGCTCTGCATCGAGCTGTCCTGGTGTTCACACTCGTAAGACACCGTGATCTGACATTTTCAAAAAATTTCTCTGCATGGTGCCCCGACTAATCACGTTAGCAGTGACAATTTTTTATTGCCAATCCGCTCCCTTTTTATAAACTTCTAGCGTCCGCTCACTATATAATTTTTCTTTTTAGACGCAGGCAAATTTTAAAGAATGTAGAAATTTTTTTTTACCTTAATCTCGCCGTAGTATTGACGATATTCTCTGAACAATAAACTTTGACTAGGAGCGATGGATATGCCTATGATTTTCTAACGTCGCGTGTATATTTTAAACGTTACATCGTTTATTTTCCTATCCATAAAATGTGGTGACGCTGTACTGTGCTTTTTATCATGTAAGTTGCACTCGATCACGCAGCTGAAGGCCGCGAAATCGTTTGTGTTTTAATAAACAACAGTTTTACGAGCTGTTAGTGGAGTTCTTCCTAACATCATGACTCCTTATTAGAATCTTTGCTGTTAATTAATTATAATTTTTCCATTTGTTTACCTTCCGTCGACGGATGCGTAGAATTAGAATCCTGGAACAGGTTAGGAGCTAACCTTCGGGAACAGATTACTAGAGTCTGGGTTGGGATCTGGAGTTGCCATGCGTCGTTAATAGCAGGTGACATTCCACAGACAACAGTTTATGCATCCCAACTCGTCTTTCAGAAATAGTCTGGATGCAATGATACTGAAGTATACCCCTCTTCAGTTCCTAGGTTAATAAATGTTCTTTCGGAAACGTCTGAGACTTGCATCTTAGGGGAAAAGGCTTAGATGGAAGATACTAGTTTGGAATTAAACTCTAAGGGCCACGTTGCTTTGCATTGGAATAATCGAATCAAAACAGTAAAGCTTTTGATTTGGAGCACCTGCAGTGGGATACCAAAAAGTTCATAAGTGGGTGGTATCTGCAGTCTCCCTACGCACTTTGAAATCGTAATGTGTATGCCGCATTTTACATATTCGGCTGTTTATAACGATATGATAAATGACGCTCCGTTGAGTATTAGACTGGTTCAAATTAAGTAAACGCTAGCAGTTTGACCCCACTACTTATAACTAAGTAAGTACATGTGCTACTTCATCCTTGATCCTTAGTAAGAACCTCTATTACATCATTATGACACAAGTGTTAACTTATGCCGGCGAATTAAGATGTATGACAGCTCACGAACTCTGAATGAAGCAAGTCGCATAATACATAAGTATACAGGAATCTTCTAAATTAACGTCTGGTTTTCGTGGCCTTTTTAAGAGGCAATGGAAAACAATTTATTATTATCGTACCGGCGATATACAAATAAACTCTCCAGTTTTGTCTTGCATCGATTTTCGTTATCTCATCTACCATCAGATGGCATTTATTTCAATGTTTACAAAATGGAGGTGACACTGTACTCTTAAGCAACATTAACGTCTGTCCGTAACCAGAGTTTAGCACCATTTCCAAATAAAATATGGGAAGCTGCCTCTGCAGGACATTTCTGTTCTTAGGTGGCGCACTGACTTTGTGAATGTGTGTGTTTCTGTAAGGGGAGAAACAGTGGATATCTCTGGAAAGTTCACAGCGATCTTAAACAAAAAATTACCTCAGTGTTATGTAGGACGCGGATGAACGGCGACCAAATGCTTTTACTCAAGCCACCACCTTCCCCAGATCTGATCCCACGGGACTGCGCTAAGAATCAGGTCATTTGTCCTTCTTCTACCGACCAATATTCTGGAAATACAGATTCCACCTTACTTAAAATCGCTGCTGATTCATATGAATAAAGTGACAAAGAGGCCATACCTGCAGAATTTCTATGAAAAAAAAAAGTTTTTTTAAAACCAAGAAAATAATGTAAAGAGTTATTCTTCACAACAAAATTAGATTCGTGTTCATACAACAATACCTCTCTGTACTACGACATTTTAGAAACCCGTAAATCTGCATTTTAATAGTAACTTACGGTTCTCAACAATTTTTTTTCTCTTAACTCATTTGTGGGATGTCTCATGACGTACAATTTTTGTGGATCTGTTGCTGGCACATGTGTATAACTGCAATTTAATGACGGTTTGACGAAGGAAACAACGTCTGAGCCAATTATAATTAGTTTCCTCATGACATGCACAGTGTTACTACTATTGTTTTACAAGACCAATGAAGTTCCCATTTTTGAGCACAAAAAAACATGACCATGTCTTTCACGATATCTGATCTCTCGAGCACGTTTTCGTTTTGTGGACTCACGAGCCAGCGCCTCCGTACTTCTGCAATCCTGACTGTAATTACGAAGGGGGTTCCGCCATTACGACCACTTTGCAAACTTGGTCCACTCCACCTTCTCCGAACATATCTTGTTAGGTGAAAGTTCGCACGTGCTGCGGCCGAACAATGGGGAGAATGTGCTTAATGCAGAGCAATCACGGCGAGAACGAGGATATGATGAAGGTGCGATGCTGTTGTCACCGTAAGGTCTTCAGTTACGCTATTACCTCACCGGATATAGAATTTAAGCTAGAATTAAACATCCACTCTCCTTCTCAGTATGTGGCCAGATGAATATCTCTGATAAAGCTCCAGTTCGTAGGTTAAATTACAGTGTCAGAGCCTTTATCACCAAGAAGAGCAGGAAGTTTCGAAAATGGATCGTTTCCATGGTGAAAGTATGTGCATAAAACTTGCTTGGAGGGCACGTATAAGAAATCTTTGCCCACGAGAGGCAATGATCCGAATCATTTAGGGAGATGCCTGACAGTGTCGACTTTCGAGGAAGGTTGAAATACACTCCTGGAAATTGAAATAAGAACACCGTGAATTCATTGTCCCAGGAAGGGGAAAATTTATTGACACATTCGTGGGGTCAGATACATCACATGATCACACTGACAGAACCACAGGCACATAGACACAGGCAACAGAGCATGCACAATGTCGGCACTAGTACAGTGTATATCCACCTTTCACAGCAATGCAGGCTGCTGTTCTCCCATGGAGACGATCGTACAGATGCTGGATGTAGTCCTGTGGAACGGCTTGCCATGCCATTTCCACCTGGCGCCTCAGTTGGACCAGCGTTCGTGCTGGACGTGCAGACCGCGTGAGACGACGCTTCATCCAGTCCCAAACATGCTCAATGGGGGACAGATCCGGAGATCTTGCTGGCCAGGGTAGTTGACTTACACCTTCTAGAGCACGTTGGGTGGCACGGGATACATGCGGACGTGCATTGTCCTGTTGGAACAGCAAGTTCCTTTGCCGGTCTAGGAATGGTAGAACGATGGGTTCGATGACGGTTTGGATGTACCGTGCACTATTCAGTGTCCCCTCGACGATCACCAGAGGTGTACGGCCAGTGTAGGAGATCGCTCCCCACACCATGATGCCGGGTGTTGGCTCTGTGTGCCTCGGTTGTATGCAGGCCTGACTGTGGCACTCACATGCACGGCGCCAAACACGCATACGACCATCATTGGCACCAAGGCAGAAGCGACTCTCATCGCTGAAGACGACACGTCTCCATTCGTCCCTCCATTCACGCCTGTCGCGACACCACTGGAGGCGGGCTGCACGATGTTTGGGGCATGAACGGAAGACGGCCTAACGGTGTGCGGGACCGTAGCCCAGCTTCATGGAGACGGTTGCGAATGGTCCTCGCCGATTCCCCAGGAGCAACAGTGTCCCTAATTTGCTGGGAAGTGGCGGTTCGGTCCCCTACGGCACTGCGTAGGATCCTATGGTCATGGCGTGCATCCGTGCGTCGCTGCGGTCCGGTCCCAGGTCGACGGGCACGTGCACCTTCCGCCGACCACTGGCGACAACATCGATGTACTGTGGAGACCTCACGCCCCACGTGTTGAGCAATTCGGCGGTACGTACACCCGGCCTCCCGCATGCCCACTATACGCCCTCGCTCAAAGTCCGTCAACTGCACATACGGTTCACGTCCACGCTGTCGCGGCATGCTACCAGTGTTAAAGACTGCGATGGAGCTCCGTATGCCACGGCAAACTGGCTGACACTGACGGCGGCGGTGCACAAATGCTGCGCAGCTAGCGCCATTCGACGGCCAACGCCGCGGTTCCTGGTGTGTCCGCTGTGCCGTGCGTGTGATCATTGCTTGTACAGCCCTCTCCATTTCCAGTAGTGTATAAACTCTTCCTTCTATTTTGGCAACATGTAAACAATCATTTTCATACAGTACTAAAGAAACTACCAGTAATGCTACAACTTACATATCATTTCCTCTGTGCAAGAGAAGCTGGTCTTATCGTGATGGGGCTATTTGAAGCGTTAATGAAATTATGTTAAGAACAGAGAACCAATCAGTCAGTGTCAAATGTGTGGACTGTCTGCACAGGCTGAGATTGTTCCGTTATGTTTGTATGCATCTTCTTCCGTTTGATGATGTATTCTTCAAAACCATATCCAAGAAAACATTATATCACCAGGACAACATTTATATAATGTATATTGAATGACAGATATTTTTAAAATTAGGTAATTTAAATGTAATAGCTACTACTCTCGTGTCCTTACGTGCTACTAAGATGAAGAACGTGATAGTTTCCGATTACAAGAGTAGTCGGCAAAAATCTAGCACATGGTATGAATGCATAGGGTGATACGAAAAAGCGATACGAAATATAATAAGTGTTAGGAAAGGCGAATTTAAATTAGATGGAGGAACTCTGAGAAAGTGCAGAGTATTTTTAAGACAAGTAGCAAATAATACACTAGTGCAGATAATATTGGAGTCTTCTTCCAGCGTTTGTTGTCCTCCTCAACAAGCCAAATCAAAGGACATGGAACGAACTCAAATACGCGCAACTAGAATGGCAAGTGGCCAGTATATTCCATACGAAATAAAATGCGAGTCCATGGAAGAAATACAACGCAGTTTTCCCGAAATCATGTTCGATACATTTTGAGAAGCTGTTTTCCAGAGAGACTCTGTGACCTTTATACTGTCACCATTGTACACATCGCGTAAGTCTCTTGACAGTAAGCGACATTAGTTTGTATAGAGAGGCCCAAACTAATTTTTCCCTAATGGTAATTTAAGCATCGGTCTGTTGCTTTACTTATCTGACACCACCTATGTGAATGAGTGCCAGAAGACGCTTCTAACAAGCAGGACTAAATATTTGTATATAAAATATTAAATGACAATTTGTTGTCATTCATCGTGAGCGAATTAGCGCAAGATTGCTGGCTTAATTATTTATCGACAAAACTGTATTTATACATATTATGAATGGCCTTAATGTGCGCGAAAATTTATAACATTTCTTTCTATAAATATTATTGTAATAAATATGATTGTAGTCCACGAAATGGTCACGTTGAGTGAAATGATCTCTGTAGAGCTTACGAATGATGTATTTTGGGTGGGGATGGCCTTTAGCCAATATAATGTATACAGTAGAGGCAGACTACGGAATTCTGTTGGAGACTGACTTTCTCGAGTGAAGACTTCAGGGAAGCCATTCTAAGTAGTTCTACGTAAGATCTGCTAGGAGGCAGACCTGTCTGTGGTAACGTGTTGTATTCCATCAAGAACGTGTTTGGTTCTGGGTGGTGAACTGACGCTACCATACTTCAAATTCTGAAGGGAATTCATATTTCCAGAAGTCTCAATGTCCTTCTGAGTAGGAGCTTGTATTAAGGGACTGAGGATAGACATAATATCTATTACTGTTCATTGTATCGGGTGTGATAATTTGCAAATCATCATGTTGAACTTTGAACTTATTAGAGCTGGTGTATATTTTGTGTATTGTGATTACGAAATGGATCTACTCTTACGTATCTTTGATTACAATTTACTCTGGTGATTTTGGTACCTTTCTTATAACTCTCTTAACTTTACTACTGCTTATCATAAGGGTATTTGCTGCCTGTGTTTTAACTGAATATCCTAGGACCATTTCATTTTTATTTGAGACCTCCTTTCTTAAATAAACATGATTAAACTTAGTTGTGTGTCGTCTACATCAATTAAAGACGTTAGAATAGACCCATTCTTATTAAATCATTCATTTAACTTTTATTAATATTTCTGTGTATTTTGTTAACTCGTAATTCTAGCCAATGCATACTCTATTTGACTGCAAGATCACAGCTACATGTTATTATGTGCAATGATTTAGCTGTGGATCATGGAAGCAAACTTGCGTGGCTCGACACTATGTCTGCTTTGACCTATTCTTTTTAAACACAGTCGTGCATAGCACAGGTATCTGAAGTGCGATTAACGGCAGTTAAATACGCTACTGGTTTGCTCGTAAGGGATGATTTTTAGAAGAACAACAACATTAGCTGTAACGGTTGGTTCCATCGCATTCTCAAGGGGAACTAGTCTTTAGACTAAGAATAGCTTCGGGCCTCCCGGAAGGGAGTATCATGGAACCAATACTTTTCGCTATGTACGAAGTGAATAAGAACCCCAACCATAAAATTTCAGAGTTTGTAGTACGGACAAGGAAAAGTTTCTAGTGAACATGATTTCTAAAACGCACCACTTAAGAACTTTGAGTTCTTATTCATCTCCGGTACTGCGAAACACGTCTCTTCTATTGCAAGTTCTTCGTTTTTCACATTTTTGGAGGAGGCCATATGAACCAAAACAGGAAAAAAGTCCAGTAAACATGGACTCTAAAATGCTTATCTTCTGAGCTATTAGCACTTGTTCAACAGAAAATGCGTGTTTCCCAGTAACGAGGATGTTTATAGCCCTCGAGGTATGCACTTAAGAGCTCATGTTTACCGGAAATTTTTTTCCTGTTTTCGTCCACAACGCCAGCTCTCAAAACAAGGAAAGGCTAAGAGCTTTCAGCAGAAGAGACGTGTCACATACTAACGGAGATCAACAAGTGGTAATATCTCTTAAGGTATACATTTTAAAGCTCATATTTACTTGACATTTTTTCTTGTTTTAGTTAATACTACCGCCTCTGGAAGTTTGCCGTGAAAGGTCACTCTGTATACAGTGTGTTCAAAAAAAGTGTAGAATACTTGGACAGATGGCAGTACAAATTGAAACAAGAAAAATAAGTCTAATTAACATGGGACCGAAAACGCATACTTTCCGAGATAAACACGTGTTTGTAGGAACGGCTGTTCGACGCTTGGTTGATCATATCAGCACAGTCAATGCAATGGTGCACCGTCAAATGTGTCGGCAGAGTATTTTGATGTCTTACTCGCAGTACTCTACCTACGATTAGGTGGTCTGCAGTCAGTTGTGTTGTTCGAGCAGTGTTGTATGCTACGGCACTTTTCACCGTTTTTGGGAGCCTTATTGTGCAGTATTGTTAACTCTGGGTACGTATCATGGTATTTTTCCTTCTTACGAACGGGGATACACTTACGTGTTTCCTGTTATTGCGTTGTTTGTACGTGCAGATGGTGTAATACGTTTACATTTTCTCGCTTCCACTGAATTTTAACAGCGGGAGTGAAATGACGGATATGACATTCTGCTACGGTTTATCAAATGGACGTATCCTACGATCCCGTGTCGTCTACACTGAAAAATATCCACAGCCCGAGTGCCTTCTGATAAGCTGTTCGGATGACTTTTCTATCGTATAAGGGGCACAGATACCCTTGCACCTCGGAATACTCAGACAGTTTAGTAAATTTCCATAACCAGCATGTATTGGCAGATGCAAATCCCCAACTAATTCAGGAAAGAGATCATCAACACCGATTCTCAATCAATGTATCAACGAATGAGTAGGCGTGCTCGGCGATAGATTAATAGTGCTACCACAAAGGATAACTGGGTCGCAGTATATGGACTTTCTCATTAATGTAGTAACTACCTTACTGGAGGCTGTCTCATTGCAGCAACGAATAAAAATACGGTTAATGAATGATGGCGCACCAGCTCACTTTCGTCGTAATGTGTGCGAATATATGACGCAGACATTTCAAGACAGCTAGGTTGGTACGTGCGTGGGGGGGGGGGGGGGGGGCACATCTTGACTTGCTCGTTCCCCAGACCTCCGTCACCTAGACTGTTGGTTATGGGGACACTTGAAGGAATTGGCCTACAACTAGCCGATCAGGGATGTGCGGAAACTACAGCGTCGCGTCTTCAATGCGCGCCAACAGGTGCAACAACAACCGGGTATACTTCAAAGACGGCATCATTCCGTAGGCCAGAGGGCAGAGGAGTGCATTGTTGTCAGTGAATTAATGTCACGTTGAACACATATAGTATACACGTGTTTATCGCAGAAAATGTGCATTTCAAGACTCATGTTTATTGGATTTATCTCAAAAAGTATGTTTTTCTGTGTCTATGTTTATTGGACTTATTTTTCTAGTTTAGATGAGTAATTACACCTCTTAAAGTATATGACAAATGTTTTTGAAAACTCTTTATTAGTGGCCTGCAAAATAAAATCGAAGTTCAATAAGACCTTTCGCTCAAGCTGCTGTTTCATTCAGAGATGTCGCAACATCAGGAACTTGTTACGAAATGCAGGATGATTTGCAGAGGATTGGCTCTTGAGGCAGGGACTGGCATTTGACTCTCAACATGAACAGAAGTAACGTATTGCTTATGTATATACCAGAAGACCCATTAATACATGCTTACACCATTGCAGATCAATCAATGTTCACAGTTAATTCCATGAAACATCTACGAGTATGCGTACTGAGCGATTTCAAGTGGAACGGTGAAATAAAGTCAATCGCGGCTACGACAGGGGCCAGACTCAGATCCACACTAAGAATATTCGGGAAATGTAGTCCATCAACAAAGGAAGTAGCTCACAAAATTCTCGTTCGACGAATGCTTGAATACTGCTCGGCAGTCCAGAATGCGTACCAAATTGGAAACAGAGAATATTCAAAGAAGAGCGGCACAATCCATTAGAGGTTGATTTAGTACTTGCGAAAGCGTCACGGAGATGTTCATGTAGAGTAGTTGAACGGAATAAATATATTCAGTGATATTAAAGCACGATTTTAGTAAATAATAACTAGCTTAAAGCTTACATACAAAAGTTCCTGATGATACGGAAAACTCATATATGATAACTGTGGGCATCTGTATTAATACCACGGAAGAAAACAAAACCGTATATACAACATAGAAGATTGGAGAGGATGTTCATATTTTGCTGTAAATGGTTTTTGACCTGATGATTCTGGACATAATACTCCCGCCTGACATTACCTAAGCATATTTTAACCAAGAAAATGTTTTCTCCTGAATCTCTTTGAAAACGCAGATTGAATTTGAGTACGGAATAAGGCGAGTAGAGCTCATGCTGCCAAAAATGATTTGCGATTTTTTGCAATTTCATTTGTTTTAATATGGTGCGCTGACAGTACATGTGGAACGATGCTAATTTGAAATACTTTCTGTCTAAAAATTTTGAAATGAGAACTGCATCTGTATAATATCGTACTGGAAAAGCTGATCAACAAGGAAAATCCTGAATGACGGGGGCACACTGGAACTTTTAAGTGTCCAAACGAATAGATACGTTCATGGTGATAGGTCATTTGACTAGTTCGATGCAGGCCACTACGATTTCGTGTCCTATGCTACTCTTAGCTCTTGAGAGCAGCACTTAACACTCAGCGTTCTCAATTACTATTTTTTCTATGTTTTAGCAATCACCCCTATATTTTTTTTCCTTTATGTGGCTCACTCTGTTACCATGGAAGTTATTCCTTTATGCTTTATCGTCTTGTCTCTTCTACTAGTTAAATTTCATTGCCCAGTGATTCTGTGAAGAGCTCTCCGTTCCTTACCTATTTGTTCATCTTAACTTTAATCGTCATTTTGATCTTCAGATTCCCTTTTCTTCCGTGATATGGTGCGCAATAGACGTTTATTTTCAGAAATACCTTTCCCAAAACCGAGCGAGATGGCGCAGTGGTTAACACACTGGACTTGGATTCAGGAGGACGACCTTTGAAACCCGCGTCCAGCCATCCAGATTTAGGTTTTACGCGATTTCCCTTAACCGCTTCAGGCAAGAGCCGGGACGGTCCCTTTGAAAGGGCACGGTCGACTTCTTTCCCCAACCTTTCCTAATCCGATGTGACCGATGACCTTGCTGTTTGGTACCCTCCCACAAATCAACCAACCAATCTTTCCCAAATTGTTGGCTATCTATGATACTTTCATACTCCATTTCTCTGTATATTACCTTTATCGGTGCTGGTGCGATTTTTATTCCGTCTTAACCTGGTCCCTGTTGCGTTATTTTGCTTCCAAGGTTCACGAATCGTCCATTTCATGTATTACGTGGTCTCTAATTGCAATGTTCATGTTTTGTAGGAGTGAGAGATTCACTCTACGTTCAAGATTAACACTTACCTTATTTTTGCAACTCTCAATAACTTCGTCTTTCAATTTACTCTAAGTTGCTGAGCACATCATTCCATTCGAGAGCTCACATTCACAGAGAACAGCGATGTCAGTGAACCTTATAACTGATATCAATTAACACTTAATTTAATACGCCTTTCAAAGCACAATTTTATTTCGTACATCGGTTCTTCAAACCACTGGTTAAGCAGCAGAGGAAAAAGATTGCATCCTTATCTTCCACTTTTTAATCCCAGAACTTCCCTCTATATCTTCCATACTTACTATACCCACTAGGCTGTTGTACATACTGGATACTACACGTTTCTCTCAGTACAATGTAATTACTTTTCTGATTATGTGAAAGATCTTGCACCACTTTTCGCGAACGAATTCTAGGAAGACACACTGACTTCCGTTTAGTCTATTCCAAATTATCAAGCACCGCGTCATAACAGCACCTTTTGTGCATCTAAGTCATACCGACCTCTTGATAAAAGATCTTATCTATCTAGTCTTGTAGTACACTATAGGATCCATCTCCATCTTAAACGATACCATTTGTCACGATATCAGTTCACCAAAAACTTAAACATACTCCTACGCTATACCTGCAGCGCTTTTGTTCACGGTTTAGTTTTTCATTGCTGGAAGACCAGAATAAACAGTGCGCAACGAGTTAGTCCCTCCCGCGCCGAAAGCCAGTCTTGTGCTCCGTGTGGTGGAGGAATAGGTAATGGTGCCAACTTTTGATCCTCACACAGTGCGTCCATAATGGAGTAAGCAACTGCCTGCGCTACTCCACTGGTTAATAAATGAAGCTTCCCAAAGCGCCGCAGTGGACCCACACCGCTGGGATACGACCCCTCAGAGTTGTGTCTGGGGATGCTAACTGCAGGTGTTGTCTGTGCTCACAGACTCCACACAGTATGACGAGTCATTCTTCTCGAAATAACGGTTTACATTCACACTGTGGGCTGGGTATGTGTTTCGTGTCGTTTGTAATCCAGTCAGAGTAACATAAAAACATCAGTGGGATGAAAATAAAAAAGAAACTGCTTTTTCTTAAGCGCGGCACGTTAATAGGATTTCTCTACCGACAGAAATCTTTCGACAGCTTCAGTATGATGCAAGGTATTTGAAACTCACAGGAAAATAGACATAAGCTATAGACAGAGGCAGGTAATACACAATGTGTACAAGAAACAGAAAGGGAATATAAGAATGGTCGACCAAAATCATGTGGACATATTGGAAAGGGTCGTTCGTAAGAAAGTTTTATCAGTGGAATTTTAATTCAGGATTAAAAGATGTCAACGATGAGAGAAGCTAATGACAGACGGAGGTAGAAGTGCAGGACCTGCTGAATGGAATAAATAGGGTAATGAGTATACACTACAGATTGGGAGTGGGCTGAAGGAAGACGAAAATGATGAGCAGTAGCAGAAAGAAACTCTGCGATGAACTTAAAATCTCAACTTGGGAGTACGAAGTAGACTAAGTTAAGGAGACAGATAAAACATGACCGATGAAGCAAGGAATATATGCAGAGTGAACTAATGTAAATAAAGACGAAATTAAAACAAAAGGAAAACACTGTTGGTAATTTTGGAAAGAAAGTCAATCTTGGATTGTGTGGAAACCAGAAAAGAAGTGTTTGGTTGTGATGGTAAAGAAAGGTGTTGTAATTTGGACTGAGATAATAACAGATAAATCGATTCTTCGCCGAATCGGCGAGAAGAGGAGCATGTTGAAAATATCGACAAGAAGAAGGGACGGGAGCGTAGGACAAGTGTTACGACATTAAAAGTAGTACCTGACGGAGCTATAAAAATTATGGAAGATGACAGACATTGGAATATATCCAGAAAAAAAAACAAGGGCGTTAGAGGCGATCCCATTGAAAGGTGGTTGATAAGCAACTCTGGTATTGGTGTGTGTGTGAAATCTTATTGGACTTAACTGCTAAGGACATCAGTCCCTAAGCTTACACACTACCTAACCTAAATTATCCTAAGGACAAAAACACACACTCATGCCCGAGGGAGGACTCGAACCTCCACCGGGACCAGCTGCACAGTCCATGACTGCGGCGCCTTAGACGCTCGGCTAATCCCGAGCGGCTCTGGTATTGGTGACGGGCAATTTCGAACCAGCCAGAAGACTCTAAAAATAATCGTCATTAGGACGCAAGTACGATTGGAACTCATATCAGAGACAGGGATTCGTGTGAGAATGTGACTGCCTTGCATCAAAATTACGTCAAGGGCAATGTTATACACCTCTTAAGAACTAACTGATGGCTGATATGACCACAGGTCAGGTTCAAGTGTTACAAGGAATATTAAGAAAACCAAGAAAATAAATTTGCTTGGAAAGAGTGACAGGAAATAAATTGCAGAACTTACCAGCAATCTGGATTAAATATTAAACTTGAGGACGAAGACATGCAGAAAAAAAAACATAAAATTGAAAAGTATTTTACAACAAGGCTTAAATAGTATGTGCCGTGCAAAGCTGTGTGAGATGAGAAAGCGCACTTGGTTTGAAGAGCTGTGTTAGAAAGTTGCCACGAAAGATATACACAGCATAGCTTACAACAGATGCTAGAGATCGCTGGTTGACAAGCAACAACACTGCGGAAAGAAGACGACACTTGAAACACTGCAGAAATATGCTACAAAACCGAGTACAGATGCTTGTCCACAAGAACTGTCAGCGGACGTGCCTGCAATACGTCACCGCTACGGTCGCAGGTTCGAATCCTGCCTCGGGCATGGATGTGTATGATGTCCTTAGGTTGGTTAAGTTTAAGTAGTTCTAACTTATAGGGGACTGATGACCTCAGATGTTAAGTACGATAGTGCTCAGAGCCATTTGAAACCTCTTTTTTTTTTCAATACGTCACCATATACTGCCATCAAATACATTTAATCGCACACTCATATTGGCAAGAAATACATCAAGCTCTCATTCCATTTCTATTTGGGGTATCATAGAACGAAGCCCATGCCTACAACAGTACTACAACTTTATATGCCAACTAGCTCTGCAGATGGTGAAGAAATTGATGAAATGTATGATGATATAAAAGAAATTATTCAAGTAGTGAAGGGAGACGAAAATTTAATAGTCATGGGTGACTGGAATTCGAGAGTAGGAAAAGGAAGATAAGGAAACGTAGTAGGTGCATATGGATTGGGGCTAAGAAATGAAAGAGGAAGCCTCCTGGTAGAATTTTGCACAGAGCACAACTTAATCATAGGTAACATTTGGTTCAAGAATCATGAATGAAGGTTGTACACATGGAAGAACCCTGGAGATACTGGAAGGTGTCAGATAGACTACATAATGGTAACACAGAGATTTAGGAACCAGGTTTTAAATTGTAAAATATTTCCAGGGGCAGATGCGGACTCTGACCACAATCTTTTGGTTATTAACTGCTTATTAAAACTAAAGAAATTGCAAAAAGATGGGAATTTAAGGAGATGGAACCAGGATAAACTGAAAGAACAAGAGGTTGTACAGAGTTTCAGGGAGAGAATAAGGGAGGAATCAACAGTAATAGGGGAAAGAAATAGAGTAGAAGAAGACTGGGTAGCTTTGAGGAATGAAATAGTGAAGGCAGCAGAGGATCAAGTAGTTAAAAAGACGAGGGCTAGTAGAAATCCTTGGGTAACAGAAGAGATACAGAATTTAATTGAGGAAAGAGAAAATACAAAAATGCAGTAACTGAAGCAGGCAAAAAGGAATGCACACGTCTCAAAAATGAGATCGACAGGAAGTGCAAAATGGCTAAGCAGGGATGGCTAGAGGACAAATGTAAGGATGTAGAGGCTTATCTCACTAGGGGTAAGATAGATACTGCCTACAGGAAAATTAAAGACTCCATTGGAGAAAAGAGAACCGCTTGTATGAATATCAAGAGCTCAGATAGACACCCAGTGCTAATGAAGGAAGGGAAAGCAGAAAAGTGGAAGGAGTGTATAGAGTGTCTATACATGGGAGATGTTCTTGAGGACAATATTATGGAAATGGAAGAGGCTGTAGATGAAGATGAAATGGAAGATATGATAGAGCGCGAAGAGTTTGACAGAGCACTGAAAGACCTGAGTCGAAATAAGGCCCCCGGAGTAAACAACATTCCACTAGAACTACTGACGGCCTTGGGAAAGCCAGTCCTGACGAAACTGTACCATCTGGTGAGCAAGATGTATGAAACAGGCGAAACACTCTCAGACTTCAAGAAGAATATAATAATTCCAATCCCAAAGAAAGTTGGTGTTGACAGATAAGACAATTACCGAACTATCAATTTAATAAGTCACAGCTGCAAGATGCTAACGCAAATTCTTTACAGACGAATGGAAAACATGGTGGAAGCAGATTTCGGGGAAGATCAGTTTGTATTCCGTAGAAATGTTGGAACATGTGAGGCAATACTGACCCGACGACTGATCTTAGAAGAAAGATTAAGGAAAGGCAAAGCTACGTTTGTAGCATTTGTAGACTTAGAGAAAGCTTTTGACAATGTTTACTGGAAGTGGCAGGGCTAAAATACAGGAGCGAAATTGGAAAGGGAGTGAGGCAAGGTTGTAGCCTCTCCCCGATGCTATTCAATCTGTATATTGAGCAAGCAGTAAAGGAAACAAAAAAAAGATCGGAGGAGGTATTAAAATCAATGGACAAGAAATAAAAACTATGAGGTTCGCCGATGACATTGTAATTCTGTCAGAGAGAGAAAAGGACTTGGAAGAGCAGTTGAACGGAATGGACAGTGTCTTGAAAGAAGGGTGTAACATGAAAGTTAACAAAGGAAAACGAGGATAAGGTGCTGAGGGAATTACATTAGGAAATGAGACATTTAAAGTAGTAAACGAGTTTTGCTATTTGAGGCGCAAAATTACTGACGATGGTCAAAATAGACAGAATATAAAATGTAGACTGGCAATGTCAAGGAAAGCGTTTCTGAAGATGAGAAATTTGTTAACATCGAGTATTGATTTAAGTGTCAGGAAGTCGTTTCTGAAAGTATTTGTGTGGAGTGTAGCCATGTTTGTAAGTGAAACATGGTCGATAAATAGTCTAGAGATGAATAGAATAGAAGCTTTCGGAATGTGTAGCTACATAAGAATGCTGAAGATTAGATGGGTAGATCCAATAACTAATGAGGAGGTATTGAACAGAATTGGGGAGAAGAGGAGTTTGTGACATAGCTTGACTGGAAGAAGGGATCGGTTGGTAGGACATCTTCTGAGGCATCAAGGGATCACTAATTTAGTACTGGAGGGCAGCGTGGAGGGTAAAAATCGTAGAGGGAGACAAAGAGATGAATACACTAAGCAGATTCTGAAGGAAGTAGGTACTGGGAGATCAAGAAGCTTGCACGCGATAGAGTAGTATGGAGAGCTGCATCAATCTAGTCTCAGGACTGAAGACCACAACATCAACAACAGCATAGGTTCAGAACCTAATTAAAATCCTGGAAACGTAACAAATTAACGTAAACTTAGTTAACAGTGTTGCTAATGAAAATACACTCCTGAAGATGGAAAAAAGAACACATTGACACCAGTGTGTCAGACCCACCATACTTGCTCCGGACACTGCGAGAGGGGTGTACAAGCAATGATCACACGGACGGCACAGCGGACACACCAGGAACCTCGGTGTTGGCCGTCGAATGGCGCTAGCTGCGCAGCATTTTTGCACCGCCGCCGTCAGTGTCAGCCAGTTTGCCGTGGCATACGGAGCTCCATCGCAGTCTTTAACACTGGTAGCATGCCGCGACAGCATGGACGTGAACCGTATGTGCAGTTGACGGACTTTGAGCGAGGGCATATAGTGGGCATGCGGGTGGCCGGGTGGACGTACCGCCGAATTGCTCAACACTTGGGGCGTGAGGCCTCCACAGTACATCGATGTTGTCGCCAGTGGTCGGCGGAAGGTGCACGTGCCCGTCGACCTGGGACCGGACCGCAGCGACGCACGGATGCACGCCAAGACCGTAGGATCCTACGCAGTGCCGTAGGGGACCGCACCGCCACTTCCCAGAAAATTAGGGACACTGTTGCTCTTGGGGTATCGGCGAGGACAATTCGCAACCGTCTCCATGTAGCTTGGCTACGAACATGCACACCGTTAGGCCGTCTTCCGCTCACGCCCCAACATCGTGCAGCCCGCCTCCAGTGGTGTCGCGACAGGCGTGAATGGAGGGACGGATGGAGACGTGTCGTCTTCAGCGATGAGAGTCGCTTCTGCCCTGGTGCCAATGATGGTCGTATGCGTGTTTGGCGCCGTGCAGGTGAGCGCCACAATCAGGACTGCATACGACCGAGGCACACAGGGCCAACACCCGGCATCATGGTGTGGGGAGCGATCTCCTACACTAGCCGTAACCCTCTGGTGATCGTCGAGGGGAGACTGAAAAGTGCACGGTACATCCAAACCGTCATCGAACCCATCGTTCTACCATTCCTAGACCGGCAAAGGAACTTGCTGTTCCAACAGGACATTGCACGTCCGCATGTATCCCGTGCCACCCAACGTGCTCTAGAAGGTGTAAGTCAACTACCCTAGCCAGCAAGATCTCCGGATCTGTCCCCGATTGAGCATGTTTGAGACTGGATGAAGCGTCGTCTCACGCGGTCTGCACGTCCAGCACGAACGCTGGTCCAACTGAGGCGCCAGGTGGAAATGGCATGGCAAGCCGTTCCACAGGACTACATCCAGCATCTCTACGATCGTCTCCATGGGAGAATAGCAGCCTGCATTGCTGCGAAAGGTGGATATACACTGTACTAGTGCCGACATTGTGCATGCTCTGTTGCCTGTGTCTATGTGCCTGTGGTTCTGTCAGTGTGATCATGTGATGTATCTGACCCCAGGAATGAGTCAATAAAGTTTCCCCTTCCTGGGACAATGAATTCACGGTGTTCTTATTTCAATTTCCAGGAGTGTAATATTTATTTGTCAGTGTCGATGCCAAATGATGAGCATTAGTGACTCGAAAAGTGTCGTTATTGATTTAATGTCAACAGATTAATGATCCTTAATCTCTGTGTATGATTACAGTATGTGTATATATCCATTATTTTGTCACGTAGATGTATGACAGTGACGGAGCAGTTCTCATGATCGGATCATGCAGACATTTATCCGCATATGCAGATATTGAACGAAAAAAACGAACGAATCCATATGGGGATATGATGCTTTAGGTTTCATCCTAAGTGTAAGAAATTTATCGCTATGTGTATAAACGTACGGAAAAATGGGTAAGATTTATGGCAATGAATTATTTGCTTTCTTTTTGAAGGTGCTGCACCGCGCTAAGGGGTGCTGGGACTCTGTCCTCAAAGAGTCGATGGGAAATACGATTACGTTTCTCAAAAGCTGGCATATTCTCTAATGCAAGAGTGCGAAATTAGTAAATGTTTGTGTAATAGTTTATTACGCCACGAGCACTTACAGTTATTTTCATATTACCGGTTTCGGCAAGTAATTGCCATCTTAAGATGAGATACGACCACTAAAATGCTTTGTACATATACATATAAATATACGAGGGCAATTCGGAAAGTAAGATCTGATCGGTCGCGAAATGAAAACCACTGTGAAATTCCAAAATGTTTGATTTCCAACATTTAGCTACAACGTACAGCTAGTGTTCTACATAGTCACGGCTCCGACTTTGACATTTGTCGTCGATTTGTACCAACTTTCCAATTCCCTCGTCGTAGAAGGCAGCCGCCTGTGCTTTCCGCCAATTGTCTGCGCTGCTCTATGGCTGCTTGCCTGCGTCAAAATGTGGTCTTCATAGCCGATGGTTAATGTGAGCAGATGTGAAACTAAGGGGCGGCCAGTTGTGGTGAGTATTGTGGGTGATCAAACTCTTCCTATGGAAAACGCTGCAGGAGCAACATCATTACCCTTGAAGAGAGCAGCCAAGAAATGTCATGAAGAAGCAACAGCAACGGTATTCTGTAGACATCTTTACCTGCTCACTGTGTAATCAGAACTAGAAAGACCGACATCGAATTTCCACAGAGGTTTCCATTTCGCGACCGATCGGAAATTACTTTTTGAATAGCTCCAGTAGTTAAACACTTTGCCCGAAAATTATGGAGTTACTGAAATATTTCACTGAAGATACGAGTACATCATACTGCCATAAGGCAAAAAAGCTGGCAGTCTTACATGTAAGATTACTTCAAATATGTGCATTTCCCTGCCAAATTACGTATGTCTGTTACAAAACCTCAGTGAAGTCAAAATTGACGTGGATCTACGTAACGCAGAACCTCGTGCATATTTAAAATCCGATTATAACGACGTCTTTGTGACCACATTAGGATCCTTAACATGTCCGAACTATGTAGTTGACTGCCCGTCATGCGTACATGTAACGGCCCTCAAATCGTAATTGGCCACACATTCTTGTAACATTGCACTGTACTGGTACTTCAGTATGTTACTCTGTGGGAGACATCGATGTTTATCCATCTGCTCGTTAATCCCCTATCAGATGACACTGGCTGTGTGCTACATGCCAAGATTAATCAGGGAATTAAACTATACGAAAGCGAGGTGTCTGATTATTCGCAGCTGTGTGAAAGAGCGCATACTACGCATTTATATGATATATTCCCTTCCATTTACAATGGATCCACAGATTTCACTGCAAAAGGCACATTTCTGTTCGACCTCCAGCGGGAATCCAAAATTAGTGAGCATGGAGAACGTGAATGAGGAATACGAACGGGCGGCGCTAGATGGGAGTGTGAGTCGGCCAGGCAGCATGCCAAAATAGCGCATCTTTGACAAACACCGTGTCCGGCAGGCGCAGCGGTTACCGCAATGCCTAGTAAGTAGGAGGTACCGGGTTTGAGCCCCAGTCCGGCTCACATTTTCACTAGTCGCCATTGACTCCTCACAAAATCCCGATGCAGCTGATGTCCTTAGTTCCTTCCCTTTCCTTTCCTTTCTCTCCATCTCCTTTCACATTGCATCATATCACAATTAAATATTTTACATGCACCTCATGGTTTACAGCGAGATGCCTTTTAACAAAGCTTACAAGGTGTGGAATATCAAGCACTCAGTATTTTCATACCGTGTCTGAGATCAACCATTTTCATGATTTAGAACCCACCGGTTTGGAGATCCCAGTATACTACACAAAAACACTAAAGAAAATAGGAAGAAGATTCCTTTATTTACATTACTGTTGAAATTTGTCCACTTTAGCAACATTCTTCCTTCCTGCACAGCCGCAGATTTTTATACCTTAATTTAGAACGAGCACAGCAAACAAACACTAATGACTGAGTTAAACAATGACAATAGCAAGTCTGTTGGTGAGGAGTGCGAAACATGGTGTATATTTACTTGCGTCTGTGGTAGCTGGTACGCCGATGCTAGCGTACAGTACGTGATATGCACTCATGGTCCAGCGCTCGCTCCATGAGCCCTTTGAGGGTACCAGACTACAGCGTGGACCAGACGAAGTTAGAACCAACTCTGTGTCTAACTTTGTGACTCAGCTGCGTTGAATTCGCGACATGAATAGCTGCTGCTTGTAGCGTCAAAGCGGACATCTACCGCCACAGAGATCCAGAAGTCCAATTACTGTTAGTGTGCCGGCCCCTGCTGCCAGAGAGATTCGTGCCCTATGAGATATATGACAGCAGAGAGAGCAATAAAAGGTATATTGCTGGGAGTTCATTTAACGTAACTTATACTTAATATGTTTTGTGGTTGTGACGGATATAAAAATTAGGCTGAGCTGTCTTTTCTGATTAATTTGAATACATTAGTTTAGAGGATCAAAATGAATTACATGAGTTAAGGTATACATCATCATCAGCAGCAGCAGCAGCAACAGCAGCAAAAGTCATCTGGCATTCATTGCCAAAGTGAAGCCTCGTCTAGCCTCTTCCATCAATTACTGTTTCCAGCAACCCAGATACATGTTGCTCACGCACGTTTTCGAGAATCAGCTAAGCTTCTTCGATGAGTTCGTCATCAAGGTTCATTTCTTATCTCATAGACTGCAGCAAACAATTTTCATGGTCCTTCTAATACCCACGACTTTTTAGCCTGTTGCTAATAACAAAACGACTCGAGGAATGAAACCAACGAGGAATGAAACCAGCAGTCGTAATTGACGTGGCAAATGCAATGTTAGTTAATCACATTTGAATAGCTGACAGGTGTGATCACCCCACTGTGACTGTGAGCTATTACGATATGTTATAGTTGCGTTCTACCAAAAGTACAGTACGGTAGTTGAACGTGGAAGAGAAAAACTGGAAGCCGACGACTTCTTTTTGTTATTCTCCTTGTTTGGTTGTTTCTTTTGTACGTACACTATGTGATCAAAAGTATCCGGATACTTTCTAAAACATAGCTCATTCATATTAGCTGCATTCTACTGCCACCTACTGCCAGATATTCCATATCATAGACCTCAATAGTTCATAGACATCTTGAGAGACCAGAATGAGGTGCTCCGCGGAACTCAGGGACTTGGAACGTAGTCAGGTGATAGGGTGTTACCTGTGAAATACGTCCGTACGTGAATTCCCACACTTCTAAGCATGCATAGGGCCGTTTCCGATGTGATACTGAAGCAGAAACGTGAAGGGTCACGTACATCACAAAAGCGTACAGCCCGACCTCGTCTGTTGACTGACAGAGACCACCGACAGTTGAAGAGGGCCGTAATGTGTAATAGGCAGACATCTATCCAGACCCACCACACAGGAATTCCAAACTGCATCAGGATCAACTGCAAGATCTATGACAGTTAGGCGGGAGGTGAGAAAACTTGGATTTTTTGGTCGAGCGGCTGCTCATAAGCCACACATCACGCTGGTAAACGCCAAATGACCCCTCTCTTTGTATAAGGAGCGTAGACATTGGACGATTGAACAGTGGAAAAACATTGTGTGGAGAGTCGAGTCACGGTACACAATGTGGCGATGCGATGGCAGGGTGTGGATATGGCGAATGACCGCTGGACGTCATCTGCCAGCGTGTGTACTGCCAATTGTGAAATTCGGAGACGGTGGTGTTAAGGTGCGGTCGCGTTTTTCATGGAGGGGGCTTGCACCCCTTGTTGTTTGGCGCGACACTATCACAGCACAGGCCTACACTGATTATTTAAGCACATTCTTGCTTCCCACTGTTGCAGAGCAATTCGCGGATGGCGACAGAGGACCAGTTCATAACGCACGTCCTGTGGCGGAGAGGTTACACGACAGTAACATCCATGTAATGGACTGCCCTGCACAGAGTCCTGACCGGAATCATGTAGAACACTTTTGGGATGTTTTGGAACGTCGACTTATTGCCAGGCCTTGCCGACCGACATTGATACCTTTCCTCAGTGCAGCAGTCCATGAAGAATGAGCTGCCATTCCCCAAGGAACTTTCCAGCACATGATTGAAAGTATGTCTGCGAGAGTGGAAGCTGTCATCAAGGCTACGGGTGGGGCAGCCAACACCATATTCAATTCCAGAATTGCCGATGGAAGGAGCCACGAAATTTTCAGCCAGGTGTCCGGATACTTTTCATCACATAGTGTAACTAGAACCGCAAGTCATTCAGTTTATTTTAGTCCTCTGTGTATTTCAGATCGTTACAGAAGATAAATTGAATTTTATAAGAGACGAAAATTAGTTAGCAGCCAACATTCAGTGCTTTTATGTAATCGAAGCAATTACCTTTGATGCAGGTACAGGTTAGGTTAGGTTAGTGTTGTTTAACGTCCGGTCGACAACGAGGTCATTAGAGACAGAGCGCAAGCACGGGTTGATGCTGTGGTTGTTAACTTGGACTCTATTGAAAGCAACCTGAATAGCTGTTGCTGATGCAAAGGCAAGAGTTTCCTATATTTATTGAAAAATTCAAATGCTTATGAGTAACAGAAACAGGTTTTATATAGGTTAGACAAAGTATTGAAGCCAATATTGATATTTTATTAAACATGTTTTATAGAAGTGCGAGCACAAAAGATTTTTCCAGCGCTGCTATGTGATACATCTGTATTGTTTTCTTTATTCTTGATACAATGTCCCTCTGTCTGATGTTATAAATCAACAGTTTTCGAATTACTCCTGAATCAAACATGGACAATTCCAGTTTTGCTCTTAATGCTATTTATTTTTAAGTACAAGAGAGGAGGATAATAACGATCAAGTTACGAATGTTACCGATCACTTTAGATATCGTCCTTCAGTATCTAGACGGTTCACTGCCTCTGGTTTTAAGAGAATCTAGTATGATACCGCTCGCATACGAAATAAATATAAATGTCGTGTGACTAGGGCCTCCCGTCACGTATACTGTTCGAGGGATGCAAGTCTTTCTATTTGACGCCACTTCGGCAACTTACATGTCGGTGGGGATGAAATGATTATGATTACGTCAACACAACACCCAGTCCGTCAGCGGAGAGAACCTCCGACCCAGTCGGGAATCGAACTCGGGCCCTTAGGATTCACGTTCTGTCGTGCTGATCACTCATCTACTGGGGACGGACACCACATACGAAAAGAGGAGATCATTACGAGGTAACACCGGATAGGTATGTAACCGAGTAACATACAAGTCCTTAAATTGAGCATAGCTTCTAGGAAAACTGACGTATTCGGCGCTTGTGTATGGTAGCCTACGGTAGTTCTACAACTCTAACTGTAGCTCATCTGCATGTTTACATTACTGAGTCTGCACACACTAATAAAACTGAGCATTCACTGTGTGTTGTTAATCGTAGGCATCCTTCGGAAATATGCCTGCCGGAGAGTGATCTCCGTTAGGTCTTCCAGCACAATGTTTTCGCGGTCTAGGACACTGAATGGCGCACTCGCAGTACCCCAAACAAACTCCGTGTTATGAAGGAGGCAACTAATGTGTGGCGGTCATCCATGGGAGCCACTCGCAGCTGCTTTGTTGTCCTTTTCGGCTCCGCATCGATCATATGTGAACATATGTTCACCCCCTCCGTCGCGAGGACGCACCTCGGTGACTCTGTGGCTCCCGTATGACTATCGTCCACCTCTTGTCAGACTGCCTAATTTCAGCCGCACTGCGGCGGACTTTTAACCATCCCAGCACCCTCCCTACGGTCTTGGGCGACAATACCTCAACAGCAGATATTGTTTTACGGTTTATTGTCGAGGTTTTTTTTTATCGTGCCATTTAAGACTGGGCGCCTGGCCCTCTCCCCGAGGCATCCACCCGTCCTCCCTTTTACGTCTTCGTCGCCCTTACTTTGCTGTTTGTTTGCCTTGTTGTAGTGCCTTTTCCCTATGCGTGTCCTTCTCGCCTTGTCTCTTAGGCTTGCAATTTTAGTATGTTGCAGAGTGGATGACCTATCCTTTTTTAACCTTTTGATCAGCCAGGCCAGGCCATCTGCTGTGGGATTTCATTGCCTTCATCTACGTTTCCTTTTAGTGTTTGTCTCCCTCCTTGTTTCACCTCTTTCATTTTCTCTTTGGGTGTGGTTACCCGTTCTCTTTGGGTGTGGTTACCCGTTACTTTTACACCCTTTTACTTTCACCAACTCCTTTGCTTACCTTGAGACTGGTTTGCTTGAGGAAAAAGGGAGTGATGACCCTGTAGTTTGGTCGCTTTATACTCCAAACCAACCAACCAACCCCCCTCATGACAGTGTTACCACCATAGACTTCTCCATAAATACTTCCATGTGAATGAGCAAGAAAGGACTGAAATAAATCTACGAGTCAAAAGTTACTGACCGGATGATTATTAACTTGTTATTCCACCGTAGAAACGCAACAGAGAAGCGATTATGCGTGAAATGAATTCGGAAAGTCATTAGTGCATTTGAAGCACCAGGTATCTACAAGGTCCCACAATTCCAGGGTGTTTTGGCGGCTGATTTGTGGTGCTCGAGGTGGAAACTGTTGAGCTTCAGGGGGTTCAGAGCAAGTGTTTGGTGGCCTACATACCGTAGTGAGTTCATTTTTTATGTTCCTCCCACTACCACAAGATTCTGGTCGTGTGACACAGGCAGTTATCGTGGTGGGCGATGTCATCTCCGTGAGCGAAGATAGAAGCATTAAGTGGTCCTCAAATACCTTCACGAAGCCCACTGCTATCATGGTACCTTCGATCACTACCTCAGACTCCATGGAGCACAAGTGGAAGTCCCGCGCTTCGTAATACTGCCATAATCAACTGGAGTCCGGCAGCGCGGGGAAGCCGCGCCGGCTGGGGCGTCTTGTTGCTCTCCACGCGGCTCCACGCGTCGGAGGTTCGAGTCCTCCCTCGGGCAAGGGTGTGTGTGTTGTCCTCAGCGTAAGTTAGTTTAACTTAGATTAAGTAGTGCTTAAGATTAGAGACCGATGACCTCAGCAGTTTGGTCCCATAAGTCCAAGTCATGGTGTGTGTTTCGAAAGGCTGTCTGCCTTGATGACGGCGTAGCCGGACAGGAAAATCGATCTGGTGTAATATGAAACGAGATTCATTCGGTCTGGTGATGCGTTTCCACTGACTCGCTCACCAGTCTCGATCATCCTGTACCCAAAGCAACTGTAACTGACAATGTTGTTGTTTGACATTGAAAGACAAAGGGTTCGTCTGCTGAAAAGCCCCAGGATCAACAGTTTGCTCTGAACGGTGTGCTCCGAAACACTAGTGCACCATCATTCTACTCAGTTGCCAGATCTGGCACACATCGTCTACTCTACTGCTATTCAAAGCTCTAAAGCACCGACCTCTTCCTTCTGTGGTGTGGTGTCGACGTCCAAAAGTTTGTCGCCTACACGTAGGGTCACTGTCTTCCAATCACTTTACGTAGATGCTTACAGCAGTGGCTCTCGAAAGACGACCAGCGTTCTCACTTCCGTGATGCTCATTCGCAGGTGACGGGCCATAGCAGTTTGCTTTCCGTCTGAGTAGCTTCTGCTCAATGGATATCTGTAATCTCGGCCCTGATCATCGGTAAAATTATGCCTCATTGGCTTATATAGCGTCACGTCCCACCATTGACAGCAGGCGTCATATCGCCGTGAGAAGTGAATAGTGTATTGGGTCATCAATGAGTAATCTACGAGATATGTAGGAAAGACTATCAACTTGAAAAAGATTTGCTTGGTGGTGTAGCCTGCGCATGGTGCCATCAAGGCATAAAGAAAATACTGGCTGAGGAAGAATCGATCCTTCACACTTGTTAAGGCGCTACTATAACATAAGAATACATCAACTGCCCGAAATCGGAATAATTTGACCCCCAAAGAAATCAGAATAATTTTAGCGTAATAAGTGATTTATGAAGAAAGTTTTGTGGTCTCAGTTTCACAGAGGAGTAATACATATGATTTCTAATAATTCAGTAGGGTTTATTAAGAAGCTAGAAACCCGCCTCGATTCCGTAAAAAGCACCTAGTGTTAACCTAGGTTTCGGCGTAGATAACTACACCTTCTTCAGAACACTTAAATCCACAAGCGCTTAAGAAGACCTTGCCAATGATTAAAAGAACACCACAGCTATACATTTATAAACGAATAAAAGGGAAAAACACAAAGAGTACATGTGTACAAAGTCTAAACAGCTACTTAACTTAATGGTGTAACCTTCACCTCACACCGGCCTATGTTCGATGAGCCATGACCTGATAGTTTTTTAATATATCAACTAACGATTGCTGACGCACTGCGATGTTGAAGATTCTTAAATTCAGTAGGGGTATGCCCCGACAGCTGAGGTTTAGCCGGCACGGTAGCTCAGCAAGTTCGGTCAGAGAGCTGCATGCTCTCTGTAATGAAAAACTGAGTAAAGGAATCAACGATCAACTTGAACGGATGTCTTGTGACTACCGCCCCGACCAAACGCAAAGAACTATATCGAACGAAATCAATAAAAAAAAGTGCTCAGCGTGCCGGATTGCCGTCCTATGGGCCTGTGTTCGATTCCCGGCTGGGTAGGGGATTTTTTCTGCTCAGGGACTGGGTGTTGTGCTGTCTTCATCATCATTTTATCCACATCCGGCGCGCAGGTCGCCCAATGTGGCGTCGAATGTAATAAGACCTGCACCAAGGCGGCCGGACCTGCCCCGCAAGGGGCCCCCGGCCAATGACGCCAATTGCTCATTTACAGTAGGGGTCGAAAGGTACTTTTTGGTTTTATAGAAAGCAGGAACTATGAATTTATTCTGTCTATACCAAAAATCTGTAAAAAAAGACGTCGAACTTAAGACTTACTGAAATGAATTATGAGTATAGTAGCGAAGAAATAGCCAGAAAACAAATATGGGAATTTTTTCAAAAGTCTTTGTCCAGAAATGTATTCACTATTACTTGCTCAAATCTGTTGCAGAATTCTATCAGCCACTCTTCCCTCTTACACCTATTACAAAGCTCATATTTTTCAGTAAATCAGTAATTCCTTTATATTAATTTTTTATAGTACTTCAATCTTACGTATTGGCAGCGATTTCTGTTCCTGTTATACTATTTTCTGCTGCTGTTGCTGTTACCCTACAATCGTCTTACAAGAAATCCTTATACACCTTCTATTCCACTTCACAGATTCCCCCTACGTCTCGACTGAGCCGTTACATTCCTTTTTCAGATTTTGTAACTTGTCTAAAACGTTTATATTTCTGACATTCCACTCTCCGAATCATAAAATGTTACCGTTTCTTTGGTTGGTCATTTTTCCCTTCTACAGTCCTCTCACAGATATTCGAATGAGGGACCAATTATGAATCTTTTGCCAAAGGATAGATTATCTTCATACTTTTTCAATTAAGGGCCACACGTTCTTTAGACACACATTGCACGTCTTACTGCTGTGTTTTCCATTGCCTCGTGTATACCCATGCCGTTGATCAATGCTGATACTTCCACCTTCAAGTAGTAGTTGTAGTTACTCACCACACGAGCAAGGGGTGCACTACCCCGCCCGTTTTGACAATGAAGTTGGCAGAACGGAAATGTCTCCTTATACTAAGGCTCTTCGGACGACACTTGTGATGCCTTTCACTCAAAATGTAAAGGGTGATAGAGAAGAACGAAAGGTGCTAGTATGCTTTGATTGCTAATGATGGACACACCCCCTAGACATCGCACATGATGGACACTCCCCCTAGACAACGCATTGTGCAACAGATATAGGTTTGCTAAAGAGCTAGCAGAGGTGAAAAACCGACAGAACAAATATATCACCAGCGCTCACCAGCAGAAGATTAGATAACTTCTGGAACCCAAATTCCATGTTATACACTTACACTTATTACAGAACATGTAGCTTTGCATACTCTTTAAGGAAAACATTCTGCACAGGATGTCTCTCTGTATTGAACATGGGATTAATATTGCCTCTAGTAAAAAATATGAGCCTCTAGTTGGTAAATTTTCCATTTTTCTACCGCTACTGCAGATAGAACGAATGTAATTTTCATATTTCAGATTAAAAACATTTTTTGCTCCGGCTCTACGTACTTACAAGCCTGAGAGGAAACATTAATTTCTGCTCCATTTTATTTTATTTACAGGTGCTTAACATGGAGTCTAGAATTTAGCGTGCAAGTGCCATCTTCTGTGCGCGTCAAGTGCACCTCTGATTGCTCCGCCGACGACCCCACGTGTCTTCAGTCTTGCGACGGTGTACGCTGTCAGGTTGCACGGTGTACTTTCGTGTGGTTGCAAACAGCTTCAAAGCCATCTTTTGCGCTTCGAGCGACTTGTAGACGACGGCTTCAACGTCTTCGTACTCAAGTCAGATACTCTGAAAAAGAACAGTACATGAGAAAAAGTATGCTGTGAGGCCTGGGAGCTCGTACGCGCTCTAACACCACCACATATGTTCATGTCGTTCGTAAACAACTTCGACGAAGCCACTCCGTCAGTTTTTGCGCTGTCAGCGACCTGTACATGGTGGTAGAATCGTCATACTCAAATAAAACCAATGTTCTGAAAATAAAAAGAGAGGGAGCACATGAGCAAACGTTTACTGCGAGTCCAAGAAGTCCGTATGTGCTCAGACACCACAGCATACCTTTGTATCGTTGACAAACAGCCTCGACGCCAGCAGTCCCTGAGCTTTCCCGTTTCCTGCAAATTTGTACACTTTGGAGGGGCGGGGCTTTGCCATCTTACTCAAATGTGCAGTGCTCTGAAAAGAAAAGGAGATATTGTACATGAGAAAAAGTTTACTGCGAGTCGGGGAAGTTTGTAAGAGTTCGGACACCGTGGCATACCTTCGTACCGTTGACAAACAGCTTTGATGCCGGTGCCCCCCTGAGCTCTTCCGCTTCCGGCGATTTGTACACGTTGGCGGGGCCGTCGTCACAATCAAATAAATCCAAGAGTCTGAATAAAATAAAGAGAGTAAATGTGCAAACGATTACTGAGAGTTGAGGGAGCTCGTACGTGCTCAGGGACGACGGCATTTCTTCGTATTGTCGGCAAACAGCTTCAACGCCGCCACCCACTCAACTTGTGCGCTTCCGTTGACTTGAGCACTTCAGCAGGATCGTCCAAATAGGTTAGCTTCTGCAGCATACCGTCTACCCACAGCGACTTGTCCTGACTCTCTGCCTTAACTACAAAGCGTCTTTCCTTATATAGATGTATGACAATGTTAGGCACGGTTTCCTTGGAAATGTGCTCCGACTTCATTTTTTCACCCATTGTCGATTACAATTCCACATGCATTTGTCGATACAACACATCTCTTGAAACATGAAACGAGGAAAAATGCACGGATCACACAATGGTTTGACGCTGGATAACTAGACGGAAAACTGAGTGATTTCGGTCCCTAGATATTTTTTACGAAACTTGCTGTCATTATCTACACATCGGGTTTTTACTTTCCTTTGGAGGGCAGCGTGGAGGGTAAAAATCGTAGAGAGAGACCAAGAGATGAATACACTAAGCAGATTCAGAAGGATGTAGGCTGCGGTAGGTACTGGGAGATGAAGAAGCTTGCACAGGATAGAGTAGCATGGAGAACTGCATCAAACCAGTCTCAGGACTGAAGACCACAACAACAGCAACATGGTATTTAAATTTATACTAGTGTAACGTCTCTTAGCAAAAGACATATTATGTGCTAAAGAGAAAACATTGTATGGCATGTTTTGTTCTTGTATAGAATTATGTACTTTTTTTTATTTAGATAATATCTGTGTCGGCGAGTACGGAAACCGCCACAGACGATACTTATTAAATATCAAACAAAGATGAGAATAGGTGACTAGTATAAATAGTAAAAAAAGAACATTAATTTCTGTGTCGTCTTCTTGGAGTTACGTGAGTAGGATAGCCTGTGACGTTATATTGTACGCTAGCGTAGCATTCTTTTGTCAAGATTGTGAGAGGGACGCCATTAGACATAACCTCGGAAAGGCGTGTAATAATTGATTTGTTTAAATGTTTTGAATAGAGTTAATTAGTGCAACCTTGCATTATTATTTGTAATAAGCTTGCCTGGTATTTTATCCCACCTCTTTAAGACATTTTCAGTTATTTCAATATTATTCGTGGTGCAGAGGTGCGCTACGAACGAACGAGCGGCTGCCGCGGCGCATTCAAACTGCATTAAATAAAATCTATCATACCGCAAAGAATCGGGCAGGTAATAGTGAAGTGAAATCATTTTTTTCAGCTTTCGGAATTACAGAGCAGAGCAGCAGATTTTATGATGTGTTTTACAGGTTGACGCGGGCTGTTGATAAAATATTATTAACAGTGCAAAAAGATAATTTACCTCCATAACATAAAAGAAACCTTGCTGTGGGTAGTTCTGGTCTGGCAAACCTTATGGTGAAAACATCTTTTTTCTACGACAATAGTCTCATGTTCTCGTGTTAGTCGTGGTAATTATTGGTGTTATACTGTTAACAAAAATTCACTGTAAAATTTTGATGTTGAACAATCATTGCGTTCTGTAACATCAGTATTGATAACGAAATACTTTGCATTGAAATTTTCAATAACTATAAAGTAAGGAATATATGTTGAACTTGATAGTGAGTTACACTAACGAAAAAATGGTCCTTTAGTAGAAAGCCAGATCCAGAATAATAAGGACATAAAATATTTTGTTTTGTTGAAAATTAATGATCCAAAGAAAGTCATAGCACAGCATCACTAAAAGTTATTTCGGGGCTCTTTTCGTAGCAACATATTTTATTTCATATATTAGTTGTTACGCGAATAATAGTAAAACAAAGCAAATAAAGAGCCAGCGAAACAGTGTTTTCCTCGGTTATAATAAGGATTCATAGAAACTCCATACACATTATTATGTACTTTTAGTATAAGTGAGAAAGTTGAAACAATTCTTAAGGCACCACAGAGCTAGTCGTATGACGCTTGGTTCCATTCTCCGGATAGCTGTCTGTATATTCTTATTTCGTGGTCTCTTTTGACAGATTGGCACACCCGAATATCCCTCAAACATTTACTAGCTTAGCATTGGATTTTCTGACTTTGTTGGCAAAGAAAAATTAAGTTAAAAAAATGAAATGGCTCTAATCACTATGGGACTTAACATCTGAGGTTATCAGTCCCCTAGATTTAGAACCACTTAAACCTAACCAACCTAAGGACAACGCACACATCCATGCCCGAGGCAGGATTCTTTCCTGCTACCGTAGCGGTCACGTGGTTCCGGACTGAAGCTCCTAGAACCGCTTGGCCACAGCGGCTGGCAAAATTAAGTTATATGCTTCATCCCTCTTACTCGAGGAAATGTATCTCTGAGCCAACTACTGTATAAATACACTTTTGTTGTCTACCCGTTTTGGTTGTATAACCATCTTCGCAGGAGGACTTTAAAATGCAGAAACAGAGAAAACATACATAGTATACACAGACAAAAGAAGCACATTTGTGAAGAGCACTCAACTAGAAGGTACTTACAAAGCTGTTCGATGATGAGACATGAATACATTATCTTTCAGTCGTATGTCATACAATTGTGCTATAAACTGAGATCAAATAATTTTGGTTCGTCTGTGTTAATGGATCAGTTGTATGAACATATCATTGGAGTTGACCTGAAGGTAATGTATTCGTGACTCATCTTTGTACAACTTTGTGAGTACTTTCTAATTGACAGTTCTTCATACAAATGTATCTTTTATCTGTGTATACTATACATTTTATAGTCCTCCTGTGAAAATGATTATTTAAGCGAAACCGGTAGGGAATAAAATTGTATTTATACACACAATGTTACATGTACATGTACACTTACATCTACATACATACTCCGCAAGCTATCGTATGGTGCATGGCGGAGTGTACCTTGTACCACTAATAGTCATTTCCTTTCCCGTTAATCGCAAACAGAGAGAGGGAGAAACGACTGCTTATATGCCACCGTATGAGACCTAATTTCTGTTACCTCCTCTTTGCTTTCCCTACGCTAAATGTACTTTGGCGGCAGTAGAGTCGTTCTACAGTAAGATGCAAAAGCGTGTTCTCTAAATTTCCTCAACAGTGTTTCGCAAAATGGAAGTTGCCTTCCTATTTGAGTTCATGAAGTATCTTCATAACACTCGCACGTGGGTCGTAAACACCGGTAGCAAATGTGGCAGCACGTCTCTGAATTGCTTCTATGTCTGTGTGTAACCCAATATGGTCGTCAGCTCAAATATTCGATCAGTGCTCAAACACGGTATAACATTTCAGCTCCTCAACACCAAATTAAAACGTTCCACTTCAATTTGTTTGCACTTATAGCGATCCCAGCTTCCTCAACCAAATTAAAACGTTGCGTTAGGAGGTGTCTGCTTCGTGCAAAAGGTCTTGAGTTCATATTGACGACAACAAGTAATTCTTCATTACAGACGTTTATTTACAAACAGAACTGACAGACTTCACAGACTCAACAACTGACTCTCGGAGCTAACCGCACTGCATATCCGAACTGGCAACTGACAACTTCTAGGTGTATTAATATCTTTCCAAACAATGAGAGTTTTTGACAATGTTTTGTTTACAATACGATAGCAATTCACGACTTAAAACTAAATTAGACATTATAGAATTTTAGTACAGATTCAAGTAAGTAAAAGGATCAGTACATATAAATCCTTACAAGCATAATTTCCAAATAGATTTTATAACATTTTTCTACCAGCTTCTGGATAACCTTCACCAGATTTTTACCGATGTTTCCAGAAATATCTTGACATTTGATTCTGGATATTTCTTGAGTGATTTAGAACAACTATTTATATGTAAAATGATTTAAATCGTGTTTCAAAACGTAAATAAATCTTTTTAGCAATATTTCTTGATACAAATCGTCTTTCGAAATTAGGTTATGAAACAGTTTTCACAAGTTTTCGTATTTTTGCGATCATAATATAGAATTTCTCCATAGAAAGTTCCAGAAGTGTGCATTAAACGTTCATTTACAGACTTTCTCTTTAGCTGGTGAGTTTTTAAAAGTATTTTGTCCATATTATACAAATAATTTAGCTCAGAACTGATAATTTATACAATTAATCAGAGCTACAGCAAACAGTGAGTCTTTCTTTTACAAATTGAAATATAATTACAAAACTGAATGAAAATAGGTTACTAACACTAATATATATTTACATTAATTCTATTTTTGTTCTTTCTGTGCAAAATGTCCTAATATTGACACAGTACAATATTTAAACATCACCAAAGTTTTCCCTTTACATTTTGCATATCTGTATCGACATCCCCTAAAAGTCTACAGTATCGAATACTTCAGTATGTCCCAATATGTCCTGTAATGTTACAACGGGTTCCACAAATATTCTATAAGCGATCTCCTTTTTACGTTGGCTAAATTTTCCTAAAACACTCTCAACAAACCTAAGACGACTATACTCTATCCCTGTTACCGTCCTTATTTGCACATTCCATTTCATAATGCTTTACGCCTAGATAGTGGTTGCGTTCAGCAGCACCCCACTAACACGAAATACAAATATTACACGGTTGTTTTTCCTACACAGCTGTATTAATTTACATTTCTATACTTTTAGAGAAAGCTGCTCTTCATCACACCAAACCGAAATCCTGTGTAAGTCATTCTCCATTCTTCTACAGTCACTCAACGACGAAACTTTCCCTTATAGCACAGTAGCATCAGTCAACAGTCCTAGATTGCTGCTCATCCTCAATTGCTGCCCATTTTATACGTTACATATTTTATCTATGTAAGAAACATGAGTGGTCCTACAACATTTCTCTGGGACCGTACTGACGATGCTCTAGCCTCTGATGAACACTCGCCGTCCAGGGCAATGAACTAGGCTCTCTTACTTAAGAAATCTTCGAGCCACCCGTATATCTGAGAACTAGTTCCGTATGATCAGCAGACTTTCATTAACTGCCTGCAGTGTGGCAACTTGTCAAAAGCAGTTCAGAAATACAGGAATATGGAATATTCCTGTTGCCCTTCATCCTCGATTCGTGGCATATCACGCGATAAACGGACAAAATGAGTTTCGCATGAGAGGTGCATTACGAATCCGTACTGATATGTCGACAGAAACTGTTCTATCTCAAGGAAAATTCTTCCTTTCTAATTTGAAATCTGCTCAATAACCCTGCAGCCAACCGACGTCAAGGTATTAGTGACTAATTATGCGGGCCTCGTACTGGAGTGAGGGACAGAGAGAGAGAAAAAGAGTGGCTTGAGAGGGTTGGAGGGAAACGAGCAAATGGATCGGCTAGCAGCCTAGAGTGAAACACGAAATTTTGACCGTAATTGAAATAAATTGTACGTGGAGATGACATGTAGCCAGACGAATGGATGGTATATGGATGACGCTATTTGTGTATTAGATTCCAGGCAGTCAGGAAAGACCGAGGCGATAACGCAATGGAAGGCGGACGGATAGATGGCATTAGAAAACACACGGACACAAGATGTGTGCCAACAGCCCCAGACCATTATGCTTGAGAATGTATAGAGGGAGAGAAGGGTTGGATCCATCATGACAACTTAAGTTATAATTACACTATTTACATCGTTCAGTTCGAGCAAATTATACATTCCCCGGCAATAAAGTGTATCACCCAGACGGGAAGAGGAAACTTCTTCGGTTGAGAGGGTATGTGCTGTTGAGAGTGTATGTCATGTTTCATCTCTGAGGAAAAAAGTTAATTTATGAATTACTTAGCATGATGAATCGACTTATCAGAATGACGATGACTTGATGCTTGCGTTGATTAATTGGAAAGGCTGTCATGAAGCCGTTGTATCTTCTTCTGAGGACAACTGATCCCTACAGTTGTGTTCGTTTACTCGAGACAGAAGCTGTACAAACTTTACATCACAGGGATGCACAAAATTAAGGGTTACTTCATAAACAACAATAGCATAATTCACAATTTAAATGGTCAATATAATGAACTAAATGATCGTCGCCCAGAACTGAGCAACATCAACTGCAGCGCTTTCAGAGTTGATCACCTCTGTATCACTACATGACCCAGGTAGTCTTGGACACTGCCACAGGTGATCCATTGTCGGTTCTCCTTCACGTTAACATTCTGTCGATCCTTCAGACAGTCCCCGTTTAACAAGGTCGACCCTTGGTTTAACAACTTCCTACCTCAGGCTCTTCAGTGACCTCCGATATCTTAGGCACTCAGCAGGTTTCAAGTTGGTAACATCTAGCTGTCCACAGTTGATCTGTGAAATTCTGAGTTTCAAACTAGATCTTGGAGGTTGATAGCCATGGAAAAAGTGCAAATACTTTGATTAAACCATTTTCTTTTCAACGTCTGCAGATATTTTACGAGGTATGTCAATACGTGCGATACGTGAGAAACAGTGAACATTTTCTGTAGGTATCGGTTTCAGACATACATTTGTACTGCCTTATGCAATGTAAGACCGGATCAAAAATATTTACCAAATACTTTGAATGCCATTCTTCTTCTTTCCATATTATTATATTACAACAGCCTTAACACAAAATATTCCTTGCTAAAAATAAGAATTACCATAGAAGATGTTGTCTCTGTAAGGTTCATTCACGTATCCATGTTACTTCCATAACATTTTGTGCCATAGCATTTCCTTGGACTTTCACGCATTCCCGTAATCTGTCATACTGGCAAGAGAAACCATACAAAAACATACAGTCTCTCGTACCTTCTAACCTCGCTGGGGATGTATCGCTTACCCCACTACCCTGAGATAAGGGGCAACTTCACTGAGCTCAAGGCCGAATGGACCAACGGCATTTACAAGGAAATACATCTTGAAATATTATTCTCCCTGCAATTATTTTTTGGTTGTTGTTGTTGTTATGGTCTTCAGTCTTGAGACTGTATTGATGCAGCTCTCCATGCTACTCTATCCTGTGGAAGGTTCTTGATCTCCCAGTACTTACTGCAACCTGCATCCTTCTGAATCTGCTTAGTGTATTCATCTCTTGGTCTCCCCCTACGATTTTTACCCTCCACGCTGCCCTCCAATATTAAATTGGTGATCCCTTGATGCCTTAGAACGTGTTCTACCAACCGATCTCTTCTTCTGCTCAAGTTGTGCCACAAACTCCTCTTCTCCCCAATTCTATTCAATACCTCCTCATTAGTCGTGTGATCTACCCATATAAACTTCAGCATTCTTCTGTAGCACCACATTTAGAAAGCTTCTATTCTCTTCTTGTCCTAACTATTTATAGTCCACGTTTCACTTCCATACATGGCTACACCCCATACAAATACTTACAAAAACGAATCCCTGACACTTAAACCAATACTTGATATAAACAAATTTCTCTTTATCAGAAACGCTTTCCTTGCCATTGTCAGTCTACATTTTATATCTTCTCTACTTCGACCATCGTCAGTTATTTTGCTCCCCAAATAGCGAAACTCCTTTACTACTTTAAGTGTCTCATTTCCTAATCTAATTCCCTCAGTATCACCCGACTTACTTCGACTACATTCCATTATGCTCGTTTTGCATTTGTTGATGTTTATCTTATATCTTCCTTTGAAGACACTGTCATTTCTATTCAACTAGTCTTCCAAGTCCTTTGCTGTCTCTGACAGAATTACAATGTCATCGGCGAACCTCAAAGTTTTTATTTCTTCTCCATGGTTTTTAATACATATTCCAATTTTTTTTGTTTCCTTTACTGCTTGCTCATTATACAGATTGAATAACATTGGGGAGAGGCTACAACCCTGTCTCACTCCCTTCCCAACCACTGCTTCTGTTTCATGTACCTCGATTCTTATAACTGCCATCTGGTTTCTGTGCATATTGTAAATAGCCTTTCGCTTATTAATGTAATAGTTCGGTAATTTTCAAATCTGTCAACCCCTGCTTTCTTTGGGATTGGAATTATTATATTCTTCTTGAAGTCTGAGGGCATTTCGCCTGTCTCATACATCTTGCTAACCAGATGGTAGAGTTTTGTCAGGACTGGCTCTGCTAAGGCCGTCAGTAGTTCTAATGGAATGTTGTCTACTCCCGGGGCCTTCTTTCGACTCAGGTCTTTCAGTGCTCTGTTAAACTCTTCACGCAGTATCATATTTCCGATTTCACCTTCATCTACATCCTCTTCCATTTCCATAATATCGTCCTCAAGTACATAGCCCTTGTATAGACCCTCTATACATTCCTCCCACATTTCTGCTTTCCCTTCTTTGCTTAGAACTGGGCTTCCATCTGAGCTCTTAATATTCATACAAGTGGTTCTCTTATCTCCAAGGTCTCTTTAATTTTCCTGTAGGCAGTATCTACTTTACCCCTAGCGAGAGAAACCTCTACATTCTTACATTTGTCCTCTAGCCATCGCGGCTTAGCCATTTGGCACTTCCTGTCGATCTTATGTTTGAGACGTTTGTATTCCTTTTTGCCTGCTTCATTTACTACGTTTTTATATCTTCTCCTTTCATCAACTAAATTCTATATTTCTGCTGTAACCCATAGATTTCTACTAGCCCTTGTCTTATTACCTACTTGATCCTCTGCTGCCTTCACTACTTCATCCCTCAGGGATACCAATTCTTCTTCTACTGTATTTCTTTCCCCCATTCCTGCCAATTGTTCCCTTATGCTCTCCCTGAAACTCTGTACTACCTTTGGTTTAGTCAGTTTATACAGGTCCCATCTCCTTAAATTCCCCTCTTTTTGCAGTTTCTTCAGTTTTAATCTTTAGTTCGTAACCAATAGATTGTGGTCAGAGTCCACATCTGCTCCCTGGAAATGTGTTACAGTTTAATACCTGGTTCCTAAATCGCTGTCTTACCGTTATATAATCTATCTGATAACTTCCAGTATCTCCAGGATTCTTCCATGTGTACAACCTTATTTTATAACTCTTTTATGATTTTTATGGTAGTTAGCATAAAAACTACATTGTTCAGCAAGTTCTTTACGTTAGTTCGTGTTTTGAGGTTCGGCTGTTACTTGCTAGTGCGTACTGATATAAGATATGGCTCAGAACCACGGATCGCAGAAATACTTGATTCAGGCCGCAGTTTGACTAGCACTGTTCTAAAGAATCGCTGCACATAGAAACCCAGGCATTCACTGAAATACTTCCCACGGTCATCCGTCACCCTCCTAGCGCCAAGCCTACGGTCACAGATTGAACCGGTTTCTTCCTTAGCTCACGTCACTAAGATAATTCGGCTTTCTCCTCTTGCTGGTTGTAAAATAAAATGAAACTTTAATATTTAATTCAACAGAAAGAGGAATTATGGTGACGAGACCGAGACAGGACTTGTATGTATCTTACGTTTTCTATTTTTATGTTTCATGTACAATCCATGGGATGAGACAAGATATTATGGATTAAAAACGAGAGACCAACCGAATGGAGAAAAGCATAAACAAAAGAAGTTAATAATTTAAGACGAAAAGAAAGAAAAAGGAGAACTGTTATCCAGAATCTTCAAAGTGTTACTTCTTAAAGTAAGGACAACTGCTCTTTTTAGCTCATCTTTCAGGGGCATGCAGCCTTTAACATTAAGAATTTCGTCCACTCAACCAACAATTTTTAACTTCAAACAAAACTTCATTGAATTTTAAACACAAGACAGCTGATCTTGTGACACGTAGTATATAAAAGCGAAGTCCCATCACATTTTGGTACACATGGCACTTAATTATTGTATCAGATAAGTTATAATGTTAAGCAGTACTGCCGAATAGATTTTCCATCACATCATAATTTAACATATTTTAACATACATTTGTGTCATGGTAAAAGTACCGAGGAGAACTAAAATGGTTACAGAAGCCACATATTTCACAACACGATCTATAATTGCGCTCTGAAAGCAATACAAATATCTTAACTGAAAATCACTCACGAGAAGTTGATGTTCACACAGACAGTCTTTCAAATAATGTAATTATTCAAGCTGATGATGTTTCATTCGAAGTAAATGTTCCAATGGACGACACATTATGTGAATCGATAATTAATCAGCCAATTGTTCCAATTACAGAACTACTACGAAGTTTTTAAGATTTGGAAGAAATCATAAAATGTCTTAACATTGAACATCAGGCGAACATTAATAACACATTAGCTTAATTACAAAAGCAGTACATGCAACAACAAAGAATGTTGCAGGAACTAAAAAACATTACAGTCATTTAATAAATATGACTAGTAGATTCAACAAATTTTCACTGCTTTTCAATGCTTTAACTGATGAACTGGACAACTGAAGATGACCTATAGTGGTCTTCCAGAATCCATATATTGTATGTCTACAGAACAAACACAATTTGAAGATACTGTAAGAAAACTTAGAAAACAAAGTCGATATATTTGTCGAAGAGCTGGTGGCTAAGGTGCATAAACAATTTGATGATCAGTGCAACCTCATTGTTCATAACTTTTCACAATGGCTTCACACAAGGATGTATAATTAGATTCAGGATTAGAACGTGTCGTCAATGAACAAGTCACAACTGCTATATCCGAAATTGACCGTCACACTGTCTCAATGAGGTCAGAACTAGCACAGATTAAATCTACTAGAAGCAAAAATTTACCAGAATGGTGTGATCACGTTTCAATGCAAATCATAAGTGTGCAGAAAGAAATATCTACAGTTAGAGGAATAGTTCAGGGCACCCCACTAACTGATAATCAGACATGTGATAGCTACAGTATTCTTGCAGTGTATCACGTGACGTCCTGTAACAAAGAGATTTCCTTTCATTTATCGCCAAAACGCATAACGTATGAAGCAGAGGTTTCGTCCTCTCTATCCTCTATTCCACATGATGAACATTTCACATAGCACAGATGATTCCGGTTCTTTTTGCTGAATAAACATATTCCTCATCCAGTTGCGCGCACAGAGCCCTTAAAACTTGTGTTACCTCAGTCCTGGAATTAACAACAGGCTATATGCAGGGCGATGGCGCCCTTTTGGCAACTCAAATGGCAGAACAATCTGAAAGAGCATTTATATCAAAATACTAGACAATTTGTCTGCGGGAAGGACTCAGGACACAGGTTTTCAATCCTGAACCATTTCATGTTCAACAGGGTAGTCTCTGCAGATGTACTGAGACATACTTAGAAAAAAGTCACTAACGGGATGAGTCAACATCTCATAACGATGTGTTGACATTTCTGAAGGTGAAATTGCCTTTACACATTCACAAAAAACGATTATACATCCTGGATATAATCTAGAAATTTTTTTTCCAATTGTTGAATCCATGGACCAGCTGTACGAAGGCGTGATGGTCAATCACAACAACAAGATCTCTCCACACTCAATTCACCCATGTGCACAGAACCACAATTCATAGTGGCATAATGGCAATGCTGCCCAAGTGATGGTCACCACCTATTTCACCTAGTTAAGTTGCATAAGGTACTGACCACCACCCACTGTATCTGAATAGTGACAGAACATGATACAATAACGATGTCATCCTGCTCACCAAAGAAAGAGGAGTAGACTGTTTTATAGAAAAAGAGCAAAGGTTACTGGAATTCTCGTAATGCAAACAAGAAGCAAGAGAATATAAGCAATGCTCGCCAGAAAAATAACCCGATGCCATGGTCCACCTGACACTAGTTGGCAGAATCAAGTTACATCGACAAATATTACTGAAGGTATCAGTGAGCCACAGGTGCCTACCTACTGTGAGCCTTCATGAAGCTAATTCTGACCCCATTAAACCCTCCAATGATGATAGTGAGATGAATTGAGTATGGATCAAGAAATATGTTATAACAACCTACAATTTCAGTTAAGGTCATATCTGGGAAAATTGCTACTTCAATCATTATAAACACTGGAGCCCCTCTTAAAATTGTATTATAGCATTTGTTCTGCAAGAGTAGGCAGATAAACCAAGTGCTGAATTATTCAGTACAGAAATGTCTTTTAGCTAGAGCTCCAGGTGAAATGCGACAACCTTTATAGTGGCAGTCAGAGATGGTTGGTATGACAGGAAATTGAGTTATGAAGCGTCCATTCCAAATTTCAAGTTATCTTCTAATTGAATAGTTACTTTTCTGGACATAAAAAAATCGACTTTTCTTTTCGAACTCCTGTGGAACATGGTTAATACTACCAGGATTTCAAATAAAGTTCTTGAAAACCAACGGTGCACCTCAAATAATTCTTCAACTCTCTGTGGTAAAAGTGAGAATAACGGATGTTACAACCATGCCAAGGTAATTGAATTATGTTATTCAGTTTAGAACATATACTTCAGTTAATCAGAATGCATATGAAGTATTTACATGCATTTCGTGAAAAACAATGTTTGTATTACACGAACTTGAAGCCACAAGATTAATTATGAAGAAAATCTTACTCTATTCCATGGGAGAAACAGGAGACTGTTGCGAAGAGGTAAAACGAATACGTCACTGGAATGTCACTGAACAATTTCATTCCACATACTGTCATTCATAACTAGAAGAAGACAAGTCTAATGGCCCAGTTTGTAGAGTCATGGATGCACGTGCCAAACCCTACTGTTCTATTCACTTTTACTATACAAATCTATTGTTTGGGTCAATATGCGCCGACATAATGAAATGCTTAAAAGAAATTCTACTGACACATGCCTTTCGTACAGCTGTGAACCATCGACATTGTTGTATAATTACAGTATTTGTTACTGAAATTAGCGATAGCAATAACATTGATAATAATAATAATAATAATACACAGAACTTCACTAAAGAATATTTATTATTTTAATATTCATGCAGGGCATATTAGGAACAACCAATATTTGCACCAAAAAGTCATTCTCAACAACCATCTTTCCGTCTTCCCACATCACTTGCTTTCCTTCTTACTCACTGCAGTTTGGACACAATTAGGTGACACGTGTTTTGCTTACATGTTTATAACACTTTCCACACAACATGTTTGTTTTATCGTCACTGCTTGCAGGACAGAACTTAGAGCTTGCACGTCTAGTACAATTTCTTGTTGTTCGTGATTCAGCCACACCTGCCACTCCTTCAATGCCTTGGATGCTACTGACCATTCTCAAAATTTCTGCGGTTCTTGGAAAAAGCTTCCTTCATGCAATGTGCTCTGCAGCCAGTGACTTTCCGAGTACATCCTAAACTATTCTCCTTCTAGTCAATTTTCTTGCTTTTCAATTAGGGTCAATCGAATTCTACAAGACATACGCACTTTAAGCAGGATCATCAAGAATGTTGTAGAAAATTATAATTGGCCGTCTATTGGTTTTTCGTTTGCGTGTATATATTCCTGTTAGTTGATCGAGTGTGTCTACAGGCCCTTTGGTTGAATTATAATCTAAAATCACCTTTGGCTTCTTAACAGCCCCGTCACATACTTCCCCACCATGATGGAGAGTGCTCATTACTAACACATTCTTGTCTCTCTTAGGAATATAATTGACCAACGTAGTGTCATTTATGAAGTAAGTTGAAGAGCTATGAACTCCTTGTTGGTCATAATTTGTGGAACTCTGGCTTACTTTTGTGTGAGGTTCCCAACATTGTCAGTTTCCTTTTCAGGAGCAGCCGTCCCAAATTGTATGAAGTTAAAAGAACTGTCACGTGTTACATTCCGAGCTCATAAACCAGAGGTAAGATCAGCAACTACTCTCATTTCCTGTTTTTTTTTTCTGATGCCGCTCCATTCTCCTTTCTTGTACCTGTATATATTTGGGCTTTCAGTACATACGAAGATTTTTCGTCCGACAGATTCCATATCTTGATCCCATACTTTACCAGTTTGCTTGGGAGGCACTGCTTGAATTGACAGCTGCCTCTAAATGCTACCAGCTGCTCATCGACGGCCACATATTCCCCCGAAATTGTATAGTTTAGGAAGGACTTCTAACCACTTCTTCCAGATACTGCGAATTGCGGCTAGTTTATCAGTGTGTCGTCTTTAGTCTCTTTTGGATTTCATATCAAACTGCAAGACGCACGATATTTTACAGAATGTTTCTACCGACATGGTTTCTTGAAATGTGTTGCACCCAGTATCCCCATCCTATAAACTTTTCGAAGATTGCGCATGTGATCTATACACCCGCGAGGAACAGGAATACTAAGTATGCATGAAAAAGAGAATCATCAATGGTTGTCCATTGTTTACCATATACTCGTTGTCCCACAGCATTTGATACCTTTGTTATTTCATTCTGAAATAGTGTAGAAATACTTCAAATGAACTTTTTACATCACATATTCTTCTGCCTACATACCTGGTAACTCCCGTGGTACTCCTGACGACTTGCTAATCCTGTAGGCGGGAGTGTTGTGCTGTTGGTTGCAAATGCCATTCTAAGTGCCCGTTTTTAGAAATAGAAGTTTTTAGACTACTTTGAACAGACTGCGGACTGTCGTCGATGTCATCAGAACGCTAGCTTCCAGATACATTATTGTCCTGATCTTCGAACTCGGTAACTGATACTTCTTCTCTTAAGCTACTTACTAATTCTTCCAAATCAGCGTCAGTAAATGATGTAATCGCCATGATGTCACAATTCAGACTGATCGCAAACGATAGAGAACACAAACTGAGTAGAAACAGTAGATAATTCGAACAGTTTTCAAGTCGTAATGACAAGGCCATCGTTGTAAACGCTGCGCTTTTGTTGACTTGTTGAATGTTGAATGTGAGTGTAAACAATGCAAGTCATTACTTCTATAACATACGAGACAGCCAGAAAGTATTTGACTCTACAGTAATCATATTAATGTTGGGTTACATTCCCCCGGACGTTAAGTATGTTACTCTGAAGGTTTATGGGCAGGCAACTAAAATATTTGAAATCTCGTTTAACCACATACTGCCCTTGCATTTTCAAAGTCACCAAATATCATTACGTTGATTTGATGTTAAAACAATAATAAACGAAATTTATAACAATCTCGAGTCATACAGATCCGAACAGAACAGCAGCGTTAAACAAATGCGTTTGCCTTAAATGTTTGTTAACGAACTGAACTAGAGATCTTTCCTATAAGATTTATCAAATACAGTAACAGAAGCATGCACCTACGCTTTTTGATCAGGAAGTATAGAAAATAATATTTCATCACGCGAGTGTAAAAAAAGGTTAATTTTCTCTCTATATGGTTTCGACGGATTGCTTAAGTATGGACGAAAACTTTTCCTACGTTGAAAATGGAAAAATGTCTATTTCAGTCTAATTCTCTTCTATAAGCACAATAATACTGGAGTAACTTAGACGCTATTTTTTATGCGAGGCGGCTATTATTTCCATTAATGGTGTCGCTTGTTGCGGACGGAATTTCTTGTTTGTAATCAGGCGATCGCATACCACACTGTCATTAATTATCCCTTGTATGTCTCATCATATCTTTTTTATTTCTTCTCGTGTTTGTGTTCTTTCTTCAGGGATACCCACTCTCTGTTTAATCTGTCAATCGATCTCACTCTGTATGAGGCACAATGCCTTTAGTATTCCAGTATTTTAACTTCAATCAACATAATGAAACTTTTCACTCTGCAGTGGAGCACTTCTTGGCAGATTAAAACTGTTTTCCGGACCAACACTCGAACTCGGGACCTTTTCTTTTCGCAGGAGAGCCTTTGTGAAGTTCTGAAGGTAGGAGACAAGGTACTGGCAATAGTAAGGCTGTGAGGAGGGGGCTTCAGGTGGTAGAGCACTTGGCGGCGAAAAGCGAAGGTCTCAAGTTCGAGTCTTGATCCGGCACAAGATTTTAATCTGCCAGGAAGTTTCAATCAACATGTCCGTCAATTTTGTATGGATGGTATTCAATTTTCTTTTATTCTCATTGAAGGCTATTTCTCTAATATCCACTGATGTATTAGATATGCTGTTATGCTAAATAACATATCAGTGATCCCCAACAGTAAACAGATTTGAAAGGTACAGAAAATTCAGACACTACCTACAGACACAGAGGAAGGATGCCATTTTTAACACGACGCCAGTGATTTGTACGCCTGTTCAAGAAATCAGTCGTTTTCATGCTTAATGAAGGTGTACTCAGTTCCATACTTACCTTGACTGTATTATGTAGTTTCAATTTTGATTGTATCTCCCTCCCTCCCTCCCTCTCTCTCTCTCTCTCTCTCTCTCTCTCTCTCTGTCTCGACAGCCAAAACCTCCTCAGTGGGAAATTAGTTTTGGTTTGAGACTCAGAAAGGCTTTCTTGCAATCAAGAAACTAAAAAAAGTGACTGAAACAGTTGAAACATAGTATTTCACATCTAACCAAAAACTCGTACAGGTAAGGATTGACAGTCGTAAGCGAATAACAGCGTGGTATATTTTTTATCATGTGTGTGTGCTAAGGATCGGATCAGGATCTTCTGAAGTTACTGGCTTTGTGCACATTGTCGAGTTCCTTGATGAACTATTCAGAGTATCTGAAATATGTATCGAGCATATGCAACGCTTCCATACCACTAAAGAGCAGCGTCCTGTGATGCTTATACAAGTGACTCCTTGCATTATGGTTTCAATAGCAGCGAACGCAAATTAGTGTTTGGCAATGAATTAATCTAACAGAATCAAAAGCCTGTGAGCGGGTATAGTACATTGAACAAAGAGAGTCTGAACAGATTTACGAGAGCTCCTGTAGCAGCATTAGCAAACGTGGCTTGCGAACGATGTGCTTTGTAATGCGGATGCAAACTCAGTTAACAGAGAATCGTGTATTACAATGAGTTCTGTGCCTCCGAGACGTAGAGAGACCGGGAGAAGCACCTGCGACATTGGGAAATACGTACGCGTGAGGTACACAGAAACAGCAAGTGTGTTCTCCTGTATGTTTGTAACATTTTGTAACCTCAATGAGCTTCTTAAGAAGTATAGTAATGTGTACTTTATCATTGATATGGACATTGGGATACGAGCAGTGCCACGGACGTATGATTCCACAGGAAGATGGTGAAAGTTCTTTCGAACACGTTCTGGACGAGATGACACAGGATATTATCAGGGCGTACTTTGGGAATTACAAATGCATGGCAACAATTTCTGATTCGCCTTATGCCGTATGGGACAAGACAGCGTCGCTAAGGGCCAGGATGACGTTTGTGTTAAACGGCAAGGACGATGGTGACGAGCAGCTGTTGGTGTCCGCTTTGGATGCGGACTGCCTGGACTTCGTCATTAGGCATGCCGACGCCTCGGTAGCTGTCGATGCTTTGCTGTCTGCGTCGCGCCGAGCTGTTCGTCGCGCCAGGCTCCGCCTCCTGCTGCTGCCGGTGGATAGGGACCATCCCGTCAACGCGAGCGACGTCTTTGGTCTCCCAGACATCAAGCTCGTCCCTGATATCCTGGTGGCCAGGACAGTGGATGAGGGAAACAGGTTAACAGTCTTGCCAGTCTGTTTTACTTACTCTGACATATTACTAAGCCATTTAACTGTGTTGATCACAAAATATTGGTCCAGAAGTTGGACCATTACAGAATAAGGGGGGGGGGGGGAGGCGGGGGGGTAGCTCACAATTGGTTCACCTCTTACTTTAGCAACACGCAGAAAAAAATAATTATTCACAATGTTGGTAAGGGCTGTGGTGTGGGATCTGAGTGGGGTACTGTCAAGTGCGGGGGGTGCCCTATCGATCAGTGTTGGGGCCGCTCCTGTTCCTTATTTATATAAATGATATGCCCACTAGTATTATGCGTAACTCTAAAATATTTCTGTTGGCTGATGACACTAGCTTGCTAGTAAAGGATGTTTTGTGCAATATTGAGTCGGTTTCAATTAGTGCAGCACATGACCTCAGTTCATGGCTTGTAGAAAATAAACAAACGTTAAATCACAGTAAGACTCAGTTTTTACAGTTTCTAACACACAATTCAACAAAACCTGACGTTTTAATCTCACAGAAAGGGCATATGATTAGTGAATCTGAACATTTCATATTCCTAGATGTTCTGATAGATAGTAAGCTGTCGTAGAAAGCCCACGTTCAGCATCTTGTTGGAAGACCTAATACTGCCATTTTTGCTATTCGAACGGTTTAAAAAGTGAATGATTCTTCGACACGTAAATTAGTCTACTTTGCTTATTTTCATTCACTTATATCGTATGGTATTATGTTTTGGGGTAACTCTTCCCATTGTAGAAGGGTATTTTTGGGTCAGAAACGGGTGGTTCGTGCAAGAAGTGGTATGAGTTTACAAACCTCTTGTCGGCCTCTGTTCACGAGTCTGGGTATTTCGACATTGGCCTCTCAATATGTATAATCCTTATTGACGTTTCTTGTTACCAAAATTAGTTTATTCCCAAGAATAAGCAGCTTTCACTCGGTTAATACTTGGCAGAAATCAAACCTCCATTTGGATCGGACATTCATAATTCTTGTGCAAAAAGGTGTGCAGTATATTGCTGCATCCATTTTCAATAAGCTGCCACTCGAATTCAAAATTCTTTGCAGTAATCCACACGCTTTCAAACCGAAACTGAAGAGTTTCCTCATGGATCACTCCTTCTATTCTGTCGAGGAGTTCCCTGAAAAATTAAGCTGATTCTTATTGTATTCCCGATATCGTTTACTTAAAGTTATGGACTCTTTTTTTTTCAGGTTCATGAACATTTATTTTTATCTGTTATTACTTTTGTGTTGTAAGTTCATGTACTGACACGTTCCATGACCTTCGAGATTTGCTCTTCAATTTCGTCCTAAGTAACTTCACGTGTAAATAAAAAAATAAAGATTAATTTTACTTCTGGAGACGAAAGTAGTAGTGAAACAGTTAATTTTTTATATTCTGACACATTCATAAATAGCATTTCAGATTCCCGACTCCGACCATCTTGAGTGACCATTTAGGATCTAAAAATTAAAATTAAAATATTGTGTGTGGTTACGGTGTCACACGTACAAGGGAGTTGCTTTTATTGCACCAGCTCCTAATTTGCATCACTGCTAAAGAGTTCCTACCTGTTGCACTAGCTGACATTTAGTGAGGTCAAGATAACTACATGCTTCTTACAGGCATACTGAGAGCGTTGATGAGTAAGTGGCCTTAGAGGTTGGGTCGATTTTAAAGGATTTCCACTTCATGGGGTTTTGGTACAGCAACCAGTATGCAGAATGTGGTGAAAACAACAGCCTTGGCTACAGAATTAATTGTATTGCCTTATGTGTCAGTGGGACGCGTTTCGCCTTACACAAGGAATCGTCAGACTTACCTACATTAATTACAACAGGATTACAAAGGGTTGATCCTAACTTGCGACTGGGAGATTACAAAATTTTTGAAAATTATCATTATTCTGTTGGTCAGTGGATTTTGGGTGCCATTGATACGGCACCGGCAAAAATAGACTACCCACCTTACCTGCAGTGTGGCCCACTTTAACGTTACAGTGCATGTACTCTCGAACAACAATAGATGCTGAAAACCGACCATCACGGGTATGAACGTAGGGCAGGAGCTCATGAAAGTAAATACTATGACACATTCTAAAACGTAAGCAAACATTATTTTCAACACAGACTTTAGTTTTTATTGTTTTTTTAATTGTCATCCTGCATTACATTTTAGGTAACCAACAAAAAGAATGACTTCGATTGCTTCTCAATACATAAGTTACATTGCAGAGCGAAACTGACTCTTGAAATAAACAAAACGCGCCGCTGTCGCACGTTCAGAACGTGAACCCCACGTTTGCTTGTAATCGCGATGTGATTTACTTACTACGATGCGACAAACGCTTTGCTTATTGCCAGTTACACTGTTATTAAGTGGACTGGAAACACTACAGATGTCCAAACACATACAAAGAAAAATAAGGAAAGGACATGCTCTTTGGCCCTTTATTGACCTTTATTGCAGTAATAAAATGGACGTAACGGTAGTGAAAAACCGAATATCACCGGCCAGGTTAAATACAGCTAATGGATGACCAGGGATCTGACGGAGCCGTTATGGGAGGTTGTACGTATTTGTGTGACTGGATATCTGTAGTGTTTTCAGTCCATTTAATAACAGTGTAAATATAATAAGTACAGTGCTTGTTGCATCGCTAATACGCGCAACGTGGGGTTCACACTTACGTCTCGGGAAGGGCAATTGCGGCGCCTTTAGTTTATTTCAAGTGCCATCACTCTGAAGTGTCTCTGAATGGAAATGACATATTCCTATGCAAATAACGTCACTCTTTTCGCGATTTATCATGTTATTGATTACATAATAAGTAATACGGGGATCCCTTTCAAAAACAACGTAGGTTTGATTTGGAGATAATATATACTTAAATTTAAGAATATCTCATAGTATTTACTTTCAGGAAGCCCTGCCTTACACTCATACCCGTGAAAGGGACATAGTTTACAAGCTTGGTATAATTTATTTAGACAGTGGTACGAAATAGGAGATCGCTTGCTAATTTGTACCGGTTGTCGATGTTCGTAAAATTTAGGACAGTGTATTTATTTTTCTCTGTATGAGCTATCAAAAACTGCATCCTGATGTTGAACATGGCATTGGTTAAATGATTTTGTAACTTAATTGTTAGGCTATAATAAATTAAAACCCCCAAAGAAGAAATTTAGGCCACTTTCTTATACGAAGTTACATCTACTTCTGCATTTGCCGCTAATGAATACAGAATATGAAAACTGCTTACTGATTTTAAAAGAAGTTACAGACGAGAATGATTTTCACCCTAAAATTGGAAAACGTATATACGCCTAAAAAATTATAAGAAAAGCTGCAGCACGTAAAAGCGCTAAATACAACATAAAATATGCTAGTGTGAAATATAATATTACCTCATTCGATAAAATTTAGCGAATAATTCGGGTAGAAAGTGGCAAACTTTCATTCGGGCAGAAAGTGGCAAACTTGCAATTAAAACAGTGGACAAATTAAAATTTCCTTCCCGACACGACATACATAAAGACGGCAAATACGACGTGTTTCAATTCAGACAACTGTGATGAGCATTATGTAGGCCAAACGATATGAAAATTACTGACGCCTTAGAAAGACCATACATATACTAGGAACAAGGCATCATTACGTCTCTACTTCTCATTTAATTAGCGTATCTTTACGAACACGGATGAAAATCTAAAAATGTTGCGCGTGATCGACAAGGGACATAATTTCGACACAAAAGAAGAGCTAGAAATTTGGTAGAGTAAACGGGAACCTATCGTTTAAAACACTGAATGAACGAAAAGACGCGTTTTTCAACGTATGCGATGACCTTCTGCTCGGGAAAGCTGCTCAACAAACCACACACACCTGGAGCTCCGGAGAGCCCGTTCTGCTACTGACGCTTGCTAGAGTCGACTGAGTGGGATGTAAACAAACCAAGAGTCGAACAGATATCGTTCTCTGGTTGCCACTGCCCAGCTGATCAGCAACATTTTACGAATTTGTATAACATTTATATTAAAGTTAAGGACGTATAAGGAGCTCAAGTACTAGTTAAATGTTTGATTTTCATCTATTTATCGAAACAATACGAACCTCCAGCGGGTATTTGTTATGTTTTCCAAGCGCGGATTATTTTCTCGTAGACAAAACATTCAACACTTCATTAGTTTCACTAACAGTGTGGAGACAATAAAACGGTAAATCATTCCAACCTTGTCCTCTCGCACATGTATATTATATTGTTGATAAACTTAAATTTTTCAACGTGTTAAGATCGTTAACGTCCTCAGATGCTAGTGATAAAGAGTCTTCAAATTTTTTAAAGTCATGCCACAACTGAGCTTATTGTACGATACTTCTCGCATTTCCATCCGCTCATTTCTTTGGGACTGTGGATAACATTCAGCCGCATGTCCGACTGTATGACCCGATTCTGAATCAATATACATATTAACATGAGCAATTTGAGAAATTGTAGGAGAATGTTATCCATCTCATCTGTCCTGTTTGATCACAAAATGTGAAGCTGTGTAAGTATCTGACATTAATAGTGTGTACTTCAAATCTTTCAACGATACCCATGTCTTCTTCTTTCGTGTCAGCTGAGAATTCCCCCCACTCATTAGAGGTCCGCAAAGTACTCTATCCAGCCACACACTCTGTCTGTACGTTTGACAATGGAACACATCTTGTACTCATTTCGTTGTCAATTGTTCTTTTAATTTAAAAGAACATTATTTTGATCTTTCTGTATCATAAATTTATCCTTCCGACGGCAAATTTCTATCCAATCGTTAATATTTTCCTTGTAGGCATCAGAATTTCGCTTCGCTACAGTTGTTATTAATTTCATCCCATAGTGGCTTACATTGCTTCATTTTTCTTTGTACTTTACATCTTTGTATTTCCTACTCTCAACGATAAATTGAAGCATTTTTTTCTGTCATATAAGTCCTCTTCGCAGTTACCATTTTGTTCTTGTAACCTCTGTTAACTGCCTTTTACAGGTTATGACCATTCATTTTCAGCTAAACTGATTAGAAGTGATTGTATGCATTATTTTCAGACATCTTCAAATACACATCATCAGTACTTCAATATCCCACTTGACTAAACATTTAATCTTCCTTTACATACTCTTAAGTGTCAGATTTTTCTTAAACATTGCTAAATATTGACCTGAGTCAGTTTATGCTACTGGATATAGCTTGCAATTCAATATCTATCATAATGATGTAATCTTACCACCGGTAACTCCTTGTGTGTCCAAGTTTTTATCTTGGATGTCTCTGTTCCATAATAGCTGAATTGTGTGTTATTCATTACAGACACCCTCAAAGAACTTGTGAAAGAGAAAGGAGGAGTGGACAAAAGTTCCCCTAATCCCCGTGGGACGGAAAACTGCTGGCCAAGACTGGGGAATCAGGAATGACAGGCATGAAGATTCACAAAGCAGTGCAGACTGTAATCTCCCCCCTGCTTCCATCTATTGTCCACATTTTATAATGATTTGAGAGCGAAGATCGCACTTTCTAGTTTACTTAGCTTTTCATGTAGGGTTGTTTCCAGTTGTTCTTGTCTATGGGTCTGGTTCTTCAAGCTGAAAGTGTCACGTTTTAGATCCTCACGGTTGGATGGAGCTAGATAAATTTGTTGTTGCCGTATTTTTGTTTTTAAGTTAATATATTTTCTCACAAAGTAGTATATCATACACTCTTTTGATTTTTCACATTAACAAAGCCGAAATTATATTGTTCGCACAAAATACAAGAATACGTCCTATCACATCGGAGGCATACTAACTACTCTTTCACTCTTGCGCAAAATTCCATGGGTTTACAATTTCTCTTAACAAATGATTTTCTACTATTTTCTGTTTCATTAAGACTTTCGATTATTACTTCATAAATTAGTCCAGAAATAAACATACTAGCCAGCATAGCCAACAATAGAAATATTAAGTGTGCCACTAGGTCGCAATTTCAGATATTTCTAAAAAAAAATAATTTTAACTGTATATTCAGAACTAGAACTTATAGATTATAACAGCAAGATTAAGTATTTTATAAACTATTTCATTTTCATAGACATTAGCATGAAATATAACATGTCTTGTAAAAAATTTTATGATACTTTTCAGAAAAGCAACGAAGATAATTCTCATCTGTCAAAAATTGGATACATAGTACTGGTATCGACTATTACTGTTGAGGAAAAATATTGCTAGAGACGGATGTCCCGTTACAATACCCTGTATTTAAGACATAATGTTTAACAACAGCAAATGTTGTCTGCAGTCGAAAAATGTCTAGTGAAAGGGCGGGGAGGGGTGACCATGACAAAAATTCAGAAAAAAAACAATTAAAAGTGTAATACTCTGTGAGTCAAAGCATGGAATGTCAGGAACATGAATAGACAGGAAAACTAGAAAATCAGGAAACCCAAATGCACAGTCTACATACGTCAGTGAAGTGTAATGGGAACAAAAATTTCTGGTAATAACAAAACGAGCAGAATATAGTATAAAGGGAGTAGAACTCGTTAAGAATAGGAAAGCGCGGCAAAGAGTGGGCTATTGCTATCCATTCATTAGAACTGACAGTAGCCCAAAGCAAAATACAGAAGTGGAGTGAATATGTCAAACATGGTACATGAAGGAAGAGAGAGTGTGTCTGAGGGAATTAATCGGGTAACGTAATAAAGGGAAATGAAAATACGCGAATTGTGGTTGAGTGGGCACTATTATTGAAAAAGGAAAAGATGGCAGAATTACAGAAGAATACAGGCACAGCAGCTGGAATAAATTTGACCTTCATATTCAGTGTGTCACTAGGTTTCATTTTGAAAGTGTTTTTCATCCTGTCCTACTTCATTGATGCTTCTATGCCACATCTGTTTTCACAAATAACTTCGACTCCACACTTCTGTTAAATTTCGAGACTAGTTCATATAGCTGTTACCGTATAAAGTAGTGTTCCAAATTCCCTTTTTTCCTGTTTTGTATGCTTTGAAACTCTCCAGTCTGAGTATCATAGCAATTCATTTGTAAATTCGATATTCATTTGTTGAGCGTGCCAGGTTTCCTTTTTCAAGACTACAGCACACACTTCTCTTAGTCACAGTTTACAGTGTCGTTTACGAAAAATGTGCTTTAAATAGGCAAAATTCATATTCTTGTGTACATTCTCAAAATTATTTTCCGTCTTTTGCAAATAAAGCTATTTGGATACTTCACGAACGATTGATAATCATTTTTGCGATTGAAATACAGAGCAACGAGGCTCAGTCGGCAATCTCATCTTGCATCACCAGCTTCAAGCTGGTGACAGTAAAATTTACAGGTCAAGCGACATGGCGGGACGAGCTGGTGGTGGCGAGGTGGTACTCCGGGAGCGGCTTAGACCAGCCACTGGCTGAGCCGTTTCCATGTAGACTGACAAACTTGGAGGGCCGCCAGCTGATTTTCGCGACTCTTCACTATCCTCCATACGTCGTACTGGAGGGCGCTCCAGGAATCCTCGACGGCACAGAGACCCGCATTCTTAGCGAATTCATCAACAAGGTAAGTAAGCAAAGTCTACAACTACACGAAGATCAGGTTTTAATAGACCGCAACTGTAATTCAGTTCTTCCGTAGTTCATGGCAATTTCTTTGTTTATGCTACGTTCCAACGGTTCAAATGGCTCTGAGCACTATGGGACTCAACTTCTAAGGTCATCAGTCCCCTAGAACTTAGTACTACTTAAAACTAACTAAGGCCATCACACACATCCATGCCCGAGACAGGATTCGAAACTGCGACCGTAGAGGTCACGCGGTTCCAGACTGTAGGGCCTAGAACCGCTCGGCCACCCCTTCCAGCTTATTCTACGTCTAACGCTTGAAACGTCCCCTTTGAACAATTATACACGACTGTGCTTAAACTGACACACAATATTTTTAGCGCAACGCAATCTGACTTTCAATAATCCCTACAAGAGAATGGCCCTAACTAACATTAACCTATACGTTTCACAAATCACTTACCTCACAAAAATCTTCGTTACTCAAGCTACTGCAATACAGCGAGCGCCACTTCTGCCAGCTAAATAAAAGAAGGCACTAACTACTGACAGGCATAGTTAGCGAATGAAAGATTTTAATACAGAACAAACACTGTATTTACCTTAAGAGTCATAAAAATATATCAGTCCATGACATCCAGTCTTACAAATTTCAAAATTCCGCCATCTCTCTCCCCACATCCACCACTGCTGGCAGCTCACCTCCAACTGCGCAACGCTACGCGCTGTTAGCATCCAGCTGCTGCTGCCCAACACTACAATGGCAGACAACAATGCAAACCAGCCACAGACTGCACACGGCAACGTTACCAATAAGAAAACCTAAACAGCCTACTTACACGTTCTCAATTATCCTTGCTACTTATTTCAAAATTCATCCCCCTCAACGATTTTTATTCCATATAAAGGATATTACAACATCTAGTTGTGAATATCGAAGCATATTTTCTAGAAATTTGCTTTTCCTTATGGAAAGGGTCCTGTCTTGACGATTTTTTTTTGCCCTTCTCCGTTCAGACTTCTTCTTGTCCGAATGAATCTTTCAATTTTCTAGACCCATTAACAACGCTTAACACAATTGATCTCCACTCAGTAACTTAACTTTGCGATTTTCTAAACGTTGGTGTTATTATTATTATTATTATTATTATTATTATTATTATTATTATTATTATTATTATTATTATTATTATTATTATTATATGCAGATACTTACTTTTGTTGCCCTCGGAAAAAAACAGGCTTATGGACGAGGTCATTTTATTGACAAGTTACTTGGCACGGTTTGCATCATTGTTAGGTGTATAAGGCAACAAAATTAGAACAGATGGAACACGCATGTCAAAGTAAAGGCTGTCAAAACAGTCACAGTCTACTCACAGTGTGCCTCTGCCCTCTGACGACAACGCATGCGTATATTCTCGTATGAAAGTGATCATGAAGGTGCCGAATGGCATCCTCCAAAAGAATGTCCCGAGCATCTTGCTCCTTTTCCTTGCAGTTCAACAATGGTTGTATCAGTTTCTGGAGAACGAGTAACTTCCCGCTTTATAATGTCCACTCAGAAAAAGCACGTTGTGTCTTCCCAGCGGTGTGTAGACCTTCCTGTCGAAGAAAGTGCAGTAACACAGGAATGAAATCCTGTCCAATGTGGTCAGCACTGGTTGCTTTACCCTGAAGAAACATCAAATGTGATCGCGAGCGATAAGTGCTGGCTACGCGTGCAACAAAATCTGAGGTGGAGCCTGTGTGCCGAAGGTGAATGCGGGATAGACATATCATCTAGTCTACGCCACACACGTGTATGGCCATCACTCGCTTATAGACAGGAACTACTTTCGTCACTGACGATCACAGAACGCCGTTCCACTCTCGTGTCAACTCTTTCACTTGACCAAAGTAACCATGCCTGGATTATGATATTGAGGGTGCACCTAATCTAATGAAAGGCTACATGCAATTCAGGAAGTAAAGGAGAAGGCATGTGACACGTTGCCACTTAGAAAAGTGGAACATACAAAAAAGATAGACAGATAAGGAAGAATGTGGGAGAAAGGAATAACGCCACTTGAAGCAGTTACTGACGTGACGTGGAGAAATCATAAAAGAGGTGTCGCAAATACAGCTGATAAAGGCGAGGATTCAATAAGACATAACAACGCAGCTATGGACTGGATATCTGAGTTAGTGATGAACGAAAGAAACTGCAAAAAAAAAGAAAGAAAGTTAATGCCACAATATAGGTCACTCATAAATGAAATTATCCGGAAAAACTGCGAAGCTAATGAAAACGTGGATGAATATGTGAAACAGATACAAAACTGTATCTCGGTGACCTAGACACTCCACACAGATAATGGAGTACAGAGTAAGAAGTACAAGAATTAGAAATTTCAAACGTAAGTGAAAACTGGGATACGGGTAAGAAGTTGATGTACGAGATACGCTATTCATTTGTGAGACTCAAATTCCTATTCACGAATTGGGAAAGAATGTATGTCTAGGTGTAGATGCAGACTCACAGGGCAGAGCTGGAATTATGCAAGCTTTTAATCAAAGCAGAACTACCTGATGAAATTTCATCATTTTTAATAGACTATAATTACTGCAGTTCCAAAGACAACAAAATAGGATGGGTGTGACAATTAGCGCTCACGCAACAATTGTCTTAAGATAACTCAAGGCGAAAGCGAAGTAGTTTAAATAAGAGGGAATCAATTTAGTTTCTGTAGTTTTATATCAAATACGTTACAGGGAACGAGACCTGCGTCGTACTATCCTCCCCGTTGATGATTAAAACAAAAACAGTGTGAAAGGAATGTTCGTGAGATGGCTCGCAAAGTTCATACAAACCGTTTACCTCAAATAGTATGTATGTCACCAAATGCAATCAGAAATTTTCACTTTTTCATAGAATTTTTAAAGTTGTCACTGTAATAGAAAAGCCTGAAAGACCGAAAATTACTATTCTTTACAGCGATTTTCATTATGTTTACCTCGCTACAATGGAAGCAAACATGGGACAAACTTAAATGAAAGATCTTCATTTCTTTTACTGATCCCGAATATCAAAATTCCTGTACCAACTCTTTTATATAATTCTAAAGCCTTGTTGGACATACATTTCTCTGTAATAAGTAATACATATATTTTATCAAAACGAAATAATGTACTAACAAACACATTTCATCAAAGGGAAACACTATAAATGTGACCCAGTCGTCATTTTCAATGTCTTATCAGGTCGAAAAACTTTTTATTTTGAGAAAAGACCTCGCCTCAAAATCAGAGAAGCTCTACCACGTAAAAGTAAAAAAAAAAAAAAAAAAAAAAACTGTAGAAAAGTAAGTAAAATTAATACCGAAAATATCCATAAAACTAATATCTTTCCATGAACAAATGTTTTCTATGTTCAGATTGATACTTATTCACAGTACTACAAAGGCTCCATGTCGGTGAGATAGTTTACTACTCAGAAAGTCAATTTACAAAATGTAAAGCTCTTTGCCACACTCATTGTGGCTTACTGTAATTCCATATAGCGCTTACGTTATCCTCCTTTTTCTAGGGACAGTTTTCCGAAAATGTCATGAGACAATTTCACAGCCACGTAAAGTCAGCACCCGACCATCCCTGCCTTTTCTTGCTTGACAATCACGATTCGTCATTGTCAGTGCAGGTGTTAAACTTCTGTAAAGACAATGGAGTTCTTTTGCTGTCTTTCCAAGCGCCGCCTACGGCCCCTAGACATATTTGTTTGTGGACAATTCAGGAAATACCACTTTACAGCTGTAGACAACTGGCTAATTAGCAACCATGGGAAAACTTTAACAATTTATGACATTGCTAATCTAGTAACTAGTGCCTTTGGATATGCCATGACACCACGTAATATTGTGGCAGGATTCAACGCTTCAGGGATCATGTCGTATAACCCAGATATTTTTAAGGAGGTAGATTTTTTGTCAGTGCTTGTAACTGATAGTCATCTTTCTACAACACCAGAGAGCCAACAACCTTCTACGTTAGCAGGAGACGAACAGCCTTCTGGAGAAGTCCATCAGCCTCCTAAATCCACAGAAGTCAATCAACCTTCTACCTATGGAGGCGTTTAATATCTTTCAACATAGGTATTAGCAGACATCACTGAAAAGGAGTCATCACTTGTCACCATTGGCCATGGAGCTATCTCTCCCATTGTTACGCCAGAACAAATTCGCCCTCTACCAAAAGCTGGAGAACGTAAAACAAGCGGTAAAGACAAACAACCCTTAAAGTCCTGCATTATTACAGTTACTGCTATAAAAAAATGAAATAGAGAAAGATACAAAGGGGGGAGAGAGAATGAAGTCCATTAAGACAGAGAAAGGCAAATTAAAACCAATGAAGTTATTTGTTTGCGAACAAAGAAACAGCACGACAAGCCAAGGATAAAAAGCGTGAAGGCTAAAAAAAGAAACATGAATCAGACTCTGACGAGGACCCTTTTTGTTTGGTGTATCTTAAAGCTTATTCTTCATCCAAACCGGGTCAAGATTGGACACTATGTGTTTGCGGCAAGAAGTTAGCGCACATAGCTTGTGGAGAGGACAGCTCATTCTTTTTTTTTTTGTCATCAGTCTACTGACTGATTTGATGCGGCCCGCCACGAATTCCTTTCCTGTGCTAACCTTTTCATCTCAGAGTAGCACTTGCAACCTACGTCCTCAATTATTTGCTTGACGTATTCCAATTTCTGTCTTCCTCTACAGTTTTTGCCCTCTACTGCTCCCTCTAGTACCATTTTACACTTGGGTTAAATGCCAGTCACACCCATGTTTCTCTTCAGAATCGGAATGACTTGCCACTACTAAAGGCCTGTGAGACTATCTAAAAATATTTTATAATCTTATTTTTAAACGTTTGTTTAAAAAAGTTATTTTTTGTAAAACTAATAAACTTATTAGAACAATGTAAAAATCCATTATATTCACTTTTAAATATATCTTTAGAATATTAATTTTTGGTTTTAATATATTTGTACATTTTAAAACAATAAAACCCTTTCCTAATACTTGTTTTGGTACCATTATCCTGAATTCTGACACCATACCAGCTGCTGAAAAGCGTTTCAACTTTACCCATAACTGCATCAGTTTGACCCAGACTGGGTTAAACTGATACCTCTGGTAAAGTTTGCAAAATATTTTCTAGACACCACAGATTTATTTTTATAAAGCTTTGAGAGAAACCATCTGATTGCCAAATAATTATACCTTATTACGTTGCATTTGCTTCAGTACATTTATAGAGAAAAAATACAAAAACCCGAAAGTAAAAATCATATCAACTAGACCCAGTCTCCACTATCACAGTTTTTTTAACTCTGTAGTTCAGTCTTCGCAAACCTTAATTTTTCCCATGCCTTTAGAACACATTCTCCCCACATACACGGAGCTTCCCAGTTTCCCTAACAAAATCTTTCTTCAGTTCCTCTCTTAGTTACATCTACAACTTCAAACAACTATTAATGCCACCCACCTTAAATTACTTATCATCAGAAGAAAGGTCACTTTCTTCCAGTCCCTGTATGTCAGGAGTTGATACATATCAAGAAACCTTTTTCTTTTCTTCATCGTGTTTCTTTGCACTTGAGCCTTCTTTGAAATATTTCTTTACGTAACGATGAGATCAGAAATGCTTCTTAGCGCTGTTTGATGGGAAGTTGAGATACCAAAACCCTGCTCAGTTTTAAAAGCAGTCTGCCTCAACTCAGTATTCAGTCTTGCGTTGCTATCATTTTCATTGCCCTGCACAATCTGGTACTGCAGATTTTCTTCCGACCACATTGGTACTCGAACTGAACTTTCAAGCTTCATCCTTTTTCATCGATATATTTCATACAGTTCAGTGGTCAACTGATAATTTTCTAGCAAATTTCCTTGTCGAGAGTCCATCAGCTTCTTTCCTTGGAGAAATGTCGTTTCTGTTTCCCATGACCCGTAATACCAAATACTTGTTACTTGTTGCTATTCACAACAGATTAATATAAAAATGGTCTGAATAATTACGAATTATTTTTTCGGAGGATTCTTCATACAATGCACACAATTCTCCACAGCAAACAGCATCTAACACGAAAGTGGAGGGAAGACGGACTAGAGATATTAGGTGGAGTGTAGTGGAACTTCAGAGTAAGTAAGTACCATCTAGTATCACTTATTGTAACTAACTTGATTTAAATTTCATTTCATTCTTCGTCATATCAAATAATTGCCTTTTTATGGGTATGTACCGTACAGTACTTGTTCAGTAATTACTCAGACATTAACTGGAATGAACAGAGACCAACTGAAAACTTCACAATAATACTGTTGTTTCTTACAAGTATGTTTGTTGACCTATTTTCGTCACTGTTCAATCACTTATCAATTTTTTTTAATGTCGCTTTATTTAATATTCAGTAGCAGTTTCAGTTAGCTCAGTACATTATTTCATCACATTTTTTTTGCTAAACATTAACGAACTTTCTTTTTTATATAATAATATTGTTGTATGGTACACTGGAGAGGTGGATGTGATTCGTTTGGATGCCACTTCGGCGTCTTGCATGACATTCAGCCAACGGCACCCGATTTTCCTCACACGGTCAATCATTCAAATATTAACAGAACCCGACGTTGCTTAATTCCGCCGGTGGGGCGGAAAACCGTGTTTGCAATGTGAGACGGCCGTTTCCACTTTCTTTGTTCAAGGTATTTTTCTTTTATACTTTTGGAATATTCTACCAGGTACCGACGAAGAATCCAGTAACTGTATTTTAGATTTCATACTTTCTGCGTTATTTGTCAGAAAACGTAACCAAGAAATTTTTGTACGAAATTTTTGTACTTCTTTAGTCTTCACACGCAATTACAGGATTTCATTACACGCCGTGGATACAATGAAATGAGCAACCTGAACTATGGGTCAATGTTAGTCCCGGTGGTCAAAATAAGAACGTCCGAAAGTTATTTCCGACATTTAATGGCACAGCCATCATTAAACGCCTATTCCAAATGACTCCTAACACAATAAAACATCACTTACGAAGACAACTACGCAGTTAGGTTTGGTATTTGGCTTGCCATTAGCTGCCCAACTTCGTTCTGGGAACCCTGTACTAAGCCTCCACAATAAGTAGGCGGCTGGCGTGCTGACACACTGTCTGCAGTAGGGTCACGAATACTGAAATACCCTTCTCTCCCTTTTATTATTTTCTGACTATGTTGCAATGTCATTTCAGCGTTCACGTCATATAGGCTACTGAATACCTAGCATCTGATTCTGACGTCTGCCGGCCGCGGTGGCCGTGCGGTTCTGGCGCTGCAGTCCGGAACCGCAGGACTGCTACGGTCGCAGGTTCGAATCGTGCCTCGGGCATGGGTGTGTGTGATGTCCTTGGGTTAGTTAGGTTTAAGTAGTTCTAAGTTCTAAGGGATTTATGACCTAAGATGTTGAGTCCCATAGTGCTCAGAGCCATTTGAACCATTCAGACGTCTGATGCTCTTTGTAACATTATATCGTCATCTTTCTGTAAGGTGAAATATAAATTATGTTCACTATGTTTTAGATGGTGGTTAGTTTGTTAGGCAGAAATAAAGGATTGATGCTGAATTCTTCGAAACACCATACACGACTCACAGTTTCTTTGAGGAATGTGCTCCTTTTGCAGACGAACGTAAATTATTTAGAAAATAAGGAGATCATATCCAGTAAAGCACCGTAGTCAGTCTCCTAACATTTGCGTTTTTACTGATCCTTTCATTTCCTTAGTATGGGGCTGCTTTTCAGATCTGACCATATGGCGACCTTGAGCGTATTTAATTTTTGAACTGAACATAATTTTTACAATACAGAAAACTGGTGAAAATAAATTGTTAAAATATACAAAATAAGTGGATGAAAACTGACATGATCAAGATTTGGTGGCCTCGCAATGCAGGTGAACAGGAAACTGCTCCTGATAAAGGCAAAGAGATGAAAGAGTAGGTATGTAGGAAGATGGTGTGAATTTCAAAGGAGAATTGAAAGAACTTGTGTGGAGTGAAAAATGGAGGTTTGTAATGAGAATTGGAGGTGGAGAGTACATATACTTGGTTTAAGGATGGAATTAGAAAGGAAGGACGGCAGATAGTAAGAGGTGTAGGGGTTTGGATCACTAACATAATTTGACGTCTGTACGTTTAGTGTGTGGAGGTGTTTGAAGCAGGGTGGCTGAGAAACCAGTTAGGTAAGATGTGGGGCAATATCGTATTTTGAACGAGTTGTCAGGTTCGTAGGGTTTCTTTCGATGTTCCACGAATTTTAAAAGGGATGCGAAAATAGCTAGTAAGACATTCATGATGTGAAAGGCATGCAGACACGGAATGTGAGGCATAGCGCGACTAGGACCAGCAGGGAATGGTATAATTTAGGAACAACTGAGATCCAGCCACCGTTATGAACAACTGAGATCCAGCCACCGTTATCTAATATAGGGACGAAATCTTTAGGCTTATGACCAAAGCGTTTTTAACTCAAGATGAGAAGAGCTGGTTCTGGACAGAGGTATTTCCTTAGTAAAGCGTTACATGTATACGGTGTTCAAAATTCAGTACTTTTAGAGGTGGTAGTATGATCCAAGACCAGACAAAAATGTACAGTAAACATCAGCTCTAAAATGCATTTGTGAAGAGATATGAATTTTTTTTTCATCTTTGTACTGTGAGACACATCTCTTCTAGTGCAAGGTCTTTGGTATTTCGACTGACGAATAGAATAATGAAAACAATTGAGGAACTAGTTTGTGGTTTGATGATTTTATGGAATGCAGTTACAGTTTCATCTTTGTAGTAAACCAGGTAATAGAAGCTTATTATTACATAGAAGAAAAGATAGGCATCATCATTTGTTACTGTCTATCAAAAGGAAGCGGGTACCAATCCCGTGCTCTGTTTGCTGAAAAATATGCACGACGCAGCGTTCAATTCGCTCAGTTGTTCAGTCGTCTGCAAGGACCAGCAGACTCCTAATCCGTCATTCCAACAGTGCTCTATTACTACTAATGTATGGGCGGCACTTACCTAGAACTATGAATAAGGTGTTTAGTAACAATTCTAACAGACTCTTACTGCAGATTGGTTCAAATGGCCCTGAGCACTATGGGACTTAACTTATAAGGTCATCAGTCCCCTAGAAATTAGAACTACTTAAACCTAACTAACCTACGGACATCACACACATCCATGCCCGAGGCAGGATTCGAGCCTGCGACCTTAGTGGTCGCGCGGTTCGAGACTGAAGCGCCTAGAACCGCTCGGCCACACAAGGCGGCAATTTACTGCAGAATGTGCCCATTCCTTAGTTCGTTCGTAATAGCAAAAACCTTGCAGTTGTTCCGCCGTAAGTACATTCGCAGGAACGCAACAGCAGACAAGGTGGTGAAGAAACGGCAGCCAGTAATGCGCCCCCTGTTGGAAGTGAAATAGACGCAACACCGTTTAGCCTCGGCTGCTTAGACCGGCCAGCGTCTGCAACGAGTTTAGTGCTTCGCTATCAGATTGAATTGCTTTCATATCGTCTCTCGCTAGCGACATTTCCTACAACCATTTAACTATCGTCAATTTGCTTTCTGGGAATAAAACTACTAATGTTATTTGACTAAACTGTGGTATAGCATTCCGAGAACGCTGCATCCCGTAGGCACCCTGTTAGCAGCGAGTGATGGCAAGACACCACAACAGACGACGAGTCTTATCGCGGAACTGCGTGCCGGCTGCCCATGGACTTGTGTTATTTTTATGTGCCGATGCCTTAATTCACTCTTGTCTTTACTTTGCAGGGGCGCTCGCTTGGTTTTAACATTTTATTGTCGGTTTTTCTAATCAGTGTTCTCAGGCGGACGTTGCAGAACATTTATTTGATTTTGGCGTTCTTTACCTTGCTTGCCATATAAATTGTTTTGATTTGTGTCTGCTAATATGGCCCACCCCCCTTCCCCACCTGTCGCGCCCCCTGGCCAGGCGACAGAGCCGCAAGTCATGGATGCCACACTGCTAATGTAGTCGTTTCAGTTTTAGACAAACCAGATTTCGACTCTTCTCTACACAGCAGCAACTACTCGGCAAAGCTGCCGGCCTAACAGAACCAGCCCCGCCGACGACAGCTGCTATACAACCTCTTTGAAAGAATGGCTCGAGTGGTTGTCCCACTACGAGGCATTTTTATTATTTCGCCCACTACGTTCCAGCTATTGTGAAACTTCACTATCCTTTATGAACGGTAGGAAGTGCAGTGTTCCGCCACATTAACAAACTTTCCCCGAACGCCACTCCGAGTGAACTTAATTACGACCAGGTTACCGCCTCTCTAACAAACTATTATGGCCAACAAGTGAATGTGGTAGCAGCTACGTATCAATTGTTTACTTGCAAAAACGGTTGGGAACAAACATATCGCGAGTTGGTAACAGATTTGCAGGGCATAACAAGAAAATGCAAATTTAAATGTGCCTGCTGAGCTTTATATTCGGACATTATTTCGTGTGATGCGATCGTGTACAATATACCTGATGTCAAAATCAGAGAACAAAATTTGAAACAGTTCTATCCACTGTTTCAACAGGTAATGCAAATATTAGGATACTACGTTTCCGGTGCCTTGTTGGCTCATACATTTGAGCAGCTAGCAATTTGTCGGGTTGAGTCTCTTAGTTGTGATCGCCCCATTCAACATCGGCGGCGCGCGCTAGACACACCAAGTAAACAACACCTGTCCACGCTTGGACGGCAGCTCGGTAAACAGGCTGTTACACAGGCGTACAAAATTAATATATATGAAGATACCATCAGCAAATGATTAGCTTTTCAGAGCATTGGCACAAAGTTTGCGCCGGTGGCGACACCTACAACGTGCTGACATGAGGAAAATTTTCAACCGATTTCTCGTACACAAAAAAGCAGTTGACCGGCGTTGCCTGGTGAAACGTTGTTTTGATGCATCGAGTAAGGAGGAGAAAAGCGTAACATCTCGTTTCCGACTTTCATTAAAGCCGGATTGTAGCCTATCGCGATTGCGGTTTATCGTATCGCGACATTGCAGCTCGCGTTGGTCGAGATCCAATGACTGTTAGCTGAATATGGAATTGGTAGGTTCAGGAGGGTAATACGGAACGCAGTGCTGGATCGCAACGGTCTCGTATCATTAGCAGTCGAGATGACAGGCGTCTTATAAGCATGGTTGTAACGGATCGTGCCGCCACGTCTCGATCCCTGAGTCAACAGATGGGGACGTTTGCAAGACAACAACAATCTGTACGAACAATTCGACGACATTTGCAGCAGCATGGACTATCAGCTCGGAGACCATGGCTGCGGTTACCCTTGACGCTGCATCACAGACAGGAGCGCCTGCGATGGTGTATTCAACGACGAATCTGGGTGCACCAGTGGCAAAACGTCATTTCTTCGGATGAATCCAGGTTCTGTTTACAGCATCATGATGGTCGCATCCGTGTTTGGCGCCATCACGGTGAACGCACATTGGAAGTGTGTATTCGTCAACGTCATGCTGGCTTAACAACCAGCGTGATGGTATGGGGTGCCATTGGTTTACACGTCTCCGTCACCTCTTGTTCGCACTGACGGCTCTATGAACAGTGGACGTTACATTTCAGATGTGTTAAGACCCGTGGCTCTATCCTTCGTTCGATCCCTGCGAAACCCTACATTTCAGCGGGATAGTGCTCAACCGCATTTTCCAGGTCCAGTAAGGGCCCTACTGGATACAGAAAATGTTCGATTGCTGCCCTGGCCAGCACATTCTGCAGATCTCTCACCAATTGAAAACGTCTGGTCAATGGTGGCCGAGCTACTGGCTCGTCACAATACGCCAGTCACTACTCTTGATGAACTGTGGTATCGTGTTGAAGCGGCATGGGCAGCTGTACCTGTACACGCCATCCAAGCTCTGTTTGACTCAATGCCCAGGATATCAAGGCCGTTGGTACGGCCAGAGGTGGCCGTTCTTGGTTCTGATTTCTCAGGATCTATGCACTCAAATTGCTTGAAAACGTAATCACATGTCAGTTCTAGTATAATGTATTTGCCCAATGAATACCCGTTTATTATCTGCATTTTTCTTGGTGTAGCAGTTTTAATGGTCAGTAGGGTAGACATACACAGTTAAGGCTCACCGGCCATTTCACCATCCTCTTCTGTGCGGATGCACAAACAGTGTCCGAACTCTTACGGGAATCGGCAATACAGCCGCGAGTAGTGAATGTAATGTGCAGGGGCACTATGAATATAGAACGGGACAATAAGTTGCGATTGTAGGTCTCACGGGAGGCCTGAAGTAGCACTATCCTCTGTGTTCTCGGTGGCTCAGATGAATAGAGCGTCTGCCATGTAAGCAAGAGATTCCCGGGTCTCAATCCCGGTCGGGGCGCACATTTTCAATTGCCCCCGTTGATTTATATCAACGCCCGTGTGCAGCTAACGGTATTAATTTCATTGTAAGAACAAGATTAAATCTTGCTCTCGCTCTTATACACGGAACAAACGCCAAGACTGCCCCTCACGACAAGGTAAATGTTGCGCTTGAGGTAGGAAAGGACATGTGCAATCCGCATGTTTGCAACGAAACAAACATAAGCATTCAGCCCACTCACAATACTCTAGTCACAAATCCCATGTCATTAATACAGTATATTGAAAGTCAACCACTAGCAAGCGTGCAGTTTCGTCAGTGGTGCGTCAGTCAAACGAACTTTTTTTCATTTACTTATTTGTGGAAAACGTGTGAAATTTTCAGTTGGATACGGGTGCCTCTATCACGTACACGATGATCTTCCAGTCTTTCTTCACCCAGATTCACAAGTCCAGAAGACAGCGCTGCCGCAGCAGCCGAAGCAGCCGCCGTGGTGGTGGGGGAAGGGGGGGGGGGGGGGCACGGACAGCACGACACCGCGGCACGACCCCTCTCTCGTCATACCCATGGAGATGGACCAACCCGCACAGCAGCTGTCGCCACCTTCTTCATCTGCTTCATGGCTGCTGGGGGTGAACGCGTACCTTTCTGGTCGTTTCCCGGGGTACGTTTCCGCCAGAGCGCAGGGTGGATGGCGAGGTACGGCTGGAAGCTGGTCGTCTCCTGCAGCTTCAGCTTCCGGCTCATCAGAGCATCCACCCTCTAGCGTCCCCCGCCGTTGTCGCACTCCATACACGACGACAGTCCGTCGCTTTGTTGGGGGGGGGGGGAGTGGGGGGGGGGAGAAATGTTCCGGCGTAACCACAAACGTCGGAAGAAAGAGGCGGCACCCAACAGAAGGCGGTGAAGAAAGGGCGGCCAGTGGTGGGCGGATACCGACAGCGCCGCACCAGGCGCGCCCCCTGTAGCATGTGAATATATGCCTAGCCCCGACTAGCCTCGGCAGCTTAGATCGGGCCGCGTCTGAAACGTGTTTAGTGTTTCGCTATCACACTATATTATTTTCATGTCGCCTCTCGCTAGCGACATTTGATATAGTCAAGTAATGTCCATTTCCTTTCTGGAAATAAAAGTACTAAACTTATTTGAGGAAATTGTTGTATAGGATTATGAGAACGCTGCATCCGGTAGGCACCCTATTAGCAACGAGTGCGGGCAGTAAATTTATTTCACGTCTGCGAAGATGGACAAGAGCTCATAGACCTTAAATCATTCAGTTTAGAACCCGGTTTACTGGACGTTTTTGTCCTGTTTTGGCCCATACTACCATATCTGAAAGTTAATAATTTTTTCATAATGCGGGGCGATTAGACTGTTGTTTATTTACAGTGCTATATTTACACTTACACAATAATCACTTCGGCTTCAAAGTGCCATTATCAAGTGTTTTATACGTGTATTTAATACGACAGTATACAATCTTAAGCAATTCATAATACTTAAAACACTTGATAGTGGCAGTTTGAAGCCGAAATCATGATTGTGTAAGTGTAAATGTAACACTGTAAATAAACAACAGTCTAATGGCAGTACGCCGGCCACTGTGGCAGAGCGGTTCTAGGCGCTTCAGCCGGCCGGAGTAGCCGAGTGGTTCTAGGCGCTAGTCTTAGACCGCGCGACCGCTACGGTCGCAGGTTCGAATCGTGCCTCGGGCATGAATGTGTGTGGTGTCCTTAGGTTAGTTAGGTTTAAGTAGTTCTAAGTCTAAGGGACTGGTGACCTCAGATGTTAAGTCCCATAGCGCTTGGCGCCATTTGAATTTTCTAATGGTTGTACTGACTTTAAACAGAAATCTGAAAGCATGGTTTAGCTCTTTATTTTTTTTAAAAGAATCTCCCTGTATATGTTCTCTCGTCCGCCTTTATAGCTGTGGTCTGCCTGTACAGCTAGGAATCATTTCGTTAATAATAATAATGTCGTGTGAGGAGGGCCTCCCGTTGGGTGGACCGCTCGCTGGTGCTAGTCTTTCGATTTGACGCCACTTGCGCGTCGATGGGGATGAAATGATAATGATTAGGACAACTCAACACCCAGTCCCTGAGCGAAGAGAAAATCTCCGACCCAGCCGGGAATGGAACCCGGGCCCCTAGGATTGGACAGTCTGTCGCGCTGACCACTCAGCTACCGGGGGCGGATATCATTTCGCTGACAGCAGGACTGGAACGGGCTGCATTCAACGTCGTGGTGCCATTCGTGGTGCCAACTGTGGAGCTACTTGAATTTTGTTGATCGAATGTCTGTGAAACCGACAGCGGGCGAGAGAGCTGTGTGGTGACTGCTGACTCCATGCCCCTCCATTCCGCTTCCTAATAACTCCATTGGCTGAGACTGACGCAGTGGTCGCTATTGGATCTGCGCGAGGCCAGAACGGCGGAGCTGAGAGTACATTTGATCCGGTTGTCCTGCAGGTGAATGCCAGTTGGCAAGTGACGGAATACGCCGAGGAGAAATGGGGCGCCATCTGGGACAACAACGGCTCGGGGAACGGCATCCTGGGCGCGGTGGTGAATGGCGAGGCGGACGTGGCGTACGCGGCGGTGTACCAGTGGTTCCACGAGTACCTGTATCTGGACTACACGCGGCCCTACGTGCGCACCGGCATCACATGCCTGGCGCCGCGGCCGCTGGTGCAGTCCGGCTGGCAGGTGCCGCTGCTGCCCTTCTCGGCCAACATGTGGGCCGCCGTCGCATCCTCCGTCCTACTCGCCACTCTCGCCCTCTTCGCTACCAAGATGGCTACCACCTGGGTTCTAGGTAGCACCTGTACATCCCTGTGTTTCTCTTTTACTAAACTCGTTAATTGTCAGCCACTGATTTCTTGACGTTGAAGTTCAAATACAACGGTCACCAAACAGAGCATGATGACCTAGCGTTTCTGATGGCTGTTCGTTGACAAGATCATCATCAGCACTGATGATTGGTTTTGGCTTTTCCGAATTGTTCACTTTTATCCCAGAGTTTCTCCTAGCCATTTTGGTGTTGTGGACATACATACACAACCTGCAGCGTGGTTCTCCGGATGTTGCAGACATACAGGTGGTCAGATAATGTGTGAAACACTTGTAGGCATGTTACAGGGCACTTTGTGCTGAGACATAAATCTTAAGAAAGAAATTCGATACGTTGCGCCGTTTCCGAGTTATTTAGCATTGAAGTTAGCCAATCAGATCGTACCGCGTGTAAGTTCATGTTTCAGCTAACGAGACAAAGCCCTAGTTGGGCAACACCGCCCCTGGCAGGCCGCTTGTATGCGAGCGCGCGTCGCCCCGATTGACTAAATTCTATGCTAAATAACTCGGAAACAGAGCAACGTATCGAATTTCTTTCCTAACATTTATGTCTCAGTACAACCTGCCCTGTAACATTCCTACAAGCATTTCACACATTTTCTGACCACCCTGTACGTACGGACGTCCCTTGAGGTTTCCAGCTGTGCTATGGACATCTGTATGAGCCCTCAGCCACTGATTTGTCACTATAGCAGACGAGTTATTTTCATTTCTCGGTAAATAAAAATGTCCCAAGTACGAATGTGAGTCAAATGGAGACCTTAAACATTTTCCTAAATATTGTTTACTATGCAGAAGTGGTACAAAGCTGTATTAATTTTCAACATAATCTCCCCCAAGCTCAATGCAAGTCCTCCAGCGCTTGCAAAGTGCATAAATTTCTCTAGAAAAAAATTCTTTTGGTAGTCCGCACAACCACTCATGCTCCGCGTGACGTACCTCTTCATCAGAACGGAACTTATTTCCTCCCATTGCGTCTTTGTGTGGCCCAAACATATGGAAATCACTTGGGGCAAGATCTGGTGAGTATGGTGGTTGTGGAAGACACTCAGAATGCTGGTCTGTGATTGTTTAAAGTTTTGTATGGACAGTGTGGCGGCCTTGCATTGTTATGTTGCAAAAGGACACCTACTGACACGTCGCTTTGATTTGATTGTAGGACGCAGATGATTTTTTTAGGAGATCTGTGTATCATGTACTGGTGACAGTGGTCCCTCTAGGCATGTAGTGCTCCAAAATGGCGCCTTTTTCGTCTCAAAAGAGAGTCAGCATAACTTTCCCTGCTGATGGTTCTGTTCGAAACTTCTTTGGTTTTGGTGATGAGGAATGGCGCTTGCTCGCTCTCTTCGTTTCCGGCTAGTGGAAGTGAACCCAGGTTTCGCCCCAGTAACGATTCTTGCAAGGAAGTCATCACCTTCTCGTTCAAAGTGCCGAAGAAGTTCTTCACAAGCATGAACACGTCGTTCTCTCATTTCAAGAGTCAGCTTCTCTGGCACCCATCTTGCAGACACTTTGTGAAACTGGAGCACATCATGCACAATGTCGTGTGCTGACCCATGAGTAATCTGTAAACATGCTGCAATGTCATTCAGTGTCACTCGGCGGTTTTCCTTCACCATGGCTTCAACTGCTGCAATGTTCTGTGGAGTCATAAGTCGTTGTGCCTGACCTGTGCGAGGTGCATCTTCCACTGAAGTCACACCATATGCGAACTTCCTACTCCATTAGTACACTTGCTGCGGTGACAAACGTGCATCATCGTAGTGAACCTTCATTCTTCGGTGAATTTCAATACATTTCACACCTTTACTACACAGAACCGAATAACAGAACGCTGTTCTTCCCTGGTGCAAGTCGCAAGTGGGGATGCCATCTATATACTGCTACTGCTACAGTAAGTGTGGATCTACACTATGCTGCCACCTACAGGCCATTCTGCCCGCTGTTTGCAGCATACTCACCAACTTACAGGATATCGGCGTGAAAGTTTAGATTGTTATTACTAATTTAAACTTTTCTTTTGGTACACCCTTGAATATATCGTACGATATGACATACGTACCACACTGCGTGCTATCATTTTCAAAGGACTTCCTGTCGAAGTCTTGAATTGTTTATGATGTGCAAAGACGTGTACGAACATATCAGGCATGACCTTCCTTCAGATATAAAAGCCAATAACTCCAGAAAGAAATGAAATACCTTCCTGCCCTTATTTCTGAACAAAAGTCAAATATCTTATCTATTTTTTATTTCCAGAAGAGTATGAACTAATATCAACCACAGGCAAAGTTTACGCAGTGCCTTTTTACTTCTGCAAAATCTTTAAATCTATTCACAATGTCTTACTAATTTGAGCAATGTAGAAACAATGGCGTTTGACGAAAAGAAATTCAATACTTTATCGAGTTAGGATATCAGATTGTAAGATGTGAGAAAATTAAACTTTTTCACGTAATAGTTTATTGCATCCACCAAGTCCATACGGACAGAACTGGGCGCGTCGAGCACGACCGTCCGTTGTATAAAAAACTCAGTGACTATAGTACGAAATGAGGTATCGTTCTACTTTCAATTTTAAATAAAGCTGCTACATCTTATCTTCATTTCACCTACTTCCATGAATGAGGTAAAGTCAACCATTCACATTGTTTAAGCAATGAAAGGTCTTTAAAATTACGTGCAGTGTTTTAATTGATCTGATGCAGCGCAGTAAGTATGACGGATAAGGAAAAAATATTCAGTTCTTTGTCGAGTGAACATATCAGACTGTAAGAGGTGCAAAAATAATTGTTTTCACCTAATAGTTGCCGAAAAATCGGATGAGAACTACGTCATATCTGCCGGAACACATTCTCTCAGCCCAGGCACAAGCGCCTGGATAGCAGTACAGCTAAAACAGACGATGCCGTCATCACGGAAAGCAGAGAGTACGTCCGAAGCAATGAAAGGGTTAAAAAAATCTGTCTCCGAAATGAATCGTCAATTTAAATATTGAACAATGTATGGAATAAACTACAGCTTCGTTTCACTCCTATGCCTTCTACATCTAAGATTACTGATGTAACTTTATACAGACTTCTGCTAGAAGACATAAACTATAAAGGGCTTCTGTGTGCTCGGTTATTTTGCGTACCTTTCTCTAATCACATTATCAAAAGCTTTCTGAGAAGCATTTTGTGCAACTGTCCTTGGTTTTCAATAAACTGTCACAAAATAAAAACGAAATCTGGTATAGTTTCCAGTCTTACTCTTAAAATTCTTTCATAAATTTTATATGCTGTTTCAAATAAATCTATCCCTTGTTAGATTCCAAATATGTTTTTTCTCTTCTTTCCTATGTATCTATATTGCTTTTGATTTCTTCTAACCCTGTGGTACATCGTTTTGCTCCCATCACACGTTAACTAAACGTCACATTTTAAAGTATAGTTGATAATCCTAAATATTTAATTAATTCTGCGTTAATTCCATGTAAACGTCGTACTTTCAGATTTCTTTCCGTACCTGAAATAAGTTCTTTACTTGTTACATCATCTAGACCTCATGCTTTTATTCCTGTTCTTTTTCTTTTCTTTAATTTAATCAATTCTGGTTTCATAGTGTTATTAAAATGAATTGCATTTGTTTCTGTTGTATTTAACATTTTCAAAGCTTTATATGATAGATAATGTATTGATAATGTATCTGTCCCGGTCACGGTGATGGGATCTCTTCACCGTTACTTTTGTGTAATTCATTTTCTGGTTATAGGTTTGTTTATTTCCCATTGTAGGCTTTGAAAGATCTTTTTATATGCTGTGTATTTTCCCTGTAGTGCTTCCGCAGTTTGTTTTAGTTGAACGTTTAATGCACACATTCAGAAGTATTTACTTTTGTTTGGTGATACCTGACTTACAGATTCTTTTATTGCTTTTTCTATATACGTCCACTCGTATTCACTTTTGCACTAAGTTGCAACTTCTTCTAATTCTTTTCCTAATCTTCTTTGATGTAGGCCTCTAATACTTTCATTCTGGTGTAAATAAACTTTATAGACCTGTTTCTACTTATATGTAGTAAAAGGTGTCTTCTGCATCCATTTATCAAAAGTATCATCTCGGAATATTATAAGAAAATGATCAGACCAGATATCAAAATTCCATTATACTCTTGTGTCATTCATTGTCTTCTTCTATTCACTATTACATAATCTACATCGGATCTGCATCCTATAACAATACAAATATATTTGTGAATACAGTTTTTTAGAAAGCTGTTAGTTATAATTAGATCATTAAAGGTTGACAAATCTCTTAACAATTGCCCATTACGTTTATAAGCTGTTCTCCATAAACTACAACTACATTATGATTTAAATTATCACCTGTCCTTCATTTAGGTCACTAAATAGAAAGACTTGATTTGTTTGAGTTTGTTGGTCCATAATATTTTGTAGGGATTCATAAAAGTTAACTGATTCCCCCGTCTCCCTCCAGTGCATAAAACTGCTGCTATAGTAAGGTTTTCTTTTCAAATTTTATTGCTGATGTTACAATTGCTTCGTTTGCATAGTCAACATTTTTGACGTATTCCTCCCATTTCCTGCTTATGTATATTGATACACCTTTACTTGCTCTTTCTGTCTGGCAAACCGAACTACACAGCGTTATATGTTTTCCAAAACATGTATTACCTTCAGCTTCATCTTAGCTTCAGAGAGCTGTAAAATCTGCGTGTTGTTATAAAATAATTTTTACTGTTTCTTCTTCTTTGTAAGCAATTTCTCTTCCGTTCCCTGCAGCTAGTCTCACATTTCTAGATATCTATTGTCTCATGTCCCTTTTGGTAGCTGGCGTCATCAGAGAAAATTCTAACTGTTTTCATTCGCCAGTTTGTCAACTGGGAGTATTGTGAAATGCCCTGAATGAGTTACTAATGAAGAACAGGTAACGTATGGCGATTTAAAGCTTGATAATAACGCATAATTCGGTGTTCCATGTCAAAGACGGAGTTGTGCACTTCACGTTTGAAATTGTCCCAAAAAGAAGAAGCCAGAAGGCTGAGGGTAGGTACAGGTCCTAGTTCACCGAGCTCTCTTGAACTGTACTGTTGCTGTAGACATTGTCTTACATCGTCAGTAAACTGTTATGATGCCTCATCTCGCATGTGCCACGTTCCTATCGTGCATGTAGGTAACCATGAAGCAATCCTGGATGATCCTGCAATAGAAAGTGAAGGGACCTTCGTACATCAATCTTTCTTGCAAGAATGTGTGCCCAGATGAAAAGGTTACCAACAGGAGAATAGAAACGGAGCGAGTACGAACATAATGTTTCTGGTTGCATACCTTACAAATCAAGGCGCCGCTTTTACACCAGAGATATCAGTTTGCTCCTGTAATTCGGCGAATATGTCGAGTCAGAGTAGTCAATCTGATATCGTTATATACTCGTCGACTTGTACTCTCTCATTGAAGTGTGCAGACATGAGTGTAAGGCTAGTCGTGTATAGAACGGAAGTTTAAGTTACGGGGTTGCTGTTCCAAAGTAACACTGAAAAGGCGAAACGAACGACTGTTGGGATCAGATGTCATTTGACGGAGCTGTATTTTGTGATGCTTTGGAGGATATAAGACGAAAATTCCCTGTTGCGGTATATAAAATTGTTAATGTATTCTATTAGAGGAAGACTGATGTCAGGAATAAATTCACGCTGACAAACATTCAAATTTTGTCCAATGAAACGAAGTGACCGCATTCATATACATTCCTTCTTCAGCATCAGAGAACATCAGAAGAAAACTGGGCACTCAGCAGCATCACCGTTATGTCTCTGCGACCAAGATGCGTGATATTTATGTATTCTTTTGGTAGCGGCAACTCCTGTTTATGGGTTAACCGCAAGCTGTGTAAGTCATCATTCATTTCTATAACTTTATCGAACACTATTGTAAATTTATATGAATAGTTAATCACCATTTAGAGACTTCAGTTCATCTTCATGTTGTGTTCTTTTGTACCCTCGTCACACATTCAATAACGCTTCGAAAGCGTGTGTACACCAACGTAATAGTTAGACAATTCCACAGTGTATGTTCAGTATTAAAATAAATTTAAGATATAGAAGCATGCATAGATATCAAACACAAACACGCATAAAAACATATAGAAGGTGAGGATTTAAAACTGCTTTTGAATGTATCTGGAAAACTACAATCTGACTAAAGAAAAGTTGTAATAAAAGTTGTTCGCCCCGAAAGAGGAAATCCAGTGACAGCAAATTGGTCTCTCTACCCAACTCCAAAGGGGAGCACGAGGTAAACACTGAAATCTTAAATAGATTTCTCTGGGAAAGTAAAAGAAACTTTTGCATTTGACATTTTTTCTGTTGCGTAATTGATGGCGCTATAATAAAAATGAAAATTTAAAAAGTGTTGAAATATGGTAGCATCTCAAGAAATACACATGAGATTAGGGTCCCAGGAACCTTTTGTTGAAAAACTAGTTCTTAATAGCAAAAAGAACTCGATTCTCCAGAACATAATACATGACTTTGTCTACATTACTGGTGCAGTCTCTTTAACACTTCCCAGGTAAATGTAAAAGTAATTTTAATAGACTGACAAACAAACATATTAACTATTCCAAATGCTTCCTATTTCAAGTAGACTGAAGGGGATCACTGCTGTCAGCTACAGAGGAACAATACGTGGAATCAGCGGCAACGAACGAAAATGTGTACCTTACTGGGATTTTTTTTTTGTGGTTGATCTCCTTTTGTTCGTTTTTGTTGGTTGTGTTTGTCCGGGGCAGACGTCCCATGACGTTTGTTCTCATTCATCATTGATTCATTAACTCTGCTTTTTTATTACAGAGGGCAGCTAACCCTCTGACTGAACACGCTGAGCAACCGTGCCGGCTGAGATTCGAACCCGGGGTACCCAGCATACTGCGTAGGTGTATAAGATTGTTAATGTATTCTATTAGAGGAAGACTGATATCAGGAATAAATTCACGCTGACAAACATTCAAATTTTGTCCAATGAAGCGAAGTGACCGCATGGTAGCATCTCAAGAAATACACGTGAGATTAGGGTCCCAGGAACCTTTTGTTGAAAAACCAGTTCTTAATAGCAAAAAGAACTCGATTCTCCAGAACATAATACATGACTTTGTCTACATTACTGGTGCAGTCTCTTTAATACTTGCCAGGTAAAAGTAAAAGTAATTTTAATAGATTGACAAACAAACATATTAACTATTCCAAATGCTTCCTATTTCAAGTAGACTGAAGGGGATCACTGCTGTCAGCTACAGAGGAACAATACGTGGAATCAGCGGCAACGAACGAAAATGTGTACCTAACTGGGATTTTTTTTTTTGTGGTTGATCTCCTTTTGTTCGTTTTTGTTGGTTCTGTTTGTCCGGGGCAGACGTCCCATGACGTTTGTTCACATTCATCATTGATTCATTAACTCTGCTTTTTTATTACAGAGGGCAGCTAACCCTCTGACTGAACACGCTGAGCAACCGTGCCGACTGAGATTCGAACCCGGGGTACCCTGCATACTGCGTAGGTGTATAAGATTGTTAATGTATTCTATTAGAGGAAGACTGATATCAGGAATAAATTCACGCTGACAAACAGTCAAATTTTGTCCAATGAAGCGAAGTGACTGCACTCATATACATTCCTCCTTCAGCATCAGAAAACATCAGAAAAAAACTGGGCACTCAGCAGCATTACCGTTATGTGTCTGCGACCAAGATGCGTGATATTTCTGTATTCACTGTGTCATGTGGCACACAGTGTTATCGCGACCGTGCTGACTATCTCGGAACACTTCATGGCCGATCCACATTCCCCTCGAGCGCCACCTATCTGCAGTCCCTGTCTATTATACGCACTTCACGCTACTTTGAGATTACCACAGGAGGTTGGATGCATTAGTGCATCCACACTGAAGAAAGTGTATCCATTGCCCAGCTAGGCGTGTCAGTTATATGAGGATCGTGCATCCAAAAGAACAGCATTTAAATTATTGCTTTCGATTTCAGCAACGTTGCTGAAAGAATTACACCAATAATGTCAACAAAGTAATAACTTATGTTATGGAGCATCACATTTCTTTATATATAGTTAAGGCTCACCGGCCATTTGACCATATTCTTCCGTGCGGATGCACAAACAGTGCCCGAACTCTTACGGGAATCGGCAAAAAACCACGAGTAATGAGTATTATGGGCAGAGGCACTATGAATATAGTGCGGGACAATAAGCTGCGAATTTCATGGGAGGCGTGCCAGAGATAAGTTCCTGCAGTCGCACTATCCTCTGTGTCCTCGGTGGCTCAGATGGGAGCCGGCACAGTAGCTCAACTCAGTATGTTCGGTCAGGGGGCCGCGTGCTCTCTGTAATAGAAAAACTGAGTCACTGAATCAACGATCAATTTGAACGGATGCCTTGTGACGCCCGCCCAGACCAAACGCAACGAACTGTATCGAACAAATGGAAAAAAAAGGAAAAGGAAAGATGGATAGAGCGTTTGCCATGCAAGCAAGAGATCCCGGTTCCGAGTCCCGGTCAAGGCACACATTTTAAACTGTCCCCGTTGACGTACATCAACGCCTGCGTGCAGCTAAGGATATTAATTTCATTGTAAGAACAAAATTAAGTCTTGCTCTCGCTGTTATACACGGCACAAATGCCAAGAGTGCCCCTCCCGACAAGCTCAATGTTACGCCAATGCCTCACTATAACTCCGGACATGCTTTACAGTGCTGTTCACAACATTATTCTTCGACTACAGCTATTGTTAAGGAATGGTGGAGGATATATCGAGCATTTCCTGTGAAGAACATCATCTTTGCTTTGTCTTACTTTGTTATGCTTTCTACCCTCCTGGGATTCTATTTCACGAGATATTATCATTTTGATCGAATTTTAGCATTTACGATATATTTCGATTGCAGTGCCATCTATCACGCAACGAAAAAACTTTTCAATACAGAAGTTACGTTCTTTTTTTCCTCGGAGAATCCGAATATGCAGTAAAAATGGGGGACTGCTAATCGATATTTCAAAGTTGAAAGTTGACCTCCCTACTGATCCGTGGGTGTGGGGCAGATGGGTCGCGTTTGTATATTTAGATGTCTGGCTTCTAGTCGTACAAGTTTTATCCCAACTTTTTTTTAATCCGATTTGTAGCTTTCCAGATACTTCCAAAAAGAGTTTTAAATGCCTTACTTGATATGTATACTGTGCATACAGTGATTGATCGGTTAGCAAGTCAGTAAGAATGTATTTAAAATGTAACATCTTCGTTTCAGTTACCATCTGACAGACGTAAGCCCACATGCTGTTTATGAGTAACTACATTAGTAATGGTCCTCATTCAGTGTGTGGTAAGGGTTAGGAAAAGAGATCAGAAATGAGCTTCTCACACCTCCTTTAAATTCGCTAGCGAGTCTTATGACGTCATCTCCAAACTCTCACTGTCCGTGTCATGAAGACTCGACTCACCAGCCACCGTCGCTGCCTACGTCTCCGAAAACTCGTCATCTGAGTCTGTTCTCGAGTAGAAGTAGACTCCTCCCGCGTAGAAAGCAGAGCGAGTACACGAGCTTGAGAGTAGAATCGCCGACTCCCGCCATTTAGCTGCATACACGACCGTTGGAAATGATTATTATGGGCCAGTGCAGTGCAGTACAGGGATTGATCGGTTAGATACTCTCACGCTCGTGTACTGCGACAAGGAATAGCTCTATAGGCAGTTCAGTCGAAGAGCTATGTGCATCCCTAAGAAGGGCAATCACAGGAAAAGGAAGAGAAAACTGAAGTGCAAAGACGGAAACTGCAATCAAACAACGGGTAGCAAAAGAAGTGCTTCAGCCGATCGACGAAAGAAGGAAGGACAAAAAGTTCAGCGAAATTCAGGAATACGGAAATGCAGATCACTAAGGAATGAAATAAATAGGCAGTTCAGGGAAGGTAAGGCTAAATGGCTGCATGAAACATATGACGAAATCGAATAAGCCATGATTGTTGGAAATAGAAAAGTCAAGACAAACTTCAGTGAAATTAAAAACAAGGATGGTAGCATTAAGAGTGCAGTAGGAATTCCACTATCAAATGCAGATAAGAAAATGAAAAGGTGAAAAGACTACATTCTCCGCTCTATGAGGTGAACGAATTGTCTGATGACGTGACAGAAGAAGAAGCAGGCGTCAATAGACAAGAGATGACGGATCCAGAGTTAGTATGAGAACATGAAAGGCGCTTTGGAAGACTTAACATCAAATAAGGCAGAAGGGCTAGGCAGCATTCCATCAGAACATCTAAAATCATTGACGGAAGTGGCAACAAAATGGCTATTCACGTTGGTGTCTAGAATGTATTTACCATCCGACTATCGGAGTAATATCATCCAAACAATTCCGAAGACTATAAGAGGTGACAAGTGCGAGAATTATCGCAGAATCAGCTTAACATATCATGCTTCAAAGTTGTTGACAATAATAATATACAGACGAATCAAAATGAAAATTGAAGATTTGTTAGATGTACATCAGTTTGGCTACAGGAAAGGTAAAGGAACCAGAGAGGCAATTCGGACGTTGCGGTTGATAATGGAAACAAGACCAAAGAAAAATCAAGACACATTCGTAGGAGCTGTCAAAATAGAAAAAGCGTTCGACAATGACGGCTGGGGAAAGATGTTCGATACTCTGAGGAAAATGGCGGTAAGCTATAGGGAGAGACGGATAATATATAACTTTGTGCAAGTGGCTAAGCGGAATAATAAGAATGGAAGACGAAGTGCTGAGATTTAAAGGGTTGGAAGAGAGGGATATAGCCTTTCGCTCCTACCGCACAAACTACACAGGAAAGAAGTAAAGATGTAAATAAAAATAAGATTTAAGAGTGTATTTAAAATTCGCAGTGAAAGGATATACAGCAAATGAATTACTGGATCTGCTGAATGGAAAGAATAGTTTAATGAATACGGAATATGGACTGAGAGTAAATCGAAGAAAGACGGAGGTAATGAGAATCTTAACACCAGGGTTGATGGTCACGAGGTAGATGAAGGGATGGAATTCTGCTACCTAAGCAGCAAAATAAACCAATACGGACGGAGCGAAGATGACAGAGTAGACAAGACTTGGCAAAATGGGCTTCCTAACCAAGAGAAGGCTACCAGTATCAAACATGGGCCCTAATTTGAGGAAGAAATTTCTGAGTATGTACGTTTGGTGCACAGAATTGTATGGTAGTGAAACATGGACTGTGGGGAAGCCGGAATAGAAGACAATGGAAGCATCTGAGGTGTCGTGATACAGATGATGTTGAAAATTAGGAAGACTGATAAGGTATCCATGAGGAGGCTCTGCTCAGAATCGGAGAAGAAGCGAACATATGTAAAACACTTACAACTAGAAGGGACAAATGTGTTAAGACATTAGAGAATAACTTTCATATTACTATGGGGAGCAGCAGATGAAAAAAACTGTATAGGAAGATAGATTGGAATACGTCCAGCAAATAATTGAGGACGTAGGTTACAAGTGCTACTGTGAGATATTTTTCTATTCGTGTCAGAAGCACAGTGGATACAGGAATATAAAAGAAATGAATAGCACACAGAAAAAATTAATTACAGGCATATGAAAATACACTCCGGGAAATGGAAAAAAGAACACATTGACACCGGTGTGTCAGACCCACCATACTTGCTCCGGACACTGCGAGAGGGCTGTACAAGTAATGATCACACGCACGGCACAGCGGACACACCAGGAACCGCGGTGTTGGCCGTCGAATGGCGCTAGTTGCTCAGCATTTGTGCACCGCCGCCGTCAGTGTCAGCCAGTTTGCCGTGCCATACGGAGCTCCATCGCAGTCTTTAACACTGGTAGCATGCCGCGACAGCGTGGACGTGAACCGTATGTGCAGTTGACGGACTTTGAGCGAGGGCGTATAGTGGGCATGCAGGAGGCCGGGTGGACGTACCGCCGAATTGTTCAACACGTGGGGCGTGAGGTCTCCACAGTACATCGATGTTGTCGCCAGTGGTCGGCGGAAGGTGCACGTGCCCGTCGACCTGGGACCGGACCGCAGCGACGCACGGATACACGCCAAGACCGTAGGATCCTACGCAGCGCCGTAGGGGACCGCACCGCCACTTCCCAGCAAATTAGGGACACTGTTGCTCCTGGGGTATCAGCGAGGACCATTCGCAACCGTCTCCATGAAGCTGGGCTACGGTCCCGCACACCGTTAGGCCGTCTTCCGCTCACGCCCCAACATCGTGCAGCCCGCCTCCAGTGGTGTCGCGACAGGCGTGAATGGAGGGACGAATGGAGACGTGTCGTCTTCAGCAATGACAGTCGCTTCTGCCTTGGTGCCAATGATGGTCGTATGCGTGTTTGGCGCCGTGCAGGTGAGCGCCACAATCAGGACTGCATACGACCGAGGCACACAGGGCCAACACCTGGCATCATGGTGTGGGGAGCGATCTCCTAAACTGGCCGTACACCTCTGGTGATCGTCGAGGGGATACTGAATAGTGCACGGTACATCCAAACCGTCATCGAACCCATCGTTCTACCATTCCTAGACCGGCAAGGGAACTTGCTGTTCCAACAGGACAATGCACGTTCGCATGTATCCCGTGGCACCCAACGTGCTCTAGAAGGTGTAAGTCAACTACCCTGGCCAGCAAGATCTCCGGATCTGTCCCCCATTGAGCATGTTTGGGACTGGATGAAGCGTCGTCTCACGCGGTCTGTACGTCCAGCACGACCGCTGGTCCAACTGAGGTGCCAGGAGGAAATGGCATGGCAAGCCGTTCCACAGGACTACATCCAGCATCTCTACGATCGTCTCCATGGGAGAATAGCAGCCTGCATTGCTGCGAAAGTTGGATATACTAGTGCCGACATTGTACATGCTCTGTTGCCTGTGTCTATGTGCCTGTGGTTCTGTCAGTGTGATCATGTGATGTATCTGACCCCAGGAATGTGTCAATAAAGTTTCCCCTTCCTGGGACAATGAATTCACGGTGTTCTTATTTCAATTTCCAGGAGCGTATATATAAATATATATACAAATATGTGTGCACAGAAACAAAATGTTATAGGCATTTTGCCCATAAGCGGGCTACGTTGACAGCATTTGGGGTTGCCAACATCAGATCCTCTAAAGTGCAGTGTGAACGACATTCAGGGCAGTTATACATGTGCTGGGTCGTCTGCACCTCTCCACAGTCGCAGGCATTAGATGTAGTAGAATATCTCAACTTCAGAAGGTTATCTCTTGACCATGCAGTGTTGGTGCGTAGCATGTTTAGTGATCTCCAGACCACCCAGTCCTCATCGTAACCTGGTCCCAATTCTTCCTTTGGTTCCATCCAGTACCCTTCTCCCGACCGCTTCCATCTCTCCACCCTAGATCCAGTTTGGTCGCTAAAATCTTCGGTTTCTCTGAGATAACTGCGTTTAGATTTCAAGCGTTTGGTGGCTGGCTGAGTTTTGTGGAGGAGGTGTCTCTCTGCCATCTCAGCCCTCGCTCTTTCACTATAGTCTGCCGCTTCTCTTCGCACTGAAGGAGGTGTAATCCCAGCAAGATGGTAGGGCTTGTCTGTTGGCGTCGGTTTCAGACATCCGGTGACGAGCCTGCAGGTCTCGTTCAGAGCAATGTCGACCTGTTTAGCGTGGGTAGAGTTGTACCAGACACTGCTTGCATATTCGCCTGCTGGGAAGCAAACTGCTAGTGCTGTGGTCCTCACTACCTCTGGCTTTGCGCCCCAGGAGGAGTTCTTATTTTCCGAAGAATATTATTTCTGCCGCTCACCTTCATTTTGGTGTTAATACAGTGCTCTTTATACGTCAGAGCCCTGTCTAGGGTTTCTCCTAGATATTTGGGGTTAAGGCAGTGTTCAAGGAGTGTGTCCTTCCTGAAGACACGCAGCCTGCTTGTTACGGAGATGGAAGGCACAAACTTGTGTTTTGCTAGGGTTCGGCTTGAGTTGATTGTCGGCGTAGTACTGACAGAGCATATCTAGCGCATCCGTGTGCTTTGTCTCAACATCCTCAAAGGAGTCACCCTGTACGGCCATAGCACGGTCATCGGCGTAGATATAGTTTTCCGTACCAGCTGGCAATGGTTGATGATTGGTGTATATGTTAAAAAGTAAGGGTGCCAGTACGCTGCTCTGAGGGAGACCATTTTTCTGGGCCCGCCACCTGCTACGCATCCCTTGGAATTTCACAGAGAACCTACGGTTCTCTAACGGACTTCTAACTGTAGATGTGAATTTAAAGTCCCTGGTAATGGCATACAGATTCTTCATTATCAGACGTAAATTGACGGTGTCATATGCGGCTGTCAAGCCTATAAAGGCAACACCGGTTATTTTCCGGTTCTCATAGGCGTCTTCAATCAGCTGCGTGAGGTTAATTACCTGAGATGTAGTGCTTTTCCCTGGGCGGAAACCTGCTTGTTGGGGGATTAGGTAGGGTTCTATGGCACTGAAGAGGCGATCCTGGAGTATTCTTTCAAAGATTTTAAAGATATGGCAGAGACGTGATACGGGTCGAATATTTCCTGGGTCATCAGCATTTTTGCCTGGTTTTAAAATGCAATAACTTTAGCCTTCCTCCAGATTGTGGGAATCTGACATGTTTCCATGCAATTGTTAGACAGTTTCAGTAGCCATTGTTTAACGTTGGGACCAAAGTGTTTAATCTGTTCAACAAAAATCCCGTCCAGGCTCGGGGCCTTCCTTACCTTGCATTTCGCTATGGCTTTGTCCAGATCTGCCGTTGGTCGGCTATGATGGGAGCGTAAGTCGGGTCATTGTTGTGACGTTTAAGGAGTGTCCAGGATTTCTGATTGCTCCTTATCATGTCCAATTTCTCTATTGTCCTCAGCCATTTCTCTTTCCTGGTTTTAGCTAGTGACTCGGTTAGTTGCTCGCCCTCAGTGATAGTTTCCGCGTATAGAGGGTTTGCGTCAAACAGTGTCAGGTATTGCAGCAACTGATCCTCTAATTCTGGCGTAAGGCCTTCAACATAATTGCTTCTGCATTTTCTGGGGATCGATTGCTTGGAACACCACTGCACAGCCTTCACGAAATTGTCATAGAATCTTGGTTCAGGTGGTAGGTTGTTTACAGAGCCTTCCATGAGGTTTTGAAAGGTTGACCATTCTGCTTTCTTAAAATTGTAGCTACGGCGAAAAGGTACGCTATGGGGTTTAATAACAGATGTGATCTGGCACATTATTGGACGGTGCTGGGTATTTGGTATTGGTGAGCAAACCCCTTTTGAGCATTCTGACGTTACTTGATGGCTAGCGAAGATGAGGTCCGGTTTATAACCTCTCCCCATCTGCCCCTGTTGTAGGAAGCAGGCAGTTTATTGTCATGTATCAGTTTTAGGTTGTTTAGCTCGGCCCAGCAGATCACAGCCGTGCCATTGTCGTCGTCTTCTTGGTAGCCCCACTGCGTACTGTGGCTGTTGAAATCACCGATTACAAAATTAATTCTGTCTTTGTTAAAATTGTTTACGTTGGAGCTGGAAAAGTCCACAGTTGGTGGTTTGTACACTGATGTAACAGTGCAGTCACTAAGTTCAAAGGTTAGCACTTCAGTATCATTGCTGTCGTTTATGCTGCTTGAAAGGATCTATATGTTTGGCCTGGTAAAGATTGCGCTGCCATACTGTCGGTGTGGCCTTTCAGCTACTAGTCGCATGCCGTTTATCTTGGGCCTTATGAGTGTACTATCACTGTGAGTTTCTTGTAGACACAGGGCGTCACATTTCTATTTCTGACAGAGGTCTTGTAGTAGACGTTCCTTGCATGCAGACAGGCCTTCAATATTTACAGAGATAATCGTCAGTGCTGCGCCTGATAAGGTCCTTTTCTGTAGGATTGTCATGTTGCTTCTGGAGTGAAAGGATCAGCCGGTATACAACCGCCCAGGGGACGCCCGAGTATGTGTATGGCATTCACATACTCTTCGCGGAGGCTCCTTTCTTCTCCTCCTACTCTGAGATGAAGACGTTGGCACTGGAGAGGAATTCGTGGCTGGCTCAATCAAACCAGTCAGAAGGTTGATGACTTTGCAAGCAATTGGGATTCCTGGAATGTGAGGAAAAGGACTAGGAAAACCATACCATCAGTGTACTGAAGGAGGTGAGCGAATGAGTGTGAATACTAAGAGGAGATTTATGGATATCCATCTCTTCGTAAGCGATTCTAAATATTTGTAAGGACATTTACCAAAATTCATCATTAAAGGTCACATTTTTACTTTTGTTAACGATTGTTGGCGTTTTTCATGATTCGAGGACATCTGTCTGCCGTGTGAAATGTGGTTACGAGAAGTGCTCATGTGATCTATAGGTTCTCCAGTGGCCAGAACGCGGTGGAACATGGTATATTCTCCATCAGCAAAGGGAGGGTATCGAATATGATGGTAGTGTATTCAGTCTACAGACAACTGCAGTGTTCGTTACATGGTTGGATCTTTGTAGTCCAATTAGTACGCTAATTTTCGCTAGTAGCAACGGCTTATACATTGTGTAAGTCATAGTGTTACAGCCTTCTCACCACAAGATACTGCAATCCCTAGGACCTAGATGACTTGTTTATCTAGTTTACGCATGCAGTTTGTGATTATTAACAAGTCACCATTACAAGGCACGGAGCAATAGAAGACTGCTGTGGTTTTCCTGCAGTGTCTCAGAAATACCTTGTTGCCTGTTAGACAATTACCCTACCATAAAGAATATTATAATACTGTTGGAATCAACCCTTGGACCTAATGTTTCATCTGCAGATTTTGATCAGTTCCTGCTACTAGGCATATGTGGAAAGGAAAACTTGAATTCTGAAGTATTAATCACAAATGTGACGTCATAGCTCTATCTGTATCTTCTTACTGAGCATCATTTGTGCTTTGAACACCTATAAAAATATTTCGTTACTTGGTAATTGTAACTTTTTTGGTGTCGTGGTTGTTGTATTTAGCAGGAGGCCATAATTTCATACAAACCATATTGTCAACGACAGGTGTCTGCATTTCGTTACTCAACTAATTTCAGGATCACATTCCTTAATCAACTGGGTCACAGATTAGTATAACTATTTGGACGATTGCCGTATGTTACATTGAGTGTAGTAAGAGAGATAATTTCTTGAAACTTAAATGCAAATAAATAAATATAATATAGCTAATATGGACAGGCTTTCAGGGAACGTGAGTATCCTATAACTATTCCAGAAGTACCACAAGTGTTGGAAGGAATTTTTGCGTCAATTAAGGTTTCTAGAAAGCTTTTATTTGTCTGTAACTTGAGAAGGTATCTTCTCACGTCTGAAATAACAATTTCCAAGATAATATACTCGGTCCTTCAATGATGGCAAATACATATCTGATTAGACATCTGACAACACGAAAAAACTTACGGTCTGCATTGCGTTGTCAGCTCGCTTAATACAAATTAGAGGATTACTAGTCTGTGCCGTTGTTTCCTCAACATTTACTGTCAGACTGGCAAATGAAACAATTTGTAAACAGTGGAGCAGTCAACTGTCGTTGCGTATCATACATGCCATGTTTGTCTCACATGTCAAACACATATGCCATTCACCGCCATGGCGGTGAAACGGACGGATATTGCCTCTATAGGCCAAGCTGATTCGAATGCTACGCGCAGGTAATGGAAGCTGAAGACTAATATGATGCTAGAGAGCTTTGACCACGTCACTCACAGCACATTTGTTATCAGATTCCAGTAGTGGGGTGACACTACTATTCACATGAACATCAGTAACCAGTAAATTACGCCCTTGTATTGCTTCATAGTCAGGTGAGTGAGATCTCGGCAAATTCTAAGCACTGAAAAATGCCGGAAAATGAATAATATCACGTTCTACCGACCAATAGAGACGGATCACGAGCTGGGCAAGGAGAAGGACAGGAAACAGAAACACCCGTGCTGTCTCAAAACAACCATCCCAACTTTCGATTTAAGAAATTTTCGGGCGTTACATAAAATCGAAATCTGCGTCAGGAAACGGATATCAAACTGTAGTCCTTTCTTCTGTAGCAATTCAAAGAGCCTTCTAGGAGCGGCTCCTTCGAAGAGTAACAACAGCACAGCAAAAAATTCCAACAGTTTGAGAAGAAGGGGTGCCAATGGAAATATAAACGTTATTCATGGAATGCTTGCAGCACTGACACATTCTTGGAGGGGCTTCTGGAAAGACAATACGATACACTAAATATAATCTGGACTTACCTCAGCAGATACGATTGTTATACGACACTTTACATCTTTGTGAATCGCCAGATTTCCTTCTGGGCCTCCTGATTATATTACTTTGCATGTAAAGTACAGCAGCGGCAAGACACAGTTAGTACCTTCACTGTGTGTGTTAGCGATGGTAATGTTAACAGCGGAGCCCTAAATAAGATTTCCCGAAATTTCTTCACTAGAGAACTCGAAGTAAATATTCCAGAATTCAAATCGAGAACAGCTGCCAAAATGAGTAACTTAAACGTACATATCCTCAGTTCAGTGAAGCAGCTACAATCATTTAAAAAAGATAAGTCTTCTGATCAAGAATGTATACCAGTTGGCTATCTTCCAGAGCAGGTAGATACCATAGCTCCATACTTGATCGACGAAATATTCATACGTAATGGCTTGAAAGTCGCACAGGTCTCACCAATACTCGAGAAGGCAAACAGAAGTAATTCACTGAATTAGAGACCCATATTACTGACGTCTATTAGCAACAGGATTTTGGACATTATGACTTACGTCAAAGTGTACATGAATTCAGAATATATCGTTCGTGTTCAACACATCTAACTCTTTAATCTCATGAAGTGATGAGTAATATCGACAGGGGATCTTAAATTGATTTCTTATGTTTAGATTTGCAGAAGGCTTTTGATACCATTACTCACAAGTTGCGTATAACCAAACTGTTTGCTTTTGGAGTATATTTCCAGTTGTGCGTCTGGATTTGTGATTTCCTATCAAAAAGGTCACAGTTTGCAGTAACTGACAGGAAGTCATCTAGTAACACAGAAGTGATATCCGGCGTTCTCCTACTAAGTGTTACATGTCTAAATGAACAGTCCGCAGCCCATGGTCTAGGGGCTAGCGTTGCTGCCTCTGGATCACGAGGTCCAAGGTTCGATACCCGGCCGTGTTGGGATTTTCCTGCTCGCGGACTGGGTGTTTGTGTTGTCCTCATCATTTCATCATCATCGTTATTTGTGAGAGTGACTAAAGTGGATTGTGAAAAGAAAATGGACTGCATAGAAATTGGGACTTTGTACGGGTGCTGATGACCGCGCAGTTTAGCGCCCCAGAAACCAAACATCACCATCATCTAAATGCACAATTTATGAGACAATCTGAGCAGCTCTGTTACATTGTTTACCATCTAGTAAAGTCATCAGAAAATCAAAACGAACTGAAAAGTGATTTAAATAAAATAGCTGTTTGGTGCAAAAAGTGACATTTGACCATACATAAAAAAGTGTGAGGTCATCCACGTTACTTCTAAAAGGAATCCATAAATTCGAATTAAAAGATAAATCACACAAATATAAATGCTGTCAGATCTATTAATTACGCAGGAACTAAAAATAAGAGCAACTTGAAGTGCAAAGACCACATAGATGATTAGGTTATTGAAACGAAACAAAAGTTATGTTTTATTGGGATAATAGCTACAAGATTCAAGAAACGCACTAAAAGGTCTGTCTACATTACGCCTGTGCGCATGGGATGGTCACCAAAAAGGACTGACGGAGGACATCGAGAAAGTTCGAACTAGTTCTGCTCGATCTGTATTACTTCTGGATGGGGGAGAGAATGTCACTGATGATGTTCGAGATGCGGTGGCAGCCATTAAAAACAAAGATGGTTGTCGTTGGAAAGAGAACTTTTCACGAAATTTCAGTCACTAACGTTCTACTCCGAAGGCGAAAATACCCTGTTGTGCACCTAGATACCGACAAATGATCAGCGTAATAAAATCGGAGAAATCAGAGCTCACATGGAAAAGTTTAAGTCTTCGTCTACGCAGCGCGCTGTTAGAGAGTGGGGCGGTAGAGAAACAGTGTGAAAGTGGTTGTATGAACGCTCTGCCAGACACTTAATTTCGAAAAGGAAAGTAGTCATATAAGTCTAGATTTAAATGTGGGTGTTATGTGTGCTGATCGTGTTTCATTTTTTGAAAGACCGTTCCTGCGACCTCCAGATATTCTTTTATAAACGGCTAAAATTATCTGTGCGGATTGGGCGCAACAACCATCACGATAGTATTAAATGGAATGGCTAACGTCCAAAGAGATGCCTCTGAATAACTACATAAACGTGTGGCTCCTTAGAGAACCTTCAATGAAACGACGAAATTCTTGAAACTCCTGCACCACACACTGTTGTTGTTATTGTCTTCAGTCCTGAGACTGGTTTGATGCAGCTCTCCATGCTACTCTATCCTGTGCAAGCTGCTTCATCTCCCAGTACCTACTGCAACCTACATCCTTCTGAATCTGCTTAGTGTACTCATCTCTCGGTCTCCCTCTACGATTTTTACCCTCCACGCTGCCCTCCAACGCTAAATTTGTGATCCCTTGATGCCTCAAAACATGTCCTACCAACCTATCCCTTCTTCTAGTCAAGTTGTGCCACAAACTTCTCTTCTCCCCAATCCTATTCAACACCTCCTCATTAGTTACGTGATCTATCCACCTTATCTTCAGTATTCTTCTGTAGCACCACATTTCGAAAGCTTCTATTCTCTTCTTGTCCAAACTAGTTATCGTCCATGTTTCACTTCCGTACATGGCCACACTCCAAACAAACACTTTCGGAAACGACTTCCTGATACATAAATCTATATTCGATGTTAACAAATTTCTCTTCTTCAGAAACGCCTTCCTTGCCATTTCCAGTCTACATTTTATATCCTCTCTACTTCGACCATCATCAGTTATTTTACTTCCTAAATAGCAAAACTCCTTTACTACTTTAAGTGTCTCATTTCCTAATCTAATTCCCTCACCATCACCCGATTTAATTTGACTACATTCCATTATCCTCGTTTTGCTTTTGTTGATGTTCATCTAATATCCTCCTTTCAAGACACTGTCCATTCCGTTCAACTGCTCTTCCAAGTCCTTTGCTGTCTCTGACAGAATTACAATGTCATCGGCGAACCTCAAAGTTTTTACTTCGTCTCCATAAATTTTAATACCTACTCCAAATTTTTCTTTTGTTTCCTTTACTGCTTGCTCAATATACAGATTGAATAACATCGGGGAGAGGCTACAATCCTGTCTCACTCCTTTCCCAACCACTGCTTCCCTTTCATGCCCCTCGACTTTTATGACGGCCATCTGGTTTCTGTACAAATTGTAAATAGCCTTTCGCTCCCTGTATTTTACCCCTGCCACCTTTAGAATTTGAAAAAGAGTATTCCAGTCAACATTGTCAAAAGCTTTCTCTAAGTCTACAAATGCTAGAAACGTAGGTTTGCCTTTTCTTAATCTTTCTTCTAAGATAAGTCGTAAGGTCAGTAATGCCTCACGTGTTCCAACATTTCGACGGAATCCAAACTGATCCTCCCCGAGGTCTGCATCTACCAGTTTCTGCATTCGTCTGTAAAGAATTCGCGTTAGTATTTTGCAGCTGTGACTTATTAAACTGATAGTACGGTAATTTTCACATCTGTCTGCACCTGCTTTCTTTGGGATTGGAATTATTATATTCTTCTTGAAGTCTGAGGGTATTTCGCCTGTCTCATACATCTTGCTCACCAGCTGGTAGAGTTTTGTCATGACTGGCTCTCCCAAGGCCGTCAGTAGTTCCAATGGAATGTTGTCTACTCCGGGGGCCTTGTTTCGACTCAGGTCTTTCAGTGCTCTGTCAAACTCTTCACGCAGTATCGTATCTCCCATTTCGTCTTCATCTACATCCTCTTCCATTTCCATAATATTGTCCTCAAGTACATCACCCTTGTATAAACCTTCTATATACTCCTTCCACCTCTCTGCCTTCCCTTCTTTGCTTAGAACTGGGTTGCCATCTGAGCTCTTGATATTCATACACGTGGTTCTCTTCTCTCCGAAAGTCTCTTTAATTTTCCTGTAGGCAGTATCTATCTTACCCCTAGTGAGATAAGCTTCTACATCCTTACATTTGTCCTCTAGCCATCCCTGTTTAGCCATTTTGCACTTCCTGTCGATCTCATTTTTGAGACGTCTGTATTCCTTTTTGCCTGCTTCATTTACTGCATTTTTATATTTTCTCCTTTCATCAATTAAATTCAATATTTCTTCTGTTACCCAAGGATATCTAGCAGCCCTCGTCTTTTTACCTACTTTATCCTCTGCTGCCTTCACTACTTCATCCCTCAGAGCTACCCATTCTTCTTCTACTGTATTTCTTTCCCTATTCCTGTCAATGGTCCCCTTATGCTTTCCCTGAAACTCTGTACAACCTCTGGTTCTCTCAGTTTATCCAGGTCCCATCTCCTTAATTTCCCACATTTTTGCAGTTTCTTCAGCTTTAATCTACAGGTCATAACCAATAGATTGTGGTCCGAGTCCACATCTGCCCGTGGAAATGTCTTACAACTTAAAACCTGGTTCCTAAATCTCTGTCTTACCATTATATAATCTATTTGATACCTTTTAGTATCTCCAGGGTTCTTCCACGTATACAACCTTCTTTCATGATTCTTAAACCAAGTGTTAGCTATGATTAAGTTGTGCTCTGTGCAAAATTCTACTAGGCGGCTTCCTCTTTCATTTCTTAGCCCCAATCCATATTCACCTACTATGTTTCCTTCTCTCCCTTTTCCTACACTCGAATTCCAGTCACCCATGACTATTAAATTTTCGTCTCCCTTCACTATCTGAACAACACCACACACTGACAGACCAAAATCATAGTTTATCGATGTCTTCGAACCAGCCAGCGAATCCTCAGTTCCTCGTGGATTATCCATGATGCAGAATTCGTAAACCAAATCTTCCACAGAACCACCGCCTCCTGTGACCGAGTTTGAAAATCATAGCCATGAAGCTGTTGATGGAGTGGAAAATGGTTTGCTGTGATATTCGTGGCCTTTGTAGATCCAGGTCCGCTTATCAGGTAACACAAAATTCGCATGCGGTTATGTTGCTGCGTAACGCCCGCGACTGGAGGCATTGAGTCAAAAGGAGCTAGGATGGCGTGTACAGCTACAGCAGCCCATGATGCTTCGACACGATACCACAGATCATCAAGAGTAGTGACTGGAGTATTGTGACGAGCTAGTTGCTCAGCCACCATTGACCAGACGTTTTCAGTTGGTGAGAGATCTGGAGAATGTGCTGGGCAGGGCAGCTGTAAAAACATTTTCTGTATCCAGAAAGGCCCGTACAGAACCTGCAACATGCGGTGGTGCATTCTTGCTGAAATGTAGGGTTTCGCAGGGATTGAATGAAGGGTAGAGCCACGGGTCGTAACACATCTGAAATGTAACGTCCACTGTTCAAAGTGGCGTCAATGCGAACAAGAGGTAACCGAGACGTGCTACCAATGGCACCCCATACCATCACGCCTGGTGATACACCAGTATCACGATGACGATTACAAGCTTCCGATGTGCGTACACCGCGATGTCGCCAAACACGGATGCGACTATCATGATGCTCTAAACAGAATCTGGATTCATCCGAAAATAAGATATTTTGCCATTCGTGCCCCCAGGTTAGTCGTTGAGTACACCTTCGCAGGCGCTCCTGTCTCTGATGCAGAGTCAAGGGTAGCCGCATTCATGGTCTCCGAGCTGATAGTCCATGCTGCTGCAACCGTCATCGAACTGTTCGTGCAGATGGTTGTTGTCTTACAAACGTTCCCATCTGTTGACTCAGGGATCGAGACGTGGCTGCACGATCCGTTACAGACATGCGGATAAGATGGCCGTCATCTCGACTGCTAGGGATACGAGGCCGTTGTGATCCAGCACGGCGTTCTGTATTATCCTCCTGAATCGACCGATTCCACATTCTGATAACAGTCATTGGATCTCGACCAACGCTAGCAGCAATGTTGTGATACGATAAAGCGTACTCGCGATAGGCTACAATCCGATATTTATCAAAGTCGGAAACGTGATGGTACGCATTTCTCCTCCTTACACGAGGCATCACAACAACGTTTCACCAGGCAACGCCGGTCAACTGCTGTTTGTGTATGAGAAATCGGTTGGAAACGTTCCTCGTGTCCGCAGGTTGTAGGTGTCGCCACCGGCGTCAACCTGGTGTGAATGCTCTGAAAAGCTAATCATTTGCATATCACAGCATCTTCTGCCTGTCGGATAAATTTCGCGTCTGTAGCACGTTATCTGCGTGGTGTAGCAATTTTAATGGCCAGTAGTGCTTTAACGTGTGTCCGGAAATAGTCTTTTGAAGCTAACGTGTACTCACGGTTCAATTCATTGCAAAAGAAGCGACAAAAATACCTTTGGTGACTTCGTCTGGACGAGTTCTACAACCATTGCGTAGCAAACTACCCCGGAACAGAGGACAGAGCTGCATCGCATCCTTGTCACAACATATGTTCAAATAGGCACCAATGTGATGCAATGCATGCGCTCACGTTTCCTTATGATCCAGCATATACATAATCGTACTTCTGCTTACGTCATGCTGACGGGCCACTTGTCCTGAGCTTGTAATAGGGTTCGCTTCAGTATCCTGCAAACGTCTTCAAAATCTGCACGTCTATCTTAAACGACCCACGATCACATAAACGACGAAAAAGGGCTTCAAATATTGTGTGTTGTGGTTTATGTCTGTGGGCGCACTTGCTTTGATACAGCCGTGCTGGCTCTCGACCGTTTCCATCTACCTGGCTGTACACAAACACCATCTTTGCTTGTTTCCGACATGTATGCCGAAACCTACTTCTGCTTGCACTAAGCTACTTGAATCACACAGTCTGCAACATGCAAGGATCACACGGAGCCTGGTGAGAGGAACTGTCATTGGTCAGCGCCATCTACCGTGGCTACGATACATTTCCAGGTACTTGTTCATAGGACCTTTTTTCACCCATTTCCCACCGAACGAGATGGCGCAGTGGTTATCACACTGGACTCGCAAATCGGAAGGACGACCCTTCAATCTCGCGTACGGTTATCCTCATATAGGTTTTCCGTGATTTCCCAAAATCGCTTTAGACAAATGCCGGGATAGTTTCTTCCGAAGTGCATGGCCGACTTCCTTCCCCAATCTTCCCGAATCCGATGAGACCGATAACCTCGCAGTTTTTTTGCTGGCGAGGGTGGCCTATCGGTTCTAGGCGCTACAGTCTGGAACCGCGCGACCGCTACGGTCGCAGGTTCGAATCCTGCCTCGGGCATGCATGTGTGTGATGTCCTTAGGTTGGTTAGGTTTAAGTAGTTCTACGTTCTCGGGGACTGATGACCTCAGAAGTTAAGTCCCATAGTGCTCAGAGCCATTTGAACCATTTTTTCAAACTCGCTGTTTTCTCTCCTCCACCAATTCAACCGAACCCCATTTCCAGTCAGGAATCAGTCCCTGGAGTTTATGAGTTTTACGGTTTTTCACCCTGTATAATGCCGCTTTAGCCACATCTAAAAAGAAAAATATATAATGCTAAATTAGAGCAGTTCAGAAATTCTTCGAATCGGAAGCAGCCCCTGGTAACGAGTTGAGGAGGAAGGAAAGTCAATGAAAACAATCGTTTCTTGTCAACACCGCACAAAATATCTCTTTAATCAAACACGGCCTCTCTTCGTGTAGCAGAAGAACTAATGAAACATGTAGAACCATTTGACGATGCACGTTTGTTAAGGAGTGCCTTATGGCAACTAGTGAGTCCTTGCTTTTCTCATCAACTTACGAGTTTAATAAGACTGATGTTATCGGATTTGAATATAAAAGAAGACCTGCTTACAATTTTGACCTTGAAACACACTATATAACGACCAGATTTTTACAGAGCATTAGAATGCTTCATTTCTGAAAATGATTTGCCATTTCAGGAACTTGAGCCTGTTTCTAATCATGGAGAGCGTTGCACGGTAGACAAACTCGAGAGATTTGCTAGCTTGCGTGCAAACGACGAATGTATATCGCCTTTCCCTAAGTATCATTGTATCGTGCATCAGCAAGTGCTTTTTGAACACGTTTCGAAAATTGTACGTATTATGGGTATTGCCAGAAAAACTATTAAATTTGTTCGCTCGCATTCACCACAGAGAAGGAAGTGTTATTAGTCGAATTGGATAGCCTGTAGGGAGACCTGCTGTTGCACACTGACGTTCGATGGCTGAGCGGAGATATGGTTCTAAAAATACTTAGAGAACATCTGAAAGCGACAAAATGTTTTATGTCTGGAAGAGAGGAAGATTTCACCAACACTATGTGATTTCAGCAGATTGTTGAATCTGGCATTTGTAAATGATATACCAGTTAAAGTAAATCAGGTAAACAAGAAATTTCGAGGAAACAGCGAAACCGCCGTAACTGCTATCTCTTCTGTAAAGTGTTGAGTGCGAGAACTTGAACTTTGGGTAGGAACGTTCCAGAAATGAGATGTGAAACACTTTCCTGAAATACAGTTAGAACTGTCGGATCAACAAACATCGCAGGATCAAGGAGCAACAAAGAAATATACGGCCAACCCGACAGCACTTAAAACAGATTTTGAAAACCAAGTTCTCAATTTCAAGGCAATAGAGCCTATGCTAGCTTCCATAACTCAACCTTTTCAAAAAGTGGATGTGAAAGACGTTTCAATTAAGATGAGTGACACTGAACTTGAAGAGGAAATAAATCGATTTCAAAATAACGTTTCCTTAAATCCAGAGTACAATGAAAATACCTTTCGGAAATTAGTGAGTTCTAAAACGTACCCTAAAACTGTGGAAGTGGTATCGTATGATTGACCGTTTTTGCATCTTTTTCTCTATGTGAGGCACTGAACATAGTGAAGTCTAAGTGTAGAAAAAAACTGATCATCTTTCAGACGGTGAATTGCATGTTTCATTTAGGTACATACGTTTAGTAGCAATATGTATAATAACTGTATTTCTGTGAGTTTTGCATACTGGTTTGGGACAGTCTGTATTATGAACTCATGGAGGAAAGATATGTGCAGTAGTTGCTTCATAATGCGTGTAGACGTTTGAGTGCGACAGGTCTCGGGACTTGTAAAATCTCTATACAATGTAACGTATTTACTAAACTTTTCCAGAGTATATATTTCAGACTCAGAATTGCTGCGAGTAATTGAACACATCAGTCCGTCACACATACACACACAGCATTGAAACAAATGTAAATTAGTTCATTAATAAAGTGCAGCCATAATGTGATGAGATCGATTTATCCAACCAGCCAAATCCTGATCGTCATTCAATCAACTTCCAGCACACCTCTACACGATGAGTAGATGTATAGGCGCCCTAGAGTCCACAGTTCACTTCAAAGTTTAAAATCGATCACACAAACTATTATTGAGCCTTTATTATGCAACGATAACTATTGTATTGTACGGTCGCAATATCGTTGACTTCTTTCTCCGTCACACTGATCCCTCTCCGATTGTTTTAAGTAATACTGCTAACGTAAGGTGTTCGGCGATAATAACAGTAGATCAAAGGTTCAGAAATGTCACTCGAAAATCAAGTTGAGCTTAAGATATTATGCACTCTTGATGCTAGTATTTTAATCTGTTACCATTCGCATTTGTAGGAGCGTGCTTAACGGGAAATTTGCAGCCTAAACAACCAGACACTTGGAAACGCGATACCCTATTCACCCCGCAATCAGTTCGCTTAGTGCCTGCACGCTCTGGTGTGTGACTTGGTAATACTACTTCGCTTTCGTACTCTAGAGTACCCTTCTGTACAGGCAGCGTTGGCGGGTCTGCGGATGGGCGGTACTCGTCGGTGGAGGACTGCTTCTTCCGGTCGGTGGGCCTGCTAGTGCTGCAGGCGCCGGACGTGGAGCGGCGCCACACACGTGTCGTGGGCCCCACGCGCCACGTGCTGTCCTGGCTGCTGATCGCCTACCTGCTCGTCACCGCCAGCTACGGCAGCGGACTCTCCTCCGTGCTCACTGTACCCAGGTACACTCTAAGAGGTTTAGGTGTCGTAACATTCACTCCTGACATAAAAGGAAGGGAACACAGTCATCTGTGGCTGAAGACCATTGCAGTTGTTCACAGAAAGGGTGAAAATATCTAGATAATTTTTTATAGCTGAACAGTTCTCTCTTAGCGTGCTTACGACAAAATATTTTTTGGAGGATAATAAGGATCAGTAGCAAGATGAGTGTTTATGTAACTGAAATGCACTCGGATACTGCAATTACTATCACATGAACAGCAAGAGCAGGGTGCCTTGTTCGAGTCCCATCCAACATTGCGTTTTAATTCTTCCAAAAGCTTATCAAGTGTGTTAGTTGCTAAAGGGTATAAGCTGGCAATGGAGTACACAAAGTCCTCTAAAAGACAGTTGCCACTGGACAGACAGCACTGAAATAAATACTCAAGCACAAAGAAAAACCTACGATTTTAAATGGCAAAATGAAAAGTATCTTGAGAATGCGATTTTCACTCTGCAGCGGAGTGTGCGCTGGTATGAAACTTCCTGACAGATTAAAACTGTGTGCCGGACCGAGACTCGAATTCGGGACCTTTCCCTTTAGCGGGCAAATGCTCTACCAACTGAGCTACCCGAGCACGACTCACGCCCCGTCCTCACAGCTTTACTGGGCAGCAGAGCTTCTGTAAAGTTTGGAAGGTAGGAGACGAAGTACTGGCAGAACTAAAGCTGTGAGGACGGGGCGTGAGTCGTGCTTGGGTAGCTCAGTTGGCAGTCTGCTTTCCACATCGCTGCGGCGAGGACGTCTTGTTTACGTCCCGTCGGCGCGGTCGCGATTGCCCGTAGTTGTTTACTACTGCGTTGACGCTAGTTTAGAGTTCATCACTACCGACACTACATGGCACATTCATACAGACAAACTGCCAACAAAATCAGTTTTCAACCCGATCACGCACCACCGCGAGCTTTTGAAGTGGAATGTTTTCTACGTGACGACGTTAAAATTGAACCTCGAGACATAATTGGATAATTGGTATCCATCTCTCTATCACGAGCAGTTTTGTCTACGTCAAGCTAGTAAGTGACGAGGTGTGCAAAAGAATCGTGTGCGCACATGCGAACGACCTTGTAAGTAGGCTGTTTAGGTTTTTTTTATTGGTAACGCCGCCGCCACGTAGCGCTCTGTATAAAAATCACTGGCTGTGCCGTGTGCAGTCTGTGGCTGGTTTGCATTGTTGTCTGCCATTGTAGTGTTGAGCAGCGGCAGCTGGATGCTAACAGTGCGTAGCGTTGTGCAGTTCGAGGTGAGCCGCCAGCAGTGGTGGATGTGGGGAGAGAGATGGCGGAGTTTTGAAATTTGTAAGAATTGGTGTCATGAACTGCTATATATATTATGACTAGTGAGGTAAATACATTGTTTGTTCTCTATTAAAATCTTTCATTTGCTAACTATGCCTATCAGTAGTTAGTGCCTTCAGTAGTTTGAATCTTTTATTTAGCTGGCAGTAGTGGCGCTCGCTGTATTGCAGTAGCTTGAGTAACGAAGATTTTTGTGAGGTAAGTGATTTGTGAAACGTATAGGTTAATGTTAGTCAGGGCCATTCTTTCGTAGGAATTTTTGGAAGTCAGATTGCGTTGCGCAAAAAATATTGTGTGTCAGTTTAAGCACAGTCGTGTATAATTTTTCAAAGGGGACGTTTCAACCTTAAATTCAAACATTCTGATGGCCATATTGGGACGGTCTTTATCTATTACGCGGGGCTTGGCTTCCGTACGATACGCGTCTTCGAACTCCCTTTCGAAGTACCACCGGACGTAGTCACCGTGGCTTTCCAGCCCTACGACAGTGCGATCAGCCATATGGCCGAAAAATGGACCACCTTTACAACGCACCCCGTTCTTAACGGGGTGCGACAGATTAAAATTGAACTGACCAAACATATTCCGCCATATCATGTCATCGGCGGATGTAGGGCGATCATTATGTATGACGGTCAGCCAAGCACTTGTTCTGGTTGTGGCCAAGAAGGGCACATCCGGTCGGATTGTCTCCGACGACGGCTTACTCAAATCCCGACAGGTGAATCTATGACTCCTTCTACGGTGACGACACTTCCTCTCAATTACGCCGAAGTTACACGGGCAGCAACCTTTACCGATGCTGACGACATTAGTCCGATAGCCGTCCCCGATGGCGAGAACATAATGGCTTCTGCAGTACAGTATCCGGCCTCTACAACGGCACCCCCACCTGAAGATAATTACCGACCGACCTTGCAAGAAGGCGTGGATGCCAGGATGGACATTGACCCACGGTTTGTGCCGACAGCGGCTTTTCTTCCAGACACCGGAGCAGCTGAAGAAATTCACCCACATTCAGATACTGAAACACCCCTCCGGAAACAGCGTTCGCTGCGAAAACACAAGAGATGGCGGCGTGTCTCCATCGGACAATTGTTTGCAGCGATTGTCAGACATGGACTGTGGAAATTCCGACGACGGTACCTGCGGTACAGAGGCCGCTGTAACATCAAACTCAACAGATCGCCGTGGCGACGGCTTCAGCCCCTCCGACCCCACAGAACAGCAGGATCACAAGCAGACAGCCGCTGCCGATTCCCAGCCAGCAGAGCCGATGCAGTCAGCGCCGAGTGCCGCAGCAGCCACTAACAGCCGCCAACAGCCGATGGTATTTCATGGCGACTGGGCAGACGACTGTGAGGCACACTCCTTGCCCATCGTGTCGGACGACACGGGGGGAAATTTACCCCACCAGTGTTGATCCTTTCCCGCCATCAGTTAGAGTGATGAGACAGCCTTACAAGGGTATTGATGGCCAACACGGATGCTATGGATAGACATCAAATTTATCGCGTTGCAACTATAAACATCAACACTATACGGACGCGCGCTAAGTTATCCTTGCTTCAGGATATGTTGAACTCTGCTTCCATCGACATAGCCCTTCTCCAGGAAGTGTACGTCAACGACTGCCCAGGCATGTACGGTTACGATTCTTGCGTCTCTCCAGCTTCCTATCTAAGCACCTTCCGGGACGGACAAACGTCGCGAACATTCACGATTCTTCGCGGAAGACGGTGCCCCGATCTTCCAAGGCCCCCACGACCATCTGTTGTTTGGAGGTGACTACAATTGCGTACTGGCGCCCAGAGACCAGCTCCCACGACATAATCCGTTCCCGGAACTCGAGACGCTAATTCGAGACCTGCAGATGGTGGACACTTGGGAACATCTTCACGGCCACCGACCGGGATTCACGCACTTCACGAGTCACTCTTCCAGTCGTATCGATCGGATTTATGTCTCAAGCTCTCTCGCCGCTGGAACACAGGATGCGGAACTGTAGCCTACAGCATTCTCGGATCACTCAGCTTACATGTGTGCCGTCACCCTGTGGCGGCAAAAAGTGTGGAGAAGCCGCAGCCCGTGGAAATTAAACATCGCTCACCTGGCGTACCTGGATTGCCGCCAAGCCGTTGAGGATACGTCGCATTCGTGTGAAAATCGCCTCCGTGCAAATCCCACAACGATCCGCTGGTGGTAGAACTGCGCCAAACCGGCACTGAGGCGAACGTTGATAGCCTACGGTCGCGACCACGCTACTTGGCGAAGACATACACTCGACTTTTACTTCAGGGGCGTTCTGCGCGACTACGATACTATGGCGCCGTCTCCGGAACGGCGAACGGCGGTCCACCGTGCTAAGGCTTATATCCTCGCTCATATGCGACGGCACCTAGAGGGGGTAGTCATACGCTCGAGGAAGCAGGGTCGGATACCGAGCAAACGCCCGCCAATGTTCCACATCCTTCGTGAACGTAAACGACGCCAAGGACCGCTGATACGCTTCATCGACACGGAGGACGGTCGTCGCCTCACCACGCAACAAGACTTAAACACAGCGTTGTGCTCCCTGCCGCCGTTGGATAAGCAGCTGCAGCAGCAAGTCGTATAACCCTAGCTTACTTATTTGTTAGATAGTTTAATTAATTTCTTTGCGTGTTTTTGGGTACTTGCATTGTTTAATTCATATATTTCGGGCGTATTATAGTATTTGACAGTTGTAGCATCGCGCTTTAGTGTTTACTTGGTAGATTCTTATTTAAATTGCGTGTGAGTTTCGTATAGGAGGTGCAATTTCGAGTTTCAGTTACTGTAATCGTAAATTCAGCAGATTGTAGCGCAGTCGTTAGGCATTTGTACAGGTTAGTTGATACATTCTTTGCGTGTTTCGCTTGCGTTATCTAGGCACGGACTAGTGATTCAGTAACTGTTGTTCAACATCGATTAGAATAGACAGGGACTGCGATTGCTGTGTTCGGATGAGGGCTGACTTGGCATCCCTTCGCTCACAGCTGCAATCGGCACTGACTTCGGTCGCGCAGCTTGAGGCTGTTGCCAATGGGCACCACTGTGGGGAGCCGGACTTGGGTATCACGGGGATGTCAACCTCGTCCCGTCTGTCCCCAGATCGGTCTGCCGCTGTGGTTGCCCCGGTTGCTGCCCGCAGTGGGGCTGAGCCCTCGCCTGTGGTTGATCGGGAGGTCGTTCCAAGGCGTGGCAGGCAGCGAAACGCGTCCCCGGAGGCTGATCAGAAAGCCTCCCCGGTGCGTCTGACAAACCGGTTTCAGGCACTGTCTCTGGCTGAGCCAGATGCAGCTGCCTGCCCTGTTTCAGAGGATCATTCTCAGCCTTCAAGGTCCGGGCAATCGCAGAGGGTGGGCTTACTGGTAGTTGGGAGCTCCAATGTTAGGCGCGTAATGGGGCCCCTTAGGGATACGGCGGCTATGGAGGGGAAGAAATCCAGTGTGCACTCCGTGTGCATTCCGGGAGGAGTCATTCCTGATGTGGAAAGGGTCCTTCCGGGTGCCATGAAGAGCACAGGGTGCAGCCAACTGCTGGTGGTGGCATATGTTCCTTTACTGATGATTCCTTGAATCTCATTAACACGATCGAAGACGCCTTGAAATCAGAAATATCCATCTAAGATGTGATTCGAAGGGCACAGTGTAGTAGATATACGAGACTGCGCATGACCTCTCATTAGCAGTTCTGCGTGGTTTATATCTCAAGAAAACACCTCCAAGGAAGTGTTGATCATTTATTAATTGAAATTTAGGGGTTTATCATGTTATTATTGGGGTTGGCTGGACTGTGTTACCAACATACACGATAAATCTTTTAGATAGTCTTACTATCACTGTTGTGGTTGGCAGGAGAACCAACCGTATAACTAAAGGAGGCCGAAATGCACGCGTCTCAGCTCACGCAGGCTGGCGTGAGGTCTGGAACATGACAAGGGAATTAGAACTGTGAAAAACGGACGTAGCTGGTGGAATATTTAACTTTAATCCATTAATGACGAACGTCGCTCTTGACATAACATGATTTACAATATCAATAGAAACTAATCATGGCGCCTTGCTAGGTCGTAGCAAATAACGTAGCTGAAGGCTATGCTAACTATCGTCTCGGCAAATGAGAGCGTAATTTGTCAGTGAACCATCCCTAGCAAAGTCGGCTGTACAACTGGGGCGAGTGCTACGAAGTCTCTCTAGACCTGCCGTGTGGCGGCGCTCGGTCTGCAATCATTGATAGTGGCGACAGGCGGGTCCGATGTATACTACCGGACCGCGGCCGATTTAAAGGCTACCACCTACCAAGTGTGGTGTCTGGCGGTAACACCACAATCAATATTTTGCGAATTTAATTTTTGCACGTATTTAACTCCATGTAAATCTTTCTTCAATTCACACAGTTCACGGTCAGATTTTACAAGGCTCAGAGGGACCTGCACTCCACTTAACATTAAACCTTAAACACAATGGATACCATTGTAAGACGTCGTGGTCTCCTGACCTTCATTGCTTACATATTCCGCCCTCACAATCATATTTAGCACATCAAGACGCTTCATTCGAACCCAAACTCGATAAGATGAAGTCAGTGTTGTATGAATTCATGTAGACGATATGCAAATAACAAGTATGTGCACCGTGCTTGAAATACTCGAGGCTGGCGTATTCACATACATTCCAGACACGACGGTCATAGGATCTTTTAATTCGAGAGAGGCAGACCACACGCCGGGAAGCCGGTCACTTCGGAGAACGCGTCAACCACGGCCGCCTGTGGAGCGAGCAGCGTTTGCCTGAGTGAAAGGGGAGAACGACCCCGCGTTCGGCTTAAAATTAAATTCCACTGCAGTGTGTGGGAGCACCCAGCTTATGCATTCTTTACAAATACAGCACGCAGTATCAGAGGTTTTCACAGGGAGACAGCAAACGCCAAACGCCGATGCTACAGATTTCCGGATTGGTCGCCTTAAACGAAACGTCATTCTCCCGTTTTAGAAGAGCAATGCTGACTCCCAGACGATATTTCTGACACCTTGAACTGAAGGAGTAATGGAAGAGACCGAAAGATATACCCCTTCACGTCTGGCGTGGAGAAGGGCCGTTCCGTTATCGCTCTTGGAGCGTGAACACATAACGAGAGCGTGCGCGCTCGTGCATATACTCAAAGAGCGAAGAACAAGACTCTCCTCAGTACTTCACTGGGAGAGCACCTCTGTCGAGAGCGAATTGGAGTGCGACTCTGTATTGAGTCCTTGCGATTAAACGTTGTTAACTGTGTTGGCCATCACACTTATTGTGGGGTGTGACCCGACATAGTTATAGTTAAATGCCTGCGAGCAAATTTTTGAGTGGCATCACGGTTGACTGGCTATCTGACCGGTGTACCACGCCAATAGTTTGACTAGGGGCGAATAGGAGTCCTTGACTTCTTCAAGGTGTAGGGAGAGTTTGATTGGCGAAGGTCAATCCAGATAGATCGAGAGCTATCTTATTTGTCAGCAGCGAGCGGCGCAGACAGCAGTCATTGCAGCTTACGGTATGGTGCGCTACAGCTCTTGCGAACCCCATATTTCCTCCACAACAATACACTTAACTGCATTTCACACGCGACAGTCTCGACCATACCTAGCAACATTCTAACGGATAATTATTCAAGTTGAGTAGGCCCAGCTCTCAGCCATTCTGCCAAGTCAATAACATTCTTGAGCTTTGTACAGAAATTTCGTTAGCGAATCCTATCCTTCAAAGGTAACTTCACATTCCGAAAAGAACCCAGTAATAACTTGTTCAGTTCATAAATAAAAGTGCCATTGTGATTTCTCCGAATTTTTGCAAAATAAATAATAATTTTCGTTAGTTTCATGTCTTCTTTCACTAACTAGCACTACTCCAGTACCCAAATATCCCATTAGTCATGTAAGAAATTTTGTGCATTTTGTGTCATTTCCTCACAGTGGATGACTCCAGAAGATATTTATTGCGGAAAGTTTTTCAGGCATTTCTCTTTAGAACGTTAGGTGCGTCTGTCTCACTTCTGTAGTAGTGTGGGGGTGGAAATTGAATCTTGCAGGAGCCAGAGGATAAAGGGTACACCACAGATTAATCCGTTGCACAAAATGACAGAATAGCACCCACACGTTCACCACAGAAATTGGCGATCCTGCCAGGATAGTTGAAATAGGTAAGCCAACAGGATAGGAAAGTGTCAGGATAGTTAGATACGGTACGTCGCAGTAGTATCACTTTGAAGAACTTTCTTTCATGTATTAAATAACTATTTGCAAAGATTGGGATCAGAATAGATACATGTAGTGAATAAAGCAGAATTGTAGAAAAAAGGACGTGTGTTATTCTGTTGGAAAATAATGCATTTTTTTACGATTTTTATAGCTGTTAGGACATAGGAGTTTCAGGTGATAGGCAAAGACGCAGAGTGACGCAGAGACGCAGTATGACGCAGCATCATATAAGCTAGAATTAAGAAATAACGTTTTTCTCCCTCTGGAAGCTCACAGGTGGAGATTGGAGACGGTAGCAGAGCAGGCAGACCATTAGCCGAGAAGTCACACTGTTGTTGTTGTTGGTTCAACCAACTGGTAAGTGGTCGTACAGTTTTGTAGATAGGGTTGTGGTGTGTTGAAAGAATTTCCATGTTAACGAGAGCACAAGCCAAATGGTTACGTGAGAGACAGCAAGTAGACAAGATGGGGGAGAATCAACCAGGTAGTCAGAAAGTAAACGAGCTTATTGACAATAGGACTGAAGCTGAACCTGAGAATAGGACAGGCGGTGAATCAGAGAATAGGACAGTCAGGGAGCTGCAGAATCAGCAGGTTCAGTTAGACTGGGATAAAATTGAGACAGATCACATAGATGGGAATCGAAGGGATGAGAACATGGAATTTCCAGAATATGAAATACCAGGTAGGGCCCATTCTGAGCCAGAAATAGACAGCTCACGTAAGAAATGGCAAAGATTAGAAGCGAAACGAGCACAGGAAACGCATTTGTTTGCCACATATTCAGGGACAGAATACACGTCAATACAGTCAATAACCGGCAACGTTCAAAGAAGAGTAGACAGTGATAAAGAGGGGGAAAATTTAGAATACGTCGAACCTATCGTACACATTCTAAATATGCCCCAACAACAGACAGAATTTTGCGGAGTTACGAGCGCCATGAATAGGTTTGGTAACAGACGCAACTGTACCTGCAAACACAAGACATATATAACAGAGAGGGCAGAATGGGGAGTTGTTTGCGCCACGTAATGGTCCAATGACAAACGCAACTAGTCCTCAACACAGACAGCACGGGTATTGCAGTTATCAAACTTAGAAACGCCACAGTATAGCCCAGTAAACGAAGTAAATGACCGAGTAGAATACAACAGATCGAGAATACACAGTTCAGCAGAAGGTACTGTTACAGGACAGGACGCGATCATGGAGATTTTACAAAAAAAGAATGCTAGTATGACGAAACAGTATCAGTATATTAACACACAGATAACGAAACAGAATAAACAGATGACAAAACAGTATCAGAATTTTAGACAAGAGATTAAGACACAAATCCAACAGGTTAAAATCCAGATGGAAGAAGGGATCGCGCAGCATTGATAGTCATATCACTCAGATAAACAAAGACGCGTATGAATCTAGAGACAGAATTCCGGTACTAGCACAAGGTCAGCAGCAATTACCCATTGACGTGGACAAGGTCCAATGGGACATCGTAAATGTTGACAAAAAGGTGGAACGTTTTACGAAAAAAGCCACTCCAACAGTAATACAAATTTCGGAAAAACAAGCAATTTATAGTAAGGTCGCAAAGGTTGCACTGAAAAAATATGATCAGCGGATCAATAAAATATAACTTAAAAACAAGCACAGCGTTTTGAGGAAAAATGCTAATAAACGTTCCTGAGGAAGCGTCATATCATTCCCGTTCGTGAGAACAGACATTCTTTAAACTAAGACTTGAATGTCTTGGTATCCAGCAAGAGTGTTGAAGCACTGTGAATGCATCAACGGTATCAGATTCGGCACACACATAATTCAAATATCAGTATTTCCTAAAACTTTCTTTATATGCTAATAGTGGTAGTATCGGGTATTCAACTTTATTTGTGCTCTGTAATCCTGCTGCAGGTACGACCCTCCCATTGACACCGTGTCTGACCTGCACTCCAGCGGCCTGGATTGGGCAGAGACGCACATTGCGTGGCTCAATTCACTGCGAGAGCGAACCGAGGACATCTTCAGAGACCTCTGCCGGCGTTTCCGCGTGATGAAGGAGGGCGATCTGCACGCCAGGACCACAACGCGGGATCTGGCCTTCCCCATGGAGCGGCTGCCGTCAGGTAAAAGGGGGCGGGTGCTGCATGCTGTCCAGCGAGGAAACGGCACCAGCTCGGCGTCATATTTTAAGGAGGAAAAAACCGCGCTTGCAAGATACCAGACTCTGCTAATGGTTCCTCTCGAAAATGTGGGCCAGAGTTCTGGTAGTACGAAGTTGTGAATTCTGAACGCTTCTCTCCACCGCGTCCTTTGGCTTTCCCCTCCACCGCCTTCCCCAATCCTTTCTGCCTCCGCCCCCCATTTTCTTCTATGTCCTCTCCCTCCATCGGCTCCCCCCCCCCTTGTCCTCTCCTCCACCCTTTTTTTTTAGTCATCGGTCGGCATCCTCCCACCGCCCCCATTTGCCACCGTGTCGCCTCTATAGTGCTGTTTAAAGTGAAAGTTCAGTGTTGGGCATCCCCTGTCAGTGTTACGAACAGCCTCCATACTGTCTCTAGTTCTGTTTTTTATCTCACGCTAACAGAAACCAGACGTCGCCGTGATTTTTAATTCTGCCTGTCTACTTACTGTGTGTCTTCATCTGCATCGTCAACGCCAAGTTTTTATATTTTAAATTAGACAACTTTCCGCCATTTTATAGTTTTTTGCAGTATCACCGTTTTATCACCAGTTTTATTGTTTGTTTATATTATCATTATGTTTTTCAACTTTTATGTAGGTTGTAGAGCGGCCTATTACGCTGCTGCCAGCCCGGCCCCCTCGGGGGGGGGGGGGGGGGGGGGGGGAATCAAAATGCAATAAAGAAAAACAAGTCTGAACGTAACAGCATTTAAAGACGAGGACACACTATTGTCGCTCCCTCCACTGAAGCTGCCTAATGCCCGAACGCGAATTACTATATAGTGGAGTAAGAGGTTTGTGAAGTGCTGTTTTGTTCAATGTGTCAAAGTGAGAGGTTTCTGACTTGTAGCAGTTCCCAGAGAAACCCTTGCTTTGAAAATGTTTGTGGTTCACAAATGCAGTGTAAATGAATGATACGTATATGTATACATATATAGATGTAAATAACAGGGATACCTTTAAAATAATAACATATATGTATTTGTGAGTCTTACGTGTTACGTACTATTTCTAGTGTGTGTATGGCGTCTGTTCTCTCAGACACGGACGTAGGGAGAACATACATATAATAGTAATATCTGTACGTCTTAAAGGCATTTCATAACATACCTTCAGTGTAGATGCACCCTAAGACCGACCTCTTGTAGGAATGACTCTGAATGCTGCGAGAAATGAGGATGGTGTACAGAAGAGCCCCACGGAAGTAATTTGCGACTAATACCGTATTTTGACTGGCCGCGAAGCTTGCTCGTGTAGCTTAAGCCTTTCTGCTTTCGGCAGTGGTGAGGCGAGCACGCCTTCATTCCTTCTCTCCTGTTATGACGCATTTGTTTACTTCCACGTAACGGTTTGTCTCCGCATTCCAATTCATCGATCACCATGACGTTTTCCTATCCGCAGGCCACTGTTAAATTGGCGGTTCCTTTGGATCATGAAGCACAGGAATCGTATGAAGTGGAACGGTTTATACGGGACGAAATTCGTCTCCCGCCGCAAGATGTTCTCGGAATTCATTTTTCGATCCTTAGTACTACTGTGCATATAAGGCTGGGGAATGAAGAGCGGGGTGCCGACGTTATGCGGCGCCATGTTAACGATCTAAGGTTCCGATACTTTGGCGGCTATATAGGGGACGTCGTGATTGATAACGCTGGTTTTGGGCGTCCGAACGTTGAGGATTTTTGATTTATCGTCTGAGGTGTCGTCGGAGGGTGTGGTGGCCTCCTTTAAACCTTACCGCAACGTCGTCAGTGACATAGCTTAAACGTGAGGACGTTCGAAACATAGCGTGTCCTCAGTGTTGTCCGTCAAATACAAATTCAAATGAGGAATCGCGGCCCTTCCTACTCGCTAAGTGCCAGCAGCAGGGCTGTCGTCTTGAATGATGGTAAATGCTTCAAATGTCTCTGAGCAATATGGGATTTAACATCTGAGGTCAGTAGTCTCCTAGACTTAGAACTACTTGAACATAACTAACCTAAGGGCATCACACACATCCATTCCCGAGGCAGGATTCGAACCTGCGACGGTAGCAGCAGCGTGGTTCCGGACTGAAGTGCCTAAAACCACTCGGCCACAGCGGCCGGCTCGTACTACGGCCAGCCACGCACTTCTGCACGTTATGACCAGGAAGGTCATGTCCTTACTGAATGTCTTCGACGTACACTGGATGAGTCGCCGATCGGAGACGTCACTCTCCCTGCGGCGCCCGCTGTGTTACACCTCTATCTTAGGCGCCAGCTGTAGGGCTGCCCACTGTGTCCACTCGACGACGCGATGGACGTTTTGCCTGTCTTTACCAAACAGCCGCAGGAGGTAGTACCAACGGAAAATGGCCGTCTGTAGAAGTAAGCCAACTGCCTGAACCCATAGTTGTTGATCATGGTGGTGTTCCGACCTCGGCTTTTCTGCATATGGACACATATAAGACGACAGCCGTCAGTATCCGATACGAAACAACAAGTTGGGAAGCAATGGACGGCAAACAGACGTAAAACCCTTGTTATGGTTGCCACCATCGGCTGTGTGCAAAGCATGACGGGCCTGCTACTGACTACGCGCTGTCTTCTGACGCTCTAGGACTGGACGACTCCACTTCTGACCCCGCCTCCGTCGCCAGTGAGCCTTCACCTAAGGATACCGAGCTTCGCACGGCTACGTCTGATGCGCTTGCCTCATTTTCTGTGTCTGATGCTATCTAAGTGGACGCATCTCTAAAAAGTGTTCCACTAAACTGCACCAGGGGTGCCGGCACTGTAGCCCAGGGTGTATGGTCAGAGAGCTGGCTCTTCTCTTTAATATAAAAACTGAGTACAGCGACCACCAAAGAACTACCACGGATATCACGTGACGTGACCAAATACAACGAACAATAACGAACTAAATGGAGAAAAAGGGTACCATCTATGATTCACTATCAAAACATCCTCGGTCCCGGATTCGAGGCCTTCCGACCCTTAAATTTTGATTAATAATCAGCATTGGTGTCCGAAGAGTTCCTGCATGAGTAAACGCCCTCATTCTGTCAATGTCCTTGTCAAAGAGGGTGGTGGAGCAGACAGAGGCTGAGGATACTCTCTTGCCCTTGGGGTGGGAATCTGCCCCTAAAGGCGGAAGAATTAGCTGTGATCAACGGCATTAGGATGCAGAAAGCAATGGAAACCACACCATTAAAGACACATAGTGTGCATCCACATATCAGGACATATGGCCTATCATTGAAAAAGTGTCATGATGATATTTCGATTGGCAAAGGAGTCCGGAATCGCCCCCATTCAGATCTCCGGGAGGGGACTGCCAAGGGGGACGTGGCCATGAGAAAAAGAGTGAATAATCAACGAAAGGATAAAGTTCTACTAGTGGGGACGTGGAATGTCAGAAGCTTGAATGTGGTAGGGAACTTAGAAAAATCTGAAAATGGAAAAGCAAAGGCTCAATCTAGATATAGTAGGGGTCAGTGAAGTGAAATGGAAAGATGACGATATCTGCTCAAATGAGTATAGAGTAATATCAACAGCAGCAGAAAATAGTATAACGGGAGTAGGATCCGCTATGGCTAGGAAGGTAGGTGAGAGGGAGTCTGTTTCTGTGAACAGTTCTGTGATTGGGTTATCCTTATCAGAACAGACAGCAAACCAACAACGACAACGATAATTTGTGTATACATGCCGACATCGCAAGCTGAAGATTATGATATAGAGGAAGTGTATGAGGATACTGAAAGGCAAATACAGTATTTAAATGGACATGAAAATGTAATAGTCATTGGGGACTGGAGTTGTAGGGAAAGGAGTAGAATATGGACTTGGGAAAAGGAATGAGAGAGGAGGAAGACTAATTGAGTTCTGCAACAAGTTTCAGCTATTAATAGCAATTACTCTGTTCAGGAATCACAAGAGGAGGAGCTATACTTGGAAAAGGCCCGGTGACACGAGACGATTTCAGTTAGATTAAATCATGGTCATAGAGAGATTCTGAAGTCAGATACTGGTTTGTAAGGCGTACCCAGGAGAAAATATAGACTCAGATCACCATATAGTAGTGATGAAGAGTAGGCTGAAGTTGAAGACATTAGTCAGGAAGAATCAATACGCAAAGAAGTGGGACACGGAAGCCCTAAGGGAAGACGAGATACGCTTGAAATTCTCTGAGACTACAGATACAGCACTAAGGAATAGCTCAGTAGGCAGTACAGTTGAAGAAGAGTGGAGGTCCTGAAACGGGAAATCACAAAATTTTGAGACAAAAACATAGGTACAAAGAAGGTAATTGGAAAGAAACCATGGGCAACAGAAGAAATACTTCAGCTGATCGATGAAAGAAGAAAATACAAAAACGCTCCAGGAAACTCTGGAATACATAATTAAAGTCGCTGATCAATGAAATCAATAGGAAGCGCAGATAAGCCAAGACGAAATGGCTGCATGAAAAACGTGAAGAAATCGAAAAAAATATGATAGTCGGAAGGACTGGCTCAGCACACAGGAAAGTCAAATTAACCTTTGGTGAAATTAAAAGCATGTAGATTGTAACCAAAATTCCATTGTTAAATGCAGAGGAGAGAGCGGATAGGTGGAAAGAACACATTGAAAACCTCTATGAAAGGGAAGATTCGTCTGATGTGAGAAAAGAAGAAACAGGAGTTGATTTAAGTAGAGATAGGGGATCTAGTATTACAATCAGAATTTAAAAGAGCTTTGTAGAAGCCCAGATCAAATAAGGCAGAAGGGATCGATAACAGTCGACCAGACTATCTAAAATCATTAGGGGCAGTGGCAACGCAACAACTATTCACGTTGCTGTGTATAATGTATGAGTCTGGCAATATACCATCTGGCTTTCCGAAAAATATCACCCACACAGTTCCCATGATTGCAAGAGCTGACAAGTTCGAGAATTAAAGCACAACCAGCTTAACAGCTCATGGATCCAAGTTTCTGACTACAATAATATACAGAAGGAAGGGAAAGAAAATTCAGGATGTGTCAGATGACGATCAAATTGGATTTACGAAAGGTAAAGGCACCAGAGAGCAAATTCTGATATTGTGGTTGATAATGGAAGCGAGAGTAAAGAAATATCAACGCACTTTCATAGGATTTGTCGACCTGGAGAAAGCATTCAAGAAAGCAAAATTGCGCAATATGTTCGGAATTCTGAGGACAACGGCGATAAATTATAGTGAGACAAGGGTTATAAACAAAATGTTCAAAAGCGAATAGGGAAAATAAGAGTGGAAGACCCAGAAAGAAGTGCTGGTATTAACAATGGTGTAAGACGGGATTCTGTCCTCCGCTCCCACTGCTCATTCTATATATTGAAGAAGTACTGCTGGAAAAAGGAGAAAGCTTCAAGGTGGCATTAAAATTGAAGATGAAAGGATATCTACGGCAAGATTTGCTCAGTGAAAGAGAAGAAGTAATGCAAGATTTTTTTAATGGAATAAACAGTTCAATGAGCACAGAATATGGATCAAGAAATCGAAGAAAGACGAACGTAATGAGAAGTAGCAGAAATGAGAACAGTGAGAGACCTTACATCGGGACTGATGGTGACGAAGTAGATGTAGTTAAGGAATTCTGCTAGCTGGACAGCAAAATAACCAATGCCGGACGGAGCAAGCAGGACATAGAAAGCAAATCTTCACAGGCAAAACAGGCATTCCTGGCCAAGAGAAGTCTACTAGTATCAAACATAGGATTGAGGAAGAAATGTTTCAGAAAATGCGTTTGGGAATTAGCACTGTATGGTAGCGAAACATGGACTGTGGGAAAACCGGAACAGAAGAGAATAGAAGCACTTGAGATATGGTACTACAGACGAATGCTGAAAATTAAGTTGACTGAGAAACTAAGGATTGAGGAGGTACTGCGCAGAATCGGAGAAGAAAGGAATATGTAGAAAACACTGACGAGGAGAAGGGAGAGGATGACATGTGTTTGAATCGCCGGTCTTCCTGGTCACAGTAGCTTTCAAACGTATTACATAACCACCGTCACTGTCAATACCATTTGCATACGTTACAAACTGGCTATACTCATGGGGACGTTGACGTTTTCCTACTCCAGGAGGTGCATGTTGCACCCATTTGTGCTCCCCGCGTTTCCACGCCACACGGCTCCCATTCTTCCCCTACTCGTACTCCTAGCTGATGGTATTCTCGCTGATACAGTTGCCTATCTCCTTGATGCCAGAGGTATGGCTCTTACGTTCTTATTTTCTTAACAAAGGTACAATCAAGCACATGTAAAATTAACATAAGCATTATCAGAAAAAAAGTTTTACATTATTGTGTGTGCTTTCGCAGTGAGACCACTGATAAGGCAGGTATTGTTACCATTTTGTGGTGTCCTACAAACCACTTACTATTATTACTCATTCAAATGCCAAGAACATTGTACTCGTCCATTAGTTTCAGTGATAGTGTGTGTATGTGCTACGGACTTCATACTTATCTACTTTTCCCATTTCCTGAAAATCTGCTCCGCCATTAACAAATTTTGCACGTGGCACGTATTGTTTGTAACAGCTGATGGGCAGTGCCTTATTTGCTTTTGTTCTTGACTAAAACGTTGACGCACCAACAAGCTCTCCAACAAAACAGCTACAAACCTCTCCAAATTCACTCCATTTTCTGTGTTTAATGCGCTGAAGATTTGGTGGTACTGATTACAGTCATATCAAGAAGATGTGTGGTCTCTGCAGTACCACTATTTCACTTTCATTATCATATTTGGGGATCACTGACTTCTCCTGACTTGGTAATTAATCCAGCAACTGACAGAACATATCACTGGCTAAGGAGCACTTCGTAGATTGAGTAATACCGTGTCAGACAAGACGGAATAACTCGACTCTTACGTGTCTCTGGCTACAGACTGAAATTGCACACTATTCTGTTGTTTAGTACGAAAACTGAATCACGGTAATGACTAGCGACACGAAAAGCATAATTTTAAAGACGGATCAAAAGATACCATCGACAGAACTCAAGTTCTTTGAACTATACAGCGAAAAGAAATAAACAACTTAAAGACAGCATAACAAAGTTCTAGAGATGGTCTTTAGAGGTCAGTAGTTATCGGTAAAAGTAATTTTCCGTCATCAAATCACTGATTATCTACTTAGCCAATCATAAGAGGTTGGGTCTGCACAGTGGGCACTGGCAAACAGAAGGCTGTCTAGGACGATGACAATAAAAAAACGGTTTGGACTTGTCTGTGATCAATAAGATCAAAATACTAGAAGCGAAAAATAGTTTTGATTTTACTTCATGGTCTAGAACTAAGACAGCAGCGATGTACCCCTGCACATTGATATCTAGCAAGCTCCCATCTGAAATATAGCAAGAATTTGAGAATTTCAAAATAAAAACGTACTCGTTAGCCAGCCTCAAAGCAATTTATTTGGCTGTCTGTATACGATAAATGAGTAGAGTTCTGTTAGTTCCATGGGAAGTGCTTATTGCCTAGCTCCGTGACAAATACTGTTCACATGACTCAATATGTACAAATACTGGTAACTACACTCCTGGAAATGGAAAAAAGAACACATTGACACCAGTGTGTCAGACCCACCATACTTGCTCCGGACACTGCGAGAGGGCTGTACAAGCAATGATCACACGCACGGCACAGCGGACACACCAGGAACCGCGGTGTTGGCCGTCGAATGGCGCTAGCTGCGCAGCATTTGTGCACCGCCACCGTCAGCGTCAGCCAGTTTGCCGTGGCATACGGAGCTCCATCGCAGTCTTTAACACTGGTAGCATGCCGCGACAGCGTGGACGTGAACCGTATGTGCAGTTGACGGACTTTGAGCGAGGGCGTATAGTGGGCATGCGGGAGGCCGGGTGGACGTACCGCCGAATTGCTCAACACGTAGGGCGTGAGGTCTCCACAGTACATCGATGTTGTCGCCAGTGGTCGGCGGAAGGTGCACGTGCCCCTCGACCTGGGACCGGACCGCAGCGACGCACGGATGCACGCCAAGACCGTAGGATCCTACGCAGTGCCGTAGGGGACCGCACCGCCACTTCCCAGAAAATTAGGGACACTGTTGCTCCTGGGGTATCGGCGAGGACCATTCGCAACCGTCTCCATGAAGCTGGGCTACGGTCCCGCACACCGTTAGGCCGTCTTCCGTTCACGCCCCAACATCGTGCAGCCCGCCTCCAGTGTTGTCGCGACAGGCGTGAATGGAGGGACGAATGGAGACGTGTCGTCTTCAGCGATGAGAGTCGCTTCTGCCTTGGTGCCAATGATGGTCGTATGCGTGTTTGGCGCCGTGCAGGTGAGCGCCACAATCAGGAATGCATACGACCGAGGCACACAGGGCCAACACCCGGCATCATGGTGTGGGGAGCGATCTCCTACACTGGCCGTACACCTCTGGTGATCGTCGAGGTGACACTGAATAGTGCACGGTACATCCAAACCGTCATCGAACCCATCGTTCTACCATTCCTAGATCGGCAAGGGAACTTGCTGTTCCAACAGGACAATGCACGTCCGCATGTATCCCGTACCACCCAACGTGCTCTAGAAGGTGTAAGTCAACTACCCTGGCCAGCAAGATCTCCGGATCTGTGCCCCATTGAGCATGTTTGGGACTGGATGAAGCGTCGTCTCACGCGGTCTGCACGTCCAGCACGAACGCTGGTCCAACTGAGGCGCCAGGTGGAAATGGCATGGCAAGCCGTTCCACAGGACTACATCCAGCATCTCTACGATCGTCTCCATGGGAGAATAGCAGCCTGCATTTCTGCGAAAGGTGGATATACACTGTACTAGTGCCGACATTGTGCATGCTCTGTTGCCTGTGTCTATGTGCCTGTGGTTCTGTCAGTGTGATCACGTGATGTATCTGACCCCAGGAATGTGTGAATAAAGTTTCCCCTTCCTGGGACAATGAATTCACGATGTTCTTATTTCAATTTCCAGGAGTGTATTTGAGAACTCTGAATGTCTCTATCTCTGGAGCCATATAAAGAAACACAAGAAGTATCAAGAGAACAATGATGTACAAAGGACAAAATATTTTTAGTTACTTGTTTACATACTCGTTTCTTAACTGGGAAGATCATAGCGTGTTGTAGCTTTTCTGTGGATATTTAGTATATTCTAGTGCTAGATATTGAAACTACGAGTACCGGTACCTGTCCCACAATGCCACCAATGCGGACGCCCGACAATACAACATTTCATCAGGGATTATTTGATGACAACTGGCAAATAACCAGCGGCAGCAGTGCGTTATCTCTTGGCTCATAACGTCCGGACTGCATTAAAGCTGAATTTCAGTAAGTACAATGTTTCGTTCGTTAAATAATACCTACCCTACCAACAGGCAGGGAAAGAAAGAGATGCCATTTCCAGCCGCTTCACTCTCGCATGATAAGTATTCGTGTTACACAATGCGAAGCCTGGTGTGGTATGACGGTGTGACTCTTCAGCACAACGCTAATACAATATGCCAAGATAAAAGCCGTCCCGCTCTGTAAACAGTACGTTTTGATTTTACTTTTACGCTCTCGCCCGATTTTTTCCACACGTGACAGTTGTGATTAACTGTCACAGATCCAGTTTCTGTTTGGTGACAGGTGTGATTAATTGTCAAGGCGTCAGTTGTTGTTTGTTATTTGAACGTGCTGCGAGTCTGTTTTCGTCGTTCTCACAGTTTTTCCTGAGAATAACGCCATATTAGGTGAATGAAATGGTGTCGATAATTAGAGCTTACGACCACGGATTCATTTTTATGAATAATTCCTGATTTCCTATTTTTCCTCTAAAGGTTGTGTTTAGAAACTGATAACAAACTGACGATCCTGCGGTGATGTCTCTTGACTATAAGCGTAACCATAGCCTTCAGTTTTAACCCCGGAAAAGCATTCAAACAGCAAACTATTAGCTCGAGATGTTGTGTCAGGCGCCGTCAACATGCAGCAATTAAATGTACGCCTTGTAATTCTGTAGTGATGTTCGTACAGCTGGCAATCTTACCGCGTGCCACATGTTCAGAAAAGACTTCGAGCTGATTATGAGAAATGGGTTTCGTACTTGTTGGCGACGTCCTGTACTTTGTAACTAACTAGCGATCCCGGCAATGCTTTACCATTGTGTATACATCTTAAACTTCTTTCTCCATCTTCTCTCTGGCCATCTTCTCCTCCTCCATCTTTAGGTCAATTTTCTCCCCTTCCTCCTCTCTGAACTTGAGCCTTATTTATTGTTATTACCGCCGGCCGGAGTGGCCGTGCGGTTCCAGGCGCTTCAGTCTGGAACCATGCCACCGCTACGGTCGCAGGTTCGAATCCTACCTCGGGCATGGATGATGTCCTTACGTTAGTTAGGTTTAATTAGTTCTACCTCAGAAGTTAAGTCCCATAGTGCTCAAAGCCATTTTAACCATTTATTGTTATTACCAAAATAACCGGCGTATAAGAGAGACCTCTGTAGCTGATTTATTTGTTAGGATAGCAGCTTAAGTGACAGTATTTCTCATAGTTTTATCTGCAAACTGGTAAGATTCCAAAGTTTCGGTCGATTCAGATTTTGCGGTAGTGTTCTAATCATAAGTCGATAACCCATGACTCGAACCGACAACAAGGAGGAAAACAAAACAGGCGTAGTTCTACATACAATGTACATAAAATTTTTGTTTGAAAATATGTATAAGGAGAAGGAATGTTCCAATGGCTTACATGCGCTCCTATCGTTGTCGAAACGGACTGCCAGAAAGGTTTGGGACCACATATTGTCACAACGCAGTACACCACTTTCACTCTCGCAGTCCTTTTTAACAGAAATCTGTGCGTTATTATTTGAAAAAATATCTGCGTCTGTCTGAAAGCTCATTAGATTATCATGTAAAAATTTTAAGTAGATCGATCAAGAACTTTTAGAGAATTATGCTAGTGATGTCTCTCCGCCATACATAGGTTTTTCGTAACAACGTTTCCCGTTAGTATGTCACATACATCTTTATACATCATAAATAAAAATTCGCGCACTCGGACTTCGCAGCGCGATTCCTTAAATACTAGCAATGCAAAAATGTCTTTCACAAAATTTCACTCTACTCATATTTCGGGCAGTAAATGGACATCAAATACTGGTAAACTGGCAACATTGTAATCATATATGGTAACTACCTCTGTCAGGTTATAGGAGTAGTGCTGTGCAGATAGTGCAAGTTTGGTTAATATGCAGGAGGTCGAGGGTTCGATTCTTGTGCGCAGCTTATTTGTTTTCCTTTGCTAAATCTAGTCTTCGTCGTATGATATCAGGTGTCTTAATCGTTATATAGCGATTACAGAAGGTCGTCCACAAAACATTTGCACCTACATACTGCAAACACAAAAATGTAAATACAATCGTTTTCATTGGTCAGTTTTTAAGAAAATCTTTTGCACGCCGTGGACGCGAATTGTACATTCCCATTTATACTAACTTGGCACGGCCAGGTCGGTTACACTTTGCAAATAATATCGATGGGGCCATTCAGGGAGAGTACACAGAAAATAGGTTTGGAATCTAGTACAATTCGCGTCCGCGACGTGAAAGAGGCTTCTTTAAAAGTTGACCAATTAAAACGATTGTACTTCTACTTCTGTATTCGTGGTGCATAACTGCAAATATTTTGTAGAAGACCCACTGTAATTACTGTATGACGATTAGGACGCCAGATACCATACCACGCATTCTACTTTCAGGAAATAAAAACAAATAAAGCTGAAACTAGAATCGAACCCTAGACCTCCCCCAGGCTAAGCTAAAACGCTATCCACCTCACCTGCTGCACAGCACTGCTGAACTTCCTGACAGATTTAGTTAACGTACATATGATTACAGTGTTACCACACTGCCAGTCTTTAGCGTCCATGTACTGTCCGAAACATGCGCAGGAACAGATTTCGTGAGAGGAATTTTTCTACAGCCAGCTTAGAGACAGAAGTGATGACACTTTCTGCAGGACGTGACCACAATTTTGCAGGACAGTGCTCAAGCACGCACAGTGCAAGCTGTTACTGATTTGTTTGACCGATGTAGCTGCTAAGTGCTATACCACTTACTGCACTCCCCTGACTTAAGCCCTCATAAGCTCAACTCGATCTCTAAACTGAAGGAAACACTTCACGGCATTCGCTTCAGAACTTCTACAAATTCGTCGGGTAATAGACCGCGCCGCTCGAATTGTCAACACAACTGGCACTGCTAAGAGTATACTACGACTTCCACATCGCTGGCAATGGGCTGTGCACAATGCTAGTGACTACTCTGAATACCAGTAAAACCTTGAAACACGTATCTATGCTGTACGAGCTGTAAATAAACAGTTGCTACTATTGAAGTTCCAACCCTCGTGTTTGTACATTAAATGTTGTACAAAAATATATAGCAAATGTCCATCCAAATGTTCATATAGAATCGTTTAAAAATCTAAACCAAATCGGTCAAGTACTTTTCGTGTGTTTTGGTAACAACGTTAAAGAACGATTTTATATAGTGATATACATGAAACTTGGTTTAACCTTTCTGATCATTTGAACACCCAGAGTACTTCCTACGAGTCCACCGGAAACCGTCACATTGTGCATCATATAATTCTTGCTACAAGTAAAAAAACTACCTGACCTCGGAGCGCGGTTTGTGGTATTGAAAGTATGGCCCGATGTTATCTGAAAACATTCACTATACATATATATATCTACAGCTTATCTAAATAGTATCTAGAACTTTTTCTCTCAAGTGAATAAACAGAAAAGACGGTACTGCTGTCTCTTCATGGAGCTGCCTCCCACACATCTCGCCATACGCCCTTGTCGTATTCATGAAGCTTTCTCAGAAAAACGTACAATAAGCAAAATTCTGTGGCCGCTTTCTGCTCCGTTCTTAGCTTGTTCTGGTTTTTACCAACAGGGGTATTCAAAAGTGGAAGTGCATGAAAATATCGCCGACAAGTTAGCCCAGCTGAAGTACAACGTACGCCAGAGTAAGTAAAAAATTGATGCTACAGTTCTGCGAAATATTATTTTCAGAATGTGATTTCAACAGCACAAAAATGCACAGAGATGTAGTGAATAAAACAACGTAAGGACAGGAGAACAAACATAAACTGTTACGAGAAAATACACAGTTCTGTCTGTGATTCCACAAATTTCTCACTCATCAGCTACTCAGGGCTAGCAAAATACCGCTGGCAGCGTCGGGTTCCTGTTCTCAGATAGTTCCTACTGGACTCAAATTGTGGAGGACGACGGTTCAAATCTGCGCCCAGTCGTCCTGAATTAGGTTTTCCGTTATTTTCCTAAGTCGCTTCAGGCGAATGTCGCGATGGTTCCTATGAAAGACACTGCCAATTTCCATACCCGTTCTTTCTTCATCAAAGCTTGTGCTCAGGCACCAATGACCAGGATGTCGTCACCGACCGATATGGAACTGTGGTTAGCGTAATGGCCTTGTATTGGGGAGGATGGCACTATTGCGTGTTACCCAGTGACTCGACTTGGAATCCAGTTTCTCCGGTTTCTGGTGAGCGTGCTTTTGTTTTGGAACCAAGTCTATTGGCTTCACATAATGTATATACCCCTTTCCACGAGAATACACCTAGTTCACACTTTCAACAAGCTAACGTAGGATTGGCATGTCCCCAAATGACCAGCGACTCTGCTTACTTATACAAATGTTCAACAAATTTGCATTTTTTAGGATACAAATAGCAAATATAAGTTGTTATTTCTCCTACTACGTATTCCTTAACACATTCACTTTATAGTGATTCTCAACTCGGCTAGCGTTCCCGAACCAGTAACAGTGTGTTATGTAGATAGGCAAATTACAATACAGTGTCGCATACAGTGCCACCATAAAGCCAATCTCAATGCAACTCAGTTACCATTTAAAAACTCTTTCTTACAGGTCAGAAACAGATAAAATTGTTTTTATTTGTGACAGTGGCATGAGTTCATATGGCTTGAGTTCATAGCACCGCCATAAATTTAATTTCATTTAAAACTTTGTTTTCTGTTTGTTTTAACTTTTCATTCACTCCCAATAAAAGAAATTTAATGAATTAAAATCTCAATATTTCGCTATCTTGATGTTTTTAGTTCAATGGTTAGGCGCAGTTGTACAACATACATCAGTATTTCTAAATTAGGTTAACTGATGTTCCAAAGGATGTCACATAGAAATTGTATTATTTTGCATTCTGTATTCCAAGGGATACAGGGAACAGTTTTAGATCTGACCCATCGCAGAGTTTAGTTTCAGCCAAGTAGTTGAGTACCTGGGAGTAAACAGGAGGATACACAATTTGAAATAAAATCGGAGGGTAATGCTGGTTCTGGCATACTCTTTGACCGAAGATATAGCTTATGGAAACGTTGCCCGAAAAGAGTTATTGAGACTGTGTGATTCAGACACTGCTTGTATGTACTAAGTGAATATTTCTAACAATCTCCGTGGTGTTTGTTTGTTCTATATCGTGTCTCCCTGCTACTTTCGCGCAACGACGCTCAGAGCGTGTTTTTTAGGGAACTGACTAGTTTGAACCTGGGACCTGTTGCTGGTAAGGAGACGCCAGACCACACATGACATGTAGAATTCAGAAGAATTCAGTGAGACTAGCGATGATATAACAAAATACTTAATGATTTCAGCGACAGCTCCACTGCACTCCCTGTAAAAGAACCTTAATACTAACTAAATTTAGTGGAAGGGGTTCTAGGCTTTCCTATTTTTAGTTAGCTGGTAAAAGTGCGTCGAAAAAGCAGTTAATTTTACCGTTGGAAATTTCATTCTACTCACAAAACATTGTTTATAAATTGCACTATTGATAAAAGGAGATGTTTTAATACAGGATGTTAAAAACCAACTGCGTTCAAGAAAAATGTGAACGAATATTCCCTGAATGGCTTTCCAAGTTCTACAATTGATCGAAGGATGACCTATGCCATATCACATATATAATCTAGGTGTCAATTAATTTTCACAAGAGAGAAAACTATCAAAATCGTCTACAGTGACCCTCAATTATCTTTAATTACTTATCTAACTTGTCTTAAATTACAGTGGCTGATGTGGCTTCTCAATAATTGTTGTTGTGGTCTTCAGTCCTGAGACTGTTTTGTTGCAGCTCTCCATGCTACTCTATCCTGTGCAAGCTTCTTCATCTCCCAGTACCTACTGCAACCTACATCCTTCTGAATCTGCTTAGTGTATTCATCTCTTGGTCTCCCTCTACGATTTTTACCTTCCACGCTGCCCTCCAATACTAAATTGGTGATCCCTTGATGCCTCAGAACATGTCCTACCAACCGATCCCTTCTTCTGGTCAAGTTGTGCCACAAACTTCTCTTCTCCCCAGTCCTATTCAATACTTCCTCATTAGTTATGTGATCTACCCACCTGATCTTCAGCATTCTTCTGTAGCACCACATTTCGAAAGCTTCTATTCTCTTCTTGTCCAAACTATTTATCGTCCATGTTTCACTTCCATACATGGCTACACTCCATACAAATACTTTCAGAAATGACTTCCTCACAATTAAATCAATACTCGATGTTAACAAATTTCTCTTCTTTAGTAACGCTTTCCTTGCCACTGCCAGTCTATATTTTATATCCTCTCTTCTTCGACCATCATAAGTTATTTTGCTCCTTTACTACTTTAAGTGTCTCATTTCCTAATGTGTTTCCCTCAGCATCATCCGACTTAATTTGACTACATTCTATTATCCTCGTTTTGCTTTTGTTGATGGTCATCTTATATCTATTCGTTCAGCTGTTCTTCCAGGTCCTTTGCTGTCTCTGACAGAATTACAATGTCATCGTCGAACAGCAAAGTTTCTATTTCTTCTCCATGGACTTTAATACCTACTCCAAAATTTTCTTTTGTTTCCTTTACTGCTTGCTCAATATACAGATTGAATGACATCGGGGATAGGCTACAACCCTGTCTCACTCCCTTACTAACCACTGCCTCCTTTTCATGCCCTTCGACTCATATAACTGCCATCTGGATTCTGTACAAATTGTAAATTGCCTTTCGCTCCATGTATTTTACCCCTGCCACCTTTGGAATTTGAAAGAGAGTATTCCAGTCAACTTTGTCAAACGCTTTCTCTAAGTCTACAAATGGTAGAAACGTAGGTTTGCCTTTCCTTAATCTTTCTTCTAAGATAAGTCGTAAGGTCAGTATTGCCTCACGTGTTCCAGTATTTCTACGGAATCCAAACTGAGCTTCCCCAAGGTCGGCTTCTACTAGTTTTTCCATTCGTCTGTAAAGAATTCGTGTTAGTATTTTGCAGCTGTGGCTTATTAAACTGATTGTTCGGTAATTTTCACATCTGTCAACACCTGCTTTCTTTCGGATTGGAATTATTATGTTCTTCTGGAGGTCTGAGGGTATTTCTCCTGTTTCATACATTTTTCTCACCAGTACGGTAGAGTTTTGCCAGGACTGGCTCTCGCAAGGCTGTCAGTTGTTCCAATGGAATGTTGTCTACTTCAGGGGCCTTGTTTTGACTCAGGTCTTTCAGTGCTCTATCAAATTCTTCACGCAGCATCGTATCTCCCATTTCATCCTCATCTACATCCTCTTCAATTTCCATAATATTGTCCTGAATATAAAACAGAAAAATCATCGCGTTTCAGATTTTTACTTCAAGTGCCAATTGTGAACACCATGAGCTTTAATTGACGATCGACACTAGTATTACGCAGAAAGGGGGTGTAACAGATCAGACTTCTGCAGTTCTGAGTGAAGCTTTATGCGATGTTATGCGGCATCGCGTGCATTCATTACCTTGTCGGTGTTCGTCAGGGGACGACGGGCAGCACAGCTCAGCTCACCTCGCCGTCTCAGAAGTAACTTCTCCTTACTACAATTTACCGAAGTTGGTTTAAAAAAAAAATTACTAGCTGTGTTTTCATCTGACCAATCAGGGTCTCAATGTTAACCTTAAGCTCCGCCTACAAAAATTCTGTCTATCCATTGAGAAACGTTATACTTGTCGTGGTGGGGCTATGTTTTTAAAGTTTGCAACATAACAGAGATGCGAAAAAGTCTCACTCTAAAACTTGCAGCTGTTGTGGTCCTCTTAGCGTTAGGGTAAGATATATACTGTTCTTCTGGAGGACTCTATCTTTTAACAGGGGCTGGGGGGTGGTCTGGACGTAACAGAGACACAAAAAAGTCTCACGCTAAAACTTGCGGGTAGTGTGGTCCTAGCGGTTTGCTAGCTTCGTGGATGTCCGTCCGTCCCTTATCGTAGGGCCTTCCAGCGTGGTCCTAGCGGTTAGCTGGTGACGTGGGTGTTCATCCGTCCCTTATCGTAGGGCCTTCTCGCTTAACACGGTTCTGCTCTCGGCTTTTGTTCTAGTTTCTCCCCTAGGAACTGCTTCTGTCTCACGGTGGGAAGGTATGACATGCATTTAGGCATTCTTGTGATAGTCTGTGCTATTCCATTTGCTCACTCGTTACTGGTACTACTTTGGTTGATTTAATGTCACGATTTATTCGGAGCTATGTGACATACTACTGGATTTGCTTATCATGTCAGGGTTTTCATGGAGGATGCTGGATTTGCCTCACACCTTACATATTGTGTAATCTGTAACACTCTGTTCCTCTCTGTCTTTAGTAGGAAACTATATTCTTGATGACTTTTCACCTCTGCATTTATAGTATTCCTCTTAATTACAGAACCGCAGTATCTCTAAAGTGAAAAATTTAGGGAAATAGAATATATTCAGCTCGTGCTAATATAAGTTGCTAGCAAAAACAAATTGAAACCGCTCTTGTGGATAGCAGCTGATCTATGTTTTCGGTAACTAGTTTTTCTTCTGGTAGTTGGCTTTCTTCTATCTTACGACGTATTTTATTTTGTGGTAAGAAACAGTTTTCGTATGGGTAGCTTTCTTTTTTTAAAATAAGAAAAAAGAATAGAACGACATATGCCATACGTATATATAAGGTTTCCCTTCGAGGAGGCTGCGAAAAATTTCCTGAGTATACTGAATACTCCCAGTCCCTACAAACCAGAATATTAAGTCCTATCAGTTATAATTAATGGTGAATACCTGAAGACGACAGCTTGCTATCGAAACCTTCCATATGCATTTATTTTTAAGTAATGAGTACAGCGACTAGAAAAATATAAATTCTCCTTAGTTACTAGGGAAACTGCACTGGCTCACATTTTAAGCCGTCGACATTGGTTAGAAAGTGCAAGAAAGAGGAATGTTAACCAAACACGTCATACTAAAAAAACTTTAAGCATGCTGATAGGTTGCTTTACCGGCAATTGATAGGAATGTTACAATTTCTCCATATCTACAGCAATTTAGTGAGTTCCTCTATTTTCAGGAGCCTTCAAATTTGACATAAGTAGGCCCATTTCGGTTGAAATGTGACACCTTCCGATAGAACTCAAGCATTCCCCGAATTTCCTTTTGTAAATACTAGGCACTTAGGTTAGCACACATGTATTGTCAATATAAATTTCCTGGTTACTATTCTGGTGCTCCACTTTACAGCTTTCGCACTTTTTTCATGCTTCTGTTGTTCATGCTCTTTATAAAAAATACGTCTGAGCGATGTGGGACTCAACTTCTGAGGTCATCAGTCCCCTAGAACTTAGAACTATTTAAACCTAACTTACCTAAGGACATCACGCACATCCATGCCTGAGGTAGGATTCGAACGTGCGACCGTAGCGGTCACACGGCTCCAGACTGTAGCGCTTAGAACCGCTCGGCCACTCCAGCTGGTCATGCTCTTTATTCCTCTTCCATCATCCCCTTTGTACAGCTCTGTGTACCACGATCACAACACAGTTTATAAACTTCGCAATGTGGAAAGCATGAGGCCGGGTCGTTGAAGGCTTCAAAAGTACCCTCTAACATCGAGTAAAAAATTTAGGTTGCTTATCATTTCTCCTGAGAATCTCACCTCACAGATCTGTTGCCCTGGACATCATCAGCCAGAACATTATGCCCACCGACCTACTACTGACATGCACCCGTCCAGACGATAGCAGCGTCACGTGGCTAGGCATGACTGCTAGTCAGATACATTCAAAGTGCATGTAGTACCAGTGACCGTTCTGTCCGTGTCTAGAATACGGAATGGGGAAGGCGCGCAGTCCATCTGAGCTTGACCACGAACAGATTGCGATGGATCGAAGGCTCGGCAAGAGCATTTCGGAAACTACGCGACTTAACAGGTGCTTGAGGACTGCTGTGATGAGTGCCTTCAGCACACGGTGAAAGCAAGGTACGCCCACGTGCTGACAATGAGGCCAGGTGCGGACATCGTGGGGTTGATGAGACAGCACTCATTACAGATGTCGAATGTCGTGGGCTAGGCAGACTGTTAAAACGGGAGAGGCGGCCAACATTGGCAGTAATAACGTCAGACTGTAATGCTGGGCAGAGTACAAGTGTGTCTCAACACACACTGCACCGAACGCTCCTAACTATCGTTCTACGTAGCCGACGATCCATCCATGTGCCAATCATAACACTACGACATCGGCGACTACGACTGAAATGGGCACGTGGCCATAGGTGCTGGATCTTGGCGCAGTTGCAGTGTCTTGCATAGTCTGACGAATCCCGGTAACATCTTCATCATCCCTGGGAGTACGTGAATCCGTCATGTTCCGGGGGAACAGCCCCTTGACACGTGCAGTGCCGGACGGAGACAAGATGGAGGCGGCTCCTTTATGCCTTGGGAACATTCACGTGGGTATCCGTGGGTCCTGTAGAGCATGTGCAAGGCACTATGATGCCAAAGACAGTCGTGCAGACCATGTGACTGTGACATATTTCAACTAGAAAATGTGCCATGTCACAAGGCCAGGAGAGTAACGGAGCGCTTCGAGGAATACAGTTGTTGTTGTTGTTGTTGTGGTCTTCAGTTCTGAGACTGGTTTGATGCAGCTCTCCATGCTACTCTATCCTGTGAAAGTTTCTTCATCGCCCAGTACCTACTGCAGCATACATCCTTCTGAATCTGCTTAGTGTGTTCATCTCTTGGTCTCCGTCTACGATTTTTACCCTCCACGCTGCCCTCCAATACTAAATTGGTGATCCCTCGATGCCTCAGAACATGTCCTACCAACCGATCCCTTCTTCTAGTCAACTTGTGCCACAAACTCCTCTTCTCCCCAATTCTGTTCAATACCTCCTCGGTAGTTATGTAAGCCGGCCGATATAGCCGAGCGGTTCTAGGCGCTACAGTCTGGAACCGCGCGACCGCTACTATCGCAGGTTAGAACCCTGCCTCGGTCATGGGTGTGTGTGATGTACTAAGGTCATCACTCCCCTAGAACTTAGAACTACTTAAACCTAACTAACCTAAGGACAACACACAACACCCAGTCATCACGAGGCAAAGAAAATCCCTGACCCCGCCGGGAATCGAACCCGGGAACCTGGGCACGGGAAGCGAGAACGCTACCGCACGACCACGAGATGCGGGCTTATTTCTTCTCCATGGATTTTAATACCTACTCCGAAGTTTTCTTTCGTTTCCTTCACTGCTTGCTCAATATACAGTACATATTGAATAACATCGGGGAGTGGCTACAATCCTGTCTCACTCCCTTCCCAACCACTGCTTCCCTTTCATGTCCCTCGACTCTTATAACTGCCATCTGGTTTTTGTACAAATTGTAAATAGCCTTTCGCTCCCGGTATTTTACCCCTGCCACCATCAGAATTTGAAAGAGAGTATTCCAGTCAACATTGTCAAAAGCTTTCTGTAACTCTACAAATGCTACAAACGTAGGTCTGCCTGTCCTTAATCTTTCTTCTAAGATAAGTCGTAGGGTCAGTATTGCCTCACGTGTTCCAGTATGTCTACGGAATCCAAACTGATCTTCCCCGAGGTCGGCTTCTACCAGTTTTTCCATTCGTCTATAAAGAATTCGCGTTAGTATTTTGCTGCTGTCACTTATCAAACTGATAGTTCTGTAGTTTTCACATGTCAACACCTGCTTTCTTTGGGATTGGAATTATTATAGTCTTCTCGAAGTCGGAGGGAATTTCGCTTGTCTCATACATCTTGCTCACCAGATGTTAGAGTTTTGTCAGGACTGGCTCTCCCAAGGCTGTCAGTTTTAATGGAATCTTATCTACTCCCGGGGCAGGAATACAGTAGTGAGTTCGAATTGACGATTTCGCCAGATCTGAACCCGATCGAACACATCTGTGATGTAATCGAACGTGGCGTCAGATGTCCTCTTCCCGCTCTCCGCACTTTACAGGAACTAGGTGACTTGTGTCTGCAGATGTGGTGCCGACTTCCTGCATCGACCTACCAAGGCCTCATTGCTTCCATGCCACGATGCATCACCGCTGTTATCTATTTCAAAGGTGAAAGTAACGGCTATTAGCTAGGTGGTCATAATATTCTGGTTTATCAGTATATACGTTGCCTTACAGCCTGGGAAGAGCACTTTGTTTTCCGCGCCTTTAGCAGAACTTTGTTTGGTATCCTTTAACTTTATCCATATAGCCGTAAGGCATTGTTCAGTCAAAAATTGCAATTCCGGTTCCAAGCTATTGTTGTTATTCAACGACTAGAATAATTCACTGAAAGCAACTTGCTTTGTCAGCAGTACCTCATGCTGAACATAAGAATATGCTGGTCCTATTATTTATGGACAATTCTCTTGAATCCCTGTCGCAGTCGATGCTCACCAAGGCGTGTGAGTACTCCACATACCGTGAACACCAGTGCTGGATATGACGGAGTAACGTCAACCTCTTCGCTGACTGTGAAAATTATGGTATGTCTTGAAATGTGTACAGAACAACGTGTGGAACCAGCGCAACGTGTGGAACCAGTAAGAGACTCAAAATTACATTCTACGGCATGCGTGAATGAAAACAACTCTAATTTAACAAATAACGAAATTTTATTTTGAGTTACACTGTTCTGTCCAGAGTAAAGACGAAAAACATTTTCTAGCACTCATGATATTTCTAAACCAAGTGCTTCAGTTGGTTTACCAATTATAGTAGATATCAGGATTTGAGGAAGAAGATGTTCTTTGTTACTTCTTACGTAAGAATTACCGTGTGGTTCAAAATTCACCCACAAAATCTTGTTTCGTATTGCTTCAGCAGCTAAACTGTCATTATCTTCTTTTCATCCTTCTTGTTACTTAACTTCGAAAGAAAGAAGTGTCGAAGAAATAGTCTTCAAGTCTCGAGGATAATGAAGTGTCTAAATGAAAGTATGAAGGCTAATAACTTTACCAAACCAGTAAAATAGAGAGTTACAATGCAGCACAAAATAAAAGAGAGTTAACAGACAAAGAACTACAATACTATAACATTATCAACACAGTAGCCCTGTGAATTTCTGAAGCTGATTAAGAAAACAAAAAGGGATAGTGAAATCGAGGATGTTCATATGTGGATATTCAATTTTCTTTGTGTTACCAGTGACTACTTTTAGTACCACACTGAAGTTCACAAAATAAAAACTTTGATATAATTTTTTCTTACATTGCACGGTAAATCGTTTGCTCCTTCTGTAATCACGTTGTAACGCCGGAAATGCATATCCTCCTATTTCCTACTAATGCACTTCAAATTTTTTCCTTATTTTGTTACCTCAGGATATAACATTTCTGTGTCTTTATATATTGTAATTGTTTTAAATTGTTTATATATATATATATATATATATATATATATATATATATATATATGTCGATGTATAATTGGTTTGTTTTGTAAATATTATTTGTAATTATACGCTGGGTCTTGCCTAGGGAAAACTATGCTATCGAACGAATACATCGATAGGTCGTGTGGAGAACCAAAGTCTTTAGGATCTTTGGTAGTGTTAACTCTGTCGCGTGGAGCGCGGGCAAAAGAGAGTCTGGCTGGAATAGTGCAGTGGAGCAGGTGTGTTGTGTGACGCTTCCGCGAGTTGCCGCGCTTTCGGGGTTTGGCAGCATGTAATTGCGCTCGACTTGCTATAATAGTTTCTGACATGGTGTCGCGGACGGGAAGCATTAGCTTGCGCACATCAAGAGCCCTTTTCGCCTGGTGACCGTGTCGAGAAGAAGGCGCGCCAACATTCAGCTTCTGCACCAGCGACGGCCGACAATGAGTGACTGTCGCCACCTCATCGATCGACGGCTTCAAACCTTCAATCAACCAACAAGGAAGACTGGTAGCACGTAAAGTTTTAGAACTCTATGGCAGACCTCAGCTTTCCCAACTGTTAAATTTTTCTCTATAAATTACAGCAACGTAGCATGAACCTTTGTTGCTCATTGTCCCAATTGCATTACCAAGCAGGGTCCCTTCCTTTTCCGGAAATTTTGCTATTATCAATTGTTCAGAATCATTTAATTCAAGTTCAATGTTAAATCTCTTATTTTTAAATTCCGTAGATTCAAGTAGCTTTTGAAATGATTGTTGAGGTAGCCCAAGACTAACCGTATTTGACTGAATTTCGATGTGCTTCAGAAACAAAGATACTATTAATTTCAGTCACTACATTAACTTTCAAGTTTCCGGTTTTATTATTTCTTTTGCTAAATTAAGTCAGAGTGTAGTGAAATTTATTACTTCTGACAAACTTTCAGTTTTCACGCTACACGTGTCAACTTTCAGTTGCCACGCTTCTAGTGCTAATTACATATGTATTAATCTTTATTTTTCAGTTATTATAGTAATTGTCCATAGGACAGGCGACCGTAATTTCCCCCAAATCTCAAATATCTAATTACCGCTAGTTAATTGTTAACGTAACGGCCGCACATTTCCTTTCTTTATTAACTTTACCCCTTTTCAAAATTAATTTCCACCAGTTTCATTTGCATTTTTCCTTTCATTTAGATGTAACCCTTTCCTCCCTCTTTACCGACAGATTAAATTCGGTGACGATTGCTTTTCCCAAATTTCCATTAGGTACACGCGGTTTAATTTTTCACTGTCATTAAGGTCGATAAGTTAGGGGGAGATTACAACTTTTTTCTGTATTTTGTATATTTCACGATATATTACTGTATAGTCCACGCTGAGAAATTTAGCCAAATATTGCCTCAAAGTGATCTAAACCGTTAGACAGTTTATTATGTAACTGTTGCAAAAACTGAAGGTGTATCGTAAATCACGCTCGTTTCTCTTTACCACAGGAGGATTGGAACAAGAGCGCCAATAGATCCAAGAACCATCAACATACCAAACTATCGTCAAGCATATATTTTGAGAATTACAGTCGTTTTCACTTCTCGCCAGGCTGCAGTCTTATATTTGATCATCTTACATTTGATCATTTATCTACATAATGAAAAAGAAGATATAAATTTGGATGCTCGAAACAAATATCTGTCTGTAATCCATGAAAAGCACATCTATGTTAATCAGTTACTTCATATATAAGACTCACTATACCACAACGGAAATGAAAATGAATTTAATTTGTAGCATGACAGTGTTGTGCCATTGATCCACAGTTGCTGGTTATATTATCCTAATGATTTTGAGATTACGTTCGTGTGCAGTTGAATGAGTTGTATTCTTTTTTTCTCACATTCGTTTTTTCTACTCATAAGACCATTCATCTCGATGACCTGAGCAATGTAATCATTTAAATTTACACGTAGAGATTTTCATTCTTATATAACTACATAGTAATTTTAAATTATGAATGGTTCTTGCGGTTTCTGACTGAAAAGAGGCTTTTTACCTTATAGTACGTGTTTAATGTGCACAGCACGTGTATTTACTGTCTTCTTTCTGAAGATTTTCTACTTTCAGCACTATAAGAAACTGTGGTTTCAATACACAAACGGGCAAAACACTTCTCGCCACTAAGTGTATTGCCAATAGTTCAGAATTATGTGATCTGGTCACCGGTTTTATTTGTATGTACAGATATATTTCTGTGGGTGGTGTTTCTTTTTAGAGAGAGAGAGAGATAAGGAGGGAGGGAGGTAGAGCGATTGGGAAAAGGGGAGGGAGAATGAGATCATGCTTATGGAAGATGTACAGCACAAGAAGATGCTAACGACCGAAACATGTAAACTTTACCTAGCTGCTAAAGAGAAGATATGCGCATGAAAGTTGGTCTCATACATGACGTTATGCGCGTTGCAGTTTCGTTCCTTGTGTCTTGTATCATATAGTCTTGTATCAAATAGTCTTCCTCTACAAATTAATACTACTGCGTGACGATGCGCAACGGCGGGAAACTGGACATATTTGATAGGACGGTGCTTGATATCTCCCTTCCGTCCAGATTTAGTTTCTCCGATAGTTTTCCTACATGGCTTAAGATGAATCCAGTACGGCTATCTGAAAGGGAACTGCAGACGTCGCACCCCACACTTTTGCATTCCGTGCTTGTGGCCCGTTTCTAATGAACTCCTAGTCGACAGGAAGCTGTACCTTTTTCTTGCGTTCTACTTCGGACTAAATTAATTTTATTTTTTCTCATTCAGATTTAGTCTTAGTTCATTTACAAGTAATTTTATTTCTTTTTTAACATGTTGTTTGAAAGCAGATGATGGCTGAAATTGTAGCCTATGACAGAACAGAAAATAAATAATAAATGACAGTTGTAGGCGGTAAGGAATCATTAAAAAAATTAAGATGAATTGAGGAGTCAAATGCAAGGGATATCATTTCAAAATCTTGTTTCTACAGCTGTTTTGGGGATCTCGTGCTAATGATCTTGATTTTTGCTAGAGTGAGATAATTTTCGACCTGAATGGAGTGTAGTCTGATTCCAGTATCAGAGTATCAAACAGACTTTCAATGCTTGTCTTACGGTTTTGTTAAAACTAACTCCATTGCTTTATTTCCCCACCGAAAGCTAGGTTCTTGAGTGATTGTCAGTTAATTTGTTGCGAAATGCGTCATTAAATGACACTCGTGGAGTTAATGTAGTCAGGGAAAAGGTTCTGTGTTCATTTACGCACTAGTACCTCCCTGTCTGGGTTCGCTATACACAGGCAAACGTATTTCAAACTCTGATCAAAACAAAAACTCTCCTCCATTTACATCCATTCTAATCTGGGTTAAACTATATCTACATTCATACCCCGCAAGCCACCTGACGGTGTGTGGCGGAGGGTAACTTGAGTACCTCTGTCGGTTCTCCCTTCTATTCCAGTCTCGTATTGTTCGTGGAAAGGTGGAAAGAAGAATTGTCGGTATGCCTCTGTGTGGACTCTAATCTCTCTGATTTTATCCTCATGGTCTCTTCGCGAGATATACGTAGGAGGGAGCAATATACTGCTAGACTCCTCAGTGAAGGTATGTTCTCGAAACTTCAACGAAAGCCCGTACCGAGCTACTGAGCGTCTCTCCTGTAGAGTCTCCCAATGGAGTTTATCTATCATCTCCGTAACGCTTTAGCGATTTCTAAATGATCCTGTAACGAAGCGCGCTGTTCTCCGTTGGATCTTCTCTATTTCTTCTATCAAGCCTATCTGGTACGAATCCCACACTGCTGAACAGTGTTCAAGCAGTGGGCGAACAAGCGTACTGTTACCTACTTCCTTTGTTTTCAGATTGCATTTCCTTAGGATTCTTCCAATTAATCTCAGTCTGGCATCTGCTATACTAACGATCAAAATTATATCATCATTCCATTTTAAATCACTCCTAATGCGTACTCCCAGATAATTTATGGAATTAACTGCTTCCATTTGCTGACCTGCTATATTGTTGCTAAATGATAGGGGATCTTTCTTTCTATGTATTCGCAGCACATTACACTTGTCTACATTGAGATTCAATTGCCATTCCGTGCACTATGCGTCAATTCGCTGCAGATCCTCCTGCATTTCCATTGTTACAATCTCTCGATATACCACAGCATCATCCGCAAAGAGCCTCAGTAAACTTCCGATATCATCCACAAGGTTATTTATGTATAATGTGAATAGCAACGGTCCTACGACACTCCCCTGTGGTACACCTGAAATCACTCTTACTTCGAAAGACTTCTGTCCGTTGTGAATGACATGCTGCGATCTGTTATCTAGGAACTCTTCAATCCAATCACACAATTGGTCTGATAGTCCATATGCTCTTACTTTGTTCATTAGACGACCGTGGGGAACTGTATAGAACGCCTTGCGGAAGTCAAGAAACACGGCATGTACCTGTGAACCCGTGTCTATGGCCCTCTGAGTGTCGTGGACGAATAGCGCGAGCTGGGTTTCACACGACCGTCTTTTTCGAAACCCATGCTGATTCCGATGATGATTAATCCTATGGAATGCCAAATTCTCAGGTACTGCCCAATCACTGCATTTGTATCGTAGGCGTAATTAATACACTGACAGCTTTGATGGCAATATGCACAGATGAGGTAATTTTTGCACCATACAGTATCGCATAGTAATTCGATAGCGTACTGTTGGGTCTGTTTCTCAGGCTACTTCGCCATCGGCGAGTACATCGACGAGGAGGCGGCGAGCAAGTGGCTGCGCCCGATGCGAGAGGACATCTACTGGGAGTGGGTGGTGATCGCGGTGCCCAAGCGCTGGCCCCACCTGGAGCAGCTCGACGGGCTCATCGACCGGCTGATCGAGTCCGGCCTGCTGCTCGCCTGGGAGGGGCAGGTACGGATCTGGAAATACGAGGAGTGCGTTGGCGGGTATGTAACACGAAGTCGGACAGACACGAACCACAGTAAATTCAGATACGGGTTTAGATACTCATTTAAATCCCAATTATATGGCTCTCTCCAACAGTAATCAGCAACAGTAGTGTTTCTGTGTATACCAGACCTACAACAAAATCAGTATCAATAACGAAAATTGGTACATTCTGTAGAGTCAGAGATCTCTACGAAATTCGACATTAAATTCTTCATTAGTGTGGCCTTAGTGTCCGTAGTTGCTTTATAATCCTTGAGAGTATTTTTGTTCTGTCGTTGCAACTACAAAAATGCGTGATTTTTTCACCAGGCGCGTTTCGCTTTTTTGAGGAAAAGCATCATAAATGGTCTGCAATTAAGTTATTTACATTTTGATTTTCTCTTAGATCGAAAAACAGTTCGTTAAGAGAAGGTTACTGTCATGTTTCGGCTGATATCTCGCTTACATCGGGAAATACCGTCTGCTAGCACATCGTTGCTTTTCTGTGTGGGAAACTGATAATTCTGGTCCAGCTTTTAGATGTTCTGCATCACTATGAATTACTATGTGACTCCTTCACACTGCTATATTACTACGTCCACTTACCATGGTTTCCCCCCCCCCCCCCTCCACCATCCCCCCCAAGAAAACCATCGTTATTCCATCTCTACTCTTACACAGTACATAAATACACAGAAACATAATTAAATAGAATTACACCCATACAATACTTTAATGAAAAACACTGTTGTAGGTCAAAGACAAAGTAGTGGAAAGGTTATGTTGGCAAGTCTAGAAAAAACTAACAACAACAACACATACTTGGAGTACAAAAACAAGCAGCATCCAGTGGTGTGCTTAAGAATGTGTTGTGAAAAATATAAGAAATGCATAGTCCTGCAGAACATCTAAGAATTAGATCAATATTGTCAGTGTCTAACACATAACAGCAACGAAGTGCTAGCGGACGGAATTTCTCGATGTAAGCGAAAATCAGCCTAAAAATTACCATAAGTACAGATCAACCTATTCTTAATGAACTGTTTTTCGATCTAAAAGCAAATAAAAATGTAAATAACTTAATTACAGACCACTGATGATGCTTTACCTCAATAAAGCGGAACGTGTCTCGTGAAAAAATCACGCATTTTTGTAGCTCCAAAGACAGAACAAAGGTACCCTCGAGAACTCTACGAAACAACAGCCAAGAATGATGCAATAACATTTTTTTTAAAAATTACACTCCTGGAAATTGAAATAAGAACACCGTGAATTCATTGTCCCAGGAAGGGGAAACTTTATTGACACATTCCTGGGGTCAGATACATCACATGATCACACTGACAGAACCACAGGCACATAGACACAGGCAACAGAGCATGCACAATGTCGGCACTAGTACAGTGTATATCCACCTTTCGCAGCAATGCAGGCTGCTATTCTCCCATGGAGACGATCGTACAGATGCTGGATGTAGTCCTGTGGAACGGCTTGCGATGCCATTTCCACCTGGCGCCTCAGTTGGACCAGCGTTCGTGCTGGACGTGCAGACCGCGTGAGACGACGCCTCATCCAGTCCCAAACATGCTCAATGGGGGACAGATCCGGAGGTCTTGATGGCCAGGGTAGTTGACTTACACCTTCTAGAGCACGTTGGGTGGCACGGGATACATGCGGACGTGCATTGTCCTGTTGGAACAGCAAGTTCGCTTGCCGGTCTAGGAATGGTAGAACGATGGGTTCGATGACGGTTTGGATGTACCGTGCACTATTCAGTGTCCCCTCGACGATCACCAGAGGTGTACGGCCAGTGTAGGAGATCGCTCCCCACACCATGATGCCGGGTGTTGGCACTGTGTGCCTCACCTGCACGGCGCCAAACATGCATACGACCATCATTGGCACCAAGGCAGAAGAGACTCTCATCGCAGAAGACGACACGTCTCCATTCGTCCCTCCATTCACGCCTGTCGCGACACCACTGGAGGCGGGCTGCACGATGTTGGGGCGTGAGCGGAAGACGGCCTAACGGTGTGCGGGACCGTAGCCCAGCTTCATGGAGACGGTTGCGAATGGTCCTCGCCGATACCCCAGGAGCAACAGTGTCCCTAATTTGCTGGGAAGTGGTGGTGCGGACCCCTACGGCACTGCGTAGGATCCTACGGTCTTGGCGTGCATCCGTGCGTCGCTGCGGTCCGGTCCCATGTCGACGGGCACGTGCACCTTCCGCCGACCACTGGCGACAACATCGATGTACTGTGGAGAACTCACGCCCCACGTGTTGAGCAATTTGGCGGTACGTCCACCCGGCCTCCCGCATGCCCACTATACGCCCTCGCTCAAAGTCCGTCAACTGCACATACGGTTCACGTCCACGCTGTCGCGGCATGCTACCAGTGTTAAAGACTGCGATGGAGCTCCGTATGCCACGGCAAACTGGCTGACACTGACGGCGGCGGTGCACAAATGCTGCGCAACTAGCGCCATTCGACGGCCAATACCACGGTTCCTGGTGTGTCTGCTGTGCCGTGCGTGTGATCAGTGCTTGTACAGCCATCTCGCAGTGTCCGGAGCAAGTATGGTGGGTCTGACACACAGGTGTCCATGTGTTCTTTTTTCCATTTCCAGGAGTGTATTTTTCTAAACTGTTGATTCCTTGTAGGGGACACACCAACCGTTAAAATTAAGATTGTACGACACACGTCGCATTGTACACTTTTTGCTGACCGGTTTTGTTCAATGTAACAAGATCGTCGCTAGATACTGAATCGTAATTTGACGTAAAAGAACGTATTGAATTTACGTTATGGTAAACTATGATCAATGTAGTTGGCTGATTACATTTCTGATGTCAGAGATTAATTTGGCTCAGTAACAGTGTTTTTAACGCCTCTTGGCAAATGCATTTACAGATGATATAGAATATTTATTGATGAGTGCATATCTGACAGACATACACACACACGGGTATATGTATATATATATAATGTTGAATTAACTCATCAGAAGCCACATTATTTTAGTTGTATACTGTTATCAAATTACGACTCTTTCATTTCTATCATTTCTATGGTCTTAGAAAATACAGGCGTAAATTTGAATCGCTGCTATTCCGATGTTAAATATAGACACGCCAGTCTTACATTAGACAAATTTTATTGTGTTGTACTTTCTTTTAAATTACATTTTAATACAATACGTCTTCAAAAGTATCTTTCATAATATACGTGCAATGACACACAGTTAAAAATTAATTTTTAAAATGCTTCTGTAAGGATAAAACGGCAGGTAGTCAAGATTTTCCATTGAGACTGCATCTATAATATTTCAGCGAACAACAATAAAAATCTATGTAAATTAATTTTAGATTACTGAATCCTCGTATAATTTACAATTGCAGTAGGGTATAAAACAGGACATTTTGATGCATAACATTCTGGTACATAACATTAATCGGACATCTGATAAAGGTAGCCTACAAATAATGACTTCTTTTGAATTAAATGTGAGGTAGTAAATGTTACAGTGGTTTAGTAGCAATGTTACATTTTCCTCCCCTATTGTGTTCTAGGTTCAAATTCATTTCGTTCATTTAATACGTGTAGCACGGTTCCTTCCCTTTCAACCAACATTTGTAATTCCTGCATTACATTAAAAAAGGTTTCTTTATCTCCAGTATCTATAATATCAATACTACATCAATTTGTGCCAAATTATGATTAGTTTTCTTCATATGGTCATCCAGCGCTCTTAGCAGGTTTCTACAAATATTTCTGATTCCTCGAATACCCTCAACAAAGAACATTTATCTGTGGTGTGCGTTATTTCTATGCTATTTTGTGTTGTGTCAAATTATGCCTACTTGTTTTCACATTTTAATCACATGCTGTATGGTTGGAAATTAAATCGTCATTTTCTTTATATTGTACTGTAGCGCCCTTTGAATAGCACACTACAGAGGGTGGTGTACGGAGAACAGGTCGAATTCGCCAGTTGACCACCCAAGGACGTGGATCATGACAGCACAAACTGCTGGTGCCCGTTTAACAAACGAAGGCATTGTTAAAACCTTATGAAAACTTCCAATATTTATAGTCCACAAAATACGACAGTTGACATATGGACTTTCTGGCAGCCAGCAACAGTAGCTGCAGTCTTGGTGTTAATGTTCCTCCATAGAATGAGTCGGTCGGCACATGACAACAGTCAGGTGGTGTGTCATCTTATCTCCAACAATGACACGAGGTAATAAATGTGACCTGCATTAGTGTACAACCACGCCAGTGCCAACAGCGGCTGCACACAGCTTCCAGGAGGTGATAGCCTGGCTCCCATGAACCCATTATATGCTGCACAAATGGAAGGCCTCTATCACCTCTGCTCCAAGTGTATGAAGTCGAGCACGGACGTTCCTTGGCCTCCTCATACGATAGGCAGTGCCGAAGTCTACTCCAAGAACAGAAGTGAGTGGCAGCAGCAGCACACCCTCCATGATGACAGATGATGGTTTTGCTTTCAGCCCTTGTTACGTAAGCCTCCAGGGGATCTGTCAGATTGTGACAGCCACAGCTCCCTACCAGTCTTCACTCAATACTCGGTGCTGCATCTCACGTCCCTCCAAACAGGACACTGCTTCACAGAAGATCGAAGTCTACAGCACACAGTTACTGACACAGGGTTCACACTCTGGCTGTACAGGTGCAAACAGATTAGAACTCCAGCTCAACTTAAGTGCTATTTATGGAAGACAGACTTGTGTCCTTTGCTACTGTGACGTCATTCACCCTACTTTTCTTGTCCAGTCAGCAGCTGAAAGGAATCCAGGTGTGCCTTTCAGGAATGGTAGCAGGCATATTCTCAGTGGTCACTGCACTGAAAAACGTTCTTGGGTCCGACTTAGTCTTTCTTGTGACACTTTGTGCAATTAACATTAAGATTATATCTCTTTGTCACCATGTGGTCGGTCATTCTGCAATGGTCGTGGCTCAGGCACCTACATCATTCAGTGTGGTGAAATAGCTACCATGTCTGTTGCTGAATCACCAGTGGTCCTTTCTCACTTGAACTCTCCCTGCCTCTTTTGTCGCCAGAAAAAGTCTTTCGAGGTTTTTGGCTACACCATGTATACTATTGGACAATGCTAAATTGCCTCAGTACTTAATAAATACACCTTCGACGTTTCGAGATGTCCCTGAAGAAGTCTTGACACAAATGCAGAAAATGCAATTATTTGCAACGTTCCTGGTTCCTCTCACATTGTGTCTAGCTCTAAGCACATGGTTCCTAGATTGCGCTCTTAATTCTAAAAGCTTATTTTATTCAATGCACATTCTTACAAGGTTGCTTTTCCTGTAGATACACACCAGCAGACTAACGCAATCACAATATTTCCCATTCCACTCACAGACACCGCAATTAAGTCGTAATGCAGGTAATACAAAACTATAAATCTTTCTTAACTGTACGTAGTTCTATAAGTAAACTATTAGACTGGGATTTGATGTACAAGTGGCTTTGGAAATTGTACACATTTTCGGTTAGAATAAAATTATGCTTCATAAAACACAACCAGAATTAGCACAGCACTAGAAACTGCGACAGTTTTGGTCAGCACTGTCTAGTATTATGTCTCGTTAATACAGTTGTATATGCTAAAAAATTTGGTCTGCAGTTATTCGTTCCTTTTACGATGCTATGAATTTGTCTATAGAATGTAGAAGGTCGGGTTTCAAGGCTTTATTTAGGAAGGCTAGTTTCGTCGATTGAAACACACACCTCTGGCTTTACTGGAAAATAAAACATAGATTGAGGCAGATATATGTCAGTCGTTCCAGAGACAGTAGCTGGGAGATCGTGTATCGTACTCACCATCGATTAGCATCCCGTTATCTCTGTCATGCCCCTGGGGTTCCCTTGTTCATAAAATTTTACTATCACTATGTTCAGAAAAAGCATTGAGTACCTTCAGAGTCTAACTACTTTCTGGAACTGCGTGGCCGCAGCACTTCCCCACGACATTCAGCTTGTACTGTCTGGCCTCTAAACAATTGATATTATCTAATATTTAAACACATTGAATCGTACAGCTTTCTCAACAAAAAGCATTGTCAATTCCAAACAGTAGAAATTGTTAACCATACTCAGAACATCATCTGTGTTTACTTCCCTTCCTCTTTCAATAAGATTTACGCAGACAATCACTATCTCCGTCACATACCTTCAAAATACGCTATGTCCTGTCATTATAACTTAAATACTACCAACAAAAAAATAATCGTTAACAGCAAACTAAGCACCTAGTATACCTGAGTATATCAAAACATTAACACGTATTACCGACAAAACGTTTAACAAACCCGTATCAGTCAGTCATTCCGCGACCTGTTCTAAGCGTGTGCGGAACATCTTGTATTCCTTTATGATTGACTTTTGATCTCTTCTCTTCCTTTTTCGACTTAATGTCCTGCACTGACGATGACTCTGGCGACTGAGGAAAAGAGTCTTCAGCTCCTTTAGTCAGGTGTGTTTATTTTTTTTGGTCACTCTGTAAATTCCGTTCTTTACGTAACCATTGATGTGGATAGCCCACACAGAGCAAAACCAAACAACTGAATAATCTTCGGCTATTCCCACAATATCCTTGCGGTGCTACACCGCCTTTACATCTACATCTACATCTACATACATACTCCGCAAGCCACCTGACGGTGTGTGGCGTATAGCAAAGTCACACTCATTCTAAGCTGAGCAGTGTTGAGTAGCAGACGTATTTTGAAGAACCGGTAAGGATATTTTCATTAAAAGTGTGATATGAAATTGACGAAATTGAGAATGAATGATTTTCATGCAATTATGGAGAAGGAAGCGAAGGAGGATTATTTGTTAGCTTATCTGGAATGTTGAGAGGTTGATGTAAGCACGCTAGCGCTGATCATAGTTTTGTGTTAGTGAAAGTGTAGTAACGACGCTCAGACAGCAGGATTGTCACGTGGATTTCTCTGTTAGGAAGATGAGGTTCCTCTTGTTTAAAGTTAGTTCCTAAACTCATATAATGTAAGTACTAACATCAAAATTCAGCTGATTTTTAAAGCATTACTGTTGAAAAAGAGTTTTCTTTGAATTATGTCAGACGCACTTTCTTACCAGTTAAAATTCCCCCTCCTCATTCAGTATATTACTACGTACGCACGTGGCAGTCTGTGGTATTGAATTTTCGGTCGGAGTTTTTAATAATGCTTTGCAGCTATTTACACTGAGCGCTCTTTCGTGAAATCTGCCAAAACGTTTGTAAAAACACAAGGTAAGTGAAAAAACAGTTCAGAACCAGGAATAACTTTTTAAGTTCAGCTGCACCTTTATTTCCAAAGTCCGGTTATATTCAGGGCAGCCCTACACTTTTATAGAAGCAGTGAGCTTCAGTTCGTAGACAGACTCGAGCTAATAATATTGAGTCTTTCCGTGATTCAGAATAGTCCTAATTTTGCACAGCACTAGCGCTTAATTTGAGAATTAGTTTGTTTGTTAATCTTTTTGAGAAGATTTTCTACACAATTATAGGAAGATTTGCGCAGGTATAGAAAGGCAGACGTGGGTTTCGGTTACACTTAAAACGGCTTTACCCTTCCTGCAAGTACGGCAAAGATTTTCGTGGACAGTTGTAACTTGATGATGACAGGCGTAGTACCTCTCTATCCTGGTAGATTTCTTGATACCGTTTCCGGAATTTCGTTGTTTTGACCTATGGTACGTCGGGATTCGTCAACAAAGCCTACTGGTTAACTGTAAACTGAGGTAACATACGGACACTATGGCACCAGCCTGCCATGGAACAAGCCAATGTTACCCTCTGAGAATATTCTGAATTTTGACCATGCGTGAGTCTAATAGATAAAGGTATCGGACTATAATTTGAATATGGTAAAATTAACAGAAAAAATAAACAGACATTAACCTTGGGATTTAAGGAAAGTGGTAAAATTCATATGTGAATGAAAAAAAAATGAACGGTTGCCAACCCAATTGAGCACATTAATTTGGAAACATATGTTTAAGAAAATTAGATAATAGTTATTAAAGTTACTTTCATTAATATTTCGCTTTGAATACCGCACAGGATATAAACTGACGTATGCCATTCCGAGCTGTGTATAACAGCCTTTATCAATAACGCACATTGCAGTAATTACCTACAGCAAATTTGCACTAATCTCACACTAATCACGGCTACACTCAAAATCATTACTTAAAACAGTACTAGAACGTTACTGCAGGAAGTGTAGAGCTAAATGTGGACATAGGGGCTTCTATCTAAACTGACATGTAAAAAAAAAACAAAAAAACAATATGGTTTGTTAAAACAGTGTGCCCGACCGAGACTCGAACTCGGGACCTTTGCCTTTCGCGGGCAAGTGCTCTACCAACTGAGCTACCGAAGCACGACTCACGCCCGCTACTCACAGCTGTACTTCTGCAGAATCCGTCTCCTACCTTCCAAGCTGTGAGTACCGAGCGGGAGTCGTGCTTCGGTAGCTCAGTTGGTAGAGCACTTGCCCGCGAAAGGCAAAAGTCCCGAGTTCGAGTCTCAGTCAGGCACACAGTTTTAATCAGCCAGGAAGTTTCATATCAGCGCACACTCCGCTGCAGAGTGCAAATCTCATTCTGAAAACATCCCCCAGGGTGTGGCTAAGCCATGTCTCCGCAGTATCCTTTCTTTCAGGAGTGCTAGTTCTGCAAGGTTCGCAGGAGAGCTTCTGTAAAGTTTGGAAGGTAGGAGACGGATACTGGCAGAAGTAAAGCTGTGAGTACCGGTCGGGAGTCGTGCTTCGGTAGCTCAGTTGGTAGAGCACTTGCCCGCGAAAGGCAAAAGTCCCGAGTTCGAGTCTCGGTCAGGCACACAGTTTTAATCTGCCAGGAAGTTTCATATAAGCGCACACTCCGCTGCAGAGTGAAAATCTCATTCGGGAAACATCCCCCAGGCTGTGGGTAAGCCATGTCTCCGCAGTATCCTTTCTTTCAGGAGTGCTAGTTCTGCAAGGTTCACAGGAGAGCTTCTGTAAAGTTTGGAAGGTAGGAGACGGATACTGGCAGAAGTGAAGCTGTGAGTACCGGGCGGGAGTCGTGATTCGGTAGCTCAGTTGGTAGAGCACTTGTCCGCGAAAGGCAAAGGTCCCGAGTTCGAGTCTCGGTCAGACACACAGTTTTAATCGGCCAGGAAGTTTCACATCAGCGCACACTCCGCTGCAGAGTGAAAATATCATTCTGGAAACATCCCCCAGGCTGTGGCTAAGCCATGTCTCCGCAGTATCCTTTCTTTCAGGAGTGCTAGTTCTGCAAGGTTCGCAGGAGAGCTTCTGTAAAGTTTGGAAGGTAGGAGACGGATACTGGCAGAAGTAAAGCTGTGAGTACCGGGCGGGAGTCGTGCTTCGGTAGCTCAGTTGGTAGAGCACTTGTCCGTGAGAGGCAAAGGTCCCGAGTTCGAGTCTCGGTCAGGCACACAGTTTTAATCTGCCAGGAAGTTTCATATCAGCGCACACTCCGCTGCAGAGTGAAAATTTCATTCTGGGAATATGGTTTGTTCTCCTCTACGATTGCTTCAGTAGAAAAGACTAATTAAAACAAAACTACTGCTTAACTTCTCTTGAAATAGCTTATATTCTACTTTTCAAGGCAAAATATTCAACACTGAGCTAAAGTAGCTAAAAAGAGGGGTCATTCATGATAAGAATCAATACACAACTAATTTTAAAACAAACTTGTCTCCTTTTTACCACCAGGGAAGCAGATATTTTAGACAATAAAATTGGCACAATCTGTCACTGTATTCTTGCAAAACTATAGTTTCCATTATACTCAGAGTACTTTAGCAAAATCCTATATGACTTCACTTTTGTTGTTTTAGCTCTAACTTTTGGTACTCCTCTCACATTTGACAAACAAATGGTAACCACTTTAGAACGCTTGAACGTAATAATAGTTCATTAAACCAGGACACTGAATTTTAGTAGCACTTGAGAGAGGACCCTGCATAGATTCCTGATAAGGATAGCATTTGAATTATTATTAAAACCACTCACTGAAATTAACTGGTCCATTCCCATATTCATATCTGGATGTCTGAATTTAGGGAAGCAGTGGCGAACTTTCGGTGGCAAGCGACATGGCAGCTTACTGTAATCACGGCTCTTGATGTAGGAATGCTCAATAAAATATCTCCTTGGCGTCGATTTCCACCATATTAGAGCCATTCCTTTTTGCCGACAATACCACATAACAGCCAGCTCCACATCCGAGGCAAAAATCCCTTGAAAAGTAGGTTTCAATTGCTTCTCTTGGCACCGTCGAAGTGTACCGGGTTAGGGCTAGTCACTTACTGTGTACTGTTCCCACCAAGGAGCCACCCAGTTCGACCACAAAAACTACCTTCTACATCGCGCCATGCCACTTCCGTTGCGGAGGAACTTCACCACATTTTTTAAATTTTACAATACAAGTAACCTAACGATGAGCCAGCTTCCAATTAATATTGCCTTTCTTATAAACACACACATTTTATAAAAGTTCATTATTTTAGCAAATCATTTTGCTTTATTCACATATATATAACAAAACTCTTAAGTTTCTGTCACAAATCAAAGACTTTAACTAACAAAGAGTACGCACTTCCTAATTGCAGGTGCACAGTTACTTAAAATAAACCTACTTCCAATCGATATAAGTGTTACAACACGATTTCTAGTTGTTCCTGCCGCTCGAGTGCTATCGTACTAGTTTTTTTTTACTTTTCGCCAAAGGTCGCTGATTTCTTTAACGAACCTCTATTTTTTCGCAGGTTATGATCTACTAAGTCAAAAGATTACAGTATCTTCCTATCATATACTTCTTCATAGAATGAAAGACCAATAGTATTGTGTATTGTTACATGTACACGACATATGGGAAATAGACTTTCTCACTCTTTAGATGTGTATTTACGTAATAACTCAACTTTGCACAAATTTTAAGATGAATCCATTCTGCTCTTCTATCCAATTGAAGGAATGTTACTACAGTACCCCATGCACTGTCACTAAGTTCAGTAATGCCATTAGCCAACTCCTGGTTGATAAAGAGCCAGGTAAACTATTGATAAAAAACACAATAACAATGGTATCTTTATACGTTTATGTTGCACTGAGTTATGGCTATCATGATTCATGCAGAAGAAATTCTTGCCACACATTAGTGCGACACATCTGAATGCCAGGACAGAGCTACTGGAATAATTTTTCATCTTTAAGACAAAAAATGTTGAGATAGTAGCTAATCTGATTTTATAAATGCTAGGAGGGAAACGCTAATACGGAAAATGGGATAGGTTGTCGTGACTTACAACAGCCTCAAATTTTGCGTGGGAAAAACTGAAAGACGACCACAGAAGCGCTAGCTGATACGGGAAGGCGAGCACAGAAAGAGCAACCGCTCCATCCCTCGATCTGCACTGCCTGACCACCGGATTAGCGCCGCCTTAGGCAATTTACACCGTAAACGAGGAGCAGTTGTTGATCATGCAGAGGTGTCCCGTGATAGATAGTACCAGGGCTAACGTGAGTGCATGGGTACTAGATCCCTCTCCTACGATTTCATAGCAAAACATTCTCTTATGTTTGAGAAAGCTTACTAAAGGTAAAACAGCGAAATGTTGTGGGAGGAGATGTCGTGTGTTTCACCTCTCAGGTGAATCGGGAATAGCAAAAGTCAGCCCACACACGCGCTGTACAGTTGACCATATTATTATTAATTGTACCGTAAGTGGCTAAGTATCCGCCCTCATGAAGGCTTTCGAAGAAGATCTGTGCACCTTACGTAGGTCGGTGACGCACTCTGAAGAGCGAGAGACAAAATTTTATAGTAGATAGATGTACCGAAATCGTGACTGCCGACTTTCGATCTGTGCCCTGTAGTATTCTGAATATCGTCTGTCTCCTTTTCTCAGCACTTCTAGCACTACACCTCCGATGGACTTGAAATGTATGCAGCCCATCTGTACTGAATATATGCTTCTTCTACAGCTTTCAATAAATGGTAAATGCTAATTATTTGACTTCATTGTTGGTACATTAGTATGTCCTTTTCTAAATTTCCTTAGATATCCCTTTGCAATCATGAGTCCAAACTAAAGAACACACTGTCATCTCAACTGTTACAACGCCAAAACATGAATTAAAAACAAATAGTAGTGGTTACGGTGTCTCTAAAGTGAAATATTCTTTTACCTAGGGGAAAACATAATTTAAATTCAAATGTCCTAATGTTTACTTCTGACGAAGAAATTTTGCCGTAGAGGGAATTACAGAATTTTTAAAATCTGTGTAACGTGCCGTTCAGAAGATAGTTTTGTTTGTGGCACCAAAAGTAAATACGTTCGGGATTTCTGGACGTCCTCGATTTTGCAAGAATAGCTCATCTGCTAGAGACAGTTTTTATGGTCATCATGCATGTGTCTGCTATGCCTCCTTTGCTCCAGTTACTGAAAACAATATTACTTTCAAATGGTCTGTAATAAGATATTATTAACTTTGCTCCTAACTTGAGTCGTAAATAGCGCTCATATCTACAATCTCTAAAGTTTAGTTTAACTTTCGCAACTGCAGATGATTTTTAGCAAAATTAAGTTGAACCATACTGCTCCAGACCTTACACCCTGGAGAAACTAGAGAGACTTCAAAGAACGAGAAATGGAATGGAGATGCTGTCAGAGTCGTTTTAAGTGTAGAGGATAACTCGACGAGCTAAAATTACAGACAGGGCTCTAAGAGAACTGCGGAACTAGTAGTTTGCAGGAATGAAAGAGTTCTGAAGATCACAGGCCTCCGCTTAGCCGTACACTAACTAGCACAGACATGTCGTCACATCGATCGAGGAGCATGGCTAGAGAAAGTGCCAAGACAGCAGCGAGCCAAGTTTCCTTACACAAAAACTGCATATGAAACATACACTGAAGCGCCAAAGAAACTGGTATAGGCACGCGTATTCAAATACACAGATATGTAATCAGGCAGAATACGGCACTGCGTTCGGCAACGCCTGTATATAACAACTGCCTGCCGCAGTAGTTAGATCGGTTACTGCTTCTACAACGTCAGGTTACCGAGTTTAAGTGAGTTTGAACGTGGTGTCATAGTCGGCGCTAGAGCAATGGGACTCAGCATCTGCGAGGTAGCGGTGAAGTGGGGATTTTCTCGTAGAACCATTTCACGAGTGTACCGTGAATATCAGGAATCCGGTAAAACATCAAATCTCCGTCATCGTTAGGTCGCAGAAAGATCCTGCAAGAACGGAACAAACTACTACTGAAAAGAGTCGTTCAACGTAATAGAAGTGCAACAATCCTGCAAAATTCTGCAGGTTTCTGTGCTGGGGCATAAACAAGTGTCGGCTTGCGACCTATTCAACGAAACATCATCGATATGAGTTATCAGACCTGAAGGCCCAGTCGTGTACCCTTGATCACTGCACGATACAAGCTTTACGCCTCGTTGGGCTTGTCAGCACTTACGTTGGACTGTTAATGACTGGAAACATGTTATATGGTCGGACGAGTCTCGTTTCAAATTGTATCGAGCGGATGGAATTGCACGGGTATGGAGACAACCGCATTACTTCATAGACCCTGCATGTCAGCAGGGGACTGTTCAAGGTCGTGGAGCCGCTGTAATTGTGTGGGACGTGCTGAAGATGAAGTGATATGTGATCACAATACGTCTAGATACTACAGGTGACACGTACGTAATCATCTTGTCAGATCAACTACATCCATTCATGTCTATTGTGCATTCCGACAACCTTGGTCAGTTCCAGCAGGACAATGCTACACCCCACACGTCCAAAATTGCTACAGAGTTGCTGCAGGAACACTCTTCTGAGTTGAAACACTTATGCTGCCCATCAGACTCCCGAGACATGAACATTATTGAGCACATCTGAGATGGTTTGCAACGTGCTGTTCAGTAGAGATCTTCACGCCTTTGTAGTGTTACGAGTTTATGGACGGCCCTGCAGGATTCAATGTGCCTCCAGTACTTCTTCAGACATTATTCGAGTCCTTGCCACGTCGTGTTGCGGCAGTTCTGCGTGCTCGCGGGGGCCCTACACGATATTATGCAGATATACTAGTTTCTTTGGCTCTTCAGTGTAGATCTTCATAGGGTGTGCGATCACCACGGGCGGTACTGCATGTTCGGCAACCAGCTCCCGTGCTGGCCACAAGTTTGGTAAGCTCTTGTGGTAGGCGTCCCATCCCTCGACCAGTGCGGTTGACAACTGCTGAAAGGTGATTGGTGCGTGTGGATGTACTACAATATTTCTCGGCAATGCTGTAGGGCGGGGGAACGGGCAGGCTAGTCCATTTGCTCAACATCCTCTCGTTCCATAAGCTGCGCCACCAGCGCTGTTCGTTGCGTTCGCACAATGTCATTCACGAATATGATGTTGAATGCACCCCCGATAGGACGAACCATTGGGAAGCAATACAACGTCACAATAACGTCGGCAGATAAGTGTACCGGTTTCTGAAATGTGGTATCAATACGCCCGTGGAATATTATATCTCCCTGTAACCTCCCCCTCACTTATCGACCTTAATGACAGTGAAAAATTAAACCGCGTGTACGTAATGGAAATTTGGGAAAAGCAATCGTCACCGAAGTTAATCTGTCGGTAAAGAGGGAGGAAAGGGTTACATCTAAATGAAAGGAAAAATGCAAATGAAACTGGTGGAAATTAATTTTGAAAAGGGGTAACGTTAATAAAGAAAGTAAATGTGCGGCCGTTACGTTAACAATTAACTAGCGGCAATTAGATATTTGAGATTTGGGGGAATTACGGTCGCCAGTCCTATGGACAATTACTATAGTAAATGAAAAAAAGGTTATTACACATATAATTAGCACTAGAAGCGGTCGCAACTGAAGGTTAACACGTGTAGAGTGAAAACTGAAAGTTTGTCAGAAGCAATAAATTTCGCTACACTCTGACTTAATTTAGCAAAAGAATTAATAAAACCGGAAAATTGAAAGTTAATTTAGTTACTGAAATTAATAGTGAGCCTTTTTTCTGAAGCACATCGAAATTCAGTCAAATACAGTTAGTCTTGGACTACCTCAACCATCATTTCAAAAGTTACTTGAATCTATGCAATTTAGAAATAAGAGATTTATCTTTGAGCTTTAATTAAATGATTCTGAACAATTAACAATAGTGAAATTTAGTACGTACCAAGCTGAGCTGCTGTCGCAGGTAAGCTAAAATACGGTAACAAAACTCGCACTCTTAATTTGTGCTTGTGTAATCTAAATATTGTAGCCAGCTATGAATACCTTAACTGAACTTTGAAATTGAAGCAGTGAAATCGAATTATATTACTTTAATGCTAGCGTTTGAACTTCAACGACACTTGCGTTCATTCCGGAAAAGGAAGGGACCCTGCTTGCTAATGCAATTGGGGGAAATGAGCAACAAAAATTCGTGCTACGTTTCTGTAATTTTGTGTTGCAACAATTTTAAAAGCTGAGGTCTGCCATACAGTTCTAAAACTTTACGTGCTTCCAGTCTTCCTTGTTGGTTGATTGAAGGTTTGAAGCCGTCGATCGAGGAGGTGGTGACAGTCACTCATTGTCGGCCGTCGCTGCTGCTGAAGCTGGATGTTGGCGCGCCTTCTTCTCCACTCGGTCACCAGGCGAAACGGGCTCTTGATATGCGCCAGCTAATGCTCCCCGTCCGCGACACCGTGTCAGAAACTATTATAACAAGTCGAGCGCAATTACATGCTGCGAAACCCCGAAAGCGCGGCAACTCGCGGGAGCGTCACTCAACACACCTGCTCCAGCGCCCTACCCCAGCCATACTCCCTCTGCTCTCGCTCCACGCGACAGAGTTAACACTACCAAAGATCATAAACACTTTAGTTCTCCACATGACCTATCGATGTATTCGTTCGATAGCATAGTTTTCCCTAGGCCAGACTCAGCGTATAAATACAAATAATATTCACAAAACAAACCAACGTAAATACATAAATATACATATACAAACAGTAAAACAATTACAATATATCAAGACACAGATATGTCATATCTTCAGGTCACAAAATAAGGAAAAAAAATTATAGTGCAGCAGATGGAAATAGGAGGATACACATTTCCGGCGTTACATCCCTACAACGTAATAACTTGGTCACTACAACAATATGCTCGACAAGATTCATTCATGGTGTCAGTTCCCTCTAGCACAACGTCAGACGTTACTTGAGTCCATGCCAAGTCGTGTTACGGCACTTCTGCGTGCTCGCGGTGGACGTGCAATTTTAGGCAAGTGTACCAGTTTCTGTGGCTCGTCAGTGTACAATACGAACTACTAGAGAGGCAGTGAATTAAACGGACAAGTCCTTGTCAGAGCTATTATCCAGCCATCAGAAAATCGAATGGCTCCTAGCTGTCCATAATGTCCGAAGTCTGTTTCTTAAGACCATTCTACCATTTTATGTCGAGTAATAGCCGCTTGCAGCGTTTCTGCTTCCATGCAGAGGAGACGCATACGAGGATGGATAAAAATAAGGAAACACCAAAACCACAGCCCATTATGATGCCTTATACGACGTATAAAATACCTTGGCATTCAAAACAAGTTCCAGCCGTATCTAAATCGACAAATCAGGCCCTGTACGGTTTGCAGTGGAATCGTATATAATACTTGCTGCAACATAGTAGTAAGTTCAAGTAACGATGACGAAGGTAGACAGCGATCAAGCACACTTCTTTTCGAAGAAGGGCACAAAGACTTAATAATGTTGAGATCTAATGACTGTGGCGGCAGGTGGGTGCAATACAATCCTTCTCCTGCTCATAAAACCAGCTCTGCACGACGCAAGCTGTGTGGACAGAGGCTCTCTCCCCTTGAATCACTGCATCACCATTGGGGAACAGACATTGGAACATCTGATAGATCTGATCGGCCAGAATGGTAACATAATCCTTGGCAGTAATATGAACTTACAAGGAAACCATGGGGCCAATGGAATGCCTCAATATGACTGCCCAGTCATCAGTGAACTCCCGTAATGAAAGTTCCTGGCCGATTAAAACTGTGTGCCGGACCGAGACTCTAAGTCAGGACCTTTGCCTTTCGCGGGCATGTGCTCTACTAACTGAGCTACCCAAGCACGACTCACGCCCCATCCTCGCAGCCCTACTTTCGCCAGTTTCATATAAGCGCACACTCCGCTGCAGAGTGAAAACCTCATTCTGGAAACCCCCACCATGTTTCAGTCTTGGGATATCTACACGGCCAGAAGGTGGAAAGACGGTGGCGCAACACTCATCCGGCCAAACGACGTTTTTCATTTGCTCCCTGATCCAAGTTTTATGGCTTTGACACCATAGTTTCCTGTGAGGGGCATAAGCGTCACTGATGAGTGATACTGGAATTCCAGGTCGACTTGCCATTTTCTGCTTATGGATCTCTCTGTGTGTTGTTTACGTGGCGACAGGATTCCCGAGCTCGATATTCGGTTCTGCAGAGACTTTTGCAGCTGTCATCCTCTTTCTTCTCGACGCAATCCTCTTCAGTGATCCTCTGTCACGACCACTCGACACACTCTTCTGTTCGCGTTGTGACTGAGTGGAAGGCGTTTCTCTGCTTTCTCTGTTCTCGGTATAACACTTCGGAACGGTGCTTCTTGAAACACCAAACTCTTTGATTAACTTGTTCACGGAAGCGACCAGCATACCAACATCAACAATATGCCCTCGTTAGAATACTCTTAGCTCCGCCATAACACATTCACAACTACACAGAAGATTGTTCTGATGACGAGTCACTCTTGGAAAATATCGAGGACATCGCACCGGTGCGTTTCGTCGTCAAATACTACAGAGCAAATTGGGGGCTTGGATAGCATCTGCATTTATTTCCAAGTATATTTATCTAACGGTATTTCCGTATTTTTGTCCAGCCTCCGTGATTCAACGTCCATTCTAGACTCTCCACATGATTACTAGCATTTTTGTTTTATACTAGGAAACGACAGATGTGTGAATGAGGGGAGCTCAACATCAAGGTTATCAGTGCTAAGCCATAGATAACTAAAGCTAAAATATTTATGTTTTGTTTCTTTTTGGCTAAAGCTGCCGTTGGTTAAGAATAATAAAACAAACGTATTTCTTAATGTTGATATATTTAACCCAGTCACGTTTCACTTGTTAGTTACATAGTGTCCTTTATTGGCATTCAGAAATATTATACATTTATAGTCTTATAAAAACTCATCTACTAACGAACATGTTATCCGTTATAACTCTACGTCGAAGTTATAAACAAGAAAACCGTAACAATCCTTCATACTTATATCTCAATTAGCAACTGTTAGCGATTTGTCTAAAATTGCCTTGTGACCACAGTTAATTTTGTATCATGAGCCTTGACGACTTTCAAAGTCTTTTTTTCATTTTTCTCCCTCATGAGAACGCAGTATTCTGTAGAAAAATGAAAATGGAGGACAGTTGACTCAGGAATACACACTGACCGAAAAAAAAATCTTTGCAGCAAAAAGTAATTAGAGTAATGAAATTGCGGCAATACATTTATTTATGTAATATATTTAAGTTCTTACCGTTGCAAGATGACATGTTAACTTAAGCCAGAGATAATTCACTGCATATGTGAAATTCTGGTACATAAATAACCGGTTTAACCGTCTGCATGTCAAATGTAAGTATGCAAACGTGAAAGCATTGTGTTGTATGGGTGTCGAATATCAGTTTGTGTAATGGAGTTCCATGGCTGTTGCACTTGGTCAGTCAGGGCATTGACGGTTAACACTGTTTGTGGATGACGCTGGAGTTGTCGTCCGATTATGTCCCAAATGTGCTCGATCGGAGACAGATCTTTTGATCGAGCAGGCTAAGGAAATACGTCGACATTCTGCGTAGGATGTTGGGCTAAAACAACGAGCGTTATGCAGTTGGAAAATAGCCTCACGAATGACATCCCAGCAGAACGAATTGACATACAGATTTGCAGTCGCGGTACGTGGGGTAACTATTACAGGGCTCCTGCTGTCATACGAAACCGCTCTCAAGACTACGACGATCCTGTGCGTTTAATCAAATTCCTGATTTGAGTTTTGAATAGGACTAGAGATCAACTTAAAAACATAATAAATGAATCATCAAGTAAGTTTTTGATTGTCCACCGAATAGCATCGACAGTATTATTATTTTCATTTCTGCTGACTCAAATAGAATGGCCGCCCCATTAGCTGAATGGTCAGCACGTTGGATTGCCACGCACGGGAAAGGGGGGAGGGAGGGGGTCGGGTAAGATTCCCGGCTGGGGTGGGAGATTTTCTCCCCTCAGGAATTGGCTGTTGTGCTGTCCTCCTCATCATTTCATACCCATCGTCGAAGCGCAGGTCGCCCAATGTGGCGTAGCAGCCAATAAAACGTGTACTTGGCGGCCCAACTTCCCGATTGGGAATTGCCGGCCAAAGACGCCATACGCTCCTATTCATTTCCATTCAAATAATTTATCTAACAGGATGAGAAAGATAATTTATTCCTTCAATAATAGTCAGATCATGACCGTTAGAACGTGTATTTAAAGCAAACTTGATTTGCATCCCCACAGTGACGCTATTAACGCCAGTCTTATACCACTGCTGCGGAATTTGAATAGACATTATCTTTCACAAGAAGAGACAGGCCTTCCAGCTTTCATTTATGTCACACGACTGGTTCTTGGTGCTGCAATTTTTTTTTTACCATCAGTGTATTCTACAGTAACTTTACCAAGAAAATTTTCTTACTCTGTGTGATATATAATTATTTCACTTCCGTTTTACACTACAACAGAGGTTGGTGTGCAAAACCTATGGACGAAAGTAACGTACGCATGTCACTGCCAAATGATATGTCTCGATGAACCTAGGATAATACATGGAAAAATTTGCGGCAGTACAGAATAGAAAATAACTGAAGGATATAAGAGATGAGGCGAGAGAAAATAACAGTTTTATTCAAAGACACTAATTACACTGGAGTCCTGGCGATTTATGATGATCACCTGGACATTAGAAAAAGCCCGATATCGTTCGCAGTAGTTTGTGTGATTATTGCGGGTGGGAAGGCTAATTCTGTAACGGGCTCCCACGATGCCCCCAGGTTTGTTACGGACCTCTTGTCATCGTGCGTAGATCCCTCTACCAGCGCAGCTGACAACTGCTGGATGGTCGTCGGTACATGAGGTCATGAGGTCATGCTGCAATATCTCTTCCCAACGCATGACACACGTGATCCATATGATATAAGTTGGGGGAACAGGCAGGTAGGCATGTCCATTCGCCGATTGACTTGTCATTCCAAGAACTCACACAGATGCGTTATCCATAAAAATTAATTCACCGCCGTTGCTGCCCTGAAAAGACCGACATGCGGAAGGAGCCCAGTGTCACAACAACGTTGACCGATTAGTGTACCGTGTTTAAGGATTGGACTCCAAACTCATTAACCACCAAAAGGATCATGTTCCACAATATTCTTGGATGCATTACGTACTATCGTGTGGCAACAAGTGGCAATAAGTAATTTACACAAGAAAACTGGCAAACATGACGGAATGATTTGGGGAGCCACTATGTTGCAACGGTGTGCTTACTTCCAAGTCTTTGAACACGGCACACTCACGACTGAATGATGCTGCGACACTGTCCTCCTTCCCCAAGTGCATCTTTTCAGGGCTGCATTCAGCCTTGACTTTGTTTGTTAGGATGACAGAGCGTGACCGTATCGTACTACTCAAGATGGAAGAGCTTCCGCAGCAAAAGGATATTCGGCGAATGAGGTGGCGCTCCCGTTCCCCCATAGCCAAATCCCACGAGCACGTGCGGTGTGTTTTGGGGAGACGCATTCCAGTAGACCCACATGCAGCAACGAGCATCCAGCAGTTGTTAAGCTGTCTGTCGGAAGAATGGAACGCCCTACCACAAGAACTCCTTACCAATCTTGTTACTAGCCTGGAAGCACCTTCCAGGGCATGCATTGATGAATGTGGTAATTTCACACCCTATTAAGAGTCAAGACCCAATTTTGTATTGTCCAGAGGAGACTTCACTGCAGTTGCTGCTCAAATGGTTCAAATGGCTCTAAGCTCTATGGGACATAACATCTGAGATCATCAGACTTAACATTTGAGATCATCAGTCCCCTAGACTTAGAACTACTTAAACCTAACTAACCTAAGAACATCGCACACATCCATCCCCGAGGCAGGGTTCGAACCTACGACCGCAGCAGCAGCGCGGTTCCAGACTGAAGCGCCTAGAACCGCTCGGCCACCACAGCCGGCTGAAGTTGCTGCCTTGGAATAATAGTATCATTTCTGCTCGTCTCATTACGTATTCCAGAGGAGACTTCACTGCAGTTGGTGCTTTCAAATAATAGTATCATATCTGCTCGTCTCATTACGTATTTACCTCAGTTCGCTTTAGCAGCTGTTTCAGTGTATGATCGAAGTTGCATCGGGCATTGTTATTTCACTGTGTCATACTATTTGAAAGTTAATTTCGTACTGATGTTATACAAACGAGTGCTCTTCACTTACTGTGTTAATCGTTTAATCTTAGATTATATCTTTCGATCCGTAGATTACGACTGCTTCTTACTTTTTTACAATGGGCATCCGATAAATATTTCAGAACTTTTTTATTGAAAGATGTGTGCTTTTATTCAGGATTCCAAGAAACTAATTATTTTCCACTCTTTTGGCTAAAAACCCTTATTTTTCAACACAATCTCCGTTCAATGCGACGGCCTTCCGCCGTTTGACTGAGAGAGCCTGTATTCCCGCATTGTACCACATTATTTGTCATCGTCGGAACCGTCTTGCTGTATCAACATCATCACCATCACCCACGTACTCCCTCTCACGAAATGCGTCCCTCACTGGGCGAAACTTATGGGAGTGGAAAGGTGCGAGAACCGGGCTGCAAGGTGGATGAGGAGCTCTGTGAGCTCCTCTCGGGTTCGCTGACTTCAGCTACCGCTTTACTTTGTCACGGAAAAGGAAGTGATCGTTTGCGTGTTTGTGGTCACGTTTACACCCAAGTCTTTTATTCTATTTCCTCAGGATAGCACAACAAACTTCAGAATTCGAGAAGACTGTCGCCATGATTTTATCGACTGAAAGTGCGGCTTCGAACTTTTCCTCCGGAGGGTAAGTAATGCACCCATATTTCATCGCCTGTGACCATGTTAAGAAAAAAAGTCATCATTAGTCTCGAAACGCTCTGTCAGTTCTCCACAGATAATCTTTTGTTGCTCTTTATTGTCTGTTAGGCGGCTGGGAACCCTTACACATCTCTTGAGTGCGCCAACTGGTGAAAACGTGCGTCAGTACAGACGTCCAGTTGAGCAGCAACTTGTTCGGTTCTGATCCGTCGCTCAGCTAGAATATCCGCACGTTCCAACATTGCGGAATTCACAACTGTGTGTCGCCTAGCGGCAAGCGAGAGATCAGAAGGGTTTACGCGCCGTTGTCGCAGTGCTGACAGATGACTAGTCCACCGACTCACCTTGCGTTTGTTTTATGCCAATGTGCAACGGCCTACTAATATCTGTGATGCTTCGGTTTTGCCAAAAGCAACTTTATAAAAGAGCTCTCTGCTGGGAAAGAACCTCCGTTTCTGACGCCATTTTGATGGCTACGTATGGCGCCGCCACTTCTCGGAAGTTCATGAAACAACAGGGGTCGAAGCGGGAATCCCACGATGTCCCAAAACAAATTCCGGGTTTTTTCAACAGAAATTGGCCAAGCAAAAAGGCGTTGCACTACTCATTGAGCACCCCTCCGAAATTGGACCAATAATTGTACACATCAAAATAAGTTTCCCATTATCTCGGTTCCGAGAGCTCCGGGTCCTGTACAGAAAATTGAAATAAAGACCAACATATACATAATTTCCGCCCTTCTTATTCCTCGTGAAAACCACACGTTGTATGTTGTGCCACCATACAGCGAGACCTTCAGACGTGGTAGTTCTGATTGCTGTACACAGCGGCACCTTTAATACCCAATAGCACGTCCTCTTGCATTGATGCATGCCTGTATTCGTCGTGGCAGAGTAGCCACAAGTTCTTCAAGGCACTGTTGGTCCAGATTGTCCCACTCCTCAACGGAGATTCCACGTAGATCCCTCAGAGTGGTTGGTGGGTCACGTCGTCCACAAACAGGACTTTTCAATCTATCCCAGGGCATGTTCGGTAGGGTTCATTCTGGAGATCATGCTGGCCACTCTAGTTGAGCCACGTCGATATCGCCGCCGGGGTGGCCGAGCGGTTCTAAGCGTTACAGCCTGGAACCGCGGGACCGCTACGGTCGCAGTTTCGAATCCTGCCTCGGGCATGGGTGTGTGTGATGTCCTTAGGTTAGTTAGGGGACTGATGGCCTCAGACGTTAAGTCCCATACTGCTCAGAGCCAGTGCCATATCCTGAAGGAAGTAATTCACAAGATGTTCATGATGGGGGCGATAATTGTCGTCCATGAAGACGAATGCCTCTCCAACATGCTGCCGATATGGTTGCACTACAGTTCGGAGCATAACATTCACGTATCGTAGAGCCGTTACGATGCCTTCCATGACCACCAGCGGCGTACGTTAGCCCCACATAATACCTCCCCAAAACCGCAGGGAACCTCCAGCTTGCTGCACTCGCTGGACAGTGTGTCTAAGGTGTTCAGCCTGACTGGGTTGCCTCCAACACGTGCCCGACGATTGTCTGGTTGAAGGCATATGCGACAGGCATCGGTTAAGATAGCGTGATGCCCTTCTGCGAGGTGCATTCAGCATATTGTTGGGTCCATCTGTACCGCGCTGGATAGTGTCGTGATTGCGAAGGTGGACCTCGCTATGGACGTCGGGAGTGAAGTTGCGCATCATGCATCCTACTGCGCAGGGTCTGAGTCGTAACGCCCTAACCGCCGTCTGCTTCACGTCTGCTGTGCAGCCAGCTACCTTAATTTAAGTATTATCTGTATTTTTCTTACTTGTCACTTCTTCTTCTGCGTGTTTTTGCTTTTAGGAAGCTTTAATAGTCGAGTGCTATTAAGTGTTCCATAGATCTCGTGTTTGTTTTGAATACAGTCAGAGAGAGTCCCTTTAGTCAGCCATAGTGCCAGTAGTGTCAGTGTCGCCCTAACCGCCGTCTGCTTCACGTCTGCTGTGCAGCGAGCTACCTTAATTTAAGTATTATCTGTATTTTTCTTACTTGTCACTTCTTCTTCTGCGTGTTTTTGCTTTTAGGAAGCTTTAATAGTAGAGTGCTATTAAGTGTTCCATAGATCTCGTGTTTGTTTTGAATACAGTCAGAGAGAGTCGCTTTAGTCAGCCATAGTGCCAGTAGTGTCAGTGTCGCCCTAACCGCCGTCTGATTCACGTCTGCTGTGCAGCGAGCTACCTTAATTTAAGTATTATCTGTATTTTTCTTACTTGTCACTTCTTCTTCTGCGTGTTTTTGCTTTTAGGAAGCTTTAATAGTAGAGTGCTATTAAGTGTTCCATAGATCTCGTGTGTGTTTCGAATACAGTCAGAGAGTCCCTTTAGTCAGCCATAGTGCTCGTAGTGCTAGTGTTTGTTTTCAATACCGTCCAGAGACAGGTAGTGCTATTTTCCTTGTTTCTACAAGAAGTGGTTAGCAATCACAGTTTAGTCAATAATCAACCGCCTTTAGTGAATTAGCAGTCTAGTTAAAAGCTGATTAACACTCTATAGTAAATTGATTTCTTAGGATGGCTAGGATGTGTGGCTGCTGTGTACGGACGCAGGAGGAGCTGGCCACTCTTCGCGAACAGCTGAGCGTGTTGATGGCCTCGGTCAGCCGTCTTCAGGCTGCTGCCTCGGAGTGTAGCGGCAGTGGGGAGTCTGGTGCGTCGCATGGTGCACCCCAGGTGTTAGATGCTTCACCCACTGTCCCTGCTGTCGAGACATCTTCGCGGGTACCGGGCGCGGTTGGGCCACCCTCTCCCCAAGGGGAGTGGCGGGTTCAGCGGCGTTCGCGGCGCACGAGGCGGAGGGTCAATGTGGAGGCTGGCCGTGTGGCATCGCCCGCTCTGCCTGTGAGTGGACATGTGGCTGCTCCTTCAGCAAGGTCCGAGCAGGCACACGGGGGGAGGGGTTTATTAGTTATTGGGAGCTCCAACGTTAGGCGGGTGATGGAGCCCCTTAGGGAAATAGCGGAAAGGTCGGGGAAGAAGGCCAGTGTTCACTCTGTCTGCTTGCTGGGGGGTCTCATCCGAGATGTGGAGAAGGCCCTACCGGCGGCGATAGAGAGCACTGGGTGCACCCGACTGCAAATTGTTGCTCATGTCGGCACCAATGACTCTTGCCGTCTGGGTTCAGAGGTCATCCTCAGTTCGTACAGGCGGTTGGCGGAGTTGGTGAAGGTGGAAAGCCTCGCTCGCGGGGTGGAATCAGAGCTAACTATTTGTAGTATCGTTCCGAGAACCGATCGCGGTCCTCTGGTTTGGAGCCGAGTGGAAGGCTTAAACCAGAGGCTCAGACGATTCTGCGGAGAGCTGGGGTGCAAATTTCACGACCTCCGCTATCGGGTGGAGAAATGTAGGGTCCCCCTGAATAGGTCAGGCGTGCACTACACGCCGGAAGCGGCTACGAGGGTAGCGGAGTACGTGTGGAGTGCACATGGGGTTTTTTTAGGTTAGAGAATTCCCTCCCTAGGCCCGACAAGACGCCTCCTGAGACGCGGCAAGGCAGGAGTAGGCAAAATGCAACAAGGAATAACAATATTAATGTGCTAATAGTAAACTGCAGAAGCGTCTATAGAAAGGTCCCAGAACTGCTCTCATTAATAAACGGTCACAACGCCCATATAGTACTAGGAATAGAAAGTTGGCTGAAACCAGACGTAAACAGTAATGAAATCCTAAACTCTGATTGGAATGTATACCGCAGAGATAGGCTGGACAGTGAAGGGGGAGGCGTGTTTATAGCGATAAGAAGTGCAATAGTATCGAAGGAAATTGACGGAGATTCGAATTGTGAAATGATTTGGGTGAAGGTCACGGTTAAAGCAGGCTCAGACATGGTAATTGGATGTCTCTATAGGCCCCCGGGCTCAGCAGCTGTTGTGGCTCAGCACCTGAAGAATAATTTGGAAAATATTTCGAGTAGATTTCCCCACCATGTTATAGTTCTGGGTGGAGATTTTAATTTGCCGGATATAGACTGGGAGACTCAAACGTTCATAACGGGTGGCAGGGACAAAGAATCCAGTGAAATATTTTTAAGTGCTTTATCTGAAAACTACCTTGAGCAGTTAAACAGAAAACCGACTCGTGGCGATAATATATTAGACCTTCTGGTGACAAACAGACCCGAACTATTTGAATCAGTTAATGCAGAACAGGGAATCAGCGATCATAAAGCGGTTACTGCGTCGATGATTTCAGCCGTAAATAGAAATATTAAAAAAGGTAGGAAGATTTTTCTGTTTAGCAAAAGTGACAAAAAGCAGATTACAGAGTACCTGACGGCTCAACACAAAAGTTTTGTCTCAAGTGCAGATAGTGTTGAGGATCAGTGGACAAAGTTCAAAACCATGGTACAATATGCGTTAGATGAGTATGTGCCAAGCAAGATCGTAAGAGATGGAAAAGAGCCACCGTGGTACAACAACCGAGTTAGAAAACTGCTGCGGAAGCAAAGGGAACTTCACAGCAAACATAAACATAGCCAAAGCCTTGCAGACAAACAAAAATTACGCGAAGCGAAATGTAGTGTGAGGAGGGCTATGCGAGAGGCTTTCAATGAATTCGAAAGTAACGTTCTATGTACTGACTTGGCAGAAAATCCTAAGAAATTTTGGTCCTATGTCAAAGCGGTAGGTGGATCAAAACAAAATGTCCAGACACTCTGTGACCAAAATGGTACTGAAACAGAGGATGACAGACTAAAGGCCGAATTACTAAATGTCTTCTTCCAAAGCTGTTTCACAGAGGAAGACTGCACTGTGCTTCCTTCTCTAGATTGTCGCACAGTTGACAAAATGGTAGATATCGAAGTAGACGACAGAGGGATAGAGAAACAATTAAAATCGCTCAAAAGAGGAAAGGCCGCTGGTCCTGATGGGATACCAGTTCGATTTTACACAGAGTACGCGAAGGAACTTGCCCCCCTTCTTGCAGCGGTGTGCCGTAGATCTCTAGAAGAGCGAAGCGTTCCAAAGGATTGGAAAAGGGCACAGGTCATCCCCGTTCTCAAGAAGGGACGTCGAACAGATGTGCAGAACTATAGACCCATATCTCTAACGTCGATCAGTTGTAGAATTTTGGAACACGTATTATGTTCGAGTATAATGTCTTTTCTGGAGACTAGAAATCTACTCTGTAGGAATCAGCATGGGTTTCGAAAAAGACGATCGTGTGAAACCCAGCTCGCGCTATTCGTCCACGAGACTCAGAGGGCCTTAGACACGGGTTCACAGGTAGATGCCGTGTTTCTTGACTTCCGCAAGGCGTTTGACACAGTTCCCCATGGTCGTTTAATGAACAAAGTAAGAGCATACGGACTATCAGATCAATTGTGTGATTGGATTGAGGAGTTCCTAGATAACAGAACGCAGCACGTCATTCTCAATGGAGAGAAGTCTTCCGAAGTAAGAGCGATTTCAGGTGTGCCGCAGGGGAGTGTCATAGGACCGTTGCTATTCACAATATACATAAATGACCTGGTGGATGACATCGGAAGTTCACTGAGGCTTTTTGCAGATGATGCTGTGGTGTATCGAGAGGTTGCAACAATGGAAAATTGTACTGAAATGCAGGAGGATCTGCAGCGAATTGACGCATGGTGCACGGAATGGCAATTGAATCTCAATGTAGCGAAGTGTAATGTGATGCGAATACATAGAAAGATAGGTCCCTTATCATTTAGCTACAAAATAGCAGGTCAGCAACTGGAAGCAGTTAATTCCATAAATTATCTGGGAGTACGCATCAGGAGTGATTTAAAATGGAATGATCATATAAAGTTGATCGTCGGTAAAGCAGATGCCAGACTGAGATTCATTGGAAGAATCCTAAGGAAATGCAATCCGACAACAAAGGAAGTAGGTTACAGTACGCTTGTTCGCCCAATGCTTGAATACTGCTCAGCAGTGTGGGATCCGCACCAGGTAGGGTTGATAGAAGAGATAGAGAAGATCCAACGGAGAGCAGCGCGCTTCGTTACAGGATCATTTAGTAATTGCGAAAGCGTTACGGAGATGATAGATAAACTCCAGTGGAAGACTCTGCAGGAGAGACGCTCAGTAGCTCGGTACGGGCTTTTGTTGAAGTTTCGAGAACATACCTTCACCGAAGAGTCAAGCAGTATATTGCTCCCTCCTACGTATATCTCGCGAAGAGACCATGAGGATAAAATCAGAGAGATTAGAGCCCACACAGAAGCATACCGACAATCCTTCTTTCCACGTACAATACGAGACTGGAATAGAAGGGAGAACCGATAGAGGTACTCAGGGTACCCTCCGCCACACACCGTCAGGTGGCTTGCGGAGTACGGATGTAGATGTAGATGTAGATGTAGACATCCTGTGGTTGCACGAATAGCATTATTCAACGTGGTGGCGTGCCGTCAGGGTTCCTTCGAGCCATATTCCGTAGGTATCGGTCATCCACTGCAGTGGTAGTGAAGCAAACCAAGCGCTGTATCATGTATGAGATACAGAGGCGAGCGAGTGTGCCGGGTCTTACCCCAGTTCACTGCCAGTAGCGCCACGTCGCCTTAACGCGTCTGCATGTAGCGCAGAAGTATTGCACCACAATTGAGTATGATATTAAAAATCCAAATTTATGTTTAAAACTTTGTTAAATTATAGTTTAGTGTAATAATGTTCCAAATATCAAGTCTTGAAGTTCTAAACTTAATAGGTTACGGAAAAAGACCGTTTTAATAGAAAAATCAGAGGTGCTAAATAATGACGCTAGGAAGCCATAATTTGGTCAGAAGGTGCATTTAGAAGTTATAAATAAGTGATGCTGGTTTCCAAAACCATAAAACAAAAATTAACTCCAGAATCCGCGTTTTTCGGAAAAATCTGAAGAGCTAAATAATGGACTTATAAACTTGAAAATTAGTTTTATGCTTCTGTAGAACCCAAAAAATAATAACAGAGAGTCCACTTATCGTCTACCTCTTATCGTTTTTGAGTAATTAAATAAAAACTAATTTTGTAACTAAAATGTACCTAACTGTTGGTGATTAAGTACTTGAAATTTTAATGATAGAGGATTTTGTTTAAACCATATGATCAAATATGTCAAATAATAAAGCTACACCAAGTTTAAGACTTGTAACATAAATAGCAACTGATATAAGTAGTGGCAAAAGTATGGTTCTGAGGTAACAATCTATCGTTAGTTTCACTAAATAAATCCTATTAAGTAAAGTTTTCATTCTAGCGAGCTGAAACTTTCTACGTGCTTTCAAACTGCGTACCTGCATACCAGCAAAAAGTTGGAAGTTTCTGAGTAATGAGTAACTATATTATTATAGATTATGTGCCCGAGATAGCGGTCGTTTGTAGACTGCCACCGTATGCAAATAGAGAGGACAACAGATGTTTTCTCGGCAGTCCGCACCGGCACCTTATAAATACAGCCCCTGAAACAGTAGGAAGGTTCTTCCGGTGGTCTACGACATGGACGTCGTCGGCGCCTCCCTGCCAGCTGACCGCCTCACCTTCCACGGCATTGACGAGGCCCGATTTAGGGCTGAACCGCTCGGTCGCTTCGACGGTGCTCTAGATCCTGCACCGGAGGAGGCCGATGCAGCGCTGGCCTTCTTCACGCGGCACACTCTCAGCGCTGCTGCCGCTGCGTCTCCCCGACAGCAGCGGCGGCCTCGCGAGATGTCACGGCAACTTCCGCCGACATCTTGGAGGCTATAACGGCCAAAAACCGTCTCTTCCGTGAGTGGCAGCTCACTTGCCAGCCTGCGACCAAGAGCCGCCTCAATCGGAGACGGCGCGAAATCCGGGCTGCTATCGACCAACACCGGAATCATGACTGGGCTGGCCTTATGGCCACCCTCACCACGACTGATGGGAGTGCCTGGCGGACCGCCAAGCGCTTCCTCCGCCGCCATCAGCCTGTTCCTCCGCTCCACGTCGGCGGCGAGGTTGTCTGTGCCCCGGACGCCAAGGCCAACGCCCTCGCCGACGCGTTACCCGACAACTTCCGCCCGATCGGGGACGTCTTCGATGCCGACCACGTCTGTCTCGTGGAAGACCGCCTGCCCGTTTTCCTCGCCACCGGGGCCGCTGACGATGTGATCGCACCCATCACTGCCGATGAGGTTAGACTCCAGCTCCGCCGCCTCTACCCCAGGAAGGCGGGTGGCTCCAATGGTATCACGAACCGCCTCCTGCGGTTATTGCCGCCGGCACTCCATCAATCACTGGCGGACACTTTGAACTACGTTCTCCGCTCCGGGATCTTCCCTTCCGCGTGGAAACACGCGGAAGTGGTGGCTATCCCCAAGGCCGGCAGGGATCCGCGTCGGGCAGAGCACTACCGGCCGATCAGCCTGCTCCCGCCTCTTTCCAAGATCTTTGAGAGACTGTACGTGGAGCGGCTGTGGCGCCACGACACTGCCTTCCAGCGGGGCAGTTCGGGTTCCGGCGGGGCCACTCGACCACACAACAGCTATTACGCCTGGTGGAACAGGCGATGCGGGCGCTGGAGCCGCGGGAGTACCTCGGGGCGGTACTCCTCGACGTCTCCAAGGCGTTCGACTGCGTGTGTCCCGAGGGCCTCGTGTACAAGCTCATCGTCATACGCGCTTCTGCCCTTCTGCTGCGGGCCGCACCTTCCACGTCCGGGCCGCCAGCGGCATCTCCCCCGACCGGCCGATTCGTGCGGCCCCCTGCTGTACACCTTGTACACCGCTGCAGCACCGAGGGTGGCGCGCGTGGAGCTGGCTCTTTATGCCGACGACACGGCGCTGTTCACCCGCAGCATGAATGGGGTCGCGATATGCCGCCGACTCCAACTTGCGTACGACGTCCTGGGGACGTGGTCCACCAAGTGACGCCTAAAATTTAACGCCGCCAAGAGCCAGGCGGTCGTCTTCATTCGGAGACGACTGCCTCCTGCCCTGCCGTCTGTCACGATCTCGGGAGGCCCCATCCCGTGGTCACCAACCGGCAAATACCTGAGTGTGTGACGCTGGACAGGCATCTCACCTGGCTGCCGCACATCCGAGACATCAGGGGGTTGGCGATTGGGCGTAACCAGGCGCTCTACCCGCTGCTGAACCCCGCATCCACCCTCCCCCTTCGGCACCGTCTGACTGTGTACGCCGCCGTAGTGTGGGGGAATGGCGCCCCGTCGCACGTTGAGATGCTCCAGCGTGTCCAGAATCGGGCGCTGAGACTCGCTCTCCACAAGCCATCTCGTTACTCCACGAGGCTCCTTCATGAGGGAGCAGGCGTCCCGTTGCTGTGGGATCGCTTCAGGCAGTCCACCAGGGTGTTCTATGCCTCTGCCGAACACTCTGGCAGTCGTCTTATTCGCGGACTGGGACACCAAGTCCACCGCAGGTCGACCTCGCATTGGCCCGATCTGCTGCGGGAGTAGATTCTTCCGCAGCCCCTATGACGCTTTTGACGCAGCGTCCGCCCCCACGCGACCGCTCACATAGGCCAATCCTAACCGTGAGCCCAAACAATAGTTCTTGGGGTCCACACAGGAACAGCAGCTTCGCTGCTTAGCCTGTCTCACTCCAGGTAGATGTAACCAGAGATTTGCAGTGTAGTGCAGTGCAGTTCAGTAGGAAGACCGCCTGCCGGTTTTCCTCACCGCCAGGGCCGCTGACGATGTGATTGCACCCATCACTGCCGATGAGGTTGGACTCCAGCTCTGCCGCCTCAATCCCAGGAAGGCGGGTAGGGCCCAATGCTATCACGAAACGCCTCCTGCGGTTATTGCTGCCGGCATTCCATCAATCACTGGCGGACACTTTGAACTGCGTTCTCCGCTCCGGGATCTTCCCTTCCGCACTGTGAGGTCCACGCCAGTTAAACGTCTGGTCGCGCTCTGCCTCGGATGACGTCAGAGACGAGCTGTGACAAGCGCGTATTTGGCAGTGAAAACGCATAGTGAACTTGCGAGGAATGTACACCGTCCTGGATCGTTTAGAATTCGGTAAAATAACTGTTAGTGTGCCGTCCTTGTGAAATTAAATTCCGCATTGTAATGGTGAATTTATTTCCACTTTCATGGCGAGCATTAATTTTTGAACATTTATTGCTAACTTTCAGGTGAGTGATGTTAGTCAGGGCGAAAAACAATCTGGTAGGAAGTTACCGTAGAGGTCGCCTCTGAACTGCCAAAGTTGCTGTTAGGTTAGAAAGACTTGTTTTCAATTGAACATAAGGCAATTTTAAGTGTTGTTTGTGAGAAACTTTAGTTAAATTAAATCTTGATTGGAAGTTTAAACTGTTACTGAAGTCATGGTCCTGATCCCGCAAAGATATGGGAAACAGAGACTTTTCTTTCAGTGAGCTGGACCGGCATTTGGCCGTGCAGACTGGAAGCTAAGGTCAGTATGTTGCCCTTCGCTTTCTGGCTGACCACCAAATTAGTTGCCAGGCTCACGTGATTAAAGACGGCATCAGAACATTAAACCAGTGAAGTAACTTACTCGCCGCCCCACAGTAGCCCTTGGGCGACCTGAGCGAGGCATGTCACCGATATTTCCAGTCTCTCTGTACTTCCTCCATGTCCGAACAACACCACTTTGGTTCACTCCGAGACACCCGGATACTTCACTTGTTGAGAGCCCTTCCTGGCACAAACAATGCGAACGCGATCTAACCGCAGTATTGACCGTCTAGGCATGGTTGACCTACAGACAACACGAGCCGTGTACCTCCTTCCTGGTGGAATGTCTGGAACTGATCGTCTGTAGGATCCCCTCCGTCTAGTACGCTAGGTTTTTTTTTCTTTATTGTTATTTTATACCTATACATAGGTAGGCCAGCAGCGGCGTAACTAGGCCGCTCTTCGGCCACAGACATGAACTTAGTACAAGCAGTAAGAGATACAAAGAGACATGGAGGTTAAAAAAACAGTAGACAAACGGAGTAAAATAACAGAAGCCGTTCACTGTGGAGCAGTCAAGTTAAAAGCGATTCACACAGCACATAACGGAGAGATACAAAGTAGCACACGTGAACGATGGAGCACGGAACAAGAGACACGGATGCACTAACAGGACGACAAAACACATAAGCACTGCGGCGACCATCTCGGGCGGTTGGTGATGTACTTGTCACACGAGTAAGGCCGGGGACCTGCCAGAGGGAAGGGGCGAGGGTAGGAGGGAATGGGGGAGGGGTTGATGCCAATGGGGAGTAGATGGGAGAGGGAGGGGTGGTGTGTGGAAGCCCAGGGAGAGGGGGAGGGGAGGGAAGGAGGGAGGGAGAGAAGGGAGAGAGGGTGCCCACAGGATAAGGAGAGGAGAGGGGAGGGGAAGGCAAGGCTCAAAGTTGGTATGAGGGGTAGATGGAGGGGAGGAGGGCATCATCCGGGAGGGGGAGTTGGCGGAAGCCACCTTGGGAGAGGGTGTGGAGAGTGTGAAGATGGAGAGCAGGTGGGATACAGGAGTACAGGCGCTGCAACGGGTTGGGGTGGGAGAGGATGGGAGAGACAAGCGGGTGGGGAGGATCAAGCTTGCGGGAGGTGTAGAGGATCCGTATCCGTTCGAGGAAAAGGAGGAGGTGTGGGAAGGGGATGAGGTCATAGAGGATCCGCGTGGGGGAAGGGAGGCAGATGTGATAGGCGAGGCGGAGTGCATGGCGTTCAAGGATTTGAAGGGATTGGTAAAAGGGAGGAGGGGCGGAGATCGAGGCGAGATGGGCATAACAAAGGATAGGACGGATGAGGGATTTATAGGTGTGGAGGACGGTGGACAGGTCCAGACCCCATGTGCGGCCAGAGAGGAGCTTGAGGAGGCGGAGTCGGGAGCGTGCCTTGCCTTGGATTGTCCGGAGATGAGGGGTCCAGGAGAGGCGACGATCAAGGGTGGCGCCAAGGTAGTAGGCGAGGCTCATGCATGGTTGTTTAAATCTTTTGGTCGTTTTAGTGACATCTAAGAACACTCAAAGGGACTGCGTCTGTGATACAATATCCGCAGTCAAAGTGTATGTGCAGGTGTTCTGGGAAAGGAGGTCATGAAAAACTTTTTTGTTGTGTTTGTATGAAGTTTCGAAATTCAGATATTTGTGTCGCCTGGAAACCGTTAGACAGGCTGGGACCGAGCAGCCATATTCGCTCCTGAAAGAGTGGCACTTTGGCCCGCCAGGTGTCGCGGCAGTGGATGGCGCCCCGCGTGCAGCTGGCCGTGCAGGCGGGCGCGCGCGCCTCCTCGCCGGCCGGCGACGACCCGGTGCAGCTGCGGCTTTCGCACGTGCAGGGAGAGTTCGCGCTGCTCACGCTGGGACTCTGCCTCTCACTGATCGCCTTCGTGGCCGAAATGGTTGCCAACAAGTACTCCTCCACCGTCGTGGAGCGGGAGTCGCCTTCCGCAGCGGCGAAGGCACTGCAGCGGCCGGAAGAGCGCCGGTGGAGGGAACACCGCACGCCTCTAACTGCGAAGCACAGACGCGGCCAAACAGCTATCAAGCACTTCGTTATTGACCTAGCATTACAAGAAAATGCAATTCTATGGTAGACTCCCTGCAAACAGTCTTTGTTATTCAAGAAACGTTACACTGATTTATTTGTTTACCCTGCTCGAGCTAGAAGAATCAGGCACTCTCTTACATGGGCCGGATAGCAATTCCAGTATTGTAAACTGTGAGGCACAGATTAATTAAATACATTAGCTGAAGGTTGGTTTTGATTTAAATCAACGCGGGAAGTGGAAGATGTGTGGCAGACTGAGATCCGAAACTGGGTTTCCTAGTTACTAGGCAGATACGCTGACTGCTGTGCCATCAAGATAAAGTGGTCAACGTAACTGCACAGGCTACCATAGTACACCTCCCGTTAGACCCAAAATCTCAACCACATACTACTGATCTGGTGCCATTTGTCGTTTATCCTCATGGGGCCAGCGGCTCTACACTTGTAGTGTCCGGACATGTTGAGAATTAGCACCTGTCGGGAGGCATGCTAGTGTATTCCATGCAGATGTGCTGACGACTATCTGGATGGGACAGTGGTCAGCGCATCTTCCCAGGAAGCAGGGGGCCCAGGTTCGAATCCCTCTCTGGTAAAAAGTTTAAACTTTCCCCTCTGATGTCCACTAGTAGCTACTAATTCCTTTGTGTCTCGGTTCACAGTGGGTGCGTGATCACAATGCATCTGATCCTTCGGTCAGAAAGAAGGACACCACAGATTTTAGAAATAGTAATAAAGTGGCAGAAATACAAATAAATATTAATTCAACAAGATCCTAACGTGTCTTTTGACAGTTTGAATAACAGTAGTAATTGAGGTCTAATTGTGTTAATGCTATTTTAAATACTACGAGAACAACTACTGCTAGAGGAAAAGGAGTAAAACTACAGAGCAGGATTTACGCAGTTCCGGTTGTTGATAGAAGTTACCAGGGAACGTTGGAATGTCTCTATGAAGTAGCGTGCATGGAGCCTGGGGTTTTGTCCAAATTGATGTTTGTACTGGACTGCAAAGCCTTCGCAGGTATGCGAAACCATTTTATTTACATTTTCTTATTGCTGGACTAAAGTGATTTCACATTAATCATAAGCTTTCACGGCTGGCGTCTTCATAATTAAAACTTCCGCGCTGAATTGCTTTGGTCCATATATAAAACTTCTTCTCCTTCCTGACGTTTCTTTGCCTACAGCGGGCAACATCTTCTGAAGTGAGTCGGCATTTCAGCCTGGAACTTGTAAGTAATTATTTCACATTGATATCTTAAAATCATAATTCTAACCTAATTTTAGAAACACGCCTTTAAGAACTGACGTCATTATGCTACTTTGATAGTATTCACTTGCTTAGGTAGAGTTGATGTAAATGTGGGACCCAATATTAAAACCTTAATTATCCATGGAGTTTTCAAATGCAGTTCCACCATTCGAAATATCTCTTGACGCGAACATAATTAAGACAACCACCACTCGGGGACGCAAAACAGCGAGCGATGGAGCATCATACAAGGATCCATTTAACCAATTTCTTGATAAAAGTGTCAAGAAGAGGTAGTTGAGTCCAGGGCTGCAAGTCAAAGCAGTTCCTCCATTCTAAACATTCCTGTCGCTAACATCATCAAGAGAACCACGACTCGGGGACGCAAAACAGAGAGTGCTGGAGCACCATACAAGGGTCTATTAAACCAATTTCTTGATAAAAGTACTAGAAGAGATCGTTGATTCCAGGGCTGCAAGCCAGTGAGGGTGCACGTGTGAGACGACCAAGGTGTTTATAAAAAGAGAATATCAAAAGCCTAAAACACGCCTTCCTCCTCATGCTTTATTCCATTTGCATCCTTAATCTGTGTACAAGACTCTTTCACTTTATTTACTTTCTGATCCCGTTTTCACTTTTTACTGGTATTGGGCAATGAGTACATGAGTAGTAAAGGGTATCTTCTAGCAACGTGGGCTGCCCACCTTTCTGTACCTCACGTAACACTTCATTGTTGTAGTAGCTTTTTCCCATAAATTCATCTGCTACTGACCAGGGGAACTCCTTTTCGCTTTGGTGGAAACAGGAGGAAATTTCGCATGCTCTGGAAGAGTTGCCAGTCACTCAGAAGGCAGAGTGCGCGGGAAGTGGGGTGAGCCTTCCAGGGATTATTATCCTGGCTCAGATTCTGCAGTTAATGAGCGGCGGAATGGAAGACAGGTGTCGTCTGTGGCAGAGCAAGAAACCACTGGAGGAAGGGGTGAGAACTCTGCTCGTGAACAAACTCTGTATGGAGTCCCTTGTTATCCATATGGCGTTATCTTGTTGTGTGTGGTCTTCAGACAAGTTACCTAAAGCAAAATAATTAGCCACTGGTATGTATGCAAACTTCCAAGTTTTGCGCTTCCCGTGGGAACGTAGTGCGAAGCACGAAAAAGTTCTTAACATTTCCGACAAACAATCCTGCATGTGAGAACGGGGGGACACTTGTTTCCCATTTCGTGGTTCACGTACCTCATTGCCGGATACATTTTTAAGAGTATAATACAGGGTGTTTCAAAAATGACCGGTATATTGGAAACGGCAATAAAAACTAAACGAGCAGCGATAGAAATACACCGTTTGTTGCAATATGCTTGGGACAACAGTACATTTTCAGGCGGACAAACTTTCGAAATTACAGTAGTTACAATTTTCAACAACAGATGGCGCTGCAAGTGATGTGAAAGATATAGAAGACAACGCAGTCTGTGGGTGCGCCATTCTGTACGTCATCTTTCTGCTGTAAGCGTGTGCTGTTCACAACGTGCAAGTGTGCTGTGGACAACATGGTTTATTCCTTAGAACAGAGGATTTTTCTGGTGTTGGAATTCCGACGCCTAGAACACAGTGTTGTTGCAACAAGACGAAGTTTTCAACGGAGGTTTAATGTAACCAAAGGACCGAAAAGCGATACAATAAAGGATCTGTTTGAAAAATTTCAACGGACTGGGAACGTTACAGATGAACATGCGGGAAAGGTAGGGCGACCGCGTACGGCAACCACAGAGGGCAACGCGCAGCTAGTGCAGCAGGTGATCCAACAGCGGCCTCGGTTTTCCGTTCGCCATGTTGCAGCTGCGGTCCAAATGACGCCAACGTCCACGTATCGTCTCATGCGCCAGAGTTTACACCTCTATCCATACCAAATTCAAACGCAGCAACCACTCAGTGCCGCTACCACTGCTGAACGAGAGACATTCGCTAACGATACAGTGCACTGGATTGATGACGGCGATGTGCATGTGGGCAGCATTTGGTTTACTGACGAAGCTTATTTTTACCTGGACGGCTTCTACAATAAACAGCACTGGCGCATATGGGGAACCGAAAAGCCCCATGTTGCAGTCCCATCGTCCCTGCATCCTCAAAAAGTACTGGTCTGGGCCGCCATTTCTTCCAGAGGAATCTTTGGCCCATTTTTCAGATCCGAAACGATTACTGAATCATGCTATCTGGACATTCTTCGTGAATTTGTGGTGGTACAAACTGCCTTAGACGCCACTGCGAACACCTCGTGGTTTATGCAAGATGGTGCCCGGCCACATCGCACGGCCGACGTCTTTAATTTCCTGAATGAATATTTCGATGATCGTGTGATTGCTTTGGGCTATCCGAAACATACTGGAGGCGGCGTGGTTTGGCCTCCCTATTCGCCAGACATGAACCCCTGTGACTTCTTTCTGTGGGGACACTTGAAAGACCAGATGTACCGCCAGAATCCAGAAACAATTGAACAGCTGAAGCAGTACATCTCATCTCCATGTGAAGCCATTCCGCCAGACACGTTGTCAAAGTTTTCGGGTAATTTAATTCAGAGACTACGCCATATTATTGCTACGCATGGTGGATATGTGGAAAATATCGTACTATAGAGTTTCCCAGACCACAGCGCCATCTGTTGTTGACAATTGTAACTATTGTCATTTCGAAAGTTTGTCTGCCTGAAAATGTACTGTTGTCCCAAGCATATTGCAACAAACGGTGTATTTCTATCGCTGCTCGTTTAGTTGGTATTGCCGTTTCAAGTATACCGGTCATTTTTGAAACATCCTGTAAGAGCTTAGGGAATGAATTTCTAGGTCCCGGATTGGAGAACCACTTAAGCCCTTTGTGGTACTGGCTCCAAAAGATGGTTCGGGGTGCCTTTCCGACGTCTGAAAGAAGGCTACCAAGAACTGGCAGAGGAATTCGGTAGTCCGTATTGAGATTCGTGTGGATATGCTGATTCGAACTTCTGCTTGGTGATGCAACTCTCTGATTCTTCCTTTATTTATTGCTGTTTTATGCTCACTTCGAATTCATATCTTTTTGTTTAATTTTCAAAGCTTTGCGATCACGGTTGAAAGTATAATTCGTGCCCTTCATGTGCCCGGTCACCATCTCAACCGTAATTGTCCAGCAACATGCTGGTGGCGACCATAACAACCACTAATTTTCATGTCATTAATATATTTTAGTTCTTTAAATTCATTCTAAAATTCGTTTTTAAGTTCGAAGTCTGGGTATCATGATTACTTTTGCCACAAAATGTTTGAATAAATATTAGTAACCAGATCAAACTCTAACTTTCAGCAACCATTAAAATAAACAGTTCCACTGAAATGCTCCAGGCCCTCCAACCATAAACAATACGCGAGGCCCCTGAAAATTTCAGGAATTTATCAAACAACATTTTCCGATGTGCGCGGCAGTTGATATTTCTCGTAGGCTATTGGCTTCCTGATGGTAATCTACCAGTTTACATGATATGGGGTGATAGATTCAGCATAAGTCTAATCTAAATACCCACAGAGCACCTTATCAACAAGAGGCCGAGTTCGTAGCTCACCTGGCTTCTGGCACACGAAACAATCTCATTTATCATCAGACTCCCGCGACCTTCCCCTTGCCGACACCAACAACGATCAACTTATCAACGATAGGAGTACAAAACACTTGAGTGGTGTAGCTTGTCTTTTTTGTGGATGAAAAGCTCTTTCCAGTTGCCTACGGAGAAATGCAAGTTGAATGTGTTATACAACAAATGTGGACCCACGTAGACTCTATCATTTATTTATTTTATTTACAGGTAAAATTCTGTAGGACCAAACAGAGGAGCAAATCTCGAAGGTCATGGAAGGTGTCAGTACATGAAATTACAACACAAAAGTAATAAAGATAAAAATAAAATTTTTATGAACCTGAAAACGACAAGCCATAAGTTTAAGTACACAAAATCAACAATACAACCAGAATCAGTATAATTTTTATTGTTTTATCTTGTTCACAAAAATTTTCTAATAGGTTTTTATCACTTTTTTGAGAGCGCCCAGATTTGCTCCATATTTTCCATTGCTAGTTTGCAAGCTTCCTGTGCACATTGGTTTTCGAATAGAAATAGTTAATATTCATTATTATTTTACTCTTTATCATTTACGAAAGTCATTATAGTTATTACTGAAGGTCAAATATAAAACATTTTACCAAAAATGTACCTTTAAGTGAATACCAAAAGAAGGTTCTCATATTTACACCTCTATTACTTTTACTTATTATGCTATTAACAGTAGTATTAATAATTGCAAGAATAATACTAATAGTGATAGCAAATTCAATATGTATTGATGGGTGTTGAAAATAACATTTTTGTATATCGTTAAATGAGAAACGTCTTGCTAGAACGACGGAAAATGTTCAAAGACTGCCTTGCACCGGTCACACCAGTATTCAAGAAGTATGATAAACAGTGGCAAATAAATCGCATTGTTGTATCCAATTATTCATTTTATCTCAAGGACTCATCCACACGTAATTTTTAATTGACATGTTTGTCTCTACATGCACCTGGACTATCTTGCCTTAATGTTACACTGTTACTCCCCACGAGGCGAGTCTCAGTGACTTTCTATGCACGTTAGTCGTCTTCGCTGTAGTCTAGAGTCTGTCCTGTGCCCGTAAAGTCCTATCAGAAGTAAAATTAACATGAACAGAGCCCCATCTGGCTCCACTACGAACTGTTGTAGATCGACTTAGGCATAGATCGACTTTGGGACGAAATTTGATGAGGGAATCAAGGGCAAGTATGACGTCAAGTCTTAAGCGCCCAGTAGGGAGGCTTTCCATGAAAGTTCAGTAGCTTCTTTCTCTCTCTCTCTTTCTCTGAAATCCAAGGCTGCTTAACTGAGGGTGTGAATACTACCCCCAACTACACCACTTAATCTACAATGAGATGTCTTGAAAACATTGTACTGAACACCATCGACATACATGTCTGGGCCAGCCTGACCAATGCTCCACTGCCTGAATATAGAGCATCAAATTTTTTATCAGCAAATTGCTGACTTATCTTTTGCGTCATCATTCTCGTATGGTTTCCTAAGGTAGCCATATATGTCTGTACGACAGACAGTCTTACTATCAGGGATGCCTGATTTCAGCCTAGCGCTACCTGGTATGTAGCACTGGCTACTATTAATTTAAAACAAGAAAAACAACAATCTTCGATTTAAGACCCGACACTTTGAGCTGCAGAGAGTTAACTCAGCTGTTAACCGCGGCAGCGTCTGGCGGCACATTCCACAGCACACGCAGAGAAGGCCTCTCTGAGTTCCCAGCAGGGGGCGCTGGGCACTATGATGGCTACTATCGTCCAACCGAGAGGGTCTCCCCGTAGTTGTATAATTCCTGCTCCTCACCCCTAAGACTTCCGACTCCCCAAGTCAGTATAAGCAGGAGCGTCTTGCACCAGTGAACACAACAACAAGCACCGACGGAATATTGTGGGACTTGCACAGTGATATCTGACAGTAACGCCGAGAATTATATTTACTAATACTACACGTTCTGAATTAAGTGCAAAGTGTAAACTATTCCTGTGGTACTTGATCGTTGTATTCGCTTGCACGTGGGTAGTAACTTTGAAAATTTTGATCTGTATGATTATCAGTTGATAAACGGATTCAGGACATTTTAAGTATGTAGTATTGAAACGTCCCCATTGAACAATTGTACGCGACTGAGCTTAAACTGACACACACTAGTTTATAGAGCAACGCAATCTGACTTTCAAAAATCCCTAAGAAAGAATGGCCCTCCCTAACATTAACCTATATGTTTCACAAATCACTTACCTCACAAAAATCTTCGTTACTCGAACTACTGCAATACAGGGAGTGCCACTACTGCCAGCTAACTAAAAGATTCAAACTATGGAAGTCACTAACTACTGATAGGCACAGTTACCAAATGAAAGATTTTAATAGAGAACAAACAATGTATTTACCTTTATAGTCATTATATATATATATATATATATATATATATATATATATATATATATATATATATATATATATCAGTTCATGACACCAATTCTTACAAATTTCAAAACTCCGCCATCTCTCTCCCCACTTCCACCACTGCTGGCGGCTCACCTCCAACTGCGCAACGCTACGCGCTGTTAGCATCCAGCTGCCGCTACCCGACACTACAATGGCAGACAACAATGCAATCTAGCCACAGACTGCGCACAGCACAGCCAGTGATTTTTCATACAGAGCACTATGTGGCGTTACCAATAAGAAAACCTATACAACCTACTTACATAGCCCCCATGCTCCCCACAAAAAAATTTTACAAATTGTTTTGGGCAGTGGCCAATAATGATTTGATAAAATTTTTCATAATTACTATAACAAAGATATCAAATGCACACACTTATTAATACAATGTTGGTCAGAAGATAACATTTTCTCACAGTCCATAAAGACAGTCCTGATCGTTCATCACAGTAAAATTGCAGTGTTTTCTTTTTTCAAAGTCTGAGCAATAAAAGAAATTGCACTTGGAAGTAGTGGATTTCTAAGCAGTCTTGAAGAAGTAGTGTTGTCCTTCCAACGAAAGACAGTGCTGACTCTTGACATGCAGACAGGTAATGGGCCACAGCAGAGTCAGTCGGCGTTGAAGACTATCGGTAGGTAGGCCATCACAGAGCAGACCCACTGTAGTCCTGGTAGAGATTACTATTGGTGGGCCACCAGAGGTGCAGACCCACTGCAGTCCTTGTAGAAATAATGGTATTGGTGGGTCCTCAAAGGTGCAGACCCACTACAGTCCTCGTAGAAATAATGGTATTTGTGGGTCATCAAAGGTGCAGACCCACTTAAGTCCTTGTAGAGATAGCCAGCAGCCATCTGTTGCGACTGTGCAGGTGCACAATCACCATCGAAGAGTCTTGCGGAGAATATAGCAAGTCCATCAACCACCACTTGTGCATGCACAAAGTTTTTGGAATTGTCCTTACAACCAGCAATGCTGTTATCCAGTCCTATACTGAATTATTAACACACATGCAAACACTATCAGTCCCTACTTCTCACATATTGTCCATATACTATGAGCAACAGAAACGTGTGGAGTTAAATGTAATTTACAAGTTACTTAATTTGATGAACTGGTGTCAATTACAATTTTATAACATGAGAATACAATAACAAAGGTACAAAATATATCATTAAAGAACATAATAGTACAGATAACATTTGCAGTAATGCAGGCTTTACAAAATAATCGAAATAACATATACATCAGTGTTACAGGAATTGTGACAGGAGCACATACATAAACAATCAGAATAAATTTCGAAACATCAACTTCACACATGAGCATTAAAACAGAACAGATAATTAATGTCTTAACATCTTTACAAAGTAAATAACATATTATCAGAAAAATTCTGCAACGTAACTCTCATCTGATAAACACATAAAGACAGGAAGAACACAAATGCCCAAGGGTACACAAACACATAATGGGATAACACAAGGAAAGGGCAGGGTTTGTTTTACTGCAGTATTTTGCAAACAAAACTTTCTTTACTTCTCGGAGATCTCCCTTCGTTCTTCATTATTTCCAAAAAGTCCTATCTATACCTGCTTTTGTACTTTTCTCATATAACCTCTCAGTGCATTTCTTCAAATCCATCGCAACTCATTCTCTTATATAGGCTACCCCCTCTTAAGCTAACTTAAATCTACTGAGCTCAGATGCTTAACTAAGGGAAGAGGCAATGCAGCAGCACAAAACAATTTACACAAACAGCAATGATAAAAAAATGGAAATTGGCAAAAAAAAGGCAGCAATATTACAACTAATATAAGGCAATGCGCAGCAAACAAGAAAAATAAATCAGTAATAAAATTGGCTTAACCTAGTAATACAAAGTGACATTCAGTAGCACTATGCATGTCAAACAGCAGCAGCAAATGCTATAACTTGTACCTAAACATGACAAAGCTCAAGCAGAAAAAATGTTACACTAAAGACAACAATGCCGATAAGGACAATGTCTATTCACATCTTAATGTCTATGCAATTAAAGTGGTGCACCACAACTTATTCTATGAAATAAATTACCAAGTACTTGAAAAGAATATTATGTATGCAGTTCCTGTTACTAGTCCCTTCTTATTGTTCTTTCCTTTCCAAGTGCTCCTTTTTTTTAAGAATGTGGATCATAAAATTATTATTTAATATATCTGTTTACAGAAAGTTTTCACATTAGCAAATGCATTTACTTTTATTTTATAAAACCAATGTTGTAACACAGCTGGAAAACAGATATAAAATGAAATAAGCAACTATGAAAGGCAAAGCATAAAAATATCATTAAATAGTCATGAGACATTTCATAAGTTAGTACAAATTCTCTCAACTCTCGTAGAAAGACGATTGTCATTATCAGGTGTGCAGAAGTAAATAAGTATCTTTTCCAAGTAATGAGCGATGCTTTCTACAAAGAAATGTCAATATCGAGGATAATGGCCTCGCTTTTTTTTTCTTGTGCCTCTGAAAAGCACACACTAATGGCTTGTTTCCTGGTGGCTGTCGCCAAGCTGGGCGCCCACGACGCATTACGTGCAGGTGGTCACTTAAGTTTCTTACCGGAATGTTACGACACCAGTTTCCGCTACAGTGGCAGTCTCATAAAAAAAATTTCACAGGTCAAGAATTTGCGTTACAAATCTGAAGACATAAAATCATTTAAATATAATAGTGCCCAAAAAATTTTCGCCAGCATAGTGATACATTCACGCATATACACACATTTCATAACTCTTAAAGTACGATTCTCGGTTTCCAACATCCTTTTTCACAAATCAGAGTCCCTAACCACTACTCATTATTCCTTGCTTTATTACACATATACATATTCATAGACACTTCTTCAATATTTCATCATAATAAATACGTAGCATAATCAAATAACTCATACAGCAACAGCTTATTGATCATAAACATACTGCAACAGCATAATACACATAGTCATCATAATAATAACATCATAACACCTCAGTCAAATTCTCAAAATCGTCGTAGCTTCCTCCAATAATTTCAAAACCTAAAAAAAATTCTCTACTCATTTCAAAAGTGTCATCTACCTCAAACGTACTTTAAAAATCATGATCCCATATCAAATACGTCATTCAAAGCTCTCATAGTATCACAATGGTTCCGAAAAAATATGAACAGTTCACAAAGTACAGACAAAATACAATTTCGTAAGTGTGAAGTTATCCAACAGTATAATTACGTAAACATGTGTCACTGATGTAGTAAAAAAAAATGTTTGTCTCTCAGTTAAATGATCAGATAGCTGTGTAATTTATGTGTTAGGGAAATATGGTACCGATGTGTAAAGTTGTATAAGCAAATACCATATTAGCTAGGGCTCCTTGTGCTTGCCATACACATGGTAGACAATGTAAGCGTGTACCCCCGTGAGGATTAATGTATTATATCCTCAGGTGTTACAGATTACAGCAATGGAATGAAATGTATCACGGAAAACCTTTGTATCATTGTACTTCAAATATCTTTAAAAATAAATGTTTCAAGTACAAAATTAGTCACTCAAATACGGGTACTGTAGCGCTAAACTGTGCGTCGTGTTGTAAGATAATCTCTGTGGAAGTGTAGTAGTTATCGTCCTCCAAAAGCTAAGTTCTGTAGAAGTCAATGTACTTACCTCATGATAAACAAAAGTGAAATGCTTTGCGTATAAATATCTTAGTTATTACGCTTATTGCCGTGATGAGGAAAGTACTGTGCTGTAACGTATTGTTGTGCTACGGAAAAGGCTGTCTCCTTGTAGCTATACCACAAAACTTACTACTAAAACATGATTTACTTTCCAGAGTAATTCAGAAAAACTGTGCAGATATAAAATAGATAAACCTCAAAAGCAACATTGTAAATTGTCACTCATTAGTAGCGTCTTGATAAAATCGTGTAGCTGTCACATATACCACTGTGTCATCTGGTGTCTCACAGAAAGTACTTTTAAATCCAGAATGTATTTTCAAGTAAACCAAAATGTTGCATTAAAATCTCATTAGCAGTACTGCTAAATGTTCTAAGTATGTGAGCCTTATGGTCGTTACGTAACCGTGCCACTAACAAGCAAGAATGTACACACACACAACAACACTGTGTCGTCTGTTCACAATAACAATGCACTCGTAAATACTGTCTAAATATGTTCCGTAGGTTCTAGACTGGATATTTAACTTCAAATATTGTTGCATATTAACATATTCTAAGTCTGACAAAGCAAACTAGTAATGTAAAGTGAAAATTTTTTTGGCAAAAACAAAAGTTAAAAAGCAGATTATCTTTCAATAAACGGTTTTACATGTGAAATGTGGTGCCATCATTTACCCTTTCTATTTCGCAGAGTTTTAACTTCAAAGCAATTATCATGTTGTGTACGTCGGTAAGGAATGCTAAAATTTTTCTCAAGGTTTGCGTCTTACGTTATTTTTCTCTGAGCCAGAGGGCGCGCATGGCTGCTTGCGGTGCGAGTCATTGTCCGCCTCTTTGATGGCGCGCATCGTTATTGGGGTTAGGAGAACTAACTTCTACAAATTCACTTTGTCGAGAGTGCCCTGTCCTGTAGGAATCCCGCCAGTTATGATGCAATTCAGGTCTCTCATTTTGTCGGTAGATTCCATAGTTTCTTTCTTGTCGGCCACGTGGTGGAGAATTACTCCCTGAATCGTAATTGCGCGCTGGACCGTTGCGTCTGAAGTTATTCTGTCTCCCGTGATAATAATAATAGTTGTGGTTGCCATATTGTCTGTTTCTCTGTCTCTGTGATATTCATTACTACGGAAATGCGATCTTTCTCTGTAACTATTACTCTGCCAGTGGTTGTCATAAGGGTGGTGTCCGTTTTGGTCACGATTTGTGTTGTGAGAATGGCCTTGTCGTGTCCAGTTATTGTTTCTTTCATCGCGGAATTGCGACTGATGTGACCTATAATTGTTGTGTTCCTGTTTTCGCGTTCTGCGATTGTCAGTGTCAATTTCTAATTCTTGTAAGAGTCGCTGAAAAGCTTCAATGTCGTCTTTGCAACGGCCTGCCAAAATAATATGACATAAATGTTCAGGCAATTTGATTAAGCAAATGCGGATGAGTTCTGACGGGTTGTATGGGTTTGACAGGTACTGATTCTTGTGCAACATGTCTTCAAAATTATTCACAAGACTGGAAAATTCAGATTGTTCGAAATGTTTCATCATCATGATGCCATGTTTTACTCGGTCTTATGTGGCTTGGGACCAATATGCCGAGAGGAAGGCATGGTAAAATTCTCCTTCACTGTGGCAATCGTGAATGACCGATCGCATTCTTACAGCTGGTTCAATCTCTAAGTAGCCACACATAAATTCTAATCTGTGCTCTAGTGACCAGTTGGGAGGAAAACAATGAGAGAATTGATGGAGCCACGCTTGTGGATGAATGTCGTTGTCAGAATTCTTAAATGTTTTGAATTTACGTGTAGCAATGAACAGCTTATAGTCAAAATCATCGTGTCCGCGGGTCGCATGTCGGTCATTGTTAGGTCGTTTCGGCGGTTCCATCTCAAAATTCGGTGTACTTTGCCAATTTCTTTCATAATCTCCAAAGTGGCCTGTGTTGTTATTTTGTGGCAGTTCCATATTTTTATTTCCCTCCTCCCGTATTGGAGTGCGAGTGTCCTCTGAAATACGTAATTCTTGCATTACCTGTGTCAGCTGATCTTGTACTTCCCGGATTTCTCTTTGGTGTTGCGTATTAATTTGATTCTGATTTTGTTTGAATTTCCTAATTTGTTCGAACTCTTCTGTGTCATTAAAGACTACCGGTTTTGTGTCATTCAGGTTATCATCTACTTTCGTAGATAAATTATTTAGCTGATCCGAAAGTTCAACTACTTTCTCTGATAATGAACTAATGTCCTCCATGTGTCTTTCTGAACCAATTTTCAGAGTATCTACTGTGTCCTTTAAGTTCGCTTGAGTTTTTGCAAGTTGCGTAACCGAATCGTTAGATTCAACTGAGTCAGTTTTAGCTTGCTAGGTCTCATGATTTTCATGAACAATATTTGCAGTTCTTTTATGGCTGCTTCGTGATTCTGTAATGCATTTTCAAGCCGCGAAAAAATAGGTTGGAAATGCTCACAAATTTGTGTTTTTACGTCATTACAGACTTTTTGACATTTCGATTCGATTTTATGTAATTCAGTAGTTAAATCTTCACGTGTTAGTTCAAGTGTATGTTCCACTGAGTCTAACTTTTGAAGCTTTTGTTCCATTGCGTCTAACTTTTGAAGCTTTTGCTGTGTTTGTCTCTGATTTTGTTCCATTGTGTCTAACATTTGAAGCTTTTGCTGTGTTTGTATCTGATTTTGTTCCATTGTGTCTAACTTTTGAAGCTTTTGTCCCATTTGTTGCATTAATTGTAATAACAATGCACTGGTGTCTGAAACATGTTCCTTAGTGCTATTCGGCAATGCATTTGAACCGGCAATATTCGCAGTTTGAAAAACAGAAAATGTGTCTTTACTTATTTGAGAAAGCACTGAGGGCGCAAAACTTGAATCTACAGTATTTGCAAGAATGTGTCCTGTCATTTCGGAATCCTGAGGCGAGCTGTTGCCGACTGATCGATCGATAATTGTTCCCTGTTCACTACTTGTTTCACTGTCTACACCATTGTTTGCAGCCCGCTCCATTTCCCTATGTACAATTACCAAATTACTACTTTGAACATTAGTTAATTCATTACTCGGTGGCGCTAACACACTGCTTTCGTCTTCAATGTCATTTCTCAGTTTACTTTGGAGCCTAGTATTACGTTTTTCACACGCCATTATTGTCACAATATTTCACACGACAACACAGAAAAAAACAATTTGAAGAGCAAAAATAAGAGAATACATTAACATAGAAAATAATATCTAGTTAATTGCAAGCGCAGCTGCGAAATACTTGGTGCAACTCTACATGCATGCTACAACTGTTTCACTGTACAACAATGAAAGACTACAACTACAAAGGAGATTCTCTCTACAATTACGCGCTAGCAATAAACAAAACCTACACTAATTACACAAACTACAAGAAAAAAATCAGAAGACTCCAGTGAGGTATCCCCGGCTAAGGGTCGACATATGAAAAGTCCCCTTAGAAAAATTATACAAGACTGTGCTTAAACTGACACACAATAGTTTTTAGCGCAACGCAGTCTGACTTTCAAAAATCCCTAAGAAAGAATGGCCCTCACTAACATTAACCTATATGTTTCACAAATCACTTACCTCACAAAAATCTTCGTTACTCGAACTACTGCAATACATGGAGCGCCACTACTGCCAGCTAACTAAAAGATTCAAACTACGGAAGTCACTAACTACTGATAGGCACAGTTAGCAAATGAAAGATTTTAATAGAGAACAAACAATGTATTTACCTTGATAGTCATAATATATATATCAGTTCATGACACCCATTCTTACAAATTTCAAATCTCCGCCATCTCTCTCCCCACATCCACCACTGCTGGCGGCTCACCTCCAACTGCGCAACGCTACGCGCTGTTAGCATCCAGCTGCCGCTGCCCGACACTACAATGGCAGACAACAATGCAAACTAGCCACAGACTGCGCACAGCACAGCCAGTGATTTTTCATACAGAGCGCTATGTGGCGTTACCAATAAGAAAACCTAAACAACCTACTACAATATGTTAGATTTCATAAACTTGTGGCTTACCAAACACTTCACTGCACATGCAGCTGGATGTGTGGGATATGTTGAAATGTATTGAACATGGAGCCTGAATTTCCATATTCAAACCACAGAAAAATAAGTTCACTTACTTCAAATTGTAATAAAAGTTAACTGAACTACACCTATATAATATTTATAAAGTCTACTATTTATGTATGTATAAAGCTGTGGAATATGTTTGTCTCAAAGACTTTTCGGTATTTTATATATGGACAAATTTTTTGTGGACACAGTTTGTTAAACAACACTAATTGTGAACCAAATTTTCCTGAACTAATCTTCTTATTGTGAAGATAGTGCTACTGATCATTTGAGACTGTACTAATATGGTATTCAACTTTTACATGTTGATTCCTTTACAACATTATGAAATTTCCGGAGTGATGGATGAGATGTATCAGTCTGAGGTAAGAGACGTTCATCCACAAACAAGGATACGTTTAACGGTTGCTGTTGTTGCTAACTTACAGAGATGATACTATGGACCAAAACTGAAAAAAGTACAGTTAACATGCGCTTCAAATCACATATCTTAAGAGCTATGAACACTTGTTCATCTTCGATACCGTGAAACACATCTCTTCTAATCAACAGGTGCCCATTTTAAGGTACATATTCACTACACCATTTTTCTTGCGTTGGTTGACACTACCTCCTTCAAAATATGGAAACCAGAATAGCTCACCGTAGAAGAGATAACATTCATAGCTTTTAAGGTACCAGTACAGGTAATCCACAGTCAGAGATAAAGAACAATTTTCACTTATAGCTTTCGGCTTGAACGTTTCTGAGCCAGAGTCACTGTCCTCAAATTGGTATATTTACCGTTCTAGATCATCCCTGAAAATATGAAAGAGGATCACAGAATCACCCTGTGTATGGACCTGTAACGTTTTCGCTGGCCTTCTGTTTTTTCCTTTTTCGGGGGTATTGTATGCTTTTAGATGAAATAGATGAGTAACGTGGCAGCAAGTGAAAAAGCATCAGTTCAGAAAACATTTCAGCACCTGCTGGAACAATTACATATGCAGCCGACTGGCTGTGGTAATTTTGCTAGGGAGTTAGATAGGCTAAGGGAAGAGTGAAGAGAAGTATGGTCGGTGACGCATCGATCACATTTTGTGCGAAACACGCAAGGTAGCAAGTAGATTAGAGCAGAGCCAGTTGCACGAAAGTGTGTTCGTTATAGCTTCCAAAACACAACACCGCTGTCGCGCAATTTGAGGCGAGCCAACCAGGTAGGATTGAAAATAATTGACACAGCAGCAACTAGACGGAAGAAGGCGGATGCCGTTTCGCACCAGTGACTGCAGAAGTGCTCCTTATACGTGCAGCAAGGCATAGCAAAGCCCAAGCAAGTGTAGCTCATGAGCGTATAAACACCTAGCCACTGTTAGACTGAAATATTCTTCTGTCAGTATGGCAAGACTACCACCATGGACCTGTGATACTTGTGGCACCATCCGGAATGCTGTAGAAGGCCACAGTTCGACTTAATGTCAAGGCCACCAGCCCTGTCACAGGAGACGTAGAGGTCCTGACACCATGGGACCATCCAAGCCGTGGATTAGTACGCCAGCGACAGCATACCTACAATGGGACAGAGCCGCCACAGCGCTGCAGACATCAGAGATGCCTCAGCCACAACTGCTGCACCCGCTGAGCCCAGATAATGTTGCTGACAGAAGCAATAGAGCTTCACAACAGCTCAGTCACGCCGCTGTCCGTCACCATTGCACGATGCCACGCATAAACACGAGGGAAGCAATTGGATTACCTCAACCACACTGCCGCTGTTTGAAATATATCCTGGTGCCGAGCAACAATATAGGAGATGTACAAATCAAATCTCCTGCTCCATTCTTTTTTCAGTTCCTAACTTCATCCAAACTGTCCTCTGACTCCATTGTGTGTGTGGGGGGGGGGGGGGAGGGGGGGGGGAACTATAGAGGATTTTTTTTCCTAATTCACATACAGCTGCAAAGTTAGGGAATTGGAATGACGATAGGTTACGTATAACGCGACTGAAGTTGGCAAGTGATGCTAGAGTCGTGGAATAATCAATCCTTCCAAGATATGCAGAAAGGAATAGGGGAGCGTTATAGACGAAAAAACACAACTCGATACTATCGGGAACGACATAATAGGTAGCTCTGAGCCAGGCAGAGTCTTTGGGGACTGTTTCGAGTTACATTAGGAAGATAAACATTAAGATGTATGAGTCTACAGGTGACGACAATACCAATAGGGCCCTTTCGCTCGTGACAGAACAGAGGACTCTACATGCATTTTCGTAGGGACTGCGAGTTCATTTGTTACATAAAGTGTGCGTGGAATTTGTGAAAGCTGTAAGCGAGGCTGTAGCAGTTACAGCAGCCTTATCCGAGATGGATACAGTGACAAAGCCTAGAGAGAGGAAAGTAGTTACTAGTTCTGAGACTGTGTGTGGTAGATGTGGTCAACCGGGCTACATTCAACAATGTTATTGGAATTGCGGGGTTAGAAGTATAAATGGGTTGGACACTGAACAAAATTACACAGTGATACACAGACATGTGGTTAGGGGTTGGAAGGTGGATCTCGCACCACAATGCTAATCAAAAAAGAGCACGCTGTAGCCTATCCAGGCTGAAATTTTCGCTCTACAGCGAAGTTTGCGCTGATACGAAACTTCCTGGCATATTAAAACTGTGTGTCAGACGGAGACTCGAACTCGGGACCTTTTTCTTTCCCAGTCAAATGCGTTACCAACTCAGCTACCCAGGCACGAGTGATGACACTTTCACAGAAGCTCTCCTACTAAACTTGCAAAACTAGCACTCCTGGAAGAGAGTTGGTAGAGCACTTGTCTGCAAAAGGCAAAGGTTCCGGGTTCGAGTTTTTGTCCGACACAAAGCTTTAATCTTCCAGAAAGTTTCATATCAGCCCACACTCCGCTCCAGAGTTAAAATTTCATTCTGAAAACATATCCCAGGCTGCTGCTAATCCATATCTCCGCAGAAGCGTTTCTTCCATGAGTGCTAGTCTTGAAAGTTTTTGTGAAGTCTGGAAGGGAGGAGACGAGGTACAGCGGTGAGAACGGATCGCTAGTCGTGCTTGGGTAGCTCAGTTCACAGAGCACTTGCCTGCGAAAGGCAAAGTTCCCGATATCGACTCACTGTCAAACACTCAGTTTTAATTTCCGAGGAATCTTCAGTGCAGGCACTGTTAAACGTTTACTGTGAATGTTAGTACAAGGCACCCCCATGTGTAATCGGCGGAAGAACACTGCTTAACAGACTATGTAGGAGGAAGACTTTGCAAATTTTTGATAGATGTGGGACACCTGGTATATGTATCCAGTGAGGATATACTTGGGGAAACGCGCGACCGCTACGGTCGCAGTTTCGAATCCTACCTTGGGCATGTATGTGTGTGATGTCGTTATGTTTAAGTAGTTCTAAGTTCTAGGAGACTGATGACCTCAGATGTTAAGTTCCATAGTGCACAGAGCCATTTGAACCGTTTTGATGTACTTGGGAATAAGGAATTTGAATCCGTCTCCTAGTTATCTGACATTGTCAGTGTAGAGTCTCGATCAATTATTTAAACGACTATTGATTTTTTATACACCTTTTTCGGCCAAGAGCTCATATAGGAAGTTTAATGACTAGTTTTGCCCATTAGCGGCTATCTTCAAATCTGAAGGACCTAGAAGCGAAAGATTACAAGACAGGAATTTGCATTCAATGTTAATCGTATTTTAAGAGAATAAAAAATAAATGGATTGTACTTATAGCAGTTTCAAAGGTAAAAGGAAACTTTGTCATTTGGCTGTTAGCAACGTAAGAGAACGTTACCCATTAAATAGGTACATCAACTGTCAAACAGATGACATTAAGACTGACATGGAAGTATCGTAATGTAGGTCTATATATGCCATGAATGAGAGGAATTAGAGCAAACGCTACACGAGAACACTGCTTTAAGAGCATATAACGTTCCCATACTTGTAATATGACTAAATAGTAAGTACAGACAGGCATAGTTGCCCTGCACACAAAGTGGCGTATACAATAGCCATATCGTCTGGTGACAGCGACAGCCAGAGTTTGTATGAGATGGTCGTACGTCAACTAACCGATGATGAGTGCACAGACTCATAAGTGAAGAAACCATTAGGAGATCGCTGCAGACAATTTCAAGTATTACAATATGGAATATAAAGTTAAGTATAAAATGAAAACAGAAAACATTTCAACCTACAGTCGTCGTAAGGAAATTAATAAAGTAAACTAGACAAGCTGCGTAAATAAAAATATGGAACTACACAGAAGTCCTTGCTAATATCATAAAACCTTTTTATTCAGATAGGACTAATGATACAGTAACTTATACAGATCTATACACAAAATTTTCTACACAGGAACAGATAATAGAAATCGCATTATTGACGATTGGCTTCAATATAAGCAGTACATAAAGACCACCAGTGTATGTGATCGTTACAAGGAGGAAATGTCAATGTACATGGTAATCACTACGAAGGCTTTCCCGGCGTAATAATTGATAATATTCTTCTCGGGTATGCAGCCGGATCATAACGTCTTCATGACACAATATTTCCGCGGTCCAACTGGCCGCCATCTTCAGGTGAGAGTGCTGGTGCACGATCTCGCCGGAACTGACTTCCCAGTGCAAGCGGCGGCCCCTATATAGGCCGCAGAAGACCTACAACGCGTGCGCGAGAAGGTGCCGTAACCGCCCTCTAGCGCAGTAGACATACCCCGCCGCCAGTGATGGAAAGAGGCGAAATCGAGATATCGCTGTCAAAAATTAAAAAATAAAAATTCATTCCGACGATAGAACAACAGACCGTTGTTTTTTAACGTCAGATAACACTGGGTCCCAAGTCGCCTCTTTCCATCACTGGCGGGGGGGTATGTCTGCTGCGCTAGAGGGCGGTTACGGCACCTTCTCGCGCACTCGTTGTGGGTCTTCTGCGGCCTATATAGGGGCCGCCGCTTGCACTGGGACACCATCTTCGGCGTTAACTCGAGAGGGTTGCGCCCTTCGATATTATTGTCGTTAATATCGAAGTGCTAGGAGTTTCAGTGATCGCTGCAGCTGCCGTTGTCCCGAGCCTTTGCCGCCGCCGCCGGTTCCCACCGCCGCCGCCGCCGCCGACGCCGGTTGCCGCCATCGTATCCGGTTCCTGCCGCTGCTGCTGTTGCCGACCGCCGCCGACGCCGCCGCCGCCGCCGCCGCCGCCGCCGCCGCCGCCGGCGCCGCATCTGGTTCCTGCCGCCGCTGCTGCTGCTGCTCGCCGCCGGTTCCCGCCGCCGCCGCCGCCGCCGCCGCCGCCGCCGCCGCCGCCGGTCTCCCGCCGACGCCGCCGCCGGTTGCCGCCACCGTATCCGGTTCCTGCCGCTGCTGCTGTTGCCGACCGCCGCCGCCGCCGCCGCCGCCGCCGCCGCCGCCGCCGCCGCCGCCGCCGCCGCCGCCGCTCCCTGCCCGTCTTTCGTTCTGTCGTCACTGCTTACGTCTTACCCTTCCTCTTCGTCAGTCTCTTGTCCTTGTCCTTTGACTGTCCCCTGTTATTTTTCCTCTTTTCCCCTCTCCCACTTATCCTCTCCCCATGACAACCCCCACAACTACTGCCACTACCACTGCAATCGTGTACACGTCCCCCTCACTTGCTGCCACCACCATCACGTGGTGTGCTCAATCACCGCCTCCCCCATATATTCCCCCCCTCCTCACTCTTCCCACCCCCGCTCCTTTTGTTGCTCCCTCCCCTGTTCCTACCCCCCATGCCTCACGTGACCCATTCCCTCCCCTCCCACATGTAACTCATGCCACCCCCGCCAGGGTTGTTGCCCGTCGGGCCACCACCCACGCCACACCATCATCATCGTCATCACCATCACCATCACCATCGCCCTCGCCATCGCCAGTGCCAACCACTGCCACTGCATCTTCTGTGGCGCCAGCTCCAGCTCCAGCGCCAGCACCAGCACCACCACCAGTGCCTGCACCGCCGGTGGGACCTGCCATCTCCCGGTCGTCCCCATCCCCCACACCTCTTCCCATCCCTCTCCCGCTGTGAAACGTCCCAGCGGCACCCCAGCCTCTTCTGCTCCCAAGAAGTCGCAGACTCTCCCCCCTCCAACCCCCCAGGATGCCATGGATACCACCCCACCTGCCCTATCTACTCCCTCCTCTACCTCCCCCTCCTACAGGTACCTCCTTTCTCACCCTGATCCCTCTCTCCTGGAGGCCCGCAATCTTACCCTTCTCCTCCGCCAGCACTTCCCCGGAGCCCCGATCTCCCTTCTCACCCCCCGTCGGGACTCCGTCCTGATCACATCCCCCAGCCCCACCCTCCACTCCGACATCCTTTCCCGCATTCCCCTCACCCGGTTTGGTCCCCATGCCTCCCTTGCCCCTGCTCCCTCCCCCTCCTCATCCCGACAACCCCAGCCGCCCCGTCGCCCACCGACCCTCACTGCCGTGATCACTCGGCTTAGCCCGATGATCACGGAGGAGGAGGTGTTGGCGGAGCTGAAGGCCCATCCCTATCTAGAGGTTCGAGCTGTCCGCCGGATTCACAATCCAGCCGGCCCCACCCGCCTCATGCGGGTGTTCTCCGAGCATGCTCCCTCCATAGACCTCCTCCTCAAGGAGGGTGCCCTCCTTTTCAACCGCCGTTATAAGGTCGACCCCTCCCGCTCCCCTCCACAGTCCATCCGCTGCCAGAGGTGCTTGCACTATAATGCACATCCTACATCTGAGTGCCGCGAGGCCCCCGTCTGCCCGCACTGCAAAGAAGCACACTTCCTCCGGCAGTGCCCCAACCTTCAGTCCCCCCCCCCCCTCCTGTAACACCTGTAACCTCCAACACCCAACCTACTCCCAAAAGTGCAAGGCCCGACCCCCTCCCTCCGCTCCTGAACTCACTGTCCCTGTCCGCCCCTTGGATGCCCCCACCCCTCCCGGCAATTCCCTCCGTCCCCCCCCCCCCACAGCTGAGGACATCATCCGCTTTGTAACCGTTGTCCTTCAGAACATCCACCCCTTTCAGCGCCCCCACACCCTCCAGCAGATATCCCTTGCCGCCCGTTCCGTCTTCCAGCTCAACACTTACGCCACCTACTCCCATAACCAGGCCCATTTTACCTTCTCCCGTCTCGACACCCTCGTCTAAATTCCCACTATGGCGCGACAGCAACGTATCCTGTTTAACAACATCCGTTCCCTTCCTGTCAACAAGAATCTCCTTATGCATACCCTCACCACCCACCGCGTGGATGCCTTCCTCCTAAACGAAACATTTCTCCAGCCCCACCATACTGTCCATACCTCGCCCTACCTCCTTCACCGCTCTGACAACCCCCTCCCGATAGCGCGTGGCGGAGTTGCCATTGGCCACCATCGCCAGATCCCTGTTCGGCTCCATCCCCTCCTTCCCAACCCCACGGAACACCTGATCCTTAGTCTATTCTTCCCCGGCCTCACCGTTACCTGCACCACCATCTATGTCCGCCCCTCTGCCCCTATTCCTTTTGACTTCCTTTCCCACATCGACCGTACCTTCTCCTCCTACGTGATTGCCGCAGATCTCAATATCCATAGTCGCTCCGCCACCCAGTTACGGCGGTGGCATCGGTTCCTCGCCACCATCCAAGGAGATGTCCTTCCTCTTCCCCAACACACCCGCCCTGAATCCAATACCACACCCGATGTCGTCCTAGCCTCCCCCAACCTCCTTGGCCGCATAGCGGTGGATGTCCTCGACCCTATTGGCAGTGACCATCTCCCTGTCCTTCTTACCATATCAGACGGTCGTCGCCCCCGTCCCGATCCTCGCCTTGAACCTCCCCCCAAGCATGTCCATGATTACTCCCGTGCCAACTGGAATGCATACCGGGATACCCTTACTACCCGAGTCGATAGCCACCCCCTCACCTACCACCGCCCACATGACATAACCCATGCCGCATCCTTTCTCCAGCAGACCTTGTCTGAGGCCGTGGAGGCCCACATCCCTACCGTCGCCATCCACCCGCACCGTCCCACTTTACCCCCACAGGCCGTCCTCCTCCTTCGAGAATCCCGTCGTCTCTACCGTGCCTTCCTCCACACGCGTGACCCCGGACACACTACAACGCCACCGGCAACTCCAGAGACACATCCGGAACTTGCTCGCGGCTAAAAAACGCCGGGACTGGCGACAGACATGCACCCGTCTTAATGCTACCCTACCTATTAACTTGTCCAAATACTGGTCAGCCTTCCGCCGCCTTACTGGATCAAAAACCCCCCCTCACTATCCTCTCCTTCATAATGACAATCCCTTTCCTGACAACCTTAGTAAGGCCAACCATTTTGCCTCCTACCTCACCGGTGTCTTTACCATCCCTGACGATCCCCAGTTCGATTATTCCCTCTTCCCCGATGTCCGCGATCGAACTGACACCTCTATCCCTCCACTAGCTCCTGGCTTCCAGTACTTGGACAACATTACACACACTGGAACTCAATAACCCTATCACTACTCAAGACATCATCGATATACTCCGCACCAAACGCAACACTGCTCCTGGTCACGACCGTGTTACTTACCGTCACCTCCGTGAAGCTCCCGCCCCCTTCCTCTCCACCCTGGCCAGGCTGTACAATGTGGTCTTGTCCACCGGCTTCTACCCTGACCTGTGGAAAACCTCCCGGATCCTGATGTTCCTCAAACCCGATAAACCACCTTCCGCTGTCTCCTCCTACCGTCCTATAAGCCTTACCTCGGTCTTCAGCAAGGTCCTGGAATCCATTCTAACCCGCCGCATCCACCAGCATCTCCACCGGCACCGCTTCCTTGCCTCCACCCAATGTGGCTTTCGACCATCCTTCTCTGCCGATGACCTTCTCCTTCACCTCACTCACCTCCTCTCCGAACAACTCAACTCCCGTCGCTCCGCCATATTCCTCTCCCTTGACCTTGAACGCGCCTATGACCATGTGTGGCATTCTGGTCTCCTCTTCAAGCTCCAAACCTTTGCTCTTCCTATTAACTATGTCCGTCTGATCGCCTCCTTCATTTCCCACCGCCCTTCCTATGTCACTATCCACAACACTGATTCCTACACCTTCTACCCCTCTGCCGGTGTGCCCCAAGGTTCCGTCCTTTCCCCTCTTCTTTACCTTCTTTATACGGCGGACATGCCTCCACCTGCACCCCCCCTTCACCTTCTCCAGTACGCCGATGACACCGCCTTCCTTGCCCTTGCCCCCACCCTGCAACGCTCCCAACACCTTCTCCAATCCCATCTTGACCGGTTCACCTCTTGGTGTAACCAGTGGTTGCTCAAGGTCAATCCTTCCAAGACCCAGGCAATCATCATAGGCAAAACCACCCCTTCCTTCCGTCTCCTTGATTTCTATCTTACCATTTATGGCCGTCCTATTAACCTCACACCCACCCTCAAGTACCTTGGCGTCACCCTTGACCGTCGCCTCTCCTGGACCCCTCATCTCCGGACAATCCAAGCCAAGGCACGCTCCCGACTCCACCTCCTGAAGCTCCTTTCTGGCCGCACATGGGGTCTGGACCCCTCCACCGTCCTCCACACCTATAAATCTCTCATCCGCCCTATCCTCTGTTATGCCCATCCCGCCTGGATCTCTGCCCCGCCTACCTTTTACAAATCCCTTCAAATCCTTGAACGGCATGCACTCCGCCTCGCCTATCGCATCCGCCTCCCTTCCCCCACGCGGCTCCTCTATGACCTCATCCCCTTCCCACACCTCCTCCTCTTCCTCCAACGGATACGGATCCTCTACACCTCCCGCAAGCTTGATCCTCCCCACCCGCTTGTCTCTTCCATCCTCTCCCACCCCAACCCACTGCCGCGCCTGTACTCCTGTATCCCACCTGCTCTCCATCTTCACACTCTCCACACCCTCTCCCAAGGTGGCTTCCGCCGACTCCCCCTCCCGGATGATGCCCTCCTCCCCTCCATCTACCCCTCCTACCAACTTTGAGCCTTGCCTTCCCCTCCCCTCTCCTCTCATTTTCCTGTGGGCACCCTCTCTCCCTTCTCTCCCTCCCTCTCTCCCTCCTTCCATCCTTACCTCCCCTCCCCCTCTCCCTGGGCTTCCACCCCCCTCTTATCGTTTTCTCCCCTCCTCCTCCCTGGCATCCTATCTCCCCCTCCCTCCTTCCCTCACCCTGTTTTTTCCCTTGGCAGGCCCCCAGCTTTTCGGTGTGGACAGTGCCCCTGCAAGCGCCGAAGCCCATCTCCGCAGTGTCCGTGTCTTTCGTCCCGTCTGTGCCTCGAGTGTTTCTTCGTTTTCTGCTCCACCGTTCACTTGTGCTAGTGTTCTGATTTTTGTCCTCCATGTCTGTGTTTTGAGATTATGTCTTCCTGTTTTTATCTCTTGTATGTTTCTTGTGGCCGAAGAGCGGCATATTAGGCCGCTGCCGGCCTACCTTTGTAGGTATAAAATGACAATAAAGGAAAAAAAAAATTGCACTGGGAAGTCAGTTCCGGCGAGACCGTGCACCAGCACTCTCACCTGAAGATGGCGGCCAGTTGGACCGCGGAAATATTGTGTCATGAAGACGTTATGATCCGGCTGCATACCCGAGAAGAATATTACATGGTAATCAGGTTACTGATATAAACACGAGAATAGAAGTGGATGAATGAATCTGCCATGTCACAGCTCAAATCTAAAATAACAAAGACGGGTGCTAAATGTCCATAAAACAGTGAGAAGAGACTCTGGTTTACAAGTTATTGTATCAGCCAAACCTATGAAAATATATGTCTGTTAGTCAACCTTAGTGTGTGCTGGAGTATAGGTAAGGACTATCTAGACGTGTACATCATCTCCAGTTTATCATTATACTGTGTAACACTGCTGCATTTCCGCGTTATATGTTATCAAAGCCTAGATTGATGTATAAATCCAATCAGAATGTAATAAACACATCGCAAGCATAGTGAACAGTATAGTAAAAGTCAATGTAAACAGTAAATATAGATTATTGCCTTATAAAATCAATCACAGATGGCAATTAATGCGGATCAATGGTGTAATCATCTGGCGCCCAGAGTCTACGTCAATCGATATCGATTTTATCTTAGTTGTGACGGTACAAACCACCATTAGTAGATGAATAGGTCTAGAATGCAAGCATTGCATTGTGGAGAGCGAGAGCGATACATGGTGCGTGATTAGCGGAAGCGCTTGGCACGCCAGCGCGAGATTTGCAACGGTTGGTGGGACGCCTCCGTCGCCACCTGGCCTGCAGCTTTGGGCAGTGTTTTGTTTGACGCGCATTACGCGAAAACTGTGTTACTTACGGTGAAGAGCGATGCGGCAGTGGATGGTGTCAGCAATATGCACATTCTGAAAGATCGCTCTTTATTTCAATTCATGAGACACTAAAGTTATACTAAACACAAAATTGGCTAATATCACGAATACTGAAAGATTAATAACAAGAGTAAATAACAACTTACAGGGATGAGCGAGCACTCATTAAATACGTTTCGTCATAGCGGGTCGAGTGCCGTAGTCATATGTTAAGATTCATAAATAATTAAGACCTAAAGAGCAATAAACAAAGTTTGTGGGAAAATTGTTTATAAAATTCAATAGAAAATTCATGACGAAAAGAACGGCACTATATAATATTTTGGGTTGCATGACACGTATTTTAAACTAGTTAGGTTATACTATACACTTAACTTGCAACAGTTTTCATTGTTATCAAATTATTATTAACATTTGTCGCCCATAATTAATAAATTATTATAGATATGAAGATTTTGAGCAGCGCAATGTGTAGATCGCTATAGATTACGTCTAAAAACGGTGCTATATGCAGTTCTACGTTAAACGTTTGCAGCACAGATGTCAACAAACATATTTGCGCTGAATGGCGAAATTATGCAGAAACTAAAACCTGATTTACGGCCGATAATATAATCCTACTTAAATAACCGGGGAGGGGGGGGGGGTTGGACGTCCGAGCATATATAAGCGAGCGGCCTTCTTGGCCAGGGGTCAGTCCTTGGACAGTCGTTTTTGAGGGTGGGTGGCGAGCACTTCCCACTTGTGGTCATTTGAGAATTCGTTTTCGCGTCGATTTATTTCGACAAAGAGTATTTGTTTAATAGTGCAAGTGTGCAAGTATATACTGCGTGAACTGGAAGTGCTACGATTATCTGTGTGAGTACAATTTACGAGGTATACATCGTCGTAGGTGCACATGTGGCGAACTGTGATTTTCGCGCCAAAACTGTTAGAACAAACAGAACAATGGGACTTGTGGTTCTTTTGGAACTGATTGAGTAATTACAGTTTATAGCAGCGAACATTACTGCTATTTGGGGCTCGAAGACAAATTATTATTAAAGTATAACTGTAAACCGTCTCACCAGTGCTAGTTACAAGTGTGAAAGAAAAGGACAACGCCAATAAGTAGTGATTGAATTGTGTCGTGAAAAACTGATTTTGCTGTAATAATCGCCTAATTCTGGTTCCTAGCATAAACTGTATTTATGTCTGAGTGAATAATTAATTAAAAAACCATAACAAATTGGCGGGTGTGGAGGCGTACTAATGCATCAAGTGTGGAAATCATCCCGTGAGACTTACGTGAGGGCCAAAAGTTGCAACAACATTTTTTAACCAACATTTGTATATGCACATTCACGTGAACATTCGCATCCACTTCTTCTTTGTTTCTACCGCTCCGTCGTATAATACGTACTTCTACTCACTGTATGTTATACAAACCTCCAAAATAGTCAGCAACAGTACATAGCCCAATCAATAACAAACAATAATGAAATACTTAAGGGTTCATAATAGTCGTAAATGCATATAAAAAGGTATAACGGAGTCTGTGTATATTTGAAGATACCATGGCAGACAACATAAACAGTGGGCGTATAATAATGCCAACAAATTCACTCATTGTAGGAATAATGCAGTTGGCGGCATTCTTTAAGTGTGCAGTGCAAGGTGGAGTGATTGAGTAACATAAATGGTTTTACAAATGAACGTTATGCCAACTCATGTCTAAGTTGGCAGTGGGGTATATTGAAATAGTACAAAAACAGTCATTAACACTCAAATGAACAATAACAAAATGCAATATTGTTCCAAACCTCAATGTATCTATGGTGCAACCACACTATAATCCATGTTTATGTAACACGCTGCCGATATCTACGGTAATATTTACACCCAATCATTGTGTGCTAGGCGAAGAGGTGGTTAATTTCGAGTGTAATATAATAATAGTCTATATACACAGCAGGGAAATACCGACGCCTTCATGAATGGTTAATGATATACACGAATCGTCTGTCCAGACTTCTCCCACTGGTGTGGTAGGTTATGTAAGGCCGAGATCGTCTCCGATCAAATGAATCGAGTTCCTCAATTTAGCCGATGGGTGAAAAACGCATCTACCGTCCTACTTATTTGGATCCTTTCGATTCTTGAAGACCTGCGGCCAAAATACGGCATTAAGACATTGAGTTATGTTTCAAAACTGATAACCATAAGTGCAAAGTAAAATACCTGCTTTTCTTTTTGAAATGCACATTCTGTTAAGCGAAATCACACTTCCTTTAAAATATAACATAAATTTTATAAAGAAATTAAGTAATCCGTATTGCAGCTGTTGAAATACAAATAAATTAAATAAAAACGTTGGTACAAAAAGACGCATTTCACCATTCAGCAAGGAAGCCTTCAGTCACTACACAAAGTGAGCAAGCATCTCACGTTTTTGAAGTTTTAGTAATGTTGAAAGCTATTCTATAGGTGTAACTCCCTGTGAGATTAAAACTGTGTGCCGGACCAGCGCTCGAAACGGTGACTTTTACATTTGGCGGGAAAGTTCTCCACCAGTTGCGATAACCAAGCACGATTTACGACCCGCCCCCACAGCTTCGCTTCCGCCGGCATCTCTCCTGCTTTCCAAACTTCACACGAGTGCTCCAGCATACCATACTGGATTGTACTCATGGAAGAAAGCATTTAAGGAGAAATGGCTTAGGGACAGCCTATGGGGTTGTTTTCCTAATGAATTAGAAACTTGCTGACAGATTGAAGAATCGACACAGGGACTTTTGCATTTCGCAGTAAAGGCTCAACCAACCGAGCTATTCTAGCGTGACACACCACTTGTTCCCGAATCTTCAATCACGGCATTTAATTCAGTGAAAAATATTAAAATCTGTACATACTGCACGTCCGTATGAAGATTTACTTTACTGAAGGAATTCTCGGAAAATCATATGGCTTAAGGCATACGGCACAGAGAATTTTCATGAAAAAAGCTCAATAACACAAGTAAACAATAACAACACTGTATGCAAAATGGAGCACAATTCATTTGCCGAAAATGTGTTCATACACTCGAAACATACTCGTTAGATGTGTTTCAGAATATTTCATCTGTATGTGTTGTCATTTCTGACCCAAGTTACTCAACTGTTACAGCAGCAGACCTCGAGGAAGGAGCAGTGCATCTGTTTGTTCATTCCAATCATATAAGAGTATCAGTATTGTTCCTACCCTTCCTGGTGTATGCATAAACGTGAATGTAGGATAAAGTGAATGAATTTATCTTTATTCCTACATTCCACTTCCTGTGTGTGAAAGTACCTTATACTCTGAGGCACTTTTCATTGTCTGAAGGGAGGCATGTCCTGCTAACAAAGGTTTGCCTATCTTAGAACATTAGTGTGTGGCCAGACATGTCAACTGTACAATTCCTTGAGTGTAGTAGCGAATTGGTCTTTCCGCTACGTTGGTCAGGGCTAGCTTAGCCTCTCTGAAGCAATCTTACCGCACCAAGGCCGTGAAAGACCAGCGAACGAAAATGGTTTGAAACACCTCCCGCACTAGGTAAGACAGACGTGGATCCGCTCCACTCTATGTATAGTATCATGAAGGCATTAGAATTTTTGCTTTAGTGCGTTATTATCTTACCTAATCGTTTTCCCTTCAGTGTTTCAGTATTAGTCAAACTGTCAGTGTTTAGATGCATATAAATCATGCGTTTAGGAGATCTTTTGGCATCTCTCACGAAATTATTTCTTGTGTTGCTCCGCTGTCCATGTGTAGTGATCGTACAAAGGAATTTCACGCTCGTTTAGTGTTTATTCTAGTGAATCCACTCCTGCTTTTGAGTATTAACGTATGTGAGCTAATGTAATTCACGTGAGTTCGTAATTCACATTCTCTTTCGGGTTGTCGAGCATTTGTGCCTTTGTGTCTTCGTGCGACCGCATGGTATTGTGTACTGCAGTGCGGAATATATTGAGCGAGGTAGAGAATTAAGCTATCCACGTTTTACGTACGGTACGCCCTACAATGTATTTCGGGATTTTAGGCGGTTTTCCTGTGATAGTGCTTTGTTGAACGACAGCGTGTCTTTCAGTCAATTCGCTGGTAACCGTAGTATCGATGGTGAGACAGGATTGTCTCTCGTGTTTACCAGTCAATCGTGTGAAATCATAGGAGATGACTAAATTCGCAGCTTGTTTCGGGAACTTAGGTCATTCCATATGTTGGCGTGATAGTTTATCTATATCCCCGTTTTATAATATTTCATGCTTTAGAACTATAATAGATTATTAGTTTCTAAGGAATTTCTCAACGCAGCATCCCAACAATGCTCTCGATACTCGTCATGTTTATGTGCGTAAGAGTATGATCCCTACTCAGAGTTAACGTTTTGTTATTTTTCAACAACAGCGAGATCCAGTTTTGTTCGTGTTACAATGTATGTTTATAGGCCAGTGAATGTTGTCGGCTTAATGATAAATAAACGCCAAGTGGCAGTTCAAACTAATCTTTGAATTCTCTGTCAAGACTCCCTAAACAACTCATTACACCGGTTTAATAATAATTGAAAACTAAGTCCAAAAGTTTATTTAAATGGATTTGACTTGTACAGTCAGGTCAGCACACACATACTAATCATCTACTATGTTTATCTTTCGGGTGTTATCTATGGGAGCTATGAGGAATTAAACGCAAAGACTTTTAATTACATCCTTGTCTTCAGTAGCTCATTCGAGATGCCCTTCTTTTCACGGTTAGTAAACAGTCTGCCCCCTGGCAAGGTACGGCCACAGAACGTCCTCCTCTTTCTTACTCATGGAAGTGTGTTCTACTTGGTGACCCATTCTTTTACAAACAGCCTACTCATACACGTCTGAGGTTACCGGGATTAACATCCCTATTAATCGTCCCCGGAATAGATATCTTATACACTACCGGACACACTAGGCTTCACAATTTTTGCCTGGGGTATATACTCCCACAATTCAATGAAAAATAGTTCACAGCACCCTGTTCTTAGCAAGATTCTTGGCTGCAACGTAAATACTGCAACCAGACATCCCCTTTCACGTATTCTCACTTAGGACTTCGTCTGCCCCCCCCCCCCTTCCTATCAAAACTCGAGTAACCCCAACTGTACCTAGAGAAAGAAAAATAAACAAAAAAGTATTACAGCATGGCGACACGAGGAGCATCAAATGGCGTGCCACCATATTTCCTTGTATACTCTGTCTGAGAATATTGTACAGTTGATGGCACAAATATGTTTTTTATATATTTTCTACCTCTTTGGTTCTAATGCAACAGCAATATTATCATATGGTCGACAGAGCCATTCATCGTTATGTACTAGGAACGAATGAAACCATGCGATAATATTGCTGTAGGGCGTAAAGAATAACGACAGTTAGTCACCTTTTATCTAAAATTATGAGCAGTACCGGTTTAGGGATAGGATATGTGGCGTTTCATAATTCCATGTCGAATAATTACAGCTATTATAGTAAAATTCAAGTGATAGTAATGTACGTGCAAACAGCGTGAGAAAGTAACGTTAATTGACATTTTCTGTGGCTATGAAACAAAGAACAGATATGAAAAACGCATTTTTATCACAAAGGAAGAGGCAAGCTCAATTCCACACAGTTCATGTCATAGCTGTTAATTGTTATAAGAAATACCAAATGTTCTCTATAATAATGGAGAAGTTGTTCGGTATTTCTCAAGGCCTAAGTAGTTAGCACCATTAATTTAACATGATTCTATTACAGCGAGTTGTGGCATATTGCAATGTCAAGTGATTGTTTCCGGAGTACTTTTGCACAAGAGTCAATGTATGATAGAAAAAGTGTCATAAACCATGATTTGAAACTAATATTCTTGTTATTGTAATATTTCTGAACGTATTCAATGAATACTTCTTTTGTCCCATCTCGTATATCAAACGTTCTTAGCAATTACCAGTATGTCTTATTCGGATTTCCTGTATTCCTGTATTTTACTTAGCAATCAGTGCGAAACTAGAAACCGGTTGTACGTAAAGGTACAGCAAACGAGTTGTTGATTGTCCAGCTAGATCTAGCCAATGACATCAGTCCCGCTTTGGAAACACAAAATCATAGCTTTCGGTTGTCTTTCAGTGATAATGATTATACTTCATCAATGTTTTGTGCCAGCAAACCCAATTTAAAAATTCTTCAAAGAGCCAGCTAAATAGGTTTTCCATTTAATTTCACCGTCGTAATTGTAGATCTGAGAAATACACAATAAACGAAAAGACTTATCTTGTAGTCCCCTCCTGTAGGCCTTTACCAAATGAATACTTACGACCAACCATCGACATCAGTTGCTATCCGTCGAATGTAAACACAATACTTTTCGCAAACTCCAAAGCGGCACGTGAAGTTGTTTGGCGTACTGTTTCTATTTCTTACTAAATAGTTCGGGAGAGTTTTGTCATAGATAGTAGTTTCTTCTACAGATATTTCGTCACTACTTAAGAATTTTCCACTTCCGCTTATCTTATTTTCTAATTTTGCACAGAATATTGGAAGTGTATGGCTTCGTGACGCAGTGTTAAAGTAATATTGGTGCCCATCCTTCACATGACATCCTAAGCCAATTGCAGTAAAACGATTGTAAAACAATTGTCTTTCTCCGTGCAACATGACATGTCGTTTGGACAACTACACCTTTTCCACAGGGTGAAAAGTGTTTAAACCTACAAACTCTGGGAGGTTGTAGGGGACATCAAAACAAATATTTTTCCCTAATGTCATTTTTTCCTATGAGGATTATTTAAACCGGTGGAGGCTGTATTACGCTCTTCAGTTGTTAGAGGCCGTATTACGATCTTTAGTTGTTAGAGGTTACGCTCTTCAGTTGTAGGCAACTGCTGTCCACCAGTGTAGTACTGCACTGTCTCTGTTTACTGATGGAGCGATACACTTGGAGTGAGTACACTGATGCGGTTGGTGCGTACTACGTAGCGCACCATAACGGACGAGCCGCATAGCGGATTGATCAACAAGTGCGGTTCTTCGTTAATGTGTGAGTAAGTGTTGTTGAGGACTGTTTAATTGGGCCGTATCTGCTACTTAGACCATTAAATGGCAGGCACTATTACAATTTTCTCGCCACAGCATTTCCAGACTTGCTGGAAGACGTCCCACTCCCTACAAGACAACGCATGTGGCTCCAACATGACGGGGAGCCGGCACATTTGAGTCGTCTTGTGTGGCGATTCCTGGACCGACGGTTCCCAAAAACGTGGATTGGCAAAGGTGGTCCTGTAGCATGACCTGCCCGATCCACAGATTTGTCCCCTCTGGACTTTTTTGTGTGGGGAGAGATGCGCAACCTTGTTTACACAACTCCTGTTGCGTCAGAAGTGGATCTGGTAGCCCAGATAATAGCAGCAGCAGGAACAATTCAAGATAAACCTGGGGTTTTTGCCCGTGTCAGACAGAAGATGATCCGACTGTGTAAATTTTGTTTACATGTCAATGGAGGCATTTTTGAAAATCTACTGTAATTCAAATTGGGTTGTGTTAATGTGTTGTCTCTTGGTCATAGAAAAATGGAAACGTGTTTGTTGGTTTAATTAATTTGCCGCCAGAGATATCTTCCTCTACCGGTATAAATACTCCTCATAGGAAAAAATGACGTTAGGGAAAAATATTTGTCTTGATGTCCCCTACAACACAACCTCCTAGAGTTTGTCAGTTTAAATAGTTTTCACCCTGTATAGAGCAGCTAAAACGTGCTGTGGAAAGACACTGGATTCCCATTGGGTGGACCGAGCTGAACTATCCCCCCCTCATCCAGTATAAGTTTTATAGTGGCTTGTTTAAACAGGGTAAAGGCACATGCCGGTATAGCTCCTCTTAAAAGCCGTTTTAATTCCCGCATATGAGCTTGTGCTCTGTCTCTAATGACCTCTTCGTCGATAGAAGATTGAACCTCAATATCTCTTTGTCAGTTTCTCAGCTGCGAGACAACTAACAGAGATTTTTTTTTAATTTTGTGATTACCTATTTTTGCGTTAAATCTGATTTTAAAACGTCACATCGCCATGACAACACAATGAATTTTGACTCTAAATTTCTCCTGATTTTAAAGCCGACTGGCATTTACCCGTTACTATTGTTGCGGGGTCAGGGGTCGAATCTGGGACTGAGCTGAATCCGGTACCCAAAGCGCCGTATTTCGTCAGGAGACCGAGCAAGATCAAGAGTATCGATGGGCAGCGCAGAGAGATACAGCATTTGATGCCACTACCCGAGTTTACTGTATTATTATTAGACCATGCGGCATTGGACTTCCGCAAAGCGGCTCTCGAGTGTAATAGGTTTCTATAGACACCCTACGGTGATCCAACTACTACACGGAATTTTTGGAATAAATAATGATGATGGCGCGTAACAAACTTATTTTTGCGTCTATATTTGATTATTAGTAGCACTGATAATCTCCTTGAAGCGACTGAACAGTGAGATCTTAATTCTGTATGTTTGATATTTCCAGCAGGAGGACAGTATTCATTTAAAACAATACGACTGCATGAAATCGTTTCACAATACATAAACACACATGATAAACGCTGGAACTTGTTTCAGGTTAATGTAAACTACATAATTTGTAATTACTGAATTCAATGTTATTGAGCTTGCATTGTGCCGAAGGCACAATGTGTACTGTGGTGGCAGCAATTTCCTTGAACGCCTAAGTAAAGAACGATGTAGATCTGCTTGTCAATATAGTTACTGAAAACACTAATTGAGAATCAAGTTTCTCGGACGGAACCGAGTACATTTTTTACTATGGCAATGTACTGAAAAGCCACCACATCGAGCTGGATAGTAATTAAGGTAGCACAGTACCTGCCATCCTCTATCCGTTGCATGAAGCGGCGGGTGCTGGCAATTTCGGCGTTAATTCCGACTATTTTCTCTTGTAATATAGCTACGCCGATACTCACGCACCATAACTTTTCACTGATCTTTCAGCACATAGAAATCACAGGATATGGGGTAATAATGATCTATTTCCTTTAAATAAATGATTACACACGGGGAATATTTAAACCACAAAATTATTATTACCTCGAAACTTTATACACTGTAGAGAACTTGGTTTGACTATTACACAATCTGATTCACAAAATATAAAAGTACTGGTAATGGCGTAGGTATAACAACCACTGTTCATATTAAGACTCTTGTAAGATAACTTATAGTTCGTTGCTACCGAAGTGAGCTCACCAGTGGACCTCATTGAGATGACAATACGCCGTTGGATGTGGCTACTGGTCCCTTCACACCTCGCCGTTGGCACAACCAACTCGTCGCAATTAACACAGCATTGCACCATGCAGTGCCATGTACCTCAGAGAGAGAAACCGTACCATTATGCCGCTCACACCACATCTCCGCCGAAATACCGCGTCTTACGAGCCTCAGTGTCCATTTAGCTTGTAGCCATACGACCAACGATGTCCATAACTGTTTTCAGCTCACTTATAAATGGTCTGTTAGCAACGTTACCGTAGCGTACACCGGCAGTCACTTTTACGCCACTGAACACTTATTCTGCCTCAGAGCTACGCCAACTTACTTCTACCGCCAATATTACGCGCCAACCTGTACATTGTGCTCATTCTCGAGTATTCCCCCCACATCTAAACATTGTTTTACTTTATGCAAAGTTCTCTGTTTACAGTTAAACATACCATAGATTTACAATATTCAATTACAGTCATTTTACTATATTAAAGTATATTACTTTAATATTTTTACTACAGGTACCACTATTATTTAGTTTAATTCTTTTGTTATTTCTCTGTTAGAGTGCAGGACAAGCCAGACACTGTCCCCCGCATAGCGTTCTTTAATTTACCTGCCACCAGGCGGAAACAATTCCTCTTTGCCTTCGATTCTGGCCCACAGATGGCATAAGCGTCCACTTTCTCTACCGTTGCGCCTTGACTATGCCTGGCATTGACTAGACGGCACGTTGTCACACTACAAGCGGTATTCGCTAATATCGCTTTATTCAGCTAATTTACAGTACTCGATGGTGAAGCGTAGTGCAGCGTGCCACCTGCCGATGTCCCGAGAGTCCAGCCAGCTCAGCAGACTCCTGGTAAGCCGACGCCGCTACTGTCCTCATAAAGGCCACCCGCCGATGGAAGTCAGCCGCCGCTCTCCCGGTCGTCGCCTGCCGACTTGCGCCATAATACTACCTGCGATTCCGGACACTGCTACACTCCCTGGTCACCGCCCTCCGCCCCGTTTGGCCTGCTCTGTCCGACTATGGGACTGGTCACCTGAGGCCCTCTGGCAGCCGCTGCTTCCAGGACAGGACCGGACTCGAACCCGCGCCCTCCTGGACGTTGTGCTGCAACTTGACGTTAGTGGTGCTTGCCGGATGGCAACACCCGCCGCCGTTTCTGGCGCTGCCCCAGCGCCGCTGCGCCGCTGCAGCGTTTACCTCGCCCGGACCAAGGTATGCCAATGCCTCGCCCGGGCCCCGGTACGCCAGGTGGGAAGTGAACGTGGCCCGTAGACTAGAGTGGAACTGAGTTCCTCCTGCACCTGATGCAGACTGCTATCACTGACCTCTTTCAGACAGACTGTGTGATCTCCTAGTTCCACGGTGTCGTTCCGTCCCGCGTAGGTGTTTTGTCACCGGGGGTGGAATGTAGCCGAACAAGTACACTACTGGCCATTAAAATTGCTACACCACGAAGATGACGTGCTACAGACGCGACATTTAACCGACAGGAAGAACATGCTGTGATATACAAATGATTAGCTTTTCAGAGCATTCACAAAAGGTTGGCGCCGGTGGCGACACCTACAACGTGCTGACATGAGGAAAGTTTCCAAGCGATTTTTCATACACAAACAGCAGTTGACTGGCGTTGCCTGGTGATACGTTTTTGTGATGCCTCGTGTAAGGAGGAGAAATGCGTACCATCACGGTTCCGACATTGATGAAAGTCGGGTTGTAGCCTATCGCGATTGCGATTTACGTATGGCGACATTGCTGCTCGCGTTGGTAGAGATCCAATGACTGTTAGCAGAATATGGAATCGGTGGGTTCAGGAGGGTAATACGGAACGTCGTGCTGGATCCGAACGGACTCGTATCACTAGCAGTCGAGATGATAGGCATCTTATCCGCATGGCTGTAACGGGTCGTGCAGCCACGTCTCGATCTCTGAGTCAACAGATGGGGACGTTTGCAAGACAACAAATATCTGCACGAACAGTTCGACGACGTTTGCAGCAGCATGCACTATCATCTCGGAGACCACCGCTGCGGTTACCCTTGACGCTGCATCACTGAAAGGAGCGCCTGCGATGGTGTACTCAACGACGGATGGCTAAACGTCATTTTTTCGGATGAATCCATGTTCTGTTTACAGCATCATGATGGTCGCATCCGTGTTTCCGGACATCGTGGTGAACGCACAATGGAAGCGTGTATTCGTCTTCGCGATACTGATGTATCACCCTGCGTGATGGTATGGGGTGCCATTGGTTACGCGTCTCGCTCACCTCTTGTTCGCATTGACGGCACTTTGAACAGTGATCGTTACATTTGAAATGTGTTACGACCCGTGGCTCTACCCTTCATTCTATCCCTGCGAAACCCTACATTTCAGCAGGATAATGCACGACCGCATGTTGCAGGTCCTGTACGGGCCTTTCTGGAAACAGAAAATGTTCGACTGCTGTCCTGTCCATCATTTTCTCAAGATCTCTCACCAACTGAAAATGTCTGGTCAATGGTGGCCGAGCAACTGGCTCGTCACAATTCGCCAGTCACTACTCTTGATGAACTGTGGAATCGTGTTGAAGCTGCATTGGCAGCTGTACCTGTACACGCATCCAAGCTCTGTTTGACTCAATGCCCAGGCGTATCAAGGCCGTTATTACTGCCAGAGGTAGTTGTTCTGGGTACTGATTTCTCAGGGTCCATGCACCCAAACTGCGTGAAAATGTAATCACATATCAGTTCTAGTAAAATACAGTTCTCCAATGAATACCCGTTTATCATCTGCATTTCTTCTTGGTGTAGCAATTTTAATGGCCAGTAGTGTAAATAGAAACAAAGTGCAAGTTTATGCCGAATACATATAACATTGCTGCGGCTGGCTCCTATAGGTGTAGACCAGCACAGGTCCCTCCCGACGCTCGACTGACCTGGTACATTCTTGTCAAGCTAAAATTGCCCGTGTATTTATATTGGTTTCTCCCTCGTTTCTGATATAGTGTCAGAGAGAGACAGAAACTGTGGCAGCGATAAATTCCCACACGTCAGCCATTTACAAATCGCCACTCCTGGCTCTGGCCTAGTGCCCCACGTCATACATCGCAATAACTTACAGCAACGCTGCAGTTTCCTGCTTCGTTGTTGCTCCACTCAAAACAAATCGTGCGTGCAATGCCGCCGTCACAGCTCCACACCCACGAGTGCCATGTTTACCTTGCCTGGCCTGCGGACTGTCGTCTGTTACCATACTCAGCCAGTGGCCTCAACTTTCATCAGACTCGCCCGTTCATTGAATTTTTATAAAATTTCCCTTTCCCTCGACTATGACCGACACTAGCGCTGCACTATCAACACTAATACAGATTTGATCTATAAATATAATTTGATATTTACTCTGATGTGTACGATGCTTCAAAATGTGACGTTTCCTATACCTCGGTAAGATAGCTAAACAGTGTCAAGAGGTGTTGCGGAACATTTTGCATTAAACAGTCAAAAAGCAATGTAGTCTGTCCCGAATGAGATTTTCACTCAGCAGCGGAATGTGCGCTGATATGAAACTTTGTGGCAGATTAAAACTGTGTGCCGGACCGAGACTCGAGTTCGAGTCTCGGTCCGCCACACAGTTTTAATCGGCCAGGAAGTTTTAATGTAGTGTGTGTTATTCAATAAGAGCAGCCATCTCATGGAACGTCCCTTATAAGTACATATTTGGTGCCCGAAAAATTCGGCTTCTACATTTGAAGCACATAATTTCAACAGAGTCCTTAGATTTGCAGCAGTGAAGACAACAGCAAAATGAACAAACAACTATTTTATGGTAACAGTTCAAGCATATCTTTTATGGTGGTCTCTAAGACAGGGAAAGAAACTTATGTGGAATTGATCAAATTTTGGCACTTAACGCGAACACAAATCAACACTGTACTACTAACATTTACAAGTATATGGTCAACATTCAGCCACTGAAGTTTCGCTCGCGATATGCTATTAATGCTGGCCATAGTGTTTTAGGCGGAATGAAACTGTTCGTTTGAGCCACTGAAACTTGTGTGTAACAATATTTTTGACAGCTTTATAGAACATAATACAAATAAAATTCATCTTATACTATTTTACGATGCAGACCGTGCTTCCTCCAAATTTATCTTAATTTGTGTTTTCCTCTTCATTTTCCTTAGGCGCTAAATGCGGAGGGAAATTAGTAACTGATGGCATAAAATCTGGCGTCACCTTCCTTCCGACTGCTAAGGCAACAAATGTCTGTTGCATAGTTCTGTAGGGCTGTTTATCTCAAAATCCTTCATTTACAATGCAAAGAGCCTAACATTCCGTCTTTCTTCATCAGTACGCAGTCTGTTTCTGGTAACTGGATTACGTAAAAGTAAATGATAAAGCTTGTTACATGAAGAGAAGAAAAGCTGACTGTCCTATAAATTTTTCACAAATTTCAAACAAATTTTTAAGAGAAAAAGTTTATTAAATTCAAAACTTTTACAGCCAAGTAAATAATTTAAAGCAGAAAACCATTCGTATCTCCTGATTAAAGATAACTGTTTTTTTTTTTTTTTTTTTTTTTTTTTTAGTTTCGGAGTGTACAACTTCGTTTCACGTATCTTTCCTCTACCCACATGCTGCCATCACTACTGCAGTCATAAAATTTCTAAAGGAAATAATACAATGAAGGAAAAATTAATGTTCATACCATAAACCACCTACGGATGGGATCAACCTGTCTGCTGATCTTTAGTTCTTTAGATTCAATGTTCTTGCACGTTGTTCTGCTGGTTTATTTCACAGTTGGTCCATTGTTCAACCAGTCTCCAATGCAATACTCTTACAAGACTTCGAAGACTTGAAAATGACATTAGACTATTCACAGTCTTAAAGCTTATAGACAAAATAAAGAAGTTGTATCTGTTTATCAGTACGACAGGAGTTCGTTTCTTGCAGTTAGATCTACATATAATTCAAATATTATTTTCGTACAGAGTTTTTGTGAAAACTTATGGGGCTTAACTGCTAAGGTCATCAGTCCCTAAGCTTACACACTACGTAACCTAAATTATCCTAAGAACAAACACATACATCCATGCCCGAGGGAGGACTCGAACCTCCGCCGGGACCATTTTCATCTTCATGATGAAGATAAGAAATTAAGTGATTCATGTTCACCTTAGGTTGATATGAAGCCGAGGTGTTCCTGGTTAAATTGAGCCGAACATGGTTCTCAGATTAGAGTAAATGAATTTGTAAAATTAGTCTTATAAAATAATATCCCGAGCTACGTTATCCGTCACACATCAGTAACTGTGAGAAACACTGACCTATTAGGTGGAACAGCGAAAGATAATATCTCTGAGTTGACAATGATGATTTTGTGCAGTAAATATTTCAGGTTATTTACGTTATTACACAGGGTGATTCAGTTAAGATGTTCATCTAAGAGATTTTCTGAACTATTTGAGGGAGAGGTTTAGTTATTGCGCAGTAAACTTAGGGTAAATTCCTATTTTTGTTCCTTAATTAATGTGACAGATAATTCCATGCAAGTGATTGTGTGAAGCAACTTGCATTTTGGCAATGAGAAATTCTGACATTTCGATAAATAACTAGTTTGGAAATGCCTTAATTTCACCTTTTAGCACAGTTGATTTTCAGGATTTCCTTGAAACTCATCATGAATATAAGTTCCGTATTTATTTAAACTGGATTTTATAGCTATATCATCTAGTACATCCTTCTGAAAATTGTTTAATGGTAAACTTAGTTACTTGAACCATTTCTGTACATTTTATTGCATCCTTAAAAATTTATAACTTAATTAATTTCTATCTTCTGCAAAAAATTGTAATATTGTCGACCATCATAATCAGCGAACCGTGTGAAAATTATAAGCTGACCCATGCAGTAGACATAAAGTTACCAGGAAAATTATTTTTTAAACATAATTAGCATTGGAGTTTCAAAAATGCTTTATTGTACCGTGTCTTAAAAGGACTTCTGCGAATTAAAACTGCCCAGGTGAGTAATATACTTCTTACTCTTCCTCCTACTTTGGATAATTTTGTAATTTAAACATGTTTCCTAATTTTCTTGTCCTCCTGGTGCATTCTTGTGCCCTTTTTATGCAATGTTTAATCCTTGCCTGTCTTCATTCTTTAAATATTTTATGATATTTTGCTCCATTTGCTCCATAGGTGTTTTAGTTCTCTCAGTAACTTAATTTGTCATCCACTATATCATTAAAAATAATCAGAGTAGCACGAGTTCCTATTTGTGTTATTCTTCCAGGAAATCAAGTCTTTTCATAAATCTTCCAAATTTGGGAATGGAGTGACTCATTATCGTATAGAGTGAACACAACCACATATATTCTTACTTTCTTAAAAATTAAATCATTTTAAAAATCACATTTCCTCTACTTGCTGTAGAGTCCACAGGACTAAAAGACGTTTTCACATTTCTCATCAAAGAACTTAGTTTTTTGTTACGAATATTAGCAATCCCTTCACAATTAATAAGTCTGTTTCCGTGAAAGACTGGTCTTTTCGTTTTATGAGGCGCCTAAGGTTTTTACATTCGTAAATCGAGAACAGTCGCCTCAGAAATCGCTCCGAAACAGCTATTGAAACAAGTCTTCACACTTAATAATAAAAGACAATTCAAGTTACAAACAGCTCTAAAGCAAACATATGATGGACTGAACAATGTCAGCCAAGATGGAAAAATTTACTGTGCTTTTCTGCGACACAGAAGTATGAGATGTACATGTAGAAGTAAAACTAGGAGCCGGAAACCCAAGTGTTAGAAAGTAAGAGATGAAGTGGGTGCAGAATGTCAAATGTTGCATGTGCCCCAACACATCTATTCTTGTATAACTCTACAAACAAATAAGATGTTTTGTTGAAATTTTCATGCATTTAAAGCCAAGGAAAAAAAAGAAAATTTTTGGGAGAAATGTTGAAAATTGTATTTTTGGGTTCAAATGTTACAAGTGGCTCTGAGCACTATGGGACTCAACTGCTGTGGTCATCAGTCCCATAGAACCTAGAACTACTCAGACCTAACTAACCTAAGGACATCACACACACCCATGCCCGAGGCAGGATTCGATCCTGCGACCGTAGCAGCAGCGCGGTTCCGGACTGGAGCGCCTAGAACCGCCCGGCCACCGCGGGCAGCTGTATTTTTGGGCCCTGATTGTATTTACGCCATTAAGACATCTTAATACTGTGTGATCAAATGTATAAAAATCCCTGACATAATGAGTAGGTATCGTTATCAAGTTTATGTATTCGTATGGGATTACACCGATTTCTGCTGCTGGTGTCGCTTTTCAACATGTTCAAATGTGTGTGAATTCCTAAGGGACCAAACTGCTGAGGTCATTGGTCCCTAGACTTACACACTACTTAGACTAACTTAATCTAGCTTATGCTAAGAACAGCACACACACCCATGCCCGAGGGAGGATTTGAACCGCCGGCGGGAGGGGCCGCGCAATCCGTGATATGACGCCTCTAACCGCGTGGCCACTCCGCGCGGCTGTCGCTTTTCTGAAGCAGACGATTTTGATGGTGTTTTACTCTTCAAATTAATATTATTAGTTTCGGAGTAATTACTATGTTTAAAACATAGTATTTATTTGTTTTCAACAGGAAATCGATTGTGGTGTCATACGGAAGTACACTTACGCTGCATTCGAACGTTGAGCGCGCCGATTTTCTGACGTCATGGCGTGGAAAAACCACGTTGGGGAAGTCTTTCCGAACGTGCGGAGCATTATCTAGCATGCCAGACACACTGAACGTGCGTTTTAACGCAGACAAGAGAGATGGAAAGACCCCACCTACGTCATATGCACGCCATCTCTCATCAGTTCAGAGTTGTGAGATGCATGTCGGCTTTCAGTTGTAGCCATTATGTTCATAAATATATCCCGATGCTAAGCACCAGCCAGTTGAGGATCTCTAGAAAACTCGTCGTCAGTTCTATGATTTGTTGTAAAAAAAGACAGGAAACAGCTTATTGGCTGTTAAAGGATAATTGTAACTTGCTTATTATGAAAGTATGCCGTTTTAAGACAGCATCACACTGAAAATCCATCAGAAACGCATTTTTCGTTGTGAGCCGTAACACACATCGATATCCTTGGTTCCCACTGGTTTATTTGCGAGAGTGTAGAGGTTAACTCTGCTGCGTTCAGCATTAATAATTGTACCGACTTAGTCGGGCTGGGTCGTTGCTCGATTATGATTGTGCCCAGGTTGTTTTGAACGTAAAGCTAAGACTGTAGAAAGGAAATTCACTGTGCTTTCTTGTTGCGCTGAAGACACGCATTTCTTTCTACGAGTTCTGTGTTGAGAGTTGTTATTGTGGGACTGACCCAGCCAAGATGTTAACATTAGGTATGTTACGTGCGTCATTTTTGACCCACGATTTATTGTCGACGACCCTACACCCTCTCATCACAGAACCAAACGCTCCAGTGACTTTTCATCATTTTATGGGTTGAAACAACTCACCAAAATTTCATCACCCTAGCCCACATAGAAAATTTACCACTATACCAGTTGTACCATGTGGGTCATTTTTACCCACACTAATTTTAACGCCGTCTGATATCAGTAACAGCGTTTCATACACTAAATAGTTTCTGAGCGTGCCTCGACTTTATTCACGAGATATCGGTGTATATTACGACACTTTGGGCCAAATGTGAAATACGAAGAATTCGGAGGCCTGTCGATACTTTATACCAGCGCGGCTTTCCATTTTCTACCGACTGGTAACATGCTGATCTACAGAGGGACACTGGGAAGCTACAGAGTAACACAATATACAGTGCTGAAGCTACCCCCACCCCCGTCCTCCAACGCTGCTGTCTAGGGTACTGTTAATAGCAGTCTTATACGACAGCGGATGTCAGGCGCCTAGCCGTTATGGAAATCAACACTGACAGCTTCTTCACAGGAGGATGAGCTGAAAGAAAAAGTAACACGTTTATTTGGCACTCTTCGGTGATCACTCAAAGAGGTCTCTCCCGTAGGGCGGTTTGGAGACGACACATTGTATGCAACACACTTACAAGTCAGGCGACAATCTTTCCACAGCATAAGAAGGGATAAAGATAAAAAATTATTATTCTGAGTAACAGGCATGCCGGATGTCAGGTGAATGGGAATTCAGAGAAAAAAATTCCAGAAGCGGTGATGTTTTATAATGAAACTAAGGGTTTAGTCGATTTAATTGACCAAATGCCTAGAAATTACAGTGTCCGAGCTGGCACCCACAGATGGCCTGTGCATGTTATAACAACCCTACCGCAACAAAGGTCAAAATTTAATAATTGCAGTGTTGCTCACGCTGCTAAATACTGCATTTTCGGGCAACAACAAAGTTATTATGTAGCAGGTGTCATTAGAGCACATGCAAAGAGGCCTAGGTTTCATTCTGCTATATTCAAAAGTTTTGTAGATGCGATTCACAAACCATTCTTCAAGATTAAACCTTTTACAGTTAGCACAATGGTGATGTAAAAAAAAACAATCAACACTCCGAATTTAAGTTACACTTCTTTTTTTATTGCTTTTGTTGCGATAGCACGTAACACACAAAAGATCACTTCACAATACAAAACATAGTTGAAATCATCTTCCTCACTGTTAAAGTGCACATTTTATAAACTGGCTACAATATGCGTCTTTCCAACATCACGTCGAAGACTTGACTTTCTCAAGGTCCGACTCTCTAACAACTAATAATCGCTTATACGCCCAAAAATCAGAGTTACAAATACGTCAAAGATCATAGTGACAAAAGAAAGAACACACATAAGAATAATATCATTGCAGTATAAACATATCGATGCATAAAAGTACCTCTACATTAATGAAATCAAATCTGAATGTTGTCTCAGAAAAATGTTAACTACTGTACAGAAACACAGTAGAATATTCCTGGTACCGAGAGGTTCAGGTGAGCTGTCGTAATGGTTACGTAATTCAAGTACCATTACAATGTCCTTTACAATATTTTTGACCTTTTCATGATCAATGCTCACACAGTTTTTGAGTTATTTACCTCTACTATTTCTCGCCGAGACTTTTTCCTCAGAGCAGGAGAGGAGCTTGCTGCAGCGAGTAGCTTATTTCCCCTGGCAGGTACTCGATACTGGCGCTGGCCAATACTGAAACAGAAGATGTTGTCAAATTCAGGCTCCCTGCAAACAACAAAGGGGAATAATACATCAAACGTGTGCTCCAAGTGCAACAAGTCAGTGTCCAAAAACTTCCAAACACAAACTTTTTTCGAATATCTGAACTGTGAGCCCATCGCAGCTTAGGCAATCGTGTCAAGTCATTAGTTCTAGATATTTGCCAAATAGTTATAATTATATACTGAAGTTGTTTGTTCTTATGTTTTAGTTCCTTGATGATTTCAATAAGCAGAGTTCAGAACTGTTTGCTGGGTCAATATTTCTAGTTGTTTAAACTGTGTATAAGATAATATGACAATACCATACTTGGAAAGTAGAGGTGCTGTCGTAACTGGCCATGGACAAGGAGCCTGTGAGGTCTTGAGTGCTTGATTGTCATTTTTTCTATCTAAAGGAAGTTTTTTGGTTCTTCCAAGTAATATTAGTAATTTCAATTTGTCCGTGAGACGAATAATTATAAAAGGAGAAAGGGTTTTATTGTTCTTAATTAACACCAAGTGGTGGAAGTCAGGATTGGCTGTTCAGCTGTAACATGTTTTATGCTAGTTTGTTTAATGCAGATATGGTAACCATAATGGGTTTGGCAGTAAGTTTGTGCCAGGTTGTAAAATGAGCGATTCCAAACTTCTTAATTGGACCTTATTGAGACTGGTGAAGGAAAGGGAATGTAGATGCCATGCACAAATCTTTCAGAACTAATGCCTCGTTATATTAAGTGATCATCAGTAATCTTTGTTGCTTCCACCCTTTGTTGCTAATAGTTGTTAGAAATTATTTTTATAAAATGCAGCAACAGTTATATCTAACTATAGGGTAGTGGAGCAAGGAAAAAGGAGAAAACAAATACTGTTGTTTAACTGCTGTTAATTTTTTAAATGTGTTTTACGAAGAGGAGAATTACTTTTTTTAAGCGTGCGGCCTCTAGTGAAGTTGTTGCCTGTCTGCTTTATTTAATTTTATTCAACTGTAATAAGCTCATCTTGTTGGATTTAGTCAGTCAATCTTTATACTAATACCAATGAAGCTTGTTTCATGTCTTTTGGAATAAATTAAAATCCTCTATTGTTTCTACTCCCTGTTTTCTTACTTATCACTTGGTGCAGTTTGTTATAGGTAAGTATCAGTTAATAACATATCAATGACTAAAGCTTTCAGAAGGTGGTAAGATAGAAAGTAATGCTCTTAATCACTTATGGTTACAATAGGGTAACGAGCAGGCATAGGGATGTGGTAAGTAACAGGTGTAACAGGTGATGTGTTGCTGGTTCGAGTGTCAATAGATCCTATCATGTTTTTACTAACGTCTCCGTTTTCTAATACTCTCTGATCCTTCCTTAGCAGTTTAATAGAAGTATATTCCATAAAACTCGGTGTTACGTGAATCTACGTGCGCTCTTTCTGGCTTCATCTACAGGACAGCTTTCATTCCTTGCAGTGATATATTTTACACTTTCTTGTGTCAAGTTTTGTATTTTACAGAATATAATAAGGTTCTGCTACTGAATAGAAACATTGATCATGTAAGAAAGACGTTACACTTTTACTAAGAAGTGAGAGTGTTGAAACACTTTTTATCTTCTGTGGAGAAGTACGATAAATAAGTAACGCACAGTTTTAATGTGGCTTTTGTAAGCCGATATCCTTACTAACTGTACATGGACTTTCTATTTAACCTTATTACATGTTCATGGATACTGAAGTTCTTATTCTGTAATCTACAGATGCACTATGTGATCAAAAGTGTCCAGAAACCTGGCTTAAAGTGAGTTAAAAATGAGTTCAAAGTTCGTGGCGCCCTCCAACGGTAATGTTTGAATTCAGTATGGTGTTCGTCCACCCTTACCCATGATCAGAGCTTCCGTTCTCGCAGTCATGCGTTCTGTGAGGTGCTGGAAGGTTTCTTGAGGAATGGCAGACCGTTTTTCACGAACTGCTGCACTCAAGAGAGGTATCGATGTGGGTTGGTGAGGCCTGACACGAAGTCGGCCTTCCAAAACATCCCTAAGTTATTCTATAGGATTCAGTTCAGGAAATTACAGGGATGTTACTGTCATGTAAACACTCCGCCACAGGCCGTGCATCATGAACATGTACTCGATTGTGTTGAAATATGCAATCGCCGTCCCCGAATGTCTCTTCAAAATTGGGAAGCAAGAAGGTGCTTAAAACATCAATGTAGGCATATGCTGTGATACTGCCACACAAAACAACAAGGCGTGCATGACCTCTCCATGAGAAACACGAACACACCATAACACCACAGTATCCGAATTCTACTGTCGGCTCTACAGACGCTGACAGACGACGTTCACCGGGCTTTGGCCATACACAGCCCTGCCATCGGATCGCTACTTTGTGTACCGTGATTCGTCATTCCACACAACATGTTTCCACTGTTCAATCGCCCAATGTTTAAGCTCCTTACACCAAGTGAGGCATCGTTTGGCATTTACCATCGTAATTTGTGGCTTGTGAGCAGCCGCTCGATCGTGAATTCCAAGTTTTCTCACCTCCCGCCTAACTGTCATATTACTTGCAGTTGACCCTGATACAGTTTGGAATTCCTGTGTAATTGTCTGGATAGATGTTTGCCTATTACACATTGCGACCCTCTTCGACTGTCGTTGGTCTCTGTCAGTCAACAGACGGGGTCGACCTGTACGCTTTTGTGCTGTACGTGTCCCTTCACGTTTCCACTTCACTATCACGTTGGAAAAAATGGATCTAGGGATGCTTAGGAGTGTGGAAATGTCGCGTACAGACGTATGACCCAAGTGACACCCAATCACCTGACCACGTTCGAAGTCCGTGAGTTCCGCGGAACGCCCCATTCTGCTCTCTCACGATGTCTAATGAATAATGAGGTAGCTGATATGGAGTACCTGGCAGTAGGTAGCAGCACAATGCACCTAATATGGAAAACGTAAGTTTTGGGCGTGTCCGGATACTTTTGATCACATAGTGTAGAACAACATGACTAGCACATGGGCAAGTGACGAATTGTGTATTAAATGGATCTATAGTAGTACCTAATTTTAAGTCCCTCAATTTCTCAAATACTGCGACTTAAGAGCGAGATGCAGCCGAAAACGGCCGCTGCAGTGCTCTGCGATCGCTTACCACATTGCGGCACATCGATGCGCATGGACAGTATATACAATTAGCACCGTTTCGGTACGTTCAACAGCACGTTGGGGCAGCATGCCCAATGATGACCTTCGAAAGCACGCTCAGTGTGCCGACGGCTTAACAGAGTCTATTTACTCGTGCAAAGGAGGAACAGTATAGAACAGTTTCATTTAATCACAGTTGGCTATACGAGTTGGGACCGACAGACTAACTGGAAAGGAAGATGTATAGCATCCAAGCACGATTCATCAGTTAAGTACAATAGAGGCCCAGCTCTAGTTTGTGCCAGAGCTTTGAATGATAAATGTAAGCCAACATCTGAATCTGTGTGTAACAACAACAACGACGCTCTACTATTGTACATATAAGTAAATTTTTTTTCCAGCTGATTTTTCGATAAACTGGTGCAATTGATGTTCTGATCTCATTTTTTGTTTCCTGCCATTGTGTTAAGAAAACTATAAACAAGTTTCAATGTGAAGATTAATGTTTATGTCAAATGTCAAGCAATATTGTAATAGAATGTCAAGCAATATTGTAATAGAATAGAAATGTAACAAATGCTGAAACTGTTGTAAGATATTTAAAATTGTATCTGTAAGTCTGGTCCATACGTAGGCAATGTGTTCAGATATGTAGAATGCAAAACCTCGGGTGAATACCCGGCCTGTAAGGGAGCTGTAAAAGGTGAATGGCAGGCGAGTGCGGGGGAAATGCACATTGGCACTGCACGGCACAACGGGCTCAGCAGTAGTTAGTTGGAGTTTGGCCCTGGTCTGACCAACACCTTCTGGAGCGAGGAGGCTCTCATGGAAGACGTAGTTTCACTGACCCTCGGGTATGCTGTTCTAACGCCTACACAGCATGGCAAAATCCCATAGGCACTAAATGGAAAAGTATTGCGACGCTAAGAAGAATTAAAGTGCCGATACCTCAAGAGCCATAGCTGTGGTTGTTTGTGTGCTCTGTGCCTTGCCACCTCGCCGCTTGCCGACTGCCGCATCGGTACGAGCAGGTTGAAATTGTTAGTACTGTATTCGTATGGACCACAGAGTGAACTGTTCAATAATAACCTAAATTTTAGCAGAACTTTCCCCTCATTTAATTATCCTCACAACTAACCTAGACAGGTCCTTTCCACATGTTGTGCAATCCGAGTGTCCCGAAATAAAAAATCAACTTTTGTGTTAATAATAATTACTTGCAGACCTAGTTATGTTAGAATGGTGTTTAAAGAACTGTTTTGTTAATGAACCAGTAAATGAATAACGAAGGTCTAGCGCAGTTTAAAGATAACTTTAATGCTAATATAGTAATGAAGTTTATTTATTTCGAGACAGATATAAAGGTATTTAAATTAGAAGTAAATAAGATAAAAATAGTAGTAACTCATATACTGGAAATCTTGAACGCATGATAATTTGAGTAATAATTTTTTTTTTAATATTGTGATCATAACAGCCCCCCCCCCCCTTTACTCATTTGAATTATGAAGTGTTCCACATGGTTTGACCAGCAAAAATTGAAGTCAATATATAAGTAAAAATTTATCACTGTTTATCTTTATCAAAATTGACAATTTGTGTGCTGTTTCTAGGGTAAGCTATGTCCGATTTCAATCAGATCAATAGACAGTATAAAGTTTTGTAGTATACATTATAGTGTAGTGTAATGTATTAATGGTTTCTCCATATCAGTACAGAACGTGAAACTATCAGTTCAATAGATTTTCTGGTTCCAAAATTCTGCTATATTATGCAGTGTTACTACTTGTTATTTTGCATGAATATGCACCAACTTGTACAGGAAAGAAACTCAGTTAATGCCTAATTAAGCTGACGACCGTATTATTATCAAATTGGTAGCATCTTCAGTGTTGCTTTTGGTCCATCTTGACGTGTAATTGCATTTTGAACTTACGTGACGGCTCATTGTTATTACAGAGTGGGTGTAAGTCTGATTTGCCACCATTCAGGTACACGCGGTCGATATCTATACAGAAATCCTTTCTCATAAGGAGAAGCCCGTTCACTTACCGCAGTACAGGTTTTAAGGTGTATTGTGTGCCCACGTGCACGTTACATGTGAACCGGACATCTGAGCTATAAAGACAGTTAAATAATGACACACTTACGATTTCATTTATGTTATTAACAGTTGCCAAACAATGGGGGGGGGGGGGGGGGAATCAGTGACCGATACCAACAAAGCTTTTGGGCTACAATTCAAGTTGTTTCGAGGATTTTATTTAAGTCATACATGACACTTATTGCATTTACTATTGCGACAACTGACCACAATAAGAGCTTTTGGTGTACATTCATTGTTGAGTTATAGCGATTGTGTAGCAGCGCAACTGATACTCTCAGACAAACGGTTAACATTGTGGCGAATGGAAGCTTGCATATGTGTGGCACATTGATAGGATGTATAAAAATATGAAACTTACAGGTGATGATATAAGATACTTGTTTGCGACTTCGTGCAACTCAGACAATATATTTATTGGGGAACCATCCGAAAGTCTAAGCAGTGAAACTGACGTAGTTGTGCATCTTCCAGACAAGTAGTTTCTGGCAGCAGCCAGTCGGAGGGAAGCGGACAGGGGAAGTATTGCCATTTTTTTCTGCTTGCAGATATTATTGAGAATATTAGGATTTCTTCCTCGATACATGAGTAGTTAGCGTTCTGATTTCATATTTTTGTATAGGTATTCAAACAATAACAACGTGACTTAGGACGGATGTACAAATTGATCACCTTGAAGCAGAAGTGGTGGCCCTGTCAGGTATGACATGAAAATCAAAGGTGGAGGTCTGTCGCTAACTTAATGAGAGCTCCAAAAGGAACCAAGCCCGCGATAAAATCAGATACACCAGGTAAAACGTTTCCCATATAAATCACGATGACACTAGGCATTCTTTGAGAATCGCGTGAAGATACGTTCATGAAAAATTCACAACCTTTAGAAATTGAAGACACTGTGACAGCAATTGGAAGACTTTTTAAATGTGGAACCACAGACAACAAGGACGGTTTACGTGACATATTTAGTATGGAAATTTTCCGATTGCCCTAGCTTCATTTTCGGAGCACAGACCCTGCCTCTTACTTAATTGCCTGCGTTTTGACAATGCCATATCCCGAGCAGCTCGAAGACCAACAAATTTGCTGCTATCAGGCATTTATGAAACACGATAAATGTTAAATTTCCCTACTTTTATAATCCTACAGAGGTAGTTATGTATGTTAGTATGAAAACAGTTTGACCTTCCATTGGTGATCCAATTCAGGCTATATATTCCAACAAAACCAGGAAAACATGGCATGGAAGTGAACCTGTTATGTGATTTGGATACGAAATACCTCTTCACAGGGACTCACTATGCTGGAAGGCATGCCAGGAAGAAGAACTATAAAAGCGGCCCTGTAATCGTCGGAAGGATGGTTCAAATGTATTACTTGAAACAATTACGAATAAACATTAACATGGACAGAATGCTCGTTACCATCCCACTAGCATCTAATCTTTTAAAAGAGAAAATAACTACAGTTGGTACTATTCTATGAACCTACAGAACTCTGTACTCTTTCTCTTAAAAGACGCTACACCGGAAAGAGTCCGTTTTGCCTTTACTAGTGGTGTTACGTTAGTCATTTACGTGCCTAAGAAAGGAAAGGGTGTTACAGCCTTGTCAACCAAATGTCACGACATGAATGTGACGGAAGAGAAGCCAGTCATCATCTTATTCTACAACTGTAAAATGTCTGAAGTGGATACACTCTATAAATGTGTAATAACGTACAGCTACCACCGAGGAATGCGGTTTTGACCAGTGGTGATGTTTTTCAACTTCACTGACATTGCATCATACAATTCACATGTTGTAATTCAAGATAAACACAAGGAATGGGCAAAGAATCATCCCACAAACAGTTCTGGATGAAAGTAGTATCTGAAACTCCTTGCTCGAGAACTTTGGTACCTTGACATGAAAAGACGCCTTCAAATTACCGTAGACCTTCTATCAAAGTAAACAACCACATTAATAACCTATCAAGATGCCGTAAGCAGAGGAAATGTTGTTACAGAGCCACGAGGGAATCTTACACGCACAGCTGCGCATAATCTGCCGAAGAAAGAACGTTACTACTTTTGTGCCAGGAACAAAGGCCGTAAGGATGTGGAAGCTTGCACATCTTGCGAGAACGAGCTATCATCTAAAACCCGCTAGGCTAGACCCATACAAAACCCCGGCCGTTAATCCGGATTCAACCCGGGGCTGGCATGCCTCATCGACTCGCAAGCTAGCACTCTGCCCGTTACGCTACAATATTAGTTTGCAAACGTAGTTTCATTAGTATAGAAAATTCTTTGAAGAAAAAACCTATTGTCCTGATACCGCTGCCGACGCAAGCGAAAGACTCCCAGTGATCATTAGCAGTAGTCCCGCTCAGTGAACGGCTGGTGAAGTGCAATGTAAATAGGATATAATCTGTCGGCGAGCAAAATGCGAAAAACGCCGGGTTCACACATTCCTGATTTACTCGCAGTTTTTCAGGGGCTAAGAATTGGGTAACGAGCAACAGTTACCGGAACATTTAATTCGTTCGCTCCACTCATTGCAGGCTTTCTCCCTATCCATAGTATACTGTTCCAGTGCATTCCCAATAATTTTCTGCACATGCACTGAACCTTAATAGTTCTAGAACACCATCTGTTGGGATGATTTTATGCGTAAGACTCACTTGATCTGTTCCCCTTCTGCATAAAGAAGTAGCGTGTGTAGTTTCACCGAATTGGTGAAATATACACATTTGTTCATACGAATTAGCACCAACGCGCGCAAACGACACAAACAGAATGAAAGCTGTATTTCCTCTGTCTCTCTTTTACACTGGCATAATTGCGACGCAACAATATTTTCTCCTTATCTGAAGTCACGTTTTTCCTTCGGAATAAGACCGCAATCGCTTTCATGTTCCAAACAGATAAATACTATGTTGTAAGCATTGTAATTATCCGGAAACTAGTTGTCTGATTCAGAAGAGTGACACGCCCTTCGGTTCGTCTCTTTTCGAACCACGATGCTAGTAGCAGAAATTGCTATAGTTCTGCTTCAACAAGTGAATTCGTTACCGATTTTAAATGCAGCTACGAAAGATCAAACGTCGTTTAATGTGGACAATCTCACAATATATCCTGGCGGAAAAAATTTAAATAACTGATAATAATTGAGATGACTAGCTTAACTGAACCATTGCTTATTTCACAAACCTAAACTATGATGTTTAGTCATTAATGTGCATCTCAGGTTTGTACATCCACATCAGTGTTCCTATTTACTTGTATTTTTTGTTTACACGGCAGCATGATTAGCGATCTCACTTGCTCTGATGAATACTTTTCTGTTTGTATATAATGTTAAGAGCATAACTAACTCACAAACCCAGCACTTCTTGGGCATTCATTTAGCAAATTTTCTGTAAGAAACCAGAGCAATAAATGAGCAATATTTGTAGTGTAATATCAGAAAAATTCCATTTCCACTTATTCGTGGAAAGACCTTGGAAATTATATACTTATATGGATATAGGTTTCTGTTCTTTCAGACATGTCCGAAAGAACAGACATCATATTCATATAAGTGTATAGTTCTGGCAATACCGGCCATGACCTTCTTCTGTGCGGATCCACACGTATTTCCCGAACTCTTACGGGACTTGGTAAGACTGTCTTCCAGGAGTAATGAGTATGTTGAGGTGAGACACTACGAATGTAGTGTGTTGGACATCCAAGGTGAGAATGTGCGTATCGCAGGAGACGTGCGCGAAATAGTCCCTGAAGTCGCTTTATCGTCTGTGCCCTCAGTGGCTCAGATGGACAGAGTGTCTGCCATTAAACAGAAAATCCCGGGTTCGAGTCCCGATCGGGGCACTCGTTTTCGTCTGTCCCCGTTGATATCAACGCCCGTCAGCAGCTGAAGGATTTAAATTAATTCTAATTTCACCTTACAAATTATGTGAAACAGTTTCTGTGCGCTGGGGGCAGCTGCTTCGCGGGTCTACAACGCGATTTATTAATCGTCCCTAATGCTAGGCATCTTCATAGCTGTGTAGATGGCTATCGTTTTCGAGAATAGTAGTTTGCTCTTCGCCGCTGAAAGCTGTCAAAAGCGATGCCCTGTGACACTGTGTCAGGTATTTCCTTATGCTGACTAGTCTGTGGGAGTGTGTTAGTATCAAAGAATAAATGTTTTAAAACTTCATGCTTGAAGCGGTATTAACTTCACGTATCTCAGTGTTGAGGTCGTACAACGATGTTTTTGTGAAGTTACATTCAGCAGCATATGATGTGGATACCATCAGTTGGAAATAGAATAAATAATAAATTTAAACGTATGCGTCAGTTCATCTCGCATATCAGTTTTTATCAATTCATATCTCGTCATCTATATGCCATACAATGACTCTGCAGTCATGGACTGTGCGGCTGGTCCCGGCGGAGGTTCGAGACCTCCCTCGGGCATGGGTGTGTGTGTTTGTCCTTAGGATAATTTAGGTTAAGTAGTGTGTAAGCTTAGGGACTGATAACCTTAGCAGTTAAGTTTTGAAAGATTTCACACACATTTGAACACACACACACACACACACATATGTATATATGTGTGTGGAAATGGAAAAAAGAACACATTGACACCGGTGTGTCAGACCCACCATACTTGCTCCGGACACTGCGGGAGTGCTGTACAAGCAATGATCACACGCACGGCACAGCGGACACACCAGGAACCGCGGTGTTGGCCGTCGAATGGCGCTAGCTGCGCAGCATTTGTGCACCCCCGCCGTCAGTGTCAGCCAGTTTGCCGTGGCATACGGAGCTCCATCGCAGTCTTTAACACTGGTAGCATGCCCCGAGAGCGTGGACGTGAACCGTATGTGCAGTTAACGGACTTTGAGCGAGGGCGTATAGTGGGCATGTGGGAGGCCGGGTGGACGGACGTACCGCCGAATTGCTCAACACGTGGGGCGTGAGATCTCCACAGTACATCGATGTTGTCGCCAGTGGTCGGCGGAAGGTGCACGTGCCCGTCGACCTGGGACCGCACAGCAGCGACGCACGGATGCACGCCAAGACCGTAGGATCCTACGCAGTGCCGTAGGGGACCGCACCGCCACTTCCCAGCAAATTAGGTACACTGTTGCTCCTGTGGTATCGGCGAGGACCATTCGCAACCATCTCCATGAAGCTGGGCTACGGTCCCGCACACCGTTTGGCCGTCTTCCGTTCACGCCCCAACATCGTGCAGCCCGCCTCCAGTGGTGTCGCGACAGGAGTGAATGGAGGGACGAATGGAGACGTGTCGTCTTCAGCGATGAGAGTCGCTTCTGCCTTGGTGCCAATGATGGTCGTATGCGTGTTTGGCGCCGTGCATGTGAGCGCCACAATCAGGACTGCATACGACCGAGGCACACAGGGCCAACACCCGGCATCATGGTGTGGGGAGCGATCCCCTACACTGGCCGTACACCTCTGGTGATCGTCGAGGGGACACTGAATAGTGCACGGTACATACAAACCGTCATCGAACCCATCGTTCTACCATTCCTAGACCGGCAAGGGAACTTGCTGTTCCAACAGCACAATGCACGTCCGCATGTATCCCGTGCCACCCAACGTGCTCTACAAGGTGTAAGTCAACTGCCCTGGCTAGCAAGATCTCCGGATCTGTCCCCCATTGAGCATGTTTGGGACAGGATGAAGCGTCGTCTCACGCGGTCTGCACGTCCAGCACGAACGCTGGTCCAACTGAGGCGCCAGGTGGAAATGGCATGGCAAGCCGTTCCACAGGACTACATCCAGCATCTCTACGATCGCCTCCATGGGAGAATAGCAGCCTGCATTGCTGCGACATGTGGATATACACTGTACTAGTGCCGACATTGTGCATGCTCTGTTGCATGTGTCTATGTACCTGTGGTTCTGTCAGTGTGATCATGTGATGTATCTGACCCCAGGAATGTGTCAATAAAGTTTCCCCTTCCTGGAACAATGAATTCACGGTGTTCTTATTTCAATTTCCAGGAGATATATTGTAAGCACATTCAGGGGCATATGTGGATGCTGTCTGCATAATGAATTGCGAATTGAAATAGCGGAAAAGAAGAAACAAATGTAAACATCAACCAATAGGCGGCAGTTTCTCAAGCGTCTCCATGTTTCCGACGTCACATCTCCTGAACTGGTAGCATGATAAATTTTTATAGGCGAGTTACTAACTGCAAGGTTTCTTCCTGATACAATGAGCACTACTGAAGTAGTAGATTTAAACGTCATGCATGATGCTGAAGTTTTTCACACATCTCATTAAATAATGAGATGTGTGAAAAACTTCAGCATCCTGACGTCATATCTCCCGAACTATGTTAGGTGGATTTTACCCCATACAGCGATTGTTGCCTGACTGTAAGGCACATGTATATAAAGTTTGGTTGAATTCATTCCTGTGGTTTAAGACGAGATGTGGAACACACACAAACACACACACATTTTTATAATATATATGGATTCAATACAGTAACTTGTAAAACAGCAAATATGTAATAATTAATATTATTACAATTTGATGACAATTATAAATTTTTATAAGGTAACTATCGTCTTTACTCCAATGACGTTATTTGTCACCGTAATTTCAGTAGGTACAATGTTAAGTTGCTATTCAGGTTTTCTACTTTCGCAAAACTTTTCCAGACAACTAATTTCACAGTTATGAAACCTAAAATATAGTCTGACCGAATGAAGTTTAAGATACGGGCGGATGTTTCTCTCCATAGAGCGGGAAAAGTAACGTAGTGAAGTTTCTGCTATATACACGGACTTTGAAATTGTATACCTTTTATTTGCACTGTTATTACACAAACATTATTCTGGACCAATCTTTCGCGATAGAATTTCGTTTAACACTAGTTACGTATTCACACTGAATCTTTCTGAGAGTCAAATTAATTACCCACCTTCGTATTAGATGACACTGCATGAGATTTGTATTTATTGCACAGGTCACTCCAGAAAACTTTCTCTCATCCTTTTCTCGACTAAACAAATACGTTGTACAGTTGCAGGTGACCTACTATTACAAACTGCAGTAATACACATAGGAAATTTAAACGGCTCCAGTTTCCTTTTAACACACACTTCCCTCTCTCATTGACGTCTCTGACTTCAAATGTCTCCGTTTCTCTTTTTTAATCATGTCAGATATTAGATATCAAGCAAATGATTTCCTTGACGTTGGGTGAGTAACATCGTACAAATAAATAACGTTATATCTTTTATTCACATAAACATAGAAAAATGCCATGAATTCCATTACGAGATCCTATAAGTATCGTGATATTTGTAAGGTGTATTGAAAAGGTCTTTCATACGTATTTCAAGTGTGCTATCGTAAACTGAATTATGTGTTAGATCAATAACGACTCTCATTAATATCAGGCAACGCAAAGGATATTATCTGCGCTGCAAGTCAAGTCAGATAACTTTCACATACAGCCATACGAGATTTTAATTGAAGACATCATTTGCACCAGCAGTGTCCACAGTGTCGTGCATCATTGAGCGTAAATGTGATCTCTCGCATCATGAAAATATTGCCTCTCATCATCATGTTCCTGGCACAAATTGCCGGCTGAATATAAGAGCCATTATCTACGGAAAATACTGAATATCACATATCATTTCCGCTTGTGTGCACTTTTCCGTGCGTAGTATAACTAGTTTATGAGTATTCTCGTGGAATTGACGAGATTAATCTGTTGGAATTCTGGCAATGCGCAAGCGGAGGCACAATGATGCATGTAAATACGAAACTGTGCATCTGCGATAACAAACACAGGAGAGAATTCCACGTAGTTTCGGTACAGAACTGGTTAATGTACATCTGCAGTTCCCACTCATCGCCAGTTACGTTATATAAGAACAGCTGAAGTTCACGACGCGTATATTTACGTTATCTACCAAAAAAATCTTGCCACAAGTCTGCGGAAGAGACGCCGTTAACATATCTTTGACCTAATAGCTCTTATATGGATAGCATCAGCTACTGATGAAGTTGATTGGGAACCACTTTTAATAGGTATACGTACCTGTGGTGGTATCACACTCACAGAAAATTAAAACAGTAACTAAAAGATAGAATGCCAACTGAGAATTACTTAGTAAACAGGGTTCTTGCTGCTGGCGTCAGCTGCAAATTAGCACGTAGGTAACGACTTGCTGCACGAAGCCAGATGCAAATATACTCTGAAAAAATATGTGTGTTTAAAGGGAAAGACGTGTTGGAACCGATTTGACTAATACACCGGTAAAAGAGTAACCTTAAATGAAGGTCCCTACAAACACTGTTATTGACATAAGATACATACATTAGAACGCAAATAGTAAACAAAAAATTAAGTATTTATATTGAAGACAGGCTTTGAACGTTTTTCTAGAAAAAGAAAAATTCGAAGAATAGCAGCCTTTAGGGCGACATGCTACTGCACACTCTGCTCGGTTTTTATTGGGCGTGATTTCTTGTCAGGTTGCTTTCTCTTATTTTTCTGGTGACGAACCATTTTTTCACATCAATCTCTGCAAAAATTTCTCTCTACAAAACACAGACTTAACACACCGCCCTGATACTTGAATTTAAAACAGATATATCTTATGAAGATACATTTCGAATAATAGCTGAATACCCGAATTTGGTCGGATATGTACTAGGGTTGGAACTTTAATAGTCATGCAAAATGATGGTCAGTTCCTGCAGAAAGTGTCATCACTTCTGTCTCTAAGCTGTTCGTAGGCTGTGTTCCAAAAATGAACAGTTTAGAGGCAGAAGTGATGAAACTTTCTGCAGGAACTGACCATCATTTTGTAGGACAGTGCTCAAGCACGTACAGTGCAAGCTGTTATGATTTGTTTGACTGATTGGGCTGATAGGTGCTGTACCACCTACTGCACTCACCTGACTTAAGCCCTCGTGAGTTCAACTCGGTTTCTAAACTGAAGGAAACACTTCAAGGCATTCACTTCAGAAACGTTACAAATTCAGCGGGCAATAGACCGCGTCGCTGAAACTGTCAACACAACTGGCACTGCTAAGAGTATCCTAAGACTTCCACATCGCTGACAACGGGTTATACACAATGCTGGTGACTACTTTGAAGGTCAGTTAAACTTTGAAACAGGCATTTACTTCGTACTACGTGTTGTACAATGATATAATTTTGTTGGTACATTTAATGGTATATGTGAATGCTGCCTGCAAAACGTGTCACCAAGAGAGTTAATAGCAAAAAAGTAATAAATGAAAACGTCAAGCCTGATGAGAAAAATGAGAAAAAATCGTAAAGATTTGAAATTACGTATAAATCTGTTACATTCCACTCAACTAAATGCTACCATTTTCATATACCGGATGAATAAAATCTTATTATTTGGGCAACGTCACCTGCACCTCTTTTTACCCTCACCCTTACGTTATCGACTGGTAGGTGGTTTGTACCTCCTCGGCGTTGCTTTCCATGACAGTATGGAATATTTGTACCGGAAAATCGGTCCAGTGGTTTCGGGGAGATGTGGAACGTACGAGGGCTATTCGGAAAGTAAGATCGGCCGTGAATTCGAAATCACAGTTAAAATCAAATGTATTTTATTTACAACAGTTTGCTACAGCTACCAGCTACTTCTGTGCATACTCGCCGGTCCGAGTTACACGTTTGTCTTCGCGTTGTACCAACTTTCCAATACCTTACTCAGAGAAGGCAGCCACCTGTCCTTTCCGCTACTTCTCTATTGCAGTTTGCCGTTCGTTGTCTGTGTCAAAATGTCTTCATAACCAGCGGTTCCTGGGAGCAAAAATGAACATCCTAGGGAGGCGTGTGTGATGAACATTGCCCATCGAGAATACTGCAGGGCGTGGTCATCGCCCCCCGCTGTTTTCGGCCGAGAATTGTCATGAAGAAGGAAACGAATGACATGTATGTCATAAGGCAGTGATTCCCATCCTAGGGGTAATTTCCCCCTGGGGCCTAAAATTAAAATTTCTGAGGGGTAAAACTAATTCGAATCTGCTCCAGTCAGTACACTAAATTATTCTCAAACGATTGCTACTATTATCACAATTTTGTACGTCTCTAATATTGATTATATAAGTTATCTATAATTACTTTTTCTAAGTTAGTAGCATTAACGCGATGGAGTTGTAAGTAGGCTGTTTAGGTTTTTTTATTTGTAACACCACCTCTATATGAAAACCACTGGCTGTGCTGTGGGCAGTCTGTGGCTGGTTGGCATTGTTGTAATACTCGCCATTGTAGCGTTGGGCAGTTGGCTGTTAGCGGCGCGTAGCGTTGCGCAGTTGGAGGTGAGCCGCCAGCAGTGGTGGATGTGGGTAGAGAATTGGCGGAGTTTTGAAATTTGTAAGACTGGATGTCATGAACTGCTATATATATTATGAATTTTGGTGATATTAAGGTAAATACATTGTTTGTCCTCTATTAAAATCTTTCATTTCCTAACTAATACCTATCAGTAGTTAGTGCCTTCCTTAGTTTGAATATTTTATTTAGCTGGCAGTAGTGGCGCTCGCTGTATTGCAGTAGTTTGAGTAACCAAGATTTTTGTGAGGTAAGTGATTTCTGAAACGTATAGGTTAATGGTAGTCAGGGCCATTCTTTTGTAGGGATTTTAGAAAGTCTGACTGCGTTGCGCTTAAACATATTGTGTGTCAGCTTAAGCACAGTTATGTATAATTTTTCAAAGGGGACTTTTCAGAGTCTACAGGTTCCTCATACAGTCCACCCACAATACACGTAGTTTGTACTTTGTCCAGTCCATTGCTGATTATAAAAGTGAGAAATATACGTAAAAATTCGAAATATCTCAAGAAAATATCTTCTGAAAGTGGTAGATAGTACATGCAGTAGTCCAGAAATTGCTTCATTATTCGCATCGAACCGAAAAAATGTATTAACTGACAGCACGACACGGCAGTATTTACGTAAGGGCTACTATAGTGCTATATACAGTTTTCTTCTTCTTCTTATTATTATTATTAGAATGGGTAGACACAAAGCTGTGATTGTCGAATTTGTGTCAGTTCAGAAGTAAGGAGTGCACCATTGAAGCGATTTACGAATAGTAAGTACGGTGGAAATATCTAAACTTGTTTCATATTAAATTGGGTTGCAGTGTGCAGGTCAAGCAAGTACCGCAAATGAAGAGGACTAATGCAAGGGAAGCACATTTTGTAACATGTGTGTATCGTCAGTGTGGATAGTTCAAATGCTCAAGTGTGTATGAAATCTTATGGGACTTAATTGCTGAGATCATCAGTCCCTGAGGTTACACACTCATCATCATCATTTAAGACTGATTATGCCTTTCAGCGTTCAGTCTGGAGCATAGCCGCCTTATAAAATTCCTACATGATCCCCTATTCAGTGCTAACATTGGTGCCTCTTCTGATGTTGAACCTATTGCTTCAAAATCATTCTTAACCGAATCCAGGTACCTTCTCCTTGGTCTGTCCCGACTCCTCCTACCCTCTACTGCTGAACCCATGAGTCTCTTGGGTAACCTTGCTTCTCCCATGCGTGTAACATGACCCCACCATCTAAGCCTGTTCATCCTGACTGCTACATCTATAGAGTTCATTCCCAGTTTTTCTTTGATTTCCTTATTGTGGACACCCTCCTGCCATTGTTCCCATATACTAGTACCAGCAATCATCCTAGCTACTTTCATATTCGTAACCTCAACCTTGTTGATAAGGTAACCTGAATCTACCGAGCTTTCGCTCCCATACAACAAAGTTGGTCGAAAGATTGAACGGTGCACAGATAACCTAGTCTTGGTACTGACCTCCTTCTTGCAGAAGAGAGTAGATCGTAGCTGAGCGCTCACTGCATTAGCTTTGCTACACCTCGCTTCCAGTTCTTTCACTATGTTGCCATCCTGTCAGAATATGCATCCTAAGTACTTGAAACTGTCCACCTGTTCTAACTTTGTTCCTCCTATTTGGCACTCAATCCACTTATATTTCTTTCCCACTGACATTACTTTCGTTTTGGAGATGTTAATCTTCATACCATAGTCCTTACATTTCTGATCTACTTCTGAAATATTACTTTGCAAACTTTCAATCGAATCTGCCATCACAACTAAGTCATCCGCATATGCAAGGCTCCTTATTTTGTATTCACGTAATTTGATCTCACCCAGCCAGTCTATTGTTTTCAACATGTGATCCATAAATAATATGAACACACTGCTTAACCTAAATTATCCTAAGGACAAACACACACACCTATGCCCGAGGAAGGACTCGTACCTCCGCCAGGACTAGCAGAACAGTTCATGATTGGTGGATAGTTAGCATTTTTCTGAGGAAGAGTTGTGGGTAACATTTCGATGCACCACGAATGCCTACGTCATTCATTTTAACACACACTGACACAAACGCACACACACAATTCCCCCCCCCCCCCCCCCCCACACACACACACACAACTAAATGTAATTCATCTTTCATAACTTCAAATGTAATTCCAAGAAAAGTCTTTAATTCTACAGTTTCGTTAGGTGCCAAAATTGTTGGTTATGTGTAGGGGAGAGGGCAACAAATGGTGGGAAGAGGGGGGGGGGGCAGGAGGGCTGGAGTACTAGCTGATGTATGATTGTACTCAGGTGTAATGGTCTAAGAAAGGTTGGGAACCACTGTATTAAGGGTTTGCTTGCAATCAGGCAACACCTCTGAGCGGGAACTATGACATACGTCCGCAGGAACATACTTGCATGTTAATCGGTAAAGTGATGACAGTTCGTCGTTTTAACAGAAACTGGACGTCCATTATTGATGACAGTTTTTATCAGCTGAAGAAGGTTGAGAGTCTTGCCCAGTCAAGACATCTGTTACTCCAGGGCATACTAAATCCCATGGAATATGACATAGCATTGTATACACCAGAAGACGCAACTTAAAAGTTGCGAAACCGGATGTGTGAGTCTGTAATCGGCATAAATAAATACAACTACAGCAGATGTTAGAGATCTCATTCAGTTTTATATTTTAATAGTTTTAACACCTGTAAGTAAAAACTTGTTGTATTGCATGAATTGGTCCCTAAGTAGTGAAGAGAGTAAGTCAGCTACAACTGGCACAGCAAATATTGCGGAATTGAAACGTGCTATCGATGTTCCGTTTCCACTGATTGGATTGGTAGTCAGGGATTCGTACTGTAGTAATACTTATAAAGTGTACTTTTTTGTGCAAATATACACTTTTTTTAAAATGGAACAATGCCTACTGACATTAACAAACCAATATTAGGGTAAATTAGACGCTAAGTGGCGTTTGTTGCATGATTCTAGCGCGAGTCGTTTACCAGATATCGTTCTTTGAAAAGTTTTCACACCTACGCTTGTAGAACACATGTGGTACCGTCGTAACGCACACTAAAGAATAACACGAGTCTATACACTAGTTATGTCGATTCTAACTAGTAGCGAGTCAAAGGACCACCACAGATTGTGTTCAGAAGTAACACTGGCAGCGCAACACGTGCTTACAGTGTGGTGTGGAGCGACTGCCGCTGGAATTTCAACGCAGACGACCAAGCATGATGCAGTAATACATCGTAGTGTATCATGGGCTCTAGCTGGTATGTCCTTAAAGAACAGCGTCTTTCAGCTTTCCGGTGCTTTCTTGGAGCAACTTATGCGAACTTTATGATCTCCAGCGTCGATTCATTTGGTAGTTCACCCATTCAGATAGATGTAGTCATGCTTCATCTGAAGGAAGGAGAATCAGCCTCTCCATCATACACAAACTGAATAGCTGATATCACGACAAAACATGTTTATTACACGATGTTGCTCAAAGTGTATCTGATTATGTTAAAAAAATAAAAAAGGTAACGTGAACGTTGCGAAAAGAAATAGCGAAAATTACGTTTATAGTACAAATGAAAGCCTATGTCTAACAATACATTGGATTAAGTGATATGTGGCTTCAGTACTTTTCTTTCTCCTTGTAAACATACCACGCCTCTTCGGCTGTGCGAATTGGAGATATCTGAGACAGAGGTTTCAGTCGATTCTCCGCGTTTACACTTTCGTTTCTGAATGGTTGGGAGTATTTCCAGCATATAATGTACCTATGAAACTAAACAGATATTTGTAATGAGCCATGACGCAATTTACCTGAAAAAGAAAGACTGTTTGGTGATGTTCTGTAATGTTAAATACATACTCTCGAATGGATTCACTGTGCGCGGATGAGCAATAAATGACTTGATGGTTGTCTCACGGCACTTAGGTACATTCAATGGTTAAAGTGCAGCCATCCATATTTAGGTTTACAGCGGTTTCTGCAAATCGGTTAGGGTACATGTCTACATAACTCTTATGAAAAGGAAGATTTCCTTCTTGATCTTTTCAGAAAGCTGAGCTTTTGCTTCGTCGCTAGTGACACGTCGTCCACGGTAAGCTAAGCCATAGTCTTCTTTCCTTCGGTGTGACACTGATGAGTCAAGATAAATGAGTTTCTGAAGTGAAACAAACGTAGCAGCCTTTTCTTGTGGTTATCTTAAACGATTCACCCCTTCCTATATTTGTTCGTCTAAAATTACATTGGCGTGCACATAGTGTTTCAGTCTAACGTAATATAACTCGTTGAAACATTGACCATACTCAGAGAGAATTGCTTCAATAAAGTAAAAAAGGCAACTGAAAGAAAGACACGATGAGATGAACGAAAATGGCGCTTTTATTCAGAGACAATAATTGCACCGAAGCCATATTGATTTATGAAGGTCCTCTACACATTACATAGTTTTTAACAGGCTGTGTGATCATCATAATGCTGGACATACCTTCATATGGAGAGCGCTGGGAATACGTTGTGCATGCACGAACATTGCCGAACACAATCATTTTGTTGGTTCATGTGTTATGGTGTGTAGAGACATACTGTTGCATGAGTGTGCTATCCTCCAAGTCTTTGAACGCGGCACACTCTCTGTTTAAACTATTTTGACACTGTATCTCTTCCCCATGAGAGAATTTTCACGGGTGCATTCTGCTTCACTTAATTTTTTTATGGATGACTGTGCACGAGCCAACAAACTGAGCAGGTGGAGTACATCTTGGAACGAGGGAATATTCGCCTTTCCCGTTCCCCTAACTCCAACACCGTGGATCCCGTATGGGATGGGGTGGGGAGATGTACCACAGCACATCCACGTGTACCAGAGGCCATCCGGCAGCTGTAGACCGATCTGGTGGAATTGAACGCCCTACCACAAGAGCCACTTACAAGCTTTGTGGCTAGCATAGGAGCACTTAGCAAATCAGGCACTGCCGTCCGTGGTGGTAACACACCCTATTCACAACCACATCCCGGTTTTTGTAATGTCCAGGAGACCATCATAAACCGGTTGCTTCAGTGCTGTTATTGCCTTTGAATAAAACTATTTCTTCCATTCCTCTCACAGCGTTTTTCTTTCAATTGCCATTAGAACTGGGCTTGCAGCAGTTCTTTGGATATATGCCCAAGTTTCATCGAGCTATGTTACTCGTTTGTGACACGTCATTTTTAAACTTACTGTCGCCACTTAATAGTTTCAAACCAGTGTACATCCTTGTGGACACAAGCTAAAGCGTTGCATAGAATGGCTTTGATTTTGTTTCTATCGTGTCGGTGTTGTCGCGAATGTAGATCCTACACCTTCTATTTCTTTTTGCGTCAATAATCAAAGGCAGTAAATAGTAGGGAAAGTAGTATTTTTAGTACTTCCATACTGATAGGTGAAAACAGTTGATTTGGTCGCGTAGATGGTGCAGCGAAGAAGTCGAATGGTGTTGTTTGCTGCGAGATACTGCCAAGTAGGATCTCTCACCTGATGAGAAGCGGTTTGCTTCCTCTTCGTACTACTACCGTTTTTATGTGGTATGTAAGAATCGTGTCTTAAGAATACGTGACCGATAAGGAGCTGCGTGTAAAGTGTGGTGTTACGTTTGCTCTGCGACGATGTGAGGAGAGAGATGGTGAAAGCAGATAACATTACGTCTGTAGCTACTTAATAAACGGTACCCTTCACCTCGAAATTGGCTGTTAAGCAGAGACTTTGAAAAGTCAATATTTGTGTTCTAAAATTCATTTTTGTGTAACAATTATCGCAGGGTTACTGCAAAGATCCAATTCTGTGCTCAGAATGTACTAGCTACTCGAGAGTACTAGAGAGTGTGATCTTCCCGCGGATGGTCGTGGCTTGCTAGCTGATGTCTGCAACACCGCATCCTGCAAGAACAAGGGAAAAAAAATGATTTCATTGAGCTAAGAAATGTCTGGTGCATCGAAATAGAACAACAGTTTTTATCGATGACGAGCTGCCTTTGTGGCTGGATGCTGGTGAGTCGGTTGGTGTTGAGCGGTGACTGCTGCACTGCGTGAGCGGCAGTCCGTCGGTGTCCACGGCACTGATCTGGTTGACGTGGCGGTAGCGACGGCTAACATCCTGTCGGATGCTCTGCATCCGGTGGTGGTCTGCTTCTCAGTGGCTTCTTCTGCACTTGGGTGATCAGGCTTGCACCGGTCTATGGCCACTACTGTGTCATTTAGTCCCGTTACTTTTTATGGGCCTCGGTGACGCGCTCCAATGCCCCACACAGTGGGCTACGTCGTTTCCGATGTTCGAAATTGAAACTAGACACTTTGCCCTAGCGTGTTGTTCCGGACGGTCCAATAGCCTCCTTTCGCTTTGGAGTTCCGCTAGAAAATCTTGAGCGGAGTGCGGTGCAAAGACATGGTTTGAGAAACTCTCATATCAGACGCAAAAGTTCGCCATACACCATTTCCATTGTGGAGGTCTGCAGGTCTCTTTTTACGGCGCTGTGCAATTACTTGTTCCGTCAATCTACAATACCGTTTGCAGCTGCATGAAGTGGTCAAGTCCTTGTGAAGTGGAACCCGTACAGCCGGACCATGGAACAAAATATCTTTGCCTCCCACTGACGATCTCTTCGGAAGCGTGACCTGCTGGCGACAGCCTAAATATGAAATCAAACCATAGGAGAACGCGTGCGACACGTTCTCAGCAGGTGTTGTATTCAGACCAATATGCTCAACATCGATTTGCAGCAGAATTCTTGAACTTATTCTCAGCTCGAATATCATAAATTTCTTAGAGACTGGAAGCTTATGTCAACGATTGAGGCCGGTTTTAGAAAGCATCGCTTCTGCGAAACTCAGATTGCCCTTGCCTCACTTGATAAACTGCGAACTCCGAATGAAGGACAACACGTAGAGCACACATTTATAGATTTCGGGAAATTATTGGCATGTGGCCCTACTGCAAGCTGTTAACGAAGGTAAGAGCATGTGGAATACATTCCCAGAAACAAGAGTGCTTGTAGATCCTATTAATGTAACCCAGTATGCTGCCTTCGACGCCGGCCTCTCTGGCCGATTGGTTCTAGGCGCTTCAGTCCGGAACCGCGCTGCTGCTTCGGTCGCAGGTTCGAATCCTACCTCGGGCATGAATGCGTGTGATGTCCTTAGGTTAGTTAGGTTTACGTACTTCTTAGTCTAGGGAACTGATGACCACAGATGTTAAGTCCCATAGTGCTTAGAGCCATTTGAACCATTTGTCCTCGACGGCTAGTGTTCATCATATATAATGGTATCGTTAGAGGTGCCATACGGAAATGTGTCAGGACAGCTGTTATTTTCTACATACATAAATGATCTGTCGGGCAGGGTGGGCACCAATCTGCCGGTGCTTGCTGATGGTGCTGCGATATAGGGAAAAGTGTCAGAGTGACTACAGGAGAATACAAGAGGATTTACAATAAATTTCTAGTTGGCGTGATGAATGGGAGCTAGCTCTATATGTAAAAAAAATTTAGGTTAATGAAGATAAGTAGGAAAAACAAACATGCAAAGTTCTGATACAGCATTAGTGTCTTGCATGACGCAAATATTTATCTGGTAGCAGCAAGCACGCAAGTGGAATGAGAACGTCAGGAATATGGCAACGAAGGCGTATGGGAGAATTCGCTTTATTAGATGAAATTTGGGTAAGTGTGGTTCTTCCGTCAAGGAGAAGGCATGTGGAATGCTAGAACGATCTATTCGTGAGCTGTTCTTAAGCCCTGCTGCAATGTCTGGGACACGCACCACGTCGGATTCAAGAAGTCATAGAAGCAATTCAGATGCGGACTGTTAGGTTTGATACCGGTAGGTTCAAGCAAACATAGGTAATACAGAAATGCATTTTGTGCCCAAATGAGAATCCTTGAAAAGAAAATAACATTCTTTTCGAGGATTATTATTGACAAAATGTAGAGAAGCCGAATTTGAAGCTCTTTGCAGAACGTATTTACTGTCGCCAACGTATATTTCGCTAAGCATCACGAAAATAAGATGTGTCTCTTAAGGAGGCACATAGCACTGATATTTCCCTGACTCTGTTTACGAGTGCAACAGGAAAGAAAATGATTGATAGTCGTACAGGGTACACTTCGCCAAACACCACACAGTAGTTTGTGGTGTAAGTATGTAAATGTAAACATAGATCTATTTGGAGTACCTCCGCCCACACGTCTGTCTATCGAAAGCCAAGAAGCAGTACCGGTGCTATAAGCGCCAGGGAGTGATCCTACAAAGTGGACGCGCGAGGATGTGTTCTCTGTTGTGTCAAAACTTCTGAGTGGAGCCCATATGTGCTTGGTGCCATATCGAGAGGCTGAATGCTGCCTGAAGGTACTGATGGCATTTGAGGCGGCAAGGAAAGTGTATAAGTGGAGTAGAGGAGCATGAGAAATCACTTTGCGACGATGTGGGGTGAAAATGGTGAGATGAACTGACACAAGCCAGTATAACAAAGAGGATACTGTTAGGACACGGCTTGTGCATACTTCACATACCTTCATATGGTGCTTGACGGAGTATAACTTGTGTCACTGCTAGTCATGCCTTTTCTGTAAATGAAGCGGGAGAAAAACGACTGTCCACATCATTTTGTAGGAGCAAGAATTTTAATTATTTGTCTTCGTGGATCTGTACACATGATATATGTTTGTGGCAGCATGATCGTTCGGCTGTCTGCTTGAAAATATCGGTTCTGCAGACTTTTGCAAAAGAGTTTCACCAAAAGAACATCGTCTTCCTTCTAGGTAATTTCAGTTGAGTTCATGGATCATTACCATAATACTCGAGTGTTGATCAAACTTACCGATAACAAATCTAACATCACGTCTCTGAACTGCTTACATGTTTCCTTTCATGTGATCTGGTGGGAATCTAAACACTCGAGAAAGCTCAAGAGTGGGTCGCAAAGTTGTTCTATACGCGATCTCCTATATAGCTGAGCTACATTTTCATAGAATTGCTCCAGAAAACTGTAGACGACAAACTACGTTTCCTGCAACGAATCTTATGCGTTAGTTACTTTTCAAGTCACTCTAGGGCGTCTGTGTATTTTTTCTGTCACTATCACTGTTCTCCTGTGATCAACATGTGTCAAAAGTTTGCTGAAGGACGCTGAAACTGCCAAATGTTGGTCATGAATGTGGGGGGCCTACACGCTCTGTAAAGGTCGGACGACAAAGTACAATGAACGCCCATGGACAAACGTGCCTTCGAAGTAAATACCAAAGAATAATTTATTGATTATGAGCAAAATTGAAGACTTGGTAGAGACCAAAGTATTCAGCACCCACTTCACGAAAAACAAACACACAGAGACACACACACACACACACACACACACACACACACACACACAAACGCGCGCGCGCGCGCACGCACGCACACACACAAACAAAATTGCTCCTCATTAGGACACATGTTTCTAAGATATTTTTAATTGAAGATTGTCATCACTAGCGCTCTTGAAAATCATTTCTCATCATTCTCTCTGCAAAAATGATAACGTATTGATTGATCTAGTTTATTTCTTGCATGTGTTTATTGCGCATACAGCCATTAAGAAGAAATAGTTTGCTTAGTTACGTACGTAATCTTTGCGATGTCCTGTTACCGTGAAATGAACGTGAAAACTGAGACTGCTTTGTTTGACTAAGATTCCGTTTCATCTGCGTCTGCTGTGCTTATACAGAGAACGCAGTGCGTATTCTGTGAATTTGCCACGATAAACACAGCATATTTGTCTCTACGATAAACGCGCAAATACTACAGCCCGCTCGAGCAGATCGCGGTCAAAGGCTCGTCAATATTTCACAGCAGACTTGAAAGGAACTGACCTCTCTGCATGTCTTATTGCTGCTGTTTTGAAAAGAAGATTCCAAACAAAGTGTGAATAAGCTGGGTCGGAAGTAATGAAAGATGTCCTGAATTTTCGAATTAAAAATTTCGTAATTTTCGTGCATTCAGTTCTGTTCATGGCTTAAGCCTTGTGGCTGCCTTCCTCAACACAGTGCTCTGTATGGTAAAAGAGTGTTAACTATTTTGCTAAATAAGGTATACGTGATAATTCGATAATACTGCTATATCTTTAATGTATTCTGTTCCATAATTCCACCACCTGCTTTTTAAAATATTAGGTTAGCAACTGTGGTATTAACAGCTGCGCAGTGTTTATAGGGTTTAATGCGACGGTATATTAAAGTAGGCAGTTAGATTTACGCATTTCCGTTGTCTTTTCCAGATATCGAAAATTGATCTTACAATACATTTTGTACTGTAGAACTTGCATTAATATTAAGATGAAACGTGAAAAGTTACGTATGCTTGCTAAGAGTTGTTCTATAGGAAGAATTATTATAAACAGCCACAAGATTACAGAATGAGATTTTCACTCTGCAGCGGAGTGTGCGCTGATATGAAACTTCCTGGCAGATTAAAACTGTGTGCCCGACCGAGACTCGAACTCGGGACCTTTGCCTTTCGCGGGCAAGTGCTCTACCAACTGGTCTCCGCAATATCCTTTCTTTCAGGAGTGCTAGTTCTGCATTCTCGCAGGAGAGCTTCTGTAAAGTTTGGAAGGTAGGAGACGAGGTACTGGCAGAACTAAAGCTGTGAGTACCGGGCGTGAGTCGTGCTTCGGTAGCTCAGTTGGTAGAGCACTTGCCCGCGAAAGGCAAAGGTCCCGAGTTCGAGTCTCGGTCGGGCACACAGTTTTAATCTGCCAGGAAGTTTCAGCCACAAGATTAGTTGTCTTTTATCTATCTCTGGTACGTTTCCAAAAATATGTTTGTGTTTAGTAAGACATTATATTTTATAAGTATAGCTGGTTCCAAAACATTTTTCCTCATAAGCTAACTCTCTCTCGTCAGCCTTTATTTGTTGTTGTTGTGATCTTCAGTCCTGAGACTGGTTTGATGCAGCTCTCCATGCTACTCTATCCTGTGCAAGCTTCTTCATCTCCCAGTACCCACTGCAACCTACATCCTTCTGAATCTGCTTAGTGTACTCATCTCTCGGTCTCCCTCTACGATTTTTACCCTCCACACTGCCCTCCAATGCTAAATTTGTGATCCCTTGATGCCTCAAAACATGTCCTACCAACCGATCCCTTCTTCTAGTCAAGTTGTGCCACAAACTTCTCTTCTACCCAATCCTATTCAATACCTCCTCATTAGTTACGTGATCTATCCACCTTATCTTCAGTTTTCTTCTGTAGCACCACATTTCTAAAGCTTCTATTCTCTTCTTGTCCAAACTAGTTATCGTCCATGTTTCACTTCCATACATGGCTACACTCCAAACAAATATTTTCAGAAATGACTTCCTGACACATAAATCTATATTCGATGTTAACAAATTTCTTTTCTTCAGAAACGCTTTCCTTGCCATTGCCAGTCTACATTTTATATCCTAGTTATTTTACTTCCTAAATAGCAAAACTCCTTTACTACTTTAAGTGTCTCATTTCCCAATCTAATTCCCTCAGCATCACCCAATTTAATTGGACTACATTCCATTATCCTCGTTTTGCTTTTGTTGATGTTCATCTTATATCCTCCTTTCAAGACACTGTCCATTCCGTTCAACTGCTCTTCCAAGTCCTTTGCCGTCTCTGACAGAATTACAATGTCATCGGCGAACCTCAAAGTTTTTACTTCGTCTCCATGAATTTTAATACCTACTCCATATTTTTCTTTTGTTTCCTTTACTGCTTGCTCAGTATACAGATTGAATAACATCGGGGAGAGGCTACAACCCTGTCTCACTGCTTTCCCAACCACTGCTTCCCTTTCATGCCCCTCGACTCTTATGACTGCCATCTGGTTTCTGTACAAATTGTAAACAGCCTTTCGCTCCCTGTATTTTACCTCTGCCACCTTTAGAATTTGAAAAAGAGTATTCCAGTCAACATTGTCAAAAGCTTTCTCTAAGTCAACAAATGCTAGAAACGTAGGTTTGCCTTTTCTTAATCTTTCTTCTAAGATATGTCGTAAGGTCAGTATTGCCTCACGTGTTCCAACATTTCGACGGAATCCAAACTGATCCTCCCCGAGGCCCGCATCTACCAGTTTTTCCATTCGTATGTAAAGAATTCGCGTTAGTATTTTGCTGTTGTGACTTATTAAACTGATAGTTCGGTAATTTTCACATCTGTCAGCACCTGCTTTCTTTGGGATTGGAATAATTATATTCTTCTTGAAGTCTGTGGGTATTTGGCCTGTCTCATACATCTTGCTCACCAGCTGGTAGAGTTTTGTCATGACTGGCTCTCCAAAGGCTGTCAGTAGTTCTAATGGAATGTTGTCTACTCCGGGGGCCTTGTGTCGACTCAGGTCTTTCAGTGCTCTGTCAAACTCTTCACGCAATATCGTATCACCCATTTCGTCTTCATCTACATCCTCTTCCATTTCCATAATATTGTCCTCAAGTACATCACCCTTGTATAAAACTTCTATATACTCCTTCCACCTTTCTGCCTTCCCTTCTTTGTTTAGAACTGGGTTGCCATGTGAGCTCTTGATATTCATACACGTGGTTCTCTTCTCTCCAAAGGTCTCTTTAATTTTCCTGTAGTCAGTATCTATCTTACCCCTAGTGAGATAAGCCTCTACATCCTTACATTTATCCTCTAGCCATCCCTGTTTAGCCATTTTGCACTTCCTGTCAATCTCATTTTTGAGACGTTTGTATTCCTTTTTGCCTGCTTCATTTACTGAATTTTTATATTTTCTCCTTTCATCAATTAAATTCAATATTGCTTCTGTTACCCAAGGATTTCTAGCAGCCCTCGTCTTTTTACCTACTTTATCCTCTGCTGCCATCACTACTTCATCCCTCAGAGCTACCCATTCTTCTTCTACTGTATTTCTTTCCCCTATTCCTGTCAATTGTTCCCTTATGCTCTCCCTGAAACTCTGTACAACCTCTGGTTCTTTCAGTTTATCCAGGTCCCATCTCCTTAATTTCCCACATTTTTGCAGTTTCTTCAGTTTTAATCTACAGGTCATAACCAATAGATTGTGGTCAGAGTCCACATCTGCCCCTGGAAATGTCTTACAACTTAGAACCTGGTTCCTAAATCTCTGTCTTACCATTATATAATCTATCTGATACCTTTTAGTATCTCCAGGGTTCTTCCTTTATTTATCTGTATTTATGTTCTTTGTAAGACCTTCACAAACTAAATATAATTGTTGTTTCGTGTAAAATAAATCTAAATAGACATTCTTCTATAACAGAAATACATTTCTGAATATAATTCTCACTCTAAATATTAAAACAAAATTTAATTCGTCTACATTTAAGGTAATTTCCGAAATTTTTTAAACCTGTTACTGAAAGTAGAAAGAGCTACTCCTACTGTATTTTTTCTTCTATTAAACTTAGTTGGAACTATGACAATATTAAAGTTTTCACTTTTTTTCTGTAATAATGGAAACTTCTAGATCTATAATTTACAAATCGCTTCACTTTCTGTTTGAAGAGCGGAACGGATACGCAGAAAATATGATTTTGTGTTGCTATTTTAAACATAAACTGTTTCATTGCGGTTAAGTTATAGGTTACAAGCAGAGAAAACTCACAAATAAGCAGTTAAATTTTAGAAAACTTACACGTAATTGGTTGAAAATTCTTAAATGTCGTTCACATATTTTATGTAAGCAGCTAAACTTTTGTTGATGTTGTTGTGGTCTTCAGTCCGGAGACTGGTTTATTGCAGCTCTCCATGCTACTCTAGCCCGCGCAAGCTTCAACGTCTGCGAGTAACAGCTGCAACCTACATCCTTTTGAATGTGCTTAGTGTATTCACAACTTATTCTCCCTCCATGATATTTACCCTCCATACTTCCCTCCAATACCAACTTGGTGATCCCTTGTTGCCTCAGAACGTGTCCTACCAACCGATCCCTTCCGTTCTATTCAGTACCTTCTCGTTAGTTACGTGATCTACTCATCTAATCTTCAGCATTATTTTATAGTACCACATTTCGAAAGCTCCTATTCTTGCCTATTTATCGTCCATGTTTCACTTCCATACATGGCTACACTCTACACAAATATTTTGAGAAAAGACTTCCTGACACTTAAATCACACTCCATTTTAACAAATCTCTCTTCTTCAGAAACGCTTTCGTTGCCATTGTGCGTCTACATTTTATATCCTCTCTACCTTGACCATCACAGTTATTTGCTTCCCAAACAGCGGAACTCACCTACTACCCTAAGTGTCTTATATCCTAATCTAATTCTGTCAGCATCACCTGATTTAATTCGACTATATTCCATTATCCCAGTTTTGACTTTGTTCATCCTATGTACTCCTTCCAAGACACTGTCCATTCTGTTGAACTGCTCCTGCAGGTCCTTTGTTGTCTCTGACAGAATTACAATCTCATCGGCAAACCTCAATGGTTTTATTTCTTCACCATGCATTTTAATTCCTACTCACGATTTTCCTTTTGTTTTCTTATGTTACGGAAGGGAAGTACTCTGTTAATAAAGTCATATATAATTCCTACAGGTGTTCAATGCATATACTGACAGTTTTTCTCTTGGATAATAGCGATAAACCGAATTTTTATTGTCTAAAGTTGACAGTCATTAAATTTGTTTTCGTCACATTCATCACCATCACTTTACACAGTGTGGCATTTACTTTGCGGTCATCCCATGTCAGCAGATCATGTATACTGTAGCCTACAGAAAGCTGTAGCTCGTGCTATGTTCACAAGCTCAAATCTATCTTTTTGTTAGCAGATGGCTGTATGAACAATAAGATAGAACAAATTTACACTGAAAACGCTTTCTGAAATCTTCCAGCATTAGGATTCACATATAAATTTCGTCTCTATTTCCTTGGGAAAATTACTTTTCTTTAAAAAAATTCGAACATGATCCGAGTTTTTCACCACGTCCTTTTGCATCCGTTTTCACTCTATTAAAGAAGGTACAGAACAATGTAATAGCATGGAGCAAGAATTCTCTAGACGACTACAGTCTGAGATGACACCTTGTTTGGATATTATTGTTGGATATTCAGTGGGAAGGGACGGAAGGGAGCTGTTACAGCTAGTGTGGAAGTGTCATTCTTTCTGTGTTGACCGTTTATTTTTTGTCAGTTAACACTTTATTTCTCGTCACTGAACATTGGAGAAATTCTCCGTACTAAGTAACAGTTGGAGTCAAAATGCCCTGAGGTTAACAACAGCCAACCAGAAGAATTTTATTCATGTCCCCTTTGTAGACGAGTCAGAGCGTTCACGCCTTTCAAGCGGTGGATCTGGGTTCGATTACTGGCGACAGAATCATTCCGAATCGACGTTGTGCCAGTCACTGAAATCGCATCAGTTAAAAATATTAGCGACACATGATATAATATTTCTTCATTTGCCAAATTTTTAATAAAAATTGTGTTATTATATATACATGGTGGACGACAACTGATTGTGAAAACTAACACTGACCGATCTATACGATAACAGAAGCAATAGCCCTCTGGTAAACATGGATTCGTAAACTAGCCGTTGGCGAGACAGATGTTAATGTATGACTACGGGCCACCTCTTTCTCCAGTACCACATAATATCTTGTTGTTGTTGTCTTCAGTCCTGAGATTGGTTTGTTGCAGCTCTCCATGCTACTCTATCCTGTGCAAGCTTCTTCATCTCCCAGTACCTACTGCAACCTACATCCTTCTGAATCTGCTTAGTGTATTCATCTCTTGGTCTCCCTCTACGATTTTTACCCTCCACGCTGCCCTCCAATACTAAATTGGTGATCCCTTGATGCCTCAGAACATGTAATACCAACCGAACCCTTCTTCTGGTCAAGTTGTGCCACAAACTTCTCTTCTCCCCAATCCTATTCAATACTTCCTCATTAGTTATGTGATCTACGCATCTCTTCAGCTTTCTTCTGTAGCACCACATTTCGAAAGCTTCTACTCTCTTCTTGTCCAACTACTTATCGTCCATGTTTCACTTCCATACATGGCTACACTCCATACAAATACTTTCAGAAATGACTTCCTGACACTTAAATCTATATTCGATGTTAACAAATTTCTTTTCTTCAGAAACGCTTTCCTTGCCATTGCCAGTCTACATTTTATATCCTCTCTACTTCGACCATCATCAGTTATTTTACTTCCTAAATAGCAAAACTCCTTTACTACTTTAAGTGTCTCATTTCCTAATCTAATTCCCTCAGCATCACCCAATTTAATTGGACTACATTCCATTATCCTCGTTTTGCTTTTGTTGATGTTCATCTTATATCCTCCTTTTAAGACACTGTCCATTCCGTTCAACTGCTCTTCCAAGTCCTTTGCCGTCTCTGACAGAATTACAATGTCATCGGCGAACCTCAAAGTTTTTATTTCTTCTCCATGGATTTTAATGCCTACTCCGAATTTTTCTTTTGTTTCCTTTACTGCTTGCTCAATATACAGATTGAATAACATCGGGGAGAGGCTACAACCCTGTCATACTCCCTTCCCTACCACTGCTTCCCTTTCATGTCCCTCGACTCTTATAACTGCCATCTGGTTTCTGTAAAATTTGTAAATAGCCGTTCGCTCCCTGTATTTTACGCATGCCACCTTTAGAATTTGAAAGAGAGTATTCCGGTCAACATTGTCAAAAGCTTTCTCTAAGTATACAAATGCTAGAAACGTAGGTTTGCCTTTCCTTAATCTTTCTTCTAAGATAAGTCGTAAGGTCAGTATTGCCTCACGTGTTCCAGTATTTCTACGGAATCCAAACTGATCTTGCCCGAGGTCGGCTTCTACTAGTTTTTCCATTCGTCTGTAAAGAATTCGAGCTAGTATTTTGCAGCTGTGGCTTATTAAACTGATTGTTCGGCAATTTTCACATCTGTCAACACCTGCTTTCTTTGGGATTGGAATTATTATATTCTTCTTGAAGTGTGAGGGTATTTCGCCTGGTTCATACATCTTGCTCACTAGATGGTACAGTTTTGTCAGGACTGGCTCTCCCAAGCCCGTCAGTAGTTCCAATGGAATGTTGTCTACTACGGGGGCCTTGTGTCGACTCAGGTCTTTCAGTGCTCTGTCAAACTCTTCACGCAGTATCGTATCTCCCATTTCATCTTCATCTACATCCTCTTCCATTTCCATAATATTGTCCTCAAGTATATCGCCCTTGTATAGACCCTCTATATACTCCTTCCACCTTTCTGCTTTCCCTTCTTTGCTTAGAACTGGGTTTCCATCTGAGCTCTTGATATTCAACAAGTGGTTCTCTTATCTCCAAAGTTCTCTTAATTTTCCTGTAGGCAGTATCTATCTTACCCCTAGTGAGATAAGGCTCTACATCCTTACATTTGTCCTCTAGCCATCCGTGTTTAGCCATTTTGCACTTCCTGTCAATCTCATTTTTGAGACGCTTGTATTCCTTTTTGCCTGCTTCATTTAGTGCATTTTCATATTTTCTCCTTTCATCAATTAAATTCAATCTTTCTTCTGTTACCCAAGGATTTCTACTAGCCCTCCTCTTTTTACCTACTTGATCCTCTGATGCCTTCTTATGTAGTTAATATGTTATTTGAAATGTTAACTTCTCTATTAATTCCTCATCTAATTGAGCGCAAATGTCAGCCGCGGCCCACGTTAAATCGCGAACCGATGGCTATGTGGTACATTCAAGATGGGACACAGGCAGATTTGCTGCTGGTATAAGATGGTGCTCAACCCACCAATATGTTCAAAATGGGTTGGTCGATTAGAGCATTACTTTATAAGGACGTCAGTTGTGGCTTGTAACCACACATTCATAATTATTGGTCGCTATCTCATGTTTACTGGAACGTTGCCTGCTCTCTTATTGCATACTTTGACCCGAGGCAGTCTTCGCTACTAATTATGCTGCGCTCTGCACACACGTCTTTCAGTTATGGGCGTCATCAGACGTCTGTAAAAGCATCCGCCATACAATAACAAAGACAGTAGTGATGAAAAAGTGCAAAAATTATCGCACAGCGAACTTGGTGATTCACGCAGCCACGTTACTGACTGGAAGAATATACTAAAGCACATAAAGAAAAATTGAGGACCTGTCAGACGACTGTTGCTTGCCTTTAGGAAAGGTAAAAGCAGACGAAAGCCTCCTCTGACGTTGAGCTTTATAATTGAAGCATTCAAAGCACATGTGAAGTTCTCGAAATTCTCAAGGAAACAGATGTGAGCTACATGGAATAGTGGGTAGTATACAATACACACAAGGATAAAAATGGGAAGTGCAATAAAGGACGTCGCCCTAGTATTAAAAGAGAGTAAAAAGCAGAGATGTAGAATTTGAACGCTGCAGTCCAATCTATGCATCGAAAAAACGATGACGGTCATAATAAAGAAACTCCCAGAGTGGGATTAAATTTCAGGTTGAAATGCTGTCAGTGAGAAGATTCACAGATGACATTCCTATCCTCAGTGACAGTCAAGATAAATGCTACATCTGTTGAGTGGAATGAGCAGCCCAATGAGCACACACTATGGATTGTGAGTTAGCCAGGGAAAGTTGAAAGTAATGAAGAATCGCAGAAACAGGACCAGCGATAAATCTTAAGTCAAAACTGATGCGCACGCAGCAGGGAAAATGAATGAATTCTGCTACTTTGAAAACAAAATGTTACATAACGCACTACTAGCAAAAACAAATGTACCAAACATTGGACTTAATTCGAGGAAGGCATTTCTGAGCATAGGACTGTATGGAGGTGAATTGTGGACTCCGGGAAAAACGAAACTAAAGAAGAAGAAAATTCAAGTGTTTAAGATGTGGTGCTACAAATGTACGTTGAAAAGTATGTCGCTTGCTAAGAAGAGAAGTGAGCTATCCGCAGATTCGGCGTCAACGTGGAAAATGATTGACTGGGGAAAGGGACAGGATGATAGGATTTATGTTAAAACATCAATTCCTTAGTGCTTGACGGAGCTGTGTAGAATGCAAACTATAGGGGAAGACTCAGTTTGAATATAGCCAACAAATAAATGAGGAAATTGAATTTTAGTACATCTCTGAGAAGAAGAGGTTGGCACTTGAGTGGCGTTCATGGCGGGCCCCATCAAATCAGTCTACAGACTGATGGAAAAAATCTAATGGAAGAGTGTAGTTGTGCCTGTTGAAAGGATTGGGGGATTAAGGATAATGATTGGGAACGAATAGCTCTCAGAGAGCGGATAAATGTTGCGCAGTGTATATGTGCGCTCTAAGCTATGACCAAATGAGAAGAACGTGAGATTTTTTTAGGAGAAACCAGTAATTGTGAGAAAAATTTTATTTGTGTACAAATTATGGCATGAAACGTGTCGAATCAGTATCGTGTGGAACAACAAAACTGCATTATTCTATATTAAATTCACTGAATATGGCTGTAATATAAAAAGACGAAACTTGAATAGACAGTAGATTGCAGCAAAGAAGAGACGTCTGAATTTATAAAACGAGTATGTACCTACTACACAGGCCAACAAGAAACAAGTTCATTTGGTACCTAGGATTTTAGCACTGACTGTAGCTCTATTTGAGGCTGCTGAATCTTAATACGAAATCTTTTTTTCTCCAGTAGCTTTATCTTTTCGTAACGTAGTTTTTTAAACATGAAATTCTGTTCCAAATGTGCAGTCTTAGCACTATTTTGTGCTGTTCTAAATCTTGTATATAAGGACTGGTTACTGTACACTTGACTTTTTGTCAGTTGTCCAGTTGGTCCCAGGAAAATTTATCAGTTGCAATAAACATCTGGTAACTTAAGCGCTCTTTAACAATGTAGTTGAGATTAGTTTGTGTTGAGTGACGTTCACTTCGCGTGTTATTTGTTTTTAGGATTGTTGTATTTGTGTTGATGAATAGAGATAAAATAAGTTCAAGTAAAAGAAGCTGTGTAAATCATCCTGATGTCCGTTGCTACACATTCGGGAAATACACGTTGAACGAGAAAAGAGAATCTGTTAGTGATACTGTGTAGAAAGCTTATCTGGTATATTTTGCTGCGAGGCCTGATCACGATGAAATCTGACACCGCATCTGAACGTTTGCGATAGTGAACTACTGGGTAGATAATGTGCCTGAAATTCTATGCATCAATGTTTCGTAGAGAATTCAAAAACAAATTCGAGGGCTGTTATACCCGCCTAGTGAATATTACTTATGTGACACTAAACACTAAACCCCATCAACAGGACTTATACTGATTTAGTCTCCTGAATAGGCGTGGCTCCTCAGTCAGAGGAAGCAACAAATCCACCGTTTCAACAGCTAGCAGACCACTGTCAGGCAGTGCCGTATCACTGATACCAATGAAGGTGACTGTAATTATTAGGGAATGTCGTCAATTCCACAACATTTCAACCAGGATCAGTTAAATTACCTCTCCAGGTATCTCAACTTGTCAAAAAAAGCTTTTGAGTTATTGTCTCTCAGACTGGAGGAAAAAAGTTTATTCCAACAAGGAACAAAAATTAGCGCAAAAGGATCTGCTACCCCTTTGCTCTCAGGAAGACAACGCTATATTTTGTCGCGCAATTAGAGAACGCCTGGGAAGAATGTATGTTTCTGAATATATTCCGGATGTTGGGTGATTATTTATTGGCAGCTCAAATCGAAGATTCAAACTTGCCCTTCTACACAATGGGGAAAATATGCTCCAATGCAAATTGCTCACTTTCAGAAAATGAAAGAGCCGCATGTAGTTTCGATGTTTGAGAACATAAAATATGATAGACATCAATGAGTGATTTGTATGGACTTAAAAATGCTAAAGTTGCTTCTTAGACAGCAAAATGGGATAGCAGAGACAGAACGTACTACTTGGTTAGAAAAGAGTAGCCAAAGAGAAAAGATACTGAAGCTGAGGAAAAGAATATCATTAACGACTCTTTAGTCGCACGGGAGAAAATTACATTTCCTACGCTGCATATCAAGCACGGCCTTACGAAACAGTTTGTAAAGTGAAGAACAGGTCACGCTTTACATTTGTAGGGACAGAAATACCTAAAGTGCGTGCGGAATAAGTTAAAGCAGGATTATCTGACGGCCCACAGATAAGGGAACAAATGAGAAATCATTATGGATACTATGTTCGTAAATTCGATGAAGGTGTCTGAGGGAAAATCCTGAATTTCGTATAGTAGTCGCCCGAAATTATCTGGGCAGACGAAAAGCTGAAAACTATGTTCATCTCGTATACGGCATTTTCGACTGTTTCAGATCCCTTGGATATATCATGAGTGTTAAAGTTGAACTATTTACACAGCTGCACTATTTACATAGCCACATCGTTTTCCTGCATATATGGGATAAACCAGGAAACATTTCAGCAGGATATTAAGTGCGTGGAGGACCGCTACCAAGGAAAATCGGCTAGGCCTTCTCAGGTGGAATATTACTGCTGGAGTTTAGAAAACCACTGTTACCAAACACATGCAAGAAGTCACGGAAAAAAGACTTCCTAAATGTTTAGCTACTAGTTGGTGTCATGGCGTTTTCTTTTACTGTCATGTAGGCTACTGTATAATATTTGAGTAACATAATAAAAATACCGTCTACTTCTTTAATTTATATAAACGAATTGAACTTCGATAGTGTAATGTTTATTTCGTTATAATGTTATATCATAGAAAAGTAGGCTCATAGATAAAAACCGATGCAATATTTAAATTCGTGGCTTCAAATTTATATGACACCAACTCAAATATCCCGGTACCAAAAAGTTGTTGGTCTATGTAACCGTTTTCTGTTTTACCTAACAAAGGACTATGTCTTAGTGCTACGACGCAGACAAACATAGTCAGCAGTTCACTAAATGGGAAATGTGTAAATTTCTTACCTTTTCATATTTTATTTCTTGTCTCGTAGGAACTGGCTGCAGGACTCAGAGATATGCATTCTATTGAGCTAATAAATTTTCAGTGTAAGTGTTGTTCACTCATAAAGGACGTATAGCGGCTGAAGTGTGATAAGCGACGAAAAACCCCCTTCGGAAATACCCTAACTGATCACTATCGTAAAATATTCCAGAAACAAGGCGATTATCACATCATTTCTTACTTTAAAAATTCATTAATGAAGAGAAATTGTGTGAAATTTATGTACATTAGTTTACTCTTGTTGTTTGATATGATCGTACACCGGGTGAAATACTTGAATTATCAGACATAGTTAAGTTGCTACAACCTGTTTACAGTGCGTTAGCAATGGAAAGAATCCAAACTTAAACACACGCTAGAAAGAATAGTAACATATCACAAACGAGCAACAACTATCCAGTAATATGGAGTTAGTTAAATTACTGAAAGATTGCGAATTGGAATTATACTTTGCAGATACTTTCAATGAAAGCATCTGAAAGGCTGGAACTGAAATTTTCGTGAAATTGGATCGACTAATTGGAGGGTATCAAGAAAATGCTAAAGAAATTGAACTGGCAGACTCTTGAAGGTAGACATAAAGTATCGCGCGAAAACCTAATTAGAAAAGTTGTTGAACCAACATCAAGCGACGGATATCTCTCACAAGTATCGCAATGACAACATTAGGATAATTACAGCAAGTGCAGGGGCATTTAAGCACTCATTCGTCTCGCGATACATATGTGTATGCAACGTAAGAAAGCCGCAATAACTGGTGCAATGGGACGTCCCCTCCTCCAAGCGCTTCAAATTGGTTTTCAGAGTATACGTATATATGTAGACAGAGAAGTACTGTGGAAATCTAGATGTCATGCTGTATCGAAACCTTATAAATTAGCTTCAGAATCCTAGTATATGTCTAGTAATTCAAAGTAAATGAGTTTCACAGATTTCACTCTTGAACATACAGTACCAAATTCAAAATACACTTTTCTTAACACATCTCTAATGGAAGCATGTACGTTACAATGATGAAGATGACTGCAAGAAGTCATACTGTGGCTCTGGTAACATAGTCATGATATTCCTTACAATGCCCATATATGAAGCGCTGGACTCAAGATTGGTAGCGGACGAATGGTGCTGATGTATCTATTGAGCCAAATGTATCCAAATTAGTCCTTCAGTGGGCTTTTCTCCAAGACCGTGTTATATTGTGGCATACGTGACGATGCAATCCACGTCCGTAACGCTACACAGCCGTTTTCTTGTTTATTTATATATTTTGGGTTGGGACAGTAGAGAAATTACAGGCAACATTAGCACTGTCATAGTGCCACGTTAACATTGTTGCAGTTTTTGCAAGAGAACAATAAAAGGAGTTCGAGGTACAAACATAAGCTCTAAATGGAAAATAAAATACTAAAGGACGAACACCATAGACTTAGCAGTACTTACAACAGTGCCAAGTTTACGTTAGTGAAACTTTCACAACAGAACAATGATACGAGTCTGAAGTACACATGGAAAAAATGGAAATGAGCGTAAGGCATCGTTGGCCGGGAGAAACCTATTTGGGGAAGTTCGGCCACCAAGCGCAAGTCTTATTTAATTTGACGCCACATTTGGCGACATGCGGGCCGATTATGGGGATGAAATGATGATGAGGACAGCACAGCACCCAGTCCCAGAGCGGGGAAAATATCCAACCCAGCCGGGAATCGAACCCTGACTCGCTTGAAAGAGAGGCGAGCACGTTACCACCCAGCTAAGTAGGCTGAAGTACACATATAACTTTAGTACAAATTAAAAACACAACATCCATGGGGCAATGGCTTACGCGACAGCTGTTTTGCGCACTTATCGCACACTGGCAGCAACAATTAACGAAGGTGCATCCCTAGCTACACTTCGTAACCTCAGGTAACATTTCGTTTTTATACCACAGTGGTACTATTTTACCCAACTGCAGGGCATGATCAAGTGTACGTTACTGTTGAAATAATAAACTTTGAAAACAAAAAAGAAATAATGTAGCTTAACTATCAATAAATCCTACCCCATTTATACAGAAAGGAGAAAATGATTCGCTTTGTGAAAATATCAGTGTGTTGTGTTTCACACAGTGCAACGCTCCATCTACGCAATTCAGTAGGATGACAGAGGCACAGAGTCGCAATTTCGGATTTTTAATTCTTACTGTATCTCGCAACTCCTTGGCTATATTTCCTCATAACGTTCAGTCTATAGTAACGTTTGGACTTTCAGAAAAAAAATGTTCATTTGGAATATAGGCATTATTCATTAGCTTACATCTTACATTACATGCAGTGGATCCATTTTTATTGCTTTTCCTGTAACAAAGTAGTTCAAGTCAAACCGAATGAAAGCAGTCATCGTCATCCCGTTCTTCTCTAATCGAGATTTTGTGTTCCTCCCTCTTTTTAAAGTATTCTTATTTTACGTTCTAGTTAATCACGTTTTCCTTTACAAATAGGTGTTTCACTGATTTTTGACGCCCGTAGCTTTTAATTGACGAATCCATTACAATTATCTTATACCTTGACCGGGATATATTTCTGTCTATATTTTTCCTATTGCCAGACTTAGATAAGCGCCTCATTACAGGAGGTTATTTGTACACATGTGGATCACGGCTTCATGTTCATTTAAGTTATCTTGAGATATCTCTGGACGCTGTTAACTTGGCTGTTCTGAAAGCTGTTTTGCAGGCTGCCGTGAAGCCGGTTCGTAGGCTGTACACTGTTGGACATCTTGCTTGCTGCGAAACTAGTATATGTGAAATGTCACAATATAATGGATACTTGCCTGTGCACCGAAATCCCGAAGAAGAATTGGAAGTAGTCATTGCAAGAGATATGCACGAGAAACGAATTTTGGCATATCGTAAATTGTCATCATTCTCCTAGCGTTGTTGACCATGGAATTGTCACAAGCTAAGTCAAAGAATCTTTCGAACACCCCACAGACATCATCGTCAAATTATTGGGCGAAAGTGAGTGAAACGACAACGTAACGTTATAGATTGAAGTCTCTTCTTTATCTGCAATAATGATTGAAGCAGAAGAAATGGGTTGAAACTTGTGTTGTAGCCGGGACTCGAACCGGTGTCTTCTTGCTTGATAGGTCATTACACCATCACAGCACTATGGTTGACATTGCTGCATTAACTACCCAAACTGAGTGCCCTCCCCTACACAAACTTCTATTCATATGTTGTGCTTATTTTCCCTTCCACTGTCACTACCTCCAGGGTTCTCCGGCAGCGGAATATCTCCCCAGCGTTGGACATAATGGGTCTTGTAACATAGGTAATATTATAACTTTTATATCTTTCCCTGAGACTCGGGTTCGAGTGTGAACCGCAGCACAAAATTTTAATCATTTCTTCTGCTTCAGTCATTATCGCAGACAACGAAACGATTACGTTAGGTTTAGCGGAACTGAGCCCTTCTGTGTTTCTGTGAGAACTATGATTAGCAAGAAGAAGACGTGGATTCTCGGGTATTCTTCTTGTGTGCTTGTGTAAATGATTTAAAAGAGAGAAGAAGTCAGCTTCTTGCCGGATTTACAGGGGCGTGAGGAAAGGAAAAGCCTCTGAACTTTTTAATCTGTTCTTAATATTCGTTGAGGTATTACATGTCATGCATATTACTCGGTCGACGTTCCTACTTCGCTAACGCAAGTTACACCCCTCTTCCGCTAGAGGCCTCTGAATAGTAGCGTGTAACATGGTAGGTATATCCGCCCCCGGTAGCTGAGTGGTCAGCGCGACAGAATGTCAATCCTAAGGGGCCGCGTTCGATTCCATGCTGGGTTCGAGATTTCCTCCTCTCAGGGACTGGGCGTTGTCCTAATCATCATCATTTCATCCCGCCGATACGCAAGTCAACGAAATGGCATCAAATCGAGAGACTTGCACCCGGCGAACGGTCAAACCGACGGGATACCCTAATCACACGACATCATATCACATGCAGTATGTAATGTATCAACGCTGGTGTATGAGAAACACTCAGACAAGTGAAACCACGAATTCGAAGTGTTCGACCAATAACGGAACACCTGCCCACCCAGCATGACAGCGGCAGAACACACACGAGCGCTGCGACATGTGCAACAATCCGATGTCTTGGATTCACCGTCGTCAATCGTCCAACATACAGTGCTGCTTTTCGCCATCCAGTTTTCATTTGTTCACAAAACTTAAAGAACACCTTCGACAACTTCACTTTGATAATGTTGAAGCCTTGCGGACGTGAGGTTGTGGCTCCGTCAAACATGTCAGAAGTTCTAGATCGGTTGGGAGAAATGAGTTCGTTGCCAGAGAGACGAAGCTGAGAAACAAATACGTAGATATGAATAATAAAGATGTAGAATGTTAATCAAGTTTGTTTTATTTAAAAAAATTTAACAGTTTTCACGTAAAAAATTCGAAGACATTAGTTTTCAGCAGGCCGTCATATTTGTTCCATCAGAAACTGCAGACGTAGTATGTAGAAACCTTTCGAAGTATTTTACCCTTGGAAACAAAACAATGGTGGAAAGTTACCAGAGTATCGCTTTCAGGAGATACCAGTGCACCGATTGGCTGAAACCTTTTACTAACAAGTACTTGAACGGCAATAGCACCCGTTTCGACAATGATCAGGTTTCCTGAGATTGAAAAAAAGGGTTATTAAGTTATGCAAAATGTTTCCTCAGATTTTTATGATTCTCATAATAAAATAGTGGGATGTTTCCTTTAAATTGTCAAAGCCTTCTCGTTGTCATCAGAAAACAAAAATTCTCTTTCGAAAATGATCAACTATGGTGATAGGCCAAAGCATCTTTCCAAAGTAAATTTAAACTTGGCGAATTTTCTTGCAATATCATTTTTCATTTACATACCTGATTTGATAATCGACTGTGGGTTCACGAATTCGTAATCCTCCACTTTTACCGTTCTCACTACTGCACTCAAGATGTCTGGAGCAACATGTTCTCAGTTGTTCACGTGAAACAAGCGAAGAAAAGCTACAAAAATTCCTAATGAGGTAGGACCTCACGTGACATTTCAGAAAAAAATTAAATGTGCCACTGTTGTATGTCTTCACTGCACACAGTGTGAGTAATGATAGTTAATTAGGTTTATAAACGAATACTTACCTTTACAGAAAAACACCCAAACAATGAAATGCAGAAAATTGTCACAACGAACTATAAACTGCGAACACCCTTCTCAGAATGTTGTGAGCATACTGCAGTTTGAGTCCATATCTCTAGGTAGGCTTAGGAGCGACCAAGAAGCAGCCCGTGTGACAATCTACTTCTTTCTCCCTGTCGCACCAGCTGTCTTGACCAAGTGGTTCGAGTCATTTGGAAATCACGTAGGGTTGAAGAAGTGGCTCTTTGTTTCTGAGACAGCCTAATGTGTGAATGATTCGATTGCCTCCATAGACTACAGTCCCGATTGTAAAAAAAATAAAATGCTGCAGTGGACTATGTTTGTATGTTTGCTAAAAAATTGCCCCACGATCGTTCACAAATTACTATTTTCGAAATATAGATCAGTTAACAATAGTGGCAGTTATTTTATCTGAGAAAGCTATAGAGACTATTCGCAGTATAAAATGTACAGAAGACGCTCAACACTTAGCATCATACTGAAGGTAAGCTATGTAACACGTTTCAGGCTAATGTGAAATCATACTGGCAATGCGGAGAATATACACTCGATAGATGTCATAGAGCTAAAGTCAAAGATGAACTCTACTGCAATCTTTGTTGTGCTAAATACCGGGTTGTTATAATAAAAGTGCAGCTACACACAGGAGTGGGCTGTTATTATCGTATGGCCGATAAACTTGGTAGATAATCTTATGAGTTAGTGGAGGTCCGATTTAGAACGGAAAACAATTAGTTCCCATTTTGGCCACTAGGTGCAAACCTGACGCAGTGAATACAAGTAAGACGAATAGAAATATTTCCAATGGTATTGGATTAAGAACGATATGTAGGCAGAAAAGGTCAAACAAGTGACAAAGGTGTAATGTCAATTTCATTATTAACTTCTGCTTACACAATTTGTTCAATAAGAATACCCGAGAAGTAGACGAGCTGTACAGCGCAAATTTGCAACTTGTGGCCAAAATTGGATCTAATTTTGTTCCAACGTAAAGCGGTTCTTTATTAATGCATTGCCGTCTCTACTAAGTTTCGCTTCCATGCGATAATTACAGTCCACACATGACCTCCGTGAGGAGCTTTATTTAAATCACAACCACCTGGCGCTATTAAGACACTAATTAACCGATGTTTCAGTAATATTCAAGAAACAAGCTGACCACATCACTACAGGTTAACACAAATCATTTCGTCTACGCTCAGTAAATAATCCATACACACCTGTCTGTTCTGTCTTTTAGAGATTGGTTGAAGCAGATCGAAGTAATGCCCGTAAACCTTACGTCTAATAAAAAGTAAATGAAGGAAGGCATTACGTTAACATACGGTCGAAAACGATATAACTATATAAACTAGGAAAATCCAGTACGGTTGGTCGGACGGAAAGTTGAACCCAAAGTCCACAGTCAACGTTCCACATGTAGAGTTAAAGTTTAAAGTTTCTGTTATCTATTGGAATAGAAATGAATAACAACCAAGCTGTACTTAAATAACTGAAGGACGTGACACGTTCTATGCATACGATCACGGCTCGCAACCTTCCCTCTGTTATCTGTAAGTGAGTTGATGATCACCTATCTCCCCTCCTCCCTTCCCCCTCCTGTAGAAAATACTGGATTGATGATAACGTATATCCACGGAACTGTGCCTCGTAGCAGAAAAAGTGTCATGAATGTCTCTCTATTAGCAAAACATTTCGGACTACTGAACTAGAATCTTTGTTAGGCGACTGCAACGGCACAGACTACGAAACTGATCATGGAATTTCAGATGTCTGGCAATGAAAGGTAGGCTAAAAAATCTTTATAGCAAAATGCAGGAGCTCGGTCTGGATATGGGATGATTCAGTGAAGTGAAATGAAAAGGAATTCTGGGCACACGAATACGCATATGATAATATTAACAGCAGTGGAGAAGGGCGTAACAGGAGTAATGATCTTTATTAATAGGAAGGAAGTGCAAAGAGTGAGTTGCCGTAAACAGGAATATTAGGCAACATTTTCATGAACCACATAGAAAAATTAATATTTGTACACAGATAAATGGATGACATAATATGCGTGGTAGATGAACCTAAAAACATTTTAGACATAACGGTAAGAAAAGACAATAATAAACACACATTTAACATGTACATAAAACCCACAATAAGTGACATTATCTTAAATGCAAATTCAAACCACCCACAGAAGCACAAACAAGCAGCAATCAGACACAAGTTAAACAGGCTGAACAGGATCCCCCTAAATACTTCTAATTACCAGAAAGAGCTACCCATTATAAAACAAATAACACCGAAAAGTGGACACAGAGAAACAATGGTTAACAAGCTAAACAAAAATATAAAGAGTCAAATAATACATAAACTAACCAAACCACACTAAACAAAAAATGGCATAAAATGACCTACCACAACAAATTCACTCATAAAATAGGTAACATATTCAAAAAACAAGGCATAAGAATTACTTACAGAACAAATAATTCCACACAGAAGCTAATCCAGAAACTAAAATCAAAACCAAGCAGATACTACCAATGTGGTACCTATCAGCTTAGTTGGAGAGATTTTGAGGATGACTGGCAGGACATTCAACACAAGATATAAAGAACACATCAGAGCATTTAAATATGGTACAAATCATGCAAAATTTGCAGATCATCTGTCCGAAAGATGGGAGGAATTACTGGCCAGCTATGGCCAGTATGTTAATTGACAAATTTCTTGTAATTCTTTCACAATAAGGCCTTGAGCTTCCAGTGAAGACGACAAAGGCAATGATACTGACGAAATACGTCCCTCGAATTTAACAGCATGGACTTCCTGAAACCAGATAAAGAATATAAATTTTCACCCCCTTCCTGTACTGCAAAGTGCTCCAAAAACAAATAGAATCATAAATGGTTCGGGAGACGTTTAATATAAAATGTATCTCATGTACCAACATAAATTTGTATTCTCCACTGAACTGCAGAATTCGGGCAAGGAAACAAGGGCATCGACGAAGATTTGATTAATGTGACCGATATTTCATTGGCATTAGAAGACGTTTTGGATTTGCGATCCTTCATCAGAAATACTCTCCGTATTAGAACTGTAAACCGAACCAGTCCGAGATTTGAGTGATGTGCTGACTGAAAATCTCTGCAGTTAGGTATTTGAACAGTTCTTACCCAAACTATGAAAAAGTACACCTAAGGATTGAATATTTGCAGAGAATATCATTTAAGCAACTAAAAACAGAGAAATGCATTCTAATACATATATATTTTTGATTATCTACATAACACGAGCCGCACATATGAGTCCCGTCAGGGTGCAATCATCGTTCTGATAGGGTTATTTGCTCATTGCATTGACAACATAAGTTGACATTAACTTAAGCAATAGAAGACCAGATAATAAACATCAAAACACCCACGATAATGTTCTTTCACGTCTGCAAGGCGACTACTGTTATGATGTAACGAACAATTCAGCAGTACAAGGCTGTTGTTTACTGTCCTCTGTGAGCAGGAATATTGAATTATTACAATAAAAGAGTTTCCTGTGTTGCAACAGAGATACAGACGCCCTCACAGGATGTCACTGTATGAATTCTACTCCAGTTTAATGACTCAAGAAGGTGGACGGAACTTTTAACATATTATAGTGGAACAATCTTTCATTTCCTTGAAACAAAGAATCTTGAGTGGGGCAGTAACAGCATTGCACCGTTACGTCTGCAGCAATGTAGCAGACATGGTTTCAACTGAATTAGTAATTTTTCAGTCAAATGATACACTACATATTAAACCGATCCCACAAACTGGTCCCACGCAAAGCTGTAGCTGCTACGATTTAAATAGAAAATATGCTACTATTTTTTACAATCATACTTTACAACAAGAAGTATGCGTCACCATATTCAGTGGGAAGATCTGTTTCAGTAAACAGAAGCCCTACAGATCTTGTGCCGAGTCTATGATGGTGGCAATTTTGGCTCTACGCGTACCGAGAGAATCGACGTCTCTGTCCTCGTATTGTTGGGCTATACATCGATGACTGTTAACTGATTGTTATGTCTTCTGGCAGAGAATAACATGTGTTAGATCTAACACTATTCTCTCCCTGCATCGTAATGAAGTCTATGTGCCAATGGTCCAGGATCTCTTGTCTGGTCTTAAAAAGATCACATGTGAACATAACCACTACAGATTTACACAACCTACGACTACATGAAATTTTAGTAATTCATAAGGCAACCTTGTCTAGAAGTATAACGAAAGAAATAAATGAGAACATCAACTCCTGTACTTTTATCTTGACTCTTCTTCTCGTCAGTGTTTTCCTTAGTTTCCTATCTTTGCCAATTCTGCGAAAAACCTCTTTATCCCTATCATCATTCCACATAATTTTTAAAATATTTAAATAGCACCACATCTCAAACGCTGCGATTCCCTTATTTCCCAATTTTCCCACATCCAACATTCACAACTATGCGCTAATGTGCTCCAACGTACTTTCTCAGAAACTTCTTCCACATATCGGTGCCGATGTTTGATACTAGTAGACAAATCTTCGCCAGGAACGCCCTATTTGTTTGTTTTAATCTGCTACTAATGTATTCCTACCTTCGTCCGCCTTGTGTTGTTTTGTTACCAGTGTAGCAGAATCCTTTCTCCTTTTCTATTTCTCGGTCCCTAATTTTGATGTTGATCTTGCCGTTAGTCTCATTTCCAAAATTCAATTGTCAAAGACATAAATTTTGAAAAAAGAATGAATGTTAGCAACTAAACAAATGGTTGCAAATTAACTTTCTTTGACGTAATAACGATTTTCTTTTCTGTTAAACAAACGAAGTGTATGTGAACAATCACTGAATTGAGAGATTAGGAATGTATTGCAAATCGCTGATCAGAACAGTGTAAACGATGATAATGATAAAGTCCAGGACGGAGCCTGAGAACGATCACAATGAAAAGCTGTCGAAAATGTGGTCGACGAGAGATGGAGATGTATCATTTGGGCCTGGGAAAAGAAGCTCAGTAACGACTGTTTGAAGTTATTACTTCCCCTAAACGACCGAGCTTTCTTTGATCAAATATTCAGAAATGTCTTGAAATATATAGCAGTTCCATGGAACGTACGGGTAAGTATCGGTGGGTAATGCTTTAAATTGACTTTGGACGATTTTCAGACCAACTTCTCCACTTATATTTCAGTATCAGACTTTTGATCCTTTTATGAGGAGTGCAAAAGACCTTTCAAAACATGGGAGGAAGAATTTCTGTTTGAGTAACACGGAAACTGTATAAGGGGGGGGGGGGGGGGGGGGGGGAGTATCAAAGTAAGTTACCGACTGAATTTTTCAACTGCAGTTACACCGCACAAAGAGAGTAGTGCATCGATACATTCTGTTCTAAAGAGTATTGCCAACCTCATACACGAAACAACTAAGTGGCGTAGGTTAGGGTAAGACTGAGGAAGTATAAGCTTGGGAAGGCTGTGTAGTACTCGCAATTCAGTTCTAAGGTTCAAATTGGGATGTAAAATCAGTACTTTTAAAATAAACTGTATTTCTGAGGGGGTAAATTCTGAGAGACTCTATTTTGCTAAAGGAATGTATATTCTGTTGCTGATTGCAGTATTTGAATTCGCTTATTGCGAAGGACGTATTGCACTACAGCAAGCTGTTCCCAGCTCTTTTGACGACGTGATACGTGAAATGGCGTCCGACGTTTTCAGGCAACACTTTGGCAACTATAATTGTATATTACTGTTATCAGATCTTCCAGATTCCGCTCTTGATGCAATTCCTCCTGGGACCACGGCTGTGCGCATTTCACTGGCCACTACAAACGGTTCAGTTGAGCACCTCCTGGTGTCCGCCCTGGACGCGGATTGCCAGGGAGTCGTGATTCGCTGCAGCGATGCCGTCGCGGCTGTGGACTCCTTTCTCAAGGCGTCCAAACTGGCCATCCGGAGGGGAAAACGCCGCTTACTGGTGTTGCCGAACAGGCGAACTTCCTCCATTAACGTATCTGAAATTTTCTATCTCCACGGTATTGGAATTATTCCCGACATCGTTGTCGCAAGGCCTGCGGACGAAGCTGACAGGTAAGACACAGCGTTTGCAATAGTGTAGTCATTTCAGCCTCTAACTTTCAAGATGCTCATGTTGTCCCAAACACGACAAGTATGTTGATTTGCATTCTGTGATCAAGTGTGTGCCATTTATTTCCGTCTTAAGCTCAAAACAATTTCCCCATATGTTCGGGATAGTCTTTGATCTCGCATTTCCTCACCGTGTAGTCATATGAGTGAGTAAACACTTACACAAAACTGTTATGACAATATGTGCATTTTATGGTGTCTTATGAGGAATCGACTTAGGATACTCATTTAGTCTTTTCGTAACTTAGCTGCTGAGAAGTCCGGGTAAAAGCATAATATTTCTCAAAGTAGTAGAAGAGGTTTCACTTATTAGTAACAGATATACATATCCCACACAAAGAAACAGTTGAACAGAGAATAAATTTCAACTATTTCTTGGAGACACAATTTTCCCAAAATTACAGAAAGATAAGACCGAAAAGAACATCTCCATCTACGTTATTACTCTGCTATTCACAATGAAGTACCTGGCAGAACCACCTACAAGCTGTCTCTCTACCGTCCCACACTCGAACGTCATGCGTGAAAAACGAGCAATTAAATTTTCCTGTGCGAGCAATGATTTCTCTTATTTTATCGTGATGATCATTTCTCCCTATGTAGGTGGGTGCCAACAGAATGTTTTCGCAGTCGGAGGAGAAAGCTGGTGATAGAAATTTCCTGAGAAGATCCCGTCCCAACGAAAAATGCCATTGTTTTAATGATTGCCATTCCAATTCACGTATCATGTCTGTGGCACTATCTCCCCTATGTCGAGGTAATACAAAACGAGCCACCTTTCTTTGAACTTTTTCGATACCATCCGTCAGCCCCACCTGATACGGATCGCACACCATACAGCTATACTCCAGAAAAGGGCGGACAAATGCATTTAAAGCAGTCTCTTTGGTAGACCTGGCGCCGGCCGTTGTGGCCGAGCGATTCTAGGCTCTTCAGTCTGGAACCGCGCGACCGCTAAGTTTATTTAGGCTAGTTAGGTTTAAGTAGTTCAAAGTTCTAGGGAACTGATGCCCTCAGAAGTTAAGTGCCATAGGGCTCAGAGCAATTGGAACCATTTTTTGTTAGACCCTCTGCACATTTTACGTGTTTTGCCAAATAAATCTCAGTCTTTGGTTTGCTCTACTCACAACATTATCTATGGGAACATTCCCACTTAGGTTATTTGTAACTGTAATCCCTAAGTATTTAGTTGAATTTACAGCATTCAGATTAGTGTGACTTATCTGGTAATCGAAATTTAGCGGATTTCTTTGAGTACTCATGTGAATGAGTTCACACTCCTCTTTATTCAGGATCAATTGCCAATTATCTAAATCTTTTTCAATTCGTTTTGGTCATGTGGTGACTTTACAAGACGCTAAATGACAGCATCATCTGCAAACAATATAAGAGGGCTGCTCAGATTGTCTCCTATGTTGTTAATTTAGATCGGGAACAATAGACACTTCCTTGGCGAACACCTAATATTAGTTCCGTTTTATTCGATGACTTTTCGTCTATTACTTCGTACTGTGACCTTTCTGATAGGAAATCACGAATCCAGTCGCACAACTGAGATGATATTCCATAGGCACACTGTTTGGTTAGAAGACGCTAGAGAGGAATGCTGTCGAAAGCCTTCTGGAAATCTAAAAATATGGAGCCAGTTTGACATCCCCTCTCGATAGCAACTCATTACTTCATGATCATAAAGCACTAGTTGTGTTCCGCAAGAAGGATATATTCTGAATCCGTGCTATGTGTCAGTAAATAGTTTTCTTCGAGGTACTTCATAATGTTCGAATACAGTATATGTTCCAAAACGCTATTGCAAATCGACGTTGGTGATATGGGCCTGTAATTCAGCGGGTTATTCCTATTTCAATTTTTGGGTATTGGTGTGACTTGAGCAACTTTCCCGTCTGCAGGTACGAAACTTTCTGTGGCCGAGCGGTTGTATATAATTGCTAAATATTGAGCTATTTTATCAGCATACTCTGAGAGAAACCTTACTGTTACAGAATCTGGACCGAAGGTCTTGCCTTTATTAAGTGATTTAAGCTGCGTCGTTAATCCGAGGACGTGTACTTCTAGTATATTTCTCATTCTGGCGGTTGCTCTTGATTGGAATTCAGGGATATTTACTTCGTCTTCTTTGGTGAAGGAGTTTCGGAAAACCGTGTTTAATAACTCTGCTTTAGTGGCACTGTCATCACGGCTTCACCGTTGATATCGCGCAGTGAAGGTACTGACTGCGTCTTGCCACTGGTGTGCTTTAAATGTGACCAGATCTCTTTGGGTTTTCTACCAGATTACGAGATAGAGTTTCGTTGTCGACATTGTTAAAAGCATCTCGCATTGAAGCACGTGCTATATTTCGAACTTCTGCAAAACTCTCTCAATTGCAGTCGATACTGTGGTTTTGAGATCTTTCCACACATTTTCTTCGCTTACGTGATCTGATCGGAAAGAGTGGAGACAGTCTCTTGAAAAGGCGTTAAGAGCATTTTTTCAGCTTTTATTAACAGATATACTTTGCGTTTCTTTTTTACTGTTGTGGGTGTTACGGTATTTAGCCTAGCTATAACTGCCTCGTGGTCGCTAATCGCTGTATTCGTCATGATACTCCCTATAGCTCAGGATTATTCGTTGCTAAGAGGTCAAGTATGATTTCACAATCATTTACCCTTCGAATAGGCTCATGAAGTAATTCTTCTAAATAATTTTATGAGAAGGCTATCAGTACAATTTCGGATGACGTTTTATGCCTGCCTCCGGCATTAAACGTATAATTTTTCCAGCATATCGAGGGTAGATTGAAGTCGCCACCGACTATAATTGTATGAGTGGCATATCGATTTGAAATGAGACTCAAGTTTTCTTTGAAATGTCCAGCAACTATATCTTCTGACTCGGGGCATCGGTAAAACGATCCAAGTAATACTTCAGTCTGATTTTCAAGTATAACCTCTACCCACACTATTTCGCACGAACTATGTACTTCAATTTCAGTATAAGGCAAACTACTTCTGACAGCAATAAATACTCCAGCACCAACTGTATTTAATCTATCCTTTCTCAACACTGTTAGATCGTTTGAAAATATTTCGGCTGAACTTATTTCCAGCCTTATTTCTGAACCTACAACTATTTGAGCTTCAGTGCTTTCTATTAGGGCTTGGAGCTCTGGTTCTTTCCCAAAACCACTACGACAACTTACAATCACAATGCCGATTGTTTCTACAACTACCTTACTCTGTTTTACCAGCCCCCTTTTAGACGGACGCCCTTTCTGTGGCTTCCTGAGACCCTCTAACCAAAAAAACCACCCAGTCCCTTCCACACATCCCCCGCTACCGGTGTAGCCGCTTCCTGTGTGTAGTGGACTCCTGACTATTAAGGTGATTCCAGCAATCCACCACCTCATGGAGCATGTCAAGGAATCTGCAGCCTACACGGTCACAGAACCGCCGAGCCTCTGAGTCATAACATACACTCGGCTCTGTACCAAAGGATCACAGTCGGCTCTGTCGACGATGCTGCAGATGGTGAGCTCCACCTTAATCTCGGAAGCAAAACTGACAGTATTTACCATTTCTGTAGCAGCCAGAAACCAGACAGAATCTGCTCCGATCCAAAGTGACACACGTCATTGGTACCAACATGGTATATCACCAGAAGTTGGCTGCACTTTGTACGGTTCATGGCTTTCGGAAGCACCTTTTCCACATCAGGAATGACTCCCTGCGGTACGCACACAGAGTGCACACTGGCTCCCTTCCCCTCCTTCACAGCCATGTTCCTAAGGGGTCCCATTAAGTGCTCAACTTGGAGCTCACAACTACCAGCAAACCCACCCTCTATGAACCCCAGATCTTGCGGGCCGAGAAGCTTCCTCTGGAACAGTGCTGACGATTCACCTCAGAGACATCGTCAGCCACAGATAACGCCAGAAACCTGTTCGTCAAACCATCTGGGGAGGCCCTAAGATCTGCCCCACGAAAGTCTTTCGCTGCCTGCTAGACTTTGGAATGGTCTCCCACTCGACTGTTGGTGAGGGGTCAACCTCAGTGCAGGCAGTTCCCAGAGCGGCCGCAGCAGTGGTTCGATAGAGTGTCACGTGGTGTGCTCGACGTTCATCGCATCCCCACGTCCGACCCTCCCGCCACCAGTGATGGCCCTTGGCAGCAGCCTCAAGTCGTGTGATGGGACCCAACACTGCCTGGAGCTGTGTGCGAAGGGTCACCAACTCAGCTCGCATCTGTACACAGCAGTCACAGTGCCTAACCATTTCTGAAATTGTTCCTGTTTGAAACCCGTAAAGATATCTGGTAGACAATCGGTGCAATCGCCTTATTAGCCACAGGAACTCGCGGTGCTCTGTAACTGACGGTCTAACTGACACAGAGCTGTTCTAAGCGAAACAAACGAAAGCTTGTACGATATGTGGGCCCAGACAACGGTCGACATCAACGACGGTACTGTAGGCTACACTGTTTTAAAATGAAAGATTACTCCTACTAAGCACTCAAACACACAAGAAATTACAAAAATATACTAGTAACTACAAAGCTAACTGAAAAGAAGACAATATATGATGTTTTGCGCAGTTAACTCCTATTCACAAGATATTGAGTCAAGCAGAAACCTAGAAACGGCGAATATTAAGCAGAAAATACAGGGAATAAAAAATCTAAATCCAAAATTTGAGTCTTCAGTGGGCCGAGACAAAATATTGAGTGTTTTACAGTCAAAGGGAAGTTCGATATGCGTTTGATAAGCAGGAGACTGGGAATTAGTCGTGTATTTAGGACTTGGATAGTTGTTGGATGTCATTATTGTTTTTTTTCAGTTAGTTAAAACTCATTTTCAAATACTTACTTACTAGCAAAATGCATATTAGCGACAGCGTCTAGCTGCAGCGCCTAACAAAAAAGATGAATCATGCAAAATGGGAGAACGGAACGATATTAAACATATCGGGTGAGAGGGTATGTGATGTCATTGGCGTGCTTACAAAACAGAGGCAAATTTACAGGAACTTGCTAGTACGAGGCCCCTTATCAGTATGGCTTTTTAAATTAAAAATGGATAGGACGCATGTACTGATTCTGTTTGGAAGCCAGTCATAAAGCCATTGTATAATCTGCTGAGGCAAACTTGCCGACAACTGTCGTAACTGGCCTCGGGTATCCGGGATTCGGGCACTGGAATGTAGCAGACATCCGAGCTGGAGCAACACAGGGTCTATCAGCGCAGGCATATTGCTTGCCAGGGCGGTACCTCAACATCATGCAGACAGTTCATAGAGAGACTTTCCACGTGTAGCCGAACATGGTTCTCTCGCAAAAGAGTACCGCTAAGCTGTGGCATGTGAGGTAACACTTGGGAGCTCAAGATGACCGTGAAATTTCATTGCGTCAGAGTTTAATCAAACTGTACCAGTGATGATTTGAAATTACACCCGGTGGCTGCCCATTGCATAACGCTAGCAATAACACCGCTGTGTGTCTCGAAGACGTTATAGGGAAAGGATCACTACCCAGCCCACCATCACACTTACCGAGGTCATCTGGACTAGCACAAAACTGCGATTGACCACTAAACGCAATGCGACCCCATTTATCAGCGTTTCATGCTATCTTTTCATAGCACCACTAAAAGGACAGCTATTTGCGTTTTGGTGTCCACAGCAGACTAACATGTGTTAGTAATTAATTAGTCCGGCTGGTGCTATTCCCCGATCAGTAGTGCAGTATGACTCGGATTGTTAGAAGGCGTCCGTTTCTAGTTCTCGGACGGCAAGTATTCATTTGAAGATTTTATGACGTGCCTGAGCACAATATGGCATTCCTCCCTTCTGCTGGTCAGATGTGGTCGACTAGAATCGGGACGATGGTTATGCCCGTGCTCACGTTCCCGCGATTCGCAATAAATGGCCACTGCCACATCCAAATGATCCACTAACCACAGTATTACTCTATTCGGCCAGGAGGCCAAATGAAGATACAGAATAATGCCAATTTCAAATTCTGCCACGTTCAGAATTTTTCACACGAATACGCGGGTCCTCCATGTCCTTCACTGTGATCACTAAACATCTGACGCTGTTCAGAGCCCTAATATAGACAGTCAGCCAGAAAAATGTATACACACTTTAAGGATCGGAAAGTATTACTAACGTCACGTTACCTTCCATTAGGAACGTGGGTGCACTCAGCGACTGTGATCTGATTTATAAATTATAGAGCGCAGCACTCAGTCATCTTTGTTTTCCTTTTTTTGCAAATCCAGATTACGGCTAATGTCTAGCAATTATCAACGAACTATTTTTTGGTCTCAATGCATGTCAGTTCCTTGTTGTTCGGGCGTCAGTCACAGTTCTTTCAATACTACTATATATTTCTTACGTGTTTATTTTGGGTTTAATACTTGATCACACATGTTGCACAATCTTCAGTTTAGCGCACGGTTACTTTATATGTTCAAAATGTTCACTGTTGGCGGCTATACACACAACAGAACGCCGCAACTACGTCAGCCGATGTTTCAGTGGAGATCGCTGCACACGTCGGCGTAATCTGGTGAAATTCCTCCAGCGTGCGTAGCTTACTTCGATAGACGTTATATTTCACCGTTCCCCGCAAGTAAAAGTCCATAGGTGTTAGCTCTGGTGACCGTGGAGGGAACTCAATGGGCCCTCTTCGTGCAATCGAGTGCGCCGGAAAACTGTCATCGAGGAATACTCGTACGGCTATGTGGTTGCATGGTGGCGCCGCGTCCTGTTGGTAGAAAACTTCTTCATCAGACCCATAAAGCGCACGTATAGAAGGCAAAACTGCTGTGCGTAACATTTCCAGGTACTCTTCCCCAGTGGCAGTAACATCAAAGATGAAGTGTCCCTCTAAGCCCCTAGTTGATAGTTCACATCACACATGAACCTATGGTAGATTGTCCGCTTTATCCACATAAACGTGCGGGTTTTCCGGTGCACATTACACACGGTTGTGGCGATTCACGACTCCATTAATTTTAAATTGCTCCTCGTCATTCCACAACACCATCGCCACAAGTTGGTCGTCATCATTTACCATTTGCTGATACCATGCGCAAAATTGCATTCGGCGATTAGAATCGTCATCGTTAACCGCTTGTAATATTCGTAGAACTTAAACTTCCCACTTTGCAGCTTTCAGAATTCTTCGTACACTTGTACTACTAAGCCCCAATTCACGTGCACATTACGTAGCAGACTTCTGTAGAGTATTAACAAAGGTTTCCAACACGAGAACCGACGAAGCAGAACTTATAGACGTACTCTGTCTTCCTACTCTTCCTTTGTGAATATCAAAATTTGTTTCATGCAATCCAAACTTGTCAAGCTTTTAACTGTTATTCGGGTTGGCGCTTCTGTTTCAAACTCACGCCTTCACTGACGTTGCACATCAACGGCATTATCAAATTTGAAAAATCACTTCACAACACAATTTCGTTGCTTGAATGTCAAGCTTGCTCCAGCCATCTTTTTTTCTGAATACCGAGATGAAAGTACTAACTACTGTTGAGCCATAGACCATACTACAGCACGCTCGCAACTCAAATCAAACGACTATATCGATATCTCGATAGAGCCTGACAAAGAGTGTACACATTTTTCTGGCTGACTCTGTACGTGATCAGACCTGGTATGAACATTAACCGCGAACAACACTAGTGCTCTCTGATGGCACAGAGAACAGTAACTCTTATCATTTACACATCTAGGTGCTTCGACGTTTTGGAACACACTTTAAAAGGAGAATTTTCCCTTTCCTGCCGTAATATGTGATGCAGTTTATCGCTCAAATTGTTTATTTTTCAACTGTTGACCTAAATTAATTATTACACGTTTGACATATTTCAGAAATACATTCCATTTCCTTTAGTTATTCAGTTGAAAACAATGTGCGATAATATGCTTGGCAACAGAACTTTCGACCCAGTTTTGTTTCTGAATTGGTTGCAAACGATGTGGTGCTGTAGTTAGAATATTGAACTAGCATTCAGGAGGACCATCATCCAAATTTAGATGTTCCATAATTTTCATAGTTGCTCCAATTGTTGGGTGAAATGGTACTGTCAATTTCTTTCTTCATTCTTTCGAAATTCCAGTTTGTACTTCGTCTCTGATGACCTCGCTTTGACTGGACATTGAACTATAAACGCCCGTCTTTTTTTGTCGGTGATGCGAGGCTTTCTGCTCGCTCAGATGCCACCGTCAAATGAAATTATAAAATTTACTGTAAAAGGTTACACATTATGGTATTATTATACTGTGCTGCACATGTTACGAGATTATTTCAGAGACAGGCAGGTACCGCGAGTATGTACCGGAAAGAAAACTGTGAAAAATATCACCAAAGGTGCTCATAGGCCTCTGTTTGTTGTCTAGAGCTCTTGAATGGTGGCATACGGCCACTTACGAACCAGCTTCAGAGAATAACAAACACTCAATGCTGCATCACCTATGCAGGTGTTATGCTACTTATAGCATTTGCCAACACAGGGGCTAAATTAGAGAAAATTAGTAGAGTAGTTCTTGACTAAGCAACACAAAGCTACCTGTTACTGAAAGGAACATTATCAATAACGAGAAACAGCATAATCAGAATAAATGATAGACCTTTGAATACAAAACTATATAGCTATCGAGGTATAAATATCAAATGAGAACAAGAAATCGTCTGCCAGAGAGGCTCTAAAATCCTGAACAAAATAGCAGTAATTGGCTAAAGAAGTTCTCAGCTGCCACTATGTGCAATAAGAGCTTACCAAAACGCAGTCTTAATCGCTACTGTGGACTATCAGTTGTGTGTTTGGGCACCTAGCGTCAGGAAGGTAAGGACTGTACAGTCTCTACCTCGAACACAGTGCAGTGTACTCCTGCTCCTGACATGCGGTTGTAGGACAACATCAACTGAGGCGCTGCTGGTTTTATTAGGCTTGCTACCTACAGACCTAGCCGTAAGCTTGAGAGGTGCGCAGCAGCGGCTCAAAAGGGGGCGAGCATAATAAAGGAGCTACTGGGCACAGGAAACAACCCCAACAAGGATATAAAGGCATACTATGACAGAGAACGACCAGAAAGCTGGGACAGGACAGACACAGGGGGTAGAGCTTTCCAAGTTCTTCCCAATGTAAAAGGGGTATCAAAAATGTTGTACTTCCTTTCGATCGAGGCAGCTATATACTACCTGTATGGATGTGGTTCATATCACAAACATTTTCTTAAAATACGACACTGCACCGCAGATACTAGTAAGTTTGAAGCAATCGGCACGCCGGACCACGCCGTCGGCAAATGTGTCACTAGACGCTGCATACCATGACAGGACCGTCTTTGGTAGTACAACAGTCCGTAACATAATAATGAATGAGGAACAGTGGAGTCACCTGAACTCTCTCACTGCCAAAAATTTGCTTTTGAACTACAGGCCATGGCTCACAGACAACGTAGAGGAGGCCATACATCATGACAACAAGACACACCATGGCAGAGAGGGGAGATGAGCCTCGGAGAGGGCCAGGAAGGATTTCCTAAGACCCTAACAACCACCTCCCAGTCTCAACACCTTCGGTGGCACAGCAACTGAGGACCTGTGAATCCAGAGTTGTTCGCCGACGCGCTGTGGGCTCACACAAACGAGAAATATTGCTGTGTTATGATACCAAGTGCAGTACTGTAGTATAGCGTAGTGCAGTGCAGTATAACATGCTTTCGTACAATAGTGTAGTGTAGGATTATAAACTACAAAATTTTTGAACCACCAGTTCAGCAAGTGCCTTCGGCACTGTGGCTTAATATACACCTGGGCACATGACGGCAAAAATTCAGTATCGAGACTTTTTCTTCTTTTTAAAGCCTTTTTCTTTGTCTGTAGATTAGTCCGTAAATGTTTTTCCCGTTGAACACCACAATGTTTATCTACACTAGCACTTTTGAAATTGTGTTACAAAATTATGTGCTATATTCATGTCAATTCACGTACGGCATTTATTCTGCTCTTTTATCTAGACAACAGACAAAAAAAGCAAACTCAGAATGGAGTTATGATGGAGTATCCTCTCATTATGGTTGTGTGGCTCATGCACACAGACGGTATTTCTAGAAGATCCGAAGATGACAGCTGGACTTCGTCGAAACCGGTCATTGAGGAAATAATAATATTTCAACACGCGATCATAGCTGCTAAAATTCTTATTCATCACCAAATTAAAATAAATAAATAATATTCTGGCCAGGAAGCAGTCGTAGTCGTAGGAGATTGTCCGCGTTTCCGAAAGATTTCACTCTTACTGGTGGCATTGTACGAATATTATATTTTCCCGAGGGGTTTCGAATTATCGCTTCTAGAAAACAACACATAAGGGATTAGCTATGATAAGGCTGGGGGGGGGGGGGGAAGGGAAGAACTCAAATTCTGTTCATCGAAGGGAGAGGGTGTAGTTAATGAAGCTGAATTTCTTAAGAAGTAAAATACAAAACTATGAACAAATTGTTTATTAATCACCGAACCTACCAATACGTACATATGTTTTCTGCTTTTACTGGGATACAAAGGTCTGTACAATGAAATGGGAATGTTCAGATTTTATAACCTGTCCGCAGACCTCTGAGTCAATGGGACCACAGTCAAGTGCTCGAAATGGGCAATATGTTCTGTTTTTTTTTTTTTTTCTCTCCTCTGCTACGCCTTCGCAGTCTGAAGATAAACGGAAGTACTACTTCTTCAAGGATCGACGCCATAGTTACAAAGCCTCGAACTTTTTCTCGGATCTTGAACCGGCAATGTTGAATATGTTTAACCCAACGTTGGCTCCACTTAGAAGTTATGTCGAAAGGACATACTGATGGAACAGCTTTACAATAGGCAGATTCGGCTTTATAATAAGTACCTTCCACCATCATTATGTTTAAACGAGATCTGTACAATTATATTGAAGGGTTACAGATAGCGTCCGGTTCACGCTTACTATTTCCTACGTTTACATTTGTAGCTGTACTTGATATTATCTTGTAACACGAGAAAAATCACGTCGAAACGGCGGTACGATGCTACTACAGGTTATTGAACGGAGAGACATCCGACATTTTCAGATGCAGAGAGAAATGAGGCGAATGCCTGAAGAAATTTAAGACCTTATGACAAATGTCCTTGGGCACAATTGTTTACTGTCGAATATATCCGTTACACATTTCACATTTGTTCAAACTGACACATGCTTAGTGGGGTAGTATGCTGATTTAACATTTAGAGGTCATAATACACAACCTGTTATAGTGGCTGTGACCCATATTATCATGTTGTAGTTGGCAACTCCACTTCACACTGCGGCCTTGTTTTTCCCCCAAAAGCGGAAGAAGAGAGAAAACCTTAACGGTGGCAAATGAAAACCCATGGTTTCAAGATAACGGAAATGGCGCTTCCCAGAAGTTGGTCGTTTACGATTTGATCATGGCGAACTATACTAATAATGCCCACTTTGTTCACGTTCCGCATGACTGTCCGAATTACTCAATTCCCCTTGGTGACTTGATCGCGATCTCACCAACACAAACAACTGTTACTCAAATTGCTCGACTAGAAGTCGTTGTGGTTCATTCTGTGTTTAAAAGGACGTAAACAGTAAATTTTTGAAAGAACGTTTTATTAGAATAAAGGGCAGCAGAAGTTTCATTTTGCTGTTGTACGTAGTGTATTACGCCTTTGGCAAACGTAAACAATTGGTGCCGTCTTATAGTACACATACGGCATTATTGTGTGATGACGTTACGAACATTCAGGAGTGATTGAGAAAGGTAAATGTATAACTTTGAGATGAGCAGCCTACGTCAGGAAATGACCGAATTATCAGCAAGAATTGTTCTGATAACTGTGACAATGGAACACATGTGCTGGTACTGTTGTTGCTAACATTGCAGGATAAGTAACTTTAAGAGATGAGGGAATGGACTAAAACAAGGAAAAAATGTGTGGGAAACATAGGAGCTTAAACTACATACCTTAAGAACTAATAGAAGATATTCAAATTCGATATTGTGAAACACATCAATTCTACTGAACACGTGCTCTTAGCTCTTGAGGTATCCGTTTTAGAGCCTATATATATTGGGTATTTTTTTCTTGTTTTGGTCCACACAACCTCCTGCAACAATATGAAAACCAAATAGCTTTCAGTAAGAGAGATGTGTTTCACAGTTCAAAACATGAAGAAATGCTCATGGCTGTTAAGGTACGCATTTAAGAACCAAGGTTGACGGAGATCGGAATTGTAAAATGATTTGGGTGAAGGTCACGGTTAAAGCAGGTTCAGACATGGTAATTGGAAGTCTCTATAGGCCCCCGGGCTCAGCAGCTGTTGTGGCTGAGCACCTGAAGAATAATTTGGAAAATATTTCGAGTAGATTTCCCCACCATGTTATAGTTCTGGGTGCAGATTTTAATTTGCCGAATATAGACTGGGAGACTAAAACGTTCATAACGGGCGGCAGGGAAAAAGAACCCAGTGAAATTTTTTTAAGTGCTTTATCTGAAAGCTACCTTGAGCAGTTAAACAGAGAACCGACTCGTGGCGATAACATATTAGACCTTCTGTTGACAAACAGACGCGAACTATTTGAATCAGTTAATGCAGAACAGGGATTCAGCGATCATAAAGCGGTTACTGCATCGATGATTTCAGCCGTAAATAGAAATATTAAAAAAGGTAAGAAGATTTTTCTGTGTAGCAAAAGTGACAAAAAGCAGATTTCAGAGTACTTGATGGCTCAACACAAAAGTTTTGTCTCAAGTACAGATAGTGTTGAGGATCAGTGGACAAAGTTAAAAAACCATCGTACAATTTGCGTTAGATGAGTATGTGCCAAGCAAGATCGTAAGTGATGGAAAAGAGCCACCGTGGTACAATAACGGAGTTAGAAAACTGCTGCAGAAGCAAAGGGAACTTCACAGCAAACATAAACATTGCCAATGCCTTGCAGACAAACTAAAATTACGCGAAGCGAAATGTAGTGTGAGGAGGGCTATACGAGAGGCGTTCAATGAATTTCAAAGTAAAGTTCTATGTACTGACTTGGCAGAAAATCATAAGAAATTTTGGTCCTATGACAAAGCGGTAGGTGGGTCAAAACAAAATGTCCAGACACTCTGTGACCAAAATGGTACTGAAAGAGAGGATGACAGACTAAAGGCCGAAATACTAAATGTCTTCTTCCAAAGCTGTTTCACAGAGGAAGGCTGCACTGTAGTTCCTACTCTAGATTGTCGCACAGATGACAAAATGGTAGATGTCGAAATAGACGACAGAGGGATAGAGAAACAATTAAAATCGGTCAAAACAGGAGAGGCCGCTGGACCTGATGGGATACCAGTTCGATTTTACACAGAGTACTCGAAGGAACTTGCCCCCCTTCTTGCAGCGGTGTACCGTAGGTATCTAGACGAGAGAAGCGTTCCAAAGGATTGGGAAAGGGCACAGGTCATCCCCGTTTTCAAGAAGGGACGTCGAACAGATGTGCAGAACTATAGACCTATATCGCTAACGTCGATCAGTTGTAGAATTTTAGAACACGTATTATGTTCGAGTATAATGACTTTCCTGGAGACTAGAAATCTACTCTGTAGGAATCAGCATGGGTTTCGAAAAAGACGGTCGTGTGAAACCCAGCTCGCGCTATTCCTCCACGAGGCTCTGAGGGCCATAGACACGGCTTCACAGATAGATGTCGTGCTTCTTGACTTCCGCAAGGCGTTTGACACAGTTCCCCACAGTCGTTTAATGAACAAAGTAAGAGCATACGGACTATCAGACCAATTGTGTGATTGGATTGAGGAGTTCCTAGATAACAGAAAGCAGCATGTCATTCTCAATGGAGAAAAGTCTTCCGAAGTAAGAGTGATTTCAGGTGTGCCGCAGGGGAGTGTCATAGGACCGTTGCTATTCCCAATATACATAAATGACCTGGTGGATGACATCGGAAGTTCACTGAGGCATTTTTCAGATGATGCTGTGGTGTATAGAGAGGTTGCAACAATGAAAAATTGTACTGAAATGCAGGAGGATCTGCAGCGAATTGACGCAATGGTGCAGGGAATGGCAATTGAATCTCAATGTAGACAATTGTAATGTGCTGCGAATACATAGAAAGATAGATCCCTTATCATTTAGCTACAAAATAGCAGGTCAGCAACTGGAAGCAGTTAATTCTATAAATTATCTGGGAGTACGCATTAGGAGTGATTTAAAATGGAATGATCATATAAAGTTTATCGTCGGTAAAGCAGATGCCAAACTGAGATTCATTGGTAGAATCCTAAGGAAATGCAATCCGAAAACAAAGGAAGTAGGTTACAGTACGCTTGTTCGCCCACTGCTTGAATACTGCTCAACAGTGTGGGATCCGTACCAGATAGGGTTGATAGAAGAGATAGAGAAGATCCAACGGAGAGCAACGCGCTTCGTTACAGGATCATTTAGTAATTGCAAAAGCGTTACGGAGATGATAGATAAACTCCAGTGGAAAACACTGCAGGAGAGACGCTCAGTAGCTCGGTACGGGCATTTGTTAAAGTTTCGAGAACATACCTTCAAGGAAGAGTCAAGCAGTATATTGCTCCCTCCTACGTATATCTCGTGAAGAGACCATGAGGATAAAATCAGAGAAATTAGAGCCCACACAGAAGCATACCGACAATCCTTCTTTCCACGAACAATACGAGACTGGAATAGAAGGGAGAACCGATAGATGTACTCAGGGTACCCTCCGCCACACACCGTCAGGTGGCTTGCGCAGTATGGATGTAGATGTAGAAGTCCATAAGATATTTTTTTTTCTTCTTTTTGTCCACGCTACCATGTCTGAAAGTAGTCTACACTACAAACTTAGACACAACCGTACCAGAATATGCAATCGACACAGGTTAATAGCTACTTTCGCTAATAGCTTTCGACTCGGTCTTTTTTTTTTTAATCTTTGGTGTGACGTCATAAGCGAGTGACTGCGTGTGAGATCGCTCTCTAAGTATTTATATATTTTTAGGTTTAAGATACATATTTTAACGGTTTTTGTGGTAATATTTACTATATAAGTTACTAATTAGTGGTTTCTTCCATCAACTCTGCCTTTAATATGTTGTGTCGTCATATTTGTGAGTGTTTCGTATCGAGCAACTTAACCTCTTACCTGTGTTTACATTCCGCGCTCACCAGTTGCAACTGTAGCTGCGCATCCAAAGCTAAGTACTAATTCATTGTTTCTGAATAGTGGTTTATTTAGGAACTTTAGTAGTCTTCAACCGGTGTTTTTGGTGTTTTATGGTGTAATAATTTCAGAAGAACCTTTTGGGAACTGATTTCAGTTTCGTTATTGTGTCATTAGACGTTTGATTCTCTTTCTGTATGAGTCTTTTGTTATATTCACATTTGATGTTGATTAATACTGTTCATAATAGTACTTACTTCCCTTGTAGAATATGTTTGTGATTATTGTAGTCAGGTTTTTAACATCTTCTTATTGTAGTAGCGGAACTTAGATAAAGCAGTTCTCTTGTTTCAATAACTGTAAAATTTTACCATGAGTGAGAAGTGTGGGCTTTGCCGTAGGTTCGTGAGTAGTGGATTGCGGTGTGAGACTTGTTCGAAGTATTTTCACTGGGGGGAATGCAGTGGGGAAGCCAGTGGGCATTCTGGTGAGATACTCTCCTGGAACTGCAGCTTATGTAGCAAGAGTAAGTTGATAGAGGAGCAGGAACGTAAGATCTGTGCCCTTCAGATGCAGTTGAAAACGCACAGGAGGAGCTAGATAGGATGAGGAGGGAGAAGGGGGTTGGGGAATGGGAGCTGGATGTTGGCAAGAGAAGTAGATTTCCAGATAGTTTTAATATTGGTGTTTGCAATATATATGACCAACTGTAAGAGTCTAGTGAAAGGAATCTCAAGTAGCTGTATTTGTAGGAAGTATGTAGAAGACCTCAGTAGTTAGGACAGTTGCAAAGTCGAAGAGGAAGAAGAAGGTTCTGCTGTTAGGTAGTTCTCATGGCAGAGGTGTAGGCGAGCAGTTGCAGGAAATGCTGGGGAGTGAGCACCAGGTCACCTACATTGTGAAGCCTAATGCAGGATTGGCTCAGGTGACTGTTTACATAGGGGGGGGGGGGGGGGGGTTATGTAGGGATTTTACTGAAGAGGATCAGGTAGTGATTGTGGGTGGGGCTGGTAATAGTATTGATAGGGATGGGGAGTATGACATAGATAGTGACCTGGAAAAGTTACCCACTCAGACTGGCAACACGAATGTGCATTTCGTGGGACTGTTTCAGCGTCACGATCGGTCTCATCTTAACACAGCCGTCAGGCGTAACAACATGAGACTTAGGGGTGCGCTGATGACAGGATGCAAGGGTCACATTTCAGTGGTGTCGGTGGAGTCTATCAGCAGGACGGGTTTCACTAGACATGGCCTGCACCTCAACAGGTATGGGAAGGGAAGGTTGGCAAAGCTTATAGGTGACAGCATAGATGGGGGGAATCACTGATTGGAAGATTCCTGCAGTAGTGGATCTTAGAGCTGCACCTTTTTTAGATTGAAGTAAGCTGATAGGTATTGCTGCTTAAGGGAAGTCTCTCTCACAGAGGAACCACTTTTGACAAAGCTTAGGTGTCCGAGTAATGAGAGAATTAGTATATTTCATCAAGGTATTACAGATAAAGTTAGTGAACTGCTTATAGATGTTGACTCTGAAATTATTGGTATATCTGAACACTTCTTAAATAAGGAGATAATTCAGACGCTTCCTTTACCAGGATACAGGTTGGTTGGCAGCTTTTCTAGGAGCTCTTTGCGGTGTGGGAGAGTTTCCATGTATCTAAAAAACGGCATCCCATTTGAGTCAATTGATATTTTAAAGTACTGCTCTGAAAAGGTGTTTGACTGTTGTGCAGGTGTGGTTAAATTTAATGGAGCTAAACTTCTAACTGTTGTTATTTATAGATCCACAGACTCCGATTTCACAACATTTTTGCTAAAGCTAGAGGAGGTTCTTGGTTTACTTTATAGGAAATACAAAAAGTTATTTACATGTGGTGACTTCAATATTAATTGTATAAGTGATGGTGCAAGGAAAAGGATGCTGGTAGAACTCCTTAATGCATATAATCTTATGCAAACCGTATTATTTACAACGAGAGTGCCTGGGAACGGTAGAACAACCATAGACACCATTTTTGTTCATTCCTCATTTCTGGAAGGGCATTATGTTAGCAAAAAGGTCCTTTCAGATTATGATGCAAAAATTTTAACTCTAAAGATTTTTGTGCTGCAAGACGTGTTAAATATAGTCACCAGCTGTTTAGGAAAGCTGATCGAGTTTCTGTAGAGACCTTTGTAAACTTTATGAAGGAACAAGAGTGGAAAGATGTTTATAGCGCTGATATAGTAGACGATAAATATAATGATTTTCTCTAGGCTTTTGTCGTGCTCTTTCAAAGTTGCTTTCCGTTAGAACGTTCAAAACAGGGTACTAGCGCAGCCAGGCAGGCTGGGTGGCTGACTAGAGGGATAAGAAAATCTTGTAGAAAAAGTGGCAATTATGTCAAAACGTTAGAAACAGTCAAACTCTAAATGCAGCAGCCCATTACAAACAGTATTGTAAGGTGCTTAAAAATGTTGTTAGGAAGGCAAAAAGTATGTGGTATGCAGATAGAATAGCTAATTCTCGGGATAAAATTAAAACCATATGGTCGGTCCTAAACGAAGTGGCTGGTCTGCAGAGGCAGGTCGAAGATATAGAATCAGTGCGTAGTGACAATAAGTCGCATATATGTACAGTATTTAATAATCACTTTCTGAATATAGCAGGTGAACTAAATAGAAACCTAGTCCCAACAGGGAATCATATAGCGCTCGTAGAAAAAAGTGTTCCGAGACTGTTACCTCAAATGCTCCTCCATGATACTGACAAGAGGGAAATTCTGTTAATAATTAAATGACTAAAGACCAAGAACTCTCATGGATATGACGGGGTATCTAGCAGAATACTGAAGTATTGATCTATGTATGTTAGTCCAGTACTTAGCCATATCTGTAACTTTTCCTTTAGGAGTGTTTGATTTCCTGACTGATTAAAGTACTCCGTAGTGAAGCCACTTTATAAAACGGTAGACAGGGATAGTGTTGTCAATTTTAGATCTATTTCTATGCCATCAGTGTTTGCTAAGGTTATCGAGAAAGTTGTATATACAAGGTTACTGGAGCATTTAAATTCACATAATGTGCTGTCAAATGTTCAGTTTAGTTTTAGAAATGGCTTAACGACTGAAAATGGTATTTTCTCTTTTCTCTGTGAGGTTTTGGACGAGTTAAATAAAAGGCTGCGAACGCTAGGTGTTTTCTTTGATTTGACGAAAGCTTTTGACTGTGTTGACCACAAAATATTACTGTATAAATTGAACCATTATGGAGTAAGGGGAGTAGCTTACAGTTGGTTCGCCTCTTGCTGTAAGAACATAAAGCAGAAGGTAATTCTCCGCTATATTGAGAGTGGTAGTGATGTTCAGTCCCAATAGGGCACTGTTAAGTGGGGCGTTCCCCTAGGATCGGTGCTGGGGCCACTGCTGTTTCTTATTTATATAAATGATATGTCTTCTAGTATTTCAGGTGATTCAAAAATATTTATGTTTGCTGATGACACCAGCTTGGTAGTGGTGGATCTTGTGTGTAATATTGAAACAGTATCAAATAATGTAGTTCATGAAATAAGTTCGTGGTTTGTGGAAAATAATTTGATGCTAAATCACAGTGAGACTCAGTTTTTACAGTTTCTAACTCACAATTAAACAAGAACCGACATTTTGATCAGACAGAATAGGCATATTATAAGCGATACAGAACAGTTCAAGTTCCTATGCGTTCGGATAGATAGTAAGCTGTTATGGAAAGCCCATGTCCATGATCTTGTTCAGAAACTAAATGCTGCTCTGTTTACCATTAGAACAGTATCTGAAATAACTGGCACTTCAACACGAAAAGTAGTTCACTTCGCATATTTTAATGTCGTATGGTATTATTTTTTGGAGTAATTCTTCTGATTCAGAAAGGGTATTTTTAGCTCAAAAGCGGGCTGTTCGAGCTGTATGTGGTGTACGTTCAAGAACGTCTTGTCGACCCCTATTCAATAGTCTGGGAATTCTGACATTGCCCTCGCAGTATATATTTTCTTTAATGTCGTTTGTTGTTATCAATATTAGCCTATTCCCAAGAGTTAGCAGCTTTCACTCAGTTAATACTATGCAGAAATCCAATCTGCATGTGTAATGCACTTCCTTGACTCTTGTGCAGTATTCTGCTGCATCCATTTTCAATAAGCTACCACAAGAACTTGAAAATCTTAACAGTAGCCCAAACTCTTTTAAGTCTAAACTGAAGAGTTTCCTCATGGCTCCCTCCTTCTATTCTGTCGAGGAGCTCCTGGAAGAGCTGAAAAATTAAGCAAATCCCAGTGTTACATTGTTGATTTTCTTTATTTAAACTTGCGACTGGTCGCCTGAATATGTTTTTTGTATTTCATTGTATCTGTTTCTACAATCGTGTTATAATTTCATGTATTGACTCGTTCCATCACCATGGAGACTTCTCCTAAATTTTTTTCCCACGGAACAATACATAAATAAATAAAAATAAATAAATACAGGGCCAGGGTCTCTTATATCAAACCAGTACATTTACCCTTCTCCACCATCCCTGAATGTTTGCTACACACTCACATGATCATCCAGCATAATGAATGATAAGTTTATTGTGTCTCTCTGTGACTACTGATATAAGTACGTGCTTTGTTTATGTCAAAGGACGACTACTACTTTTGCATAACTTATTTAAGTTATGGTTGAGTGGATGACGTATACCAGAGCAAACGACTCCCACAAAGACTCCGGATAATAAGACGGTCTTGAAACCGTCGAAACCATAGTCAAGATTAATTAAAACTGTACTTTGGAACTGGTTGGCTGTCATTTCTAAAACACTGAAGCTCTTGTATGCCCACTTCCTGAGGAGCAGCCACGTTCAAAATCTTAAAAGAAATGTAGTTATAACTAATGGTAGGTAGACAAAGATACATTTAAAGTCAATAGTTCACTTCACGCAACATTTTTGGAATAAAAATTAAGAAAAGCAGTAGAAAAAAGTGGCTCCATAATGAAACAAACAGTTTACAACCTGATGTGTGGCAGATATAATACGCGAGTTGGGATGAAGTTATTAAGGCAAAGACGTTTTTCGTCGCGGCGAAATCTATTTACGAAATTTCAGTCACCAACATTCTCTTCCGAATGCGAAAATATTTTGTTGAGCCCAACCTTCATAGGTAGGAATGGTCGTAAAAGTAAAATAAGAGAAGTCAGAGCTCCAACAGAAAAGCTTAGGTGTTCGTTTTCCCGCGCGCTGTTCGGGAGTGGAATGGTAGAGAGATAGTATGATTGTGGTTTGATGAACCCTCTGCCAAGCACTTAAATGTGAATTGTACAGTAATCATGTTGATGTAGATGTAGAAACTGCTGAATTCTGTTAACCTCTAACTGGAGAGAGCGCACGGCAATGCAGCTAAAACATTTGTTGTTTGGAGAGGCGTAACGGCGTTTTGAGACGACGGCGGCAGCTCGCAATGTTGCAAAGTTACTACGGCAACCCCGTTTGTCGCATTTCCACGACGAATTATGCTTGCGAAGGCTATTCTCGGTTAGGCTGCAAAGTCATCTGCACTGGCGTTTAACAGGCGACTGCCTGAATAGACGTAATTGTTGGTGATAATATACAGGTCTAGCACGTACACGTCTAATTCTCGTTTCAGTACGTTTTACACTCACTGTTCGTGACAATTTCCGACCGCGATATAACTGTTCACCACATTTTCATATAACTACCCTACTCGCAAATTCACAGTCAGTAAAACCGCTGACAAGTGCAAGAGCTACCTCACAATCTGCGTAACAGCTCTTGCATCCAAGTTGCTGACAGGAATAATAAACAGAAAAATGGGAAAGAAAAATGACGATCAGTTTGGCTTTAGAAAAGATAAAGCCAACATGGAGGAAATTCTGACGATGTGGTTGATAATTGAAGCAAGACTAAACAAAACTCAAGACACGTTTGTAGGATTCGTCGACCTGCAAAAAGTGTTTGATAATGTCAAATAATGCATGACGTTCGAAATTAGGGGTAAGCTATAGAGAGCGAAGGGTAATATACAGTATATATAAGAGCCAAGAGCGAATAATAAGTGTGGACGACCAAGAGCGAAGTGCTCGGATTAAATCGGGTGTAAGACAGGGATGTAGTCTTTCTCTAATACTGTTCAATCCACACATCAAAGAAGCAATGATGGAAATGAAACTAAGGTTCAAGAGTGAAATTACAATTGAAGGTGAAGAAATATTAATGGTTAGATTCGCTGATAACATTACTATTCTCAGTAAAAGTAATCAACAGTTATGACACTAGCTGAATGGAGTGAGGACTCTAATGTGTACATATTGATTGAGAGCAACTCGACGAGAGACTAAAGTAATGAGAAGTAGGTGAAATGAGAACAGCGAGAAACTTAACATCAGGTTTGACGGTAACGAAGTAGACGAAGTTAAGGGATTCTGCTACCTAGGAAGCAAAAAAACCAATGATGGAAGGAGAAGGAAGACACCAAAAGCAGACTAGTACTGGCAAAAATGGCATTCCTGCCCAAGAGAAGTTGTATTAGTTTCAAACATAAGCCTCAACTTGAGGAAGAAATGTCTCATAATGTACGTTTGGAGGACAGTATTGTTGTTGTTGTTGTGGTGATCATCAGTCCTGAGACTGCAGTTCTGAGATGCAGCTCTCCATGCTACTCTATCCTGTGCAAGCTTCTTCATCTCCCAGTACTTACTGCAACCTACATCCTTCTGAATCTGCTTAGCGTATTCATCTCTTGGTCTCCCTCTACGATTTTTACCCTCCACGCTGCCCTCCAGTGCTGAATTTGTGATCCCCTTACGCCTCAAAACATGTCCTACAAACCGGTCCCTTCTTTTTGTCATGTTGGGCCACAAAATCCTCTTCTCCCCAATTCTATTCAATACCTCCTCATTGGTAACGTGATCTACCCATCTAATCTTCAGCATTCTTCTGTAGCACCACATTTCGAAAGCTTCTATTCTCTTCTTGTCCAAACTATTTATCATCCATGTTTCACTTCCATACACGGCAACACTCCATACAAATACTTTCAGAAACTACTTCCTGACACTTAAATCTATACTCGATGTTAACAAATTTCTCTTCTTCAGGAACGCTTTCCTTACCATTGCCAGTCTACATTTTATATCCTCTCTACTTCGACCATCATAAGTTATTTTGCTCCCTAAATAGCAAAACTAATTTAGTACTTTAAGTGTCTCATTTCCTAATCTAATTCCCTCAGCATCACTTGATTTAATTCGACTACATTACATTATCCTCGTTTTGCCTTTGTTGATGTTCATCTTGTATCCTCAAGACACTGTCCATTCCGTTCAACTGCTCTTCCAAGTCCATTGCTGTCTCTGACCGAATTACGATGTCATCGGCGAACCTCAAAGTCTTTATTTTTTCTCCCTGGATTTTAATACCTACTCTGAATTTTTCTTTTGTTTCTTTTACTGCTTGCTCAAAATACAGATTGAATAACATCGGGGAGAGGCTACAACCCTGTCTCACTCCCTTCCCAACCACTGCTTCCCTTTCATGCCCCTCGACTCTTATAACTGCCATCTGGTTTCTGTGCAAATTGTAAATAGCCTTTTCGCTCCCTGTATTTTACCCCTGCCACCTTGAGAATTTGAAAGAGAGTATTCCAATTAATATTGTCAAAAGCTTTCTCTAAGTCTACAAATGCTAGAAACGTAGGTTTCCCTTTTCTTAATCTTTCTTCTAAGATAAGTCGTAAGGTTAGTATTGGCTCACGTGTCCAACATTTCTGCGGAATCCAAACTAATCTTCCCCAAGTTCCACTTCTACCAGTTTCTCCAATCGTCTGCAAAGAATTTGCGTTAGCATTTTGCAGCTGTGACTTATTAAACTGATAGTTCGGTAATTTTCACTCCTGTCAGCACCTGCTTTCTTTGGGATTGGAATTATTATATTCTTCTTGAAGTCTGAGGGTATTTCACCTGTCTCATACATCTTGCTCACCAAATGGTAGAGTTGTGTCATGACTGGCTCTCCCAAGGCCGTCAGTAGTTCTAACGGAACGTTATCTACTCCCAGGGCCTTGTTACAACTCAAGTGTTTCAGAGCTCTGTCAAACTCTTCACGCAGTATCTCATCTCCCATTTCATCTTCCATTTCCATAATATTGTCCTCAAGTACATCGCCCTTGTATAAACCCTCTATATACTCCTTCCACCTTTCTGCCTTCCCTTCTTTGTTTAGAACTGGGTTTTCATCTGAGCTCTTGATATTCATACAAATGGCTCTCTTTTCTCTAAAGGTCTCTTTAATTTTCCTGTAGGCAGTATCTGTCTTACCCCTAGTGAGATAAGCCTCTACATCCTTACATTTGTTCTCTAGCGATCCCTGCTTAGCCATTTTGCACTTCTTGTCGATCTCATTTTTGAGATGTTTGTATTCCATTTTGCCTGCTACATTTACTGCATTTTTATATTTTTTCCTTTCATCAATTTAATTTCAATATTTCTTCTGTTACCCAATGATTTCTATTAGCCCTCGTCTTTTTACCTACTTGATCTTCTGCTGCCCTCACTCCTTCATCCCTCAGAGCTATCCATTCTTCTCCTACTGTATTTCTTTCCTCCATTCCTGTCAATTGTTCCCTTATACTCTCCCTGAAACTCTCTACAACTCTCCCACTCCAGGTCCCATCTCCTTAAATTAGCACCTTTTTGTAGTGTCTTCAGCTTTAATCTACAGTTCATAACCAGTTGATTGTGGTCAGAGTCCACATCTGGCCCTGGAAATGTCTTACAATTTAAAACCCTATTCCTAAATCTGTGTCTTACCATTATGTAATCTATTTGATACCTTTTAGTATCTCCAGTATTCTTCCATGTATACAACCTTCTTTTATGTTTAGCTATGATTAAGTTACGCTCTGTGCAAAATTTTACCAGACGGTTTCATTTCTTCCCTCCAATCCATATTCACCTACTATATTTCCTTCTCTCCCTCTTTCTAGTGACGAATTTCAGTCACCCATGACTATTAAATTTTCGTCTCCCTTCACTACCTCAATAATTTCTTTTATCTCATCACACATTTCCTCAATTTCTTCATCTTCTGCAGAGCTATTTGCAATATAAACTTATACTACTGTAGTAGGCGTGGGCTTTGTGTCTATCTTGGCCACAATAATGCGTCCACTATGCTGTTTGTAGTACCTTACCCGGACTCCTATTTTTTTATTCATTATTAAACCTACTCCTGCATTACCCCAATTTGATTTTGTATTTATAAACCTGTATTCACCTGACCAAAAGTCTTGTTCCTCCTGCCACTATATCTATCTTTAACCTATCCATTTCACTTTTTAAATTTTTTAACCTATCTGCTCGATTAAGGGATCTGACATTCCACGCTCCGATCCGTAGAGCGCCAGTTTTCTTTCTCCTGATAATGGCGTCCTCTTGAGTAGTCCCCGCCCGGGGATCCGAATGGGGGACTATTTTACCTCCGGAATATTTTACCCAAGAGGACGCCATCGTCATTTAATCATACAGTAAAGCTGCATGCCCTCGGGAAAAATTACGGCTGTAGTTTCCCCTTGCTTTCAGCCCTTCGCAGTACCAGCACAGCAACGCCGTTTTGGTTCATGTTGCAAGGCCAGATCAGTCAATCATCCAGACTGTTGCCCCTGCAACTACTGAAAAGGCTGTTGCCCCTCTTCAGGAACCACACGTTTGTCTGGCCTCTCAACAGATACCCCTCCGTTGTGGTTGCACCTACGGTACGGCCATCTGTATCGCTGAGGCACGCAAGCCTCCCCACCAACGGCAAGGTCCATGGTTCATGGGGGGTGGGGGGGCAGTATTGTATCGTAGTAAAACAGGGACTGTTGGGAAACCGTAGCAGAAGACAATCGAAACATTTGAGATGTTGTGCTACAGGCGAATGTTGAAAATTGTGTGGACTGATTTAATATAGAATGAGGATGTTCTCCACAGCGTCCGAGAAGATAGGAATGTATGGAAACCATTGACAAGTAGAAGCGACAAGATGACAGGACATGTGTTAAGACATCAGGGAATGACTTCCAAGGTACTAGAAGGAGTAATTGGGAACGTAGGTTGCAAGTGCCATTCTGATATGAAGAGGTGGACACAGGAGAGGAATTCGTGATGGCCGCATCAAACCAATCAGAAGACTGATGATCAAAAAAGAAAAGAAAGTTCTTCCACCTTACGCCCAATAGTAGGTATGTACACCGCGACAGTTACGGCTTCAACACTCGATTGTTTATTAATAAGACAAACAGGATATACAGTTTTATGGAACCTCGGCCCCCGCGAAGCAGTTAAATGTAAAAACAGTTTCTCTCAGATGGTAGCACCAACTACAACACCTGGCAGAAGTAAAGCTGTGAGTACCGGGCGTGAGTCGTGCTTCGGTAGCTCAGATGGTAGAGCACTTGCCCGCGAAAGGCAAAGGTCCCGAGTTCGAGTCTCGGTCGGGCACACAGTTTTAATCTGCCAGGAAGTTTCATATCAGCGCACACTCCGCTGCAGAGTGGAAATCTCATTCTACAACACCTATTCGCGTAAGCATTGTCATTACCGGTTGAGAAACAACCCATTTACTAATACTGAAACCGTAAGATCTTTCTGTTCATAAAGGTGACTTCAGCTTTCATTACCCACTGCAACGGAAATCCCCCCCACGTACACACACTAACTAACATTCCCTCATTGTATAACAATGTTCAATAGTGTTTTCGCTACCGCCCTCTGTGCTTTCATCTCTACGATTTACATAGGAGTTCTTCACATCACAATTAATATTATATATATGCAGATAAAATAAAGAAAATAAAGTAGAATCTTTCCATTTAGAGTAATACTAAGAGTACCTATTAATCCACTACAGAAAAATAAACAAATTGTAGTTACGTTTTAGGAATATTACCAAACACTGCTTGCGACAGCATCAATGATATGAATTCATAAACTAGGAAAGCGAGAGAAGTAACAGAAAAAAATGCCTATCAGTAACGGCTACATCTTCACAAGCTTAAAAACCGAAAAAATTAATAATTATTGTGAAAAATACTATGAATTAACTTCAGCGAGCTACATTCCACTTCAGGCTCTCGGACAGTAACTTAGAGATAAAATACGTTTTTCGGTCGGCTTTTGACTGACATAATTCTGATCGTACAGGCACACTTGACCATTGCATGTCGACGTCGGTCTCCAGCTTCGAGCTGGTGACCCTAAAGTTCACAGGAGAAGAGACGTGGCGCGACGAGGTGGTGGTGGGGCGGTGGCGGCCGGGAAGTGGATTCGAGCCGCCGTCAGCCGACCTCTTCGCTGACAGGACTGCAGACCTGCAGGGCCGACAGATGGTTTTCGCAACAATCAATTACCCTCCGTACGTCGTACTCAAGACAGGTTCCCTCCCCGCGGATGGCACCGAAACTCGCATCCTAATTGAGTTCACCAAAAAGGTAATTTGCTAGACACTAGACGTGGCGCTAAGCTTCCTTAGTTATGCATGTTAACAATTTATCTATTAATCTGCCAACAGCGGAAGTTATTATAATTAACAGCAGAACGTGACACCCTTTCAAAGTGTTCATAAGAGAAGAAAGTGCGTTCCAGTATACACGGGTCAGCAAACGAGCCGTTTGTGAGATAGTTTTCAATGTGAGACTAAAAGCTGCAGCTGCCTTCTTTATGAAATATGATACTAGTTTTCACAAATGTGTGACAGACCTAAGATTTTAGATTGAGTCTCCATGAAATTAGGCTAAAATTTCACCTATTGCTTACTTTAACGAGAAATTAATTATTACAAATGCACGTTACATGGTATAGTGACGCCCTTAACGTCATGCACCTAGGAAAATAGGTAGTTGCAATGTTTCTTGCCTTAACATAATTTTAGTAATCGAAGTACGATTGAAAGAGATAGTATAAAAATCTGTGACTTGATTCAGGATTTCTTGGCAGGAAACACGCAGTAGGCATAATGATGACACACCCTCAGTCATAGAGAAGGGTGATGGCTGATTTTGGTTCTTTGGATGGGTACTGGAGAAAGCAGGTTGCCTGCAAAGGAGAGTACTAGCGAAATACCTGTGCATTTTATACTATTTTACTGCCTGAGCAGCACGAGTGCCGGCAGCCCCCCAGAACCATCAGTAGCAACAGTAGTAGCCACTTGCATTCACAATACAGCAAAAAAGTCATTTTAACTTGCAGCAGGAGGAAGCCAGCAAGTATCTGCCAAGGACGTTAGTGATATTACTGCTATTAAAATGTTTTATAACTTTTGCCTTTGATATTTATTGTGCCTATAAATGTATATTTCAACAACGTTGCTTCCAATAGCAGCAGCGCAACGTTACAGCATGGAGCACAGACAGTGTACTCAAATTTGTAACGAGTTGCAATGCCTACAGTTTATTTCCATGTCAGCACCCAGTGCCCTGCATGTAATAACGCGACATTATTATGGGCAGGTTGTTGGAAAAATTTATATGTTTTCCGTATGGCGATCTACCTGTCGTGAACAGTAATGGCGATTCAAAGCGGTATAGGCCGTAAAAACCTTACAAGTTAGTTAACACAAAATGATTGCGACATTATAGGACATTTTCCACCGCAGGCGTGTGTGTGTGTGTGTGTGTGTGTGTGTGTGTGTGTGTGTTATGTGTGTGTGTCAGAGCGAAACGGTTTACGGGAGATTAAGGTTGTGTCTGGAACAAATTACATCATTCGCGGCACCTTTTAGGTATGTGAGTCTTCCCACCACAAAATTTTACGTTTCTATCCCTACCAGAATTCTATAAACACTACCAACTTCTAACCAAAGATATCGTATAACAAATACAACGCCGCGACCGCTTTAGCGGAGCCGCCCCTATAATACTAGGTTGTGTGATATCAAATACAGTTCTTGGGAGGGTTGCCATTTCCATGCCAAACATGCTGCATAGTAATGCACAAAAGAGAAATACACACCTAGACAGTCGGCCTCTTTTTCTGTAAGATGTTACGTTAAGTAACACTATTTGACTCCTTTCTTTCTGGAGCGCTAGTTCTGCCAGGTTCGCAGGAGAGCTTCTGTAAAGTTTGGAAGGTAGGAGATGAGGTACTGGCAGAAGTAAAAGCTGTGAGGACCGGGGTAGCTCAGTTGGTAGAGCACTTGCCCGCGAAAGGCAGAGGTCCCGAGTCCGAGTCTCGGTCAGGCACACAGTTTCAATCTGCCAGGAAGTTTCATATCAGCGCACACTGCGCTGTAGAGTGACAATCTCATTTAGGACTATTTGAGTCCTGTTAAGCCATTCGAGTCATCAGACACGTCTCTAACAACATTTTTAAGTATTTATCTAAATTTCAATATTCTGCTTTGTGTCAATGCTATGACAATGAGATTTATTTATCATTGTCAGTATTCTAAAAACAAATGGACCGATAAACACGAAGAAACACAGCATCACAAATACCACATGCAATGCACTCTAAGACCCTTTGCTCTCCCCAGCGCCAAACACCACACGAACTGCACTGTAATATCGGACCCTCTGCTCTGCCCAACACCACAATGCAGCACCAGGACTCGTGTCCGACCCTGGTAGCTGAGTGGTCAGTTGGCCTTTGGCTGTGCTGCGATGAGGACGCGCTGTTTGTGTTCCTGCCGCGGAGCGAGCGCTCGTGTTGTTTACATCGTACTCGGCCGTTTCGCGCGTGCCGTACCCAGCATATAGATCACTATGGCGCACCAGTACAGAAAATCGACGGTCAGTTCGCCAAGGATGCCCACTCTCCATGATCCTTTACGCGATCGCACTCGAACCACTTGTCGGAGGGTTGACAAACAGGCTCTCGGGCATGTCATTGAGGGATCACACATTTCACTGCAGGATATATGCTGATGACCTTCTGTTACTTGTCCGATCTGCTGACGAGGTACGCTCGGTGATACAATGGATCAATCGCTATGGATTGGCAGCGGGCAGCCTTATGAATGTGGCCAAGTCGGCAGCGATGCCCATTGGGAGAGGTCTACAGGAGGATGCTTTAGCCCCACTCCCACTAGTCAACAAGATCCGGTTCTTGGGCATAACATTTACACAGGATGTGCGCCGCACGGCTGCCATGGACTATGCACGATCACTACAGGCAATGCGCACGGAAGTTCGCCGGAACCTACTTCGACAGTTGGACTTCCTACAGCGTGTGGAATACCTCAACCTTCACGTGGCGACTAAGATGATCCACATGGCTCAGGTCCTACCGATATCGACAGCGATGGCACACAGACTGCAAGCAGCGTTTGGATATTACCTTACCGCCGGACACCTATTCAAAGTCCGCTACGAAACACTCACCCTTCCCCCGCGTGATGGCGGACTGGGACTTATAAATGTACGAGCGAGAGCTACAGCGTTATACTTGTGCACAATGATGAAATTGTGGACTCACAAAGATGCTTCCCTTACGTGACATCTGTTAGAGGAATTGCTGCCGGCGTCCCCTCTGCCACCTGTCACGATTGCGCACATTACACCCTCAGTGTCGCACCTCTCAGCATTTATTCTTGAATATAGTTACGTGCACCCAGACCTCCCCAACACTCGCACTCCCAAGGCGAGAGACGTTTACCGGCTGCTGCTAAGGTCCATCCCTCGCAATACGATTGAGAGGAAAAGCCCGACCACCCTATGGCCTGCAGTGTGGAGAGCGGTCCAGAAGCCGTTTCTCCCCACGCGGGTACGAGCAGCGTGGTACCAGGTGGTGAACGGGAAGGTTGTAACACGAAAAAGGATGCACGCTATTGGGATGTCGGATTCCCCCCTTTGCCCACGTTGCTACCTCGTGGATATTGACGAACACCGTTTAACATATGAATCGGCGTTAGAGGTATGGCTGCTAGTGCAGATGATCCTCGCCTGCTACCTACGAATCGCGCCTCGCACAATTGAGCCACGGCTCCTCCTTTGTCCAGAGGATACTTATTTCCCACCTGCGAAGACTTACGCTCTCACATGGTTTAAAGGCATGTCCATATACTACCTCTTTCGAGATGATGAGAAGATGGTACTTGATTACTGGCAATTTCTTCAGGGCAGTAATAGCACACTTGAGTGTACACCCAGATACCGACAACTATTTGCGAACTATCTGCGCAGTGTCTTCGGTAACCCCCCTCACGGTTGGGGAGTACCGGGCCATGGAGCTCCACACGCTGCGAAATGTTTTATCAACTTGGAACATGGAATCTGTACGCAGATGAGCCATGCACAGGGAATGGCGTGCCGGATTTGGTTACATTTTTCTTCCTTTATTATTTATCATCATACTATTAGTTTCGAATTCTATTTCATTGTTTAGAAGGAACTCTTGTTTCTGTTGTTGCTACGAATGTACATTCTACATTTGTTTGTCGTAACTGAACGACGCCTTTTTCCATATAAAAACAAACGTTTGATAGAGAAAAATATACAATAAAATAAAATAAAATAAAATAAAATAAAGAAAACAAATAGCGCAGCGGCTAAGGTAACTGGCTTTAAAAAAAGTGGTAAGATTGCAGTTGTACGCTGAGGAAGTTGGAACATGTTGATTTACTGATTATTTAAGATGAGGAAAGAAATTGAAGAATTTTGAGAAGAATATTTTATTATGATTATTTTCATAGGTGATAAAGAGGATTTAATTTAAGCTAATTTATTTCAGATTTTGTAGTTTATTGTGATCTTGCAGTTACGCATTCCTGGTTCAGACATCCAGAGACTTAATTGTAAAGAAAGAAACAGCCATCAGTCTTTTTCAATTTAAATGTTTTAGATATTTAATGTCATTTTTACGAGTCGCATTTTGAAAATATCTCATTTGATTTTTAAGACAGGTTTTTCCACTCAAGAATTGTAATTTTTTGTGTATTAATGTTTGTGAAGCAAATAAAGAGAGATTTTCAGTATATATAAAAAAAAGGTAACTGGCTGGGAATGGGAAAACCCGGGTCCGAACCTAAAAAAAAAAAAAAAAAAAAACATGGTCAGCGTGACAGAATGTCAATCCTAAGGGCCCGGGTTCGATTCCCGGCTGGGTAGGAGATTTTTCTCCGTTCAGGGACTGGGTGTTGTGTTGTCCTAATCATCATAATTTCATCCCCATCGACGCGCAAGACGCCGAAGTGGCGTCAAATCCAAAGACTTGCACCCGGCAAACTGTCTACCCGACGGGAGGCCCTAGTCACGTGACCAGGACTCGTGCTTACAAGGGAAGGCCTCATCGAACCCCGTCAGATCTAGTGGTAAGATGGCCCAGTGGATAGGCCGTACAAAACTGGATACAGATCAAGAATAAAAACGAGAAGAAAGTGTACTCAATTATGAAAAAGAAGAAGAAAAATAGAAACAGTGTACAGTCGAAGCTCAAGATATGCGACATCGAGGAACTTCGAATAGCCATGGCGTCGTGGTCATGTGGTCTCCATGTTGGATTGCGAAGGAGGGAGATCCGTGTTCAAATTTGCTTCGTGCTTCATTTTTTTTCACACAATTGTGAACTGTCCGTCCGGACATTGACGTGTTTGTTCGCTGTATTCAAATCTCAGTCTATGTGTCGTGGTGTAACGACCGTTTTGCAACAGTGAGGTTTAAGGAAGGGATCTCCGGACGTATGTTCGTCCTATTTGTACTGCATAAGTACCACATGTTACATATGGCTCTTGCATTCCGTTTTTGTAAGTTTTGTCTCATGCATTCCTTTTTTGTAACATAGTTCACAGCCGCTTCAATTGTTGTTTTTCATTTCTCTGAGAGGCATCACAGCTACTCTCACTATTCATCACATTTACTTGTGACTGTAATATATTCTTGCCACATGACTCATATTCTATATGTACAGTACGACAGCTGCCAAGACATCTACATCTACATCTACATGACTACTCTGCAATTCACATTTAAGTGCTTGGCAGAGGGTTCATCGAACCACAATCATACTATCTCTCTACTATTCCACTCCCGAACAGCGAGCGGGAAAAACGAACACCAAAACCTTTCTGTTCGAGCTCTGATTTCTCTTATTTTATGTTGATGATCATTCCTACCTATGTAGGTTGGGCTCAACAAAATATTTTCGCATTCGGAAGAGAAAGTTGGTGACTGAAATTTCGTAAAAAGGTCTCGCCGCGACGAAAAACGTCTATGCTGTAATGACTTCCATCCCAACTCGTGTATCATATCTGCCACACTCTCTCCCCTATAACGCGATAATACAAAACGAGCTGCCCTTTTTTGCACCCTTTCGATATCCTCCGTCAATCCCACCTGGTAAGGATCCCACACCGCGCAGCAATATTCTAACAGAGGACGTCCGAGTGTAGCGTAAGCTGTCTCTTTAGTGGACTTGTTGCATCTTCTAAGTGTCCTGCCAATGAAACGCAACCTTTGGCTCGCCTTCCCGACAATATTATCTATGTGGTCCTTCCAACTGAAGTTGTTCGTAATTTTAACACCCAGGTACTTAGTTGAATTGACAGTCTTGAGAATTGTACTATTTACCGAGTAATCGAATTCCAACGGATTTCTTTTGAAACTCATGTGGATCATCTCACACTTTTCGTTATTTAGCGTCAACTGCCACCTGACACACCATACAGCAATCTTTTCTAAATCGCTTTGCAGCTGATACTGGTCTTCGGATGACCTTACTAGACGGTAAATTACAGCATCATCTGCGAACAATATAAGAGAACTGCTCAGATTGTCACCCAGGTCATTTATATAGATCAGGAACAGTAGAGGTCCCAGGACGCTTCCCTTTGGAACACCTGATATCACTTCAGTTTTACTCGATGATTTGCCGTCTATTACTACGAACTGCGACCTTCCTGACAGGAAATCACGAATCCAGTCGCACAACTGAGACGATACCCCATAGCTCCGCAGCTTGATTAGAAGTCGCTTGTGAGGAAAGGTGTCAAAAGCTTTCCGGAAATCTAGAAATACGGAATCAGCTTGAGATCCCCTGTCGATAGCGGCCATTACTTCGTGCGAATAAAGAGCTAGCTGCGTTGCACAAGAGCGATGTTTTCTGAAGCCATGCTGATTACGTGTCAATAGATCGTTCCCTTCGAGGTGATTCATAATGTTTGAATACAGTATATGCTCCAAAACCCTACTGCAAACCGACGTCAATGATATAGGTCTGTAGTTAAATGGATTACTCCTACTACCCTTCTTGAACACTGGTGCGACCTGCGCAATTTTCCAATCTGTAGGTACAGATCTATCGGTGAGCGAGCGGTTGTATATGAGTGCTAAGTAGGGAGCTATAGTATCAGCGTAATCTGAAAGGAACCTAATCGGTATACAATCTGGACCTGAAGACTTGCCCGTATCAAGCGATTTGAGATGCTTCGCAACCCCTAAGGTATCTACTTCTAAGAAACTCATGCTAGCAGATGTTCGTGTTTCAAATTCTGGAATATTCCATTCGTCTTCCCTGGTGAAGGAATTTCGGAAAACTGCGTTCAATAACTCCGCTTTAGCGGCACAGTCGTCGATAACAGTACCATCGGCACTGCGCAGCGAAGGTATTGACTGCGTCTTGCCGCTTGTGTACTTTACATACGACCAGAATTTCTTCGGATTTTCTACCAAATTTCGAGACAATGTTTCGTTGTGGAACCTATTAAAGGCATCTCGCATCGAAGTACGTGCCAAATTTCGCGCGTCTGTAAATTTTAGCCCATCTTCGGGATTTCGCTTTCTTCTGAACTTCGCGTGATTTTTCCGTTGCCTCTGCAACAGCGTTCGGACCTTTTTTTGTGTACCACGGGGGATCCGTTCCGTCTCTTACCAATTTATGAGGTATGAATATCTCAATAGCTGTTGCTACTATATCTTTGAATTTGAGCCACATCTCGTCTACATTCGCATAGTCAGTTCGGAAGGACTACGTGAGGAAAACAGACACATCGATGACCAGACACAATCCTTATAATTCTGGGAGAGAAAAAGGGGCACGAGGCAGATTTGAACACGTATCTCCCGTTTTTCAGTCCAACACCGTGACCAACCAACCACGACACCGTGGTTCTTTCAATTTGCTTGATGTTCCACATCTTAAGCTTGCAGCGTTCACTGTTTTTATTTTTCCTCTTTCTTCACAGTTTAGCGCCCCTTGTTCCTGTTTTCGAGTGTGATCTGCGTTCAGTTCTCGATGCGCTATCCACGGGGCCATTTTACCATTAAGTCTGGGAAGGGCTGCGATGGGGAGTTTGCCTTGTTAGAACCCTGCAACGACATGGCCTATCCGCGTGGCCCGCACGCCCCTAGACTTCGCGAACGTTTGGCTGAAGTTGCCGAAGATTACCGATATAAATGACAGCTGCGTGAGCAGGTGTACACCGGACCACGTGGTTGGCACAGTCACTTAAGGGACAGTCTCTTGCCACACGGATTTAACTCGCTTGTGGTGACACTTATGAGAAATTCGTTGAGAAGCATGCTGGCGTGAGACCATTCTCTCATAATGATGGCAGTATTAGTAATGTCCAAATCGTGCCTTCAAGATGTGGAGTGAGAACCGTCAGAGTATTTAATGTGCCACCTAAGTGCCCTAATGATCTGATTGCACGTTCTCTGTCACTGTACGGCGCTGTTTTGTCAGTTAGCAATGAAAAATGCTCGAGTTCATATCGCTACCAAGTTAACAGCGGCGTGCGAAGTGTACGTGCAGACTTAAAGAAGCATATACCTTCGTATGCTGTCATTGGCGGCTGTCGCGCACATGTAACATACATTGGACAACCCCTTCCTGTTCGATCAGCCATTCAACAGAACATCTGCGGATGAACTGCACACGTCGACGTCCATTTCAGCTTCCACGGGAATGTCCTGCAGACGGTAGTGGAAGGCTCCGTTATTGAGTGAGGTAGTCGCGGGGACTGTACCACAACCCCGGCAGCCGGAACATGTTTACAAGGCGGATATGCCAGTTTAGGTGGAATGCAACACCAAAGACATTCACAGTAGGACGGATGTCGATTCTGCCCCGTCATCCTCGCCGGGACAGTTATCGCTGGATACCAACGATGCGCCAGCCACCTCTGAAACTAAGCCGTGTGAGAAGCAAGAGGGGGTGCAGATTAGTTTGCCTGAACCACCCCTATCGGCAGAAACTGCATCAGAAACAAAGAAAGGCCGCCGAAGGAGAAGAAAAGGGCATAGTAGCAAAGAGGAAAATTCGGATGATTTGAGACCTGTACACATGACAGAATGTGGGAGCGAGACTGGACCTCAATCTTTTTGGTCAGTACTCTGCGAGAACACTTCGAGGCCAGAATGCATTCGTGAACAAACCAATCTCCTGAAGGCACTACTGAGCGCTGAGAGGGTTCAGAGCACCGTAACGGCTAAGAGGAAGAGCGAGCAGAGCAGCGAGCAGCTGCGGCAGCGCTCCCGCAGGAACTCGCTGACGTCAGTCGCAGCCCCGCGTGGTGGTCAGGCGGATGCGACCACGTTAACAGACTCAGCCGGCGGTGGCGGGCAGGGCGGCGCGCGCACCGCGCAGCACCCCGACAGCAATGAGCCGTGGTGACAGCAGAACGAGGAGATGCAGCAGTAGCTGCTCTCGCGCATGACCATCGCACTGCGACCTTTCCACTCCCTGACCCGTTATTGGCTTTGCAGTTTCGCCTCATACTCCAGACGTTACCAATGAGCTTGGACCAAAGCCGTCGAGAAGGACGATCCAAACACTCAGCGCTCATTGTCCTCTGACCCATCATGCGACAGCCAAACCTACAATATTAACACACTTAACGTCAATAGGATTCAAAGTGCGGTGAAACTCCGTTCGCTAACTGATGACTTGTATGGTACCAGCGTTGACATTGCCCTCCTACAGGAGGTAGTCACAGTCTTAGAAGTACCCGTTTACGTTCTTATTGATAACATCAATATCCTGGATGCTGTAGGCACTGCCATGCTTCTGCGCGACGGTATACCCTTTACGGACGTGCAGCGGCTGCCTAGCGGCCGTGAAACTTCTCTTCGAGTGAACGGAGTGCAGATTGTTAACGTGTACGCCCCCTCACGGAGCACTCATAAGAGAGGTCGTTCAGATTTTTATAAAAACGAGGTTCCCAATCTTCTTAGCGCGTATCGTGCGCATCTCATCCTTCGTGGTGACTTAAATTGTGTGCTTAACGGCAGAGACCAAACTCCTAACACGAACAGATGTATCGAACTTAAACATGTAGTTCATGGCATGCGTCTTCAAGATACTTGGGAGCAAGTGCACGGTGAGCGGGTAGTGTACATCTTCGTAAGCAGTCATTCTGCCAATCGGCTGGATAGGATCTATGTGTCCGATGCCCTCCAGCGACACATTGTGAAGTACGACATAGCTCCTGTCAACATATCCAAGCCGGCCGCGGTGGTCTCGCGGTTCTAGGCGCGCAGTCGGGAACCGTGCGACTGCTACGGTTGCAGGTTCGAATCCTGCCTCGGGCATGGATGTGTGTGATTTCCTTAGGTTAGTTAGGTTTAAGTAGTTCTAAGTTCTAGGGGACTGATAACCACAGCAGTTGAGTTCCATAGTGCTCAGAGCCATTTGAACCATTTGAACATCTCCAACCATTGCGCATAAAAGTGTTACCTTAACCTGCAACGCCAGCAAATTTACGGTGGGAAAGGCCACTGGAAATTGAATGTCAGCCTTCTGCAGGATGCCCAACTTGAAGAGGAGGTGAACATAACGTCATAAAGTGGCAACAGCTCCAGCGGCACCGACGTCGTTGCGCTAGTGTTCTACAGTGGTGGATTCAGTGTGCCAAGCCTAAATTACGCCTCACCCTCATGAGCTACGCCCGACAAAAAAGCTTTTGGCAGAAACAGACCATTTAATTTTATTATCGCTGTTTGAGAGAACTGTACAGTCGCACTACCATTCCTTCTCGCGACATCGATGTAAAGATCAAACGATATAAAGCGAAAATCACGGCGATACAACGCAAACAAATGCATGGCACTATCGTGCGAGCCCACCCCAAAGACGTTACCGCCAAAGAACGGGCCTCTCTGTACCACATCCTGAGAACGACGAAACGCTGTAAAGCCATGTTGATTGAAGCCTTCGTTGATGACGCTGAGAATACCATCACGAAGCAAGGTGACATCATCTCGCACGTCTACGACTATTATAGTCAACTCTACAAGAAGCAATCTGTTGATGAATACTCGTGCGACGATTTTCTTAGTACCTTGAGCTGCCGCATGACACAACAGGACAATGTAAATCTGGAATCTGTTTTCACAGAGGACGAAATCCGACTGGCGGTACATAGTGCTAAGAAAGGAAAATCACCAGGATCCGCCGGTCTCAGCGCTGAGTTTTACCAGCGATACTGGAACCTCCTCCGTCCGACACTCTTCGAGATAGCGAATGAAATCTGGCACCTGGAAGTCATACCCAAGGCATTTACGGAAGGTATCACCTTTCCCTTACCGACAAAGGTAACAGCAGGAAGGTCGTAAATATGCGACCCATCACATTCCTGAATGCCGATTTCAAAATCATTACCAGATCGAATAAGTTACGGATGCATACCATTATGTACAAGGCTTTAGGCCGTTGCCAGTACAGTGCAGTAGATGGCCGAAGTGCAATCTCAGCTTCCTGCGATTTCAAGGACATCATCTGTTCATATGCTGAAACCAAAGGACAGGGCGTCCTGATCTTTGTAGATTTTGAGAAGGCTTATGACAGCGTACGTCATGAGGTCCTATTTCAAAGTATGAAGAAACTAGGATTTGGACCTGATCTCATAGAATTAATTCGCAAACTTACTACAAACGCCTTTTCACGGATTCTCATTAATGGTCACCTTACAGAAGAAGTTTCCATTGGGCAATCCATCCGCCAAGGATGTCCTCTGTCAATGATATTGTACGCCATTGCAGTAGAACTGCTACTGAACAACTTAGCGTATAGTGGGATCGGGCTTAGCGTCGCATCTGTCACTATCCCATGCACTACTTGTGCTGACGATATACAGGGTGTTACAAAAAGGCACGGGCAAACTTTCAAGAAACATTCCTCACACACAAATAAATAAAAGATATTATGTGGACATGTTTCCGAAAACGCTTAATTTCCATGTTACAGCTCATTTTAGTTTCGTCGGTATGTACTGTACTTCCTCGATTCACCGCCAGTTGGCCCAATTGAAGGAAGGTAATGTTGACTTCGGTGTTTGTGTTGACATGCGACTCATTTCTCTACAGTACTAGCATCAAGCACATCAGTACGTAGCAACAAAAGGTTAGTGTTCATCACGAACGTGGTTTTGCAGTCAGTGTAATGTTTACAAATGCAGCACGGAACATTCCAGCCCATGACTCGCGACTGGGGAAGACCTAGGACGACAAGGACACCTGAAATGGACGGGGAAATTGACGATAACCCTAATGTCAGCGTCAGAGAAGTTACTGCTGTACTAGGTAACGTTGACCTCATCACTGTATGGAGAGTGCTACGGGAGAACCAGTTGCTTCCGTACCATGTACAGCGTGTGCAAGCACTGTCATCAGCTGATTGGCCTCCACGGGCACACTTCTGCGCATGGTTCATCCAACAATGTGTCAATCCTCATTCCAGTGCAAATGTTCTCTTTACGGATGAGGCTTCATTCCAACGTGATCAAATTGTAAATTTTCACAATCAACATTTGTGGGCTGACGAGAATCCGCACGCAGTTGTGCAATCACGTCATCAACACAGATTTTCTGCGAACGTTTGGGCAGGCATTGCTGGTGATGTCTTGATGGGGCCCCATGTTCTTCCACCTACGTTCAATGGAGCACGTTATCATGATTTCTTACGGGATACTCTACCTGTGCTGCTAGAACATGTGCCTTTACAAGTACGACACAACACGTGGTTCATGCACGATGGAGCTCCTGCACATTTCAGTCGAAGCGTTAGTACGCTTCTCAACAGCAGATTCGGTGACCGATGGATTGGTAGAGGCGGACCAATTCCATAGCCTCTACGCTCTCCTGACCTCAATCCTCTTGACTTTCATTTATGGGGGCAATTGATAGCTCTTGTCTACGCAACCCGGTACCAAATGTAGAGACTCTTCGTGCTCGTATTGTGGACGGCTGTGATACAATACGCCATTTTCCAGGACTGCATCAGCGCATCAGGGATTCCATGCGACGGAGGGTGGATGCATGTATCCTCGCTAACGGAGGACATTTTGAACATTTCCTGTAACAAAGTGTTTGAAGTCGCGCTAGTACGTTCTGTTGCTGTGTGTTTCCATTCCATGATTAATGTGATTTGAAGAGAAGTAATAAAATGAGCTCTAACATGGAAAGTAAGCGTTTCCGGACACATGTCAACATAACATATTTTCTTTCTTTGTGTGTGATGAATGTTTCCCGAAAGTTTGGCCGTACGTTTTTGTAACACCCTGTATGCGTAACTGTGTCAGCAGAAACTCTTTTTACAAACATTCACGTTTCATTCAGAAGCAATATTAAATAAAACTAAAACCACAGCTTTCCAGATCGGAGGCGGTATCGGAGACATATCCCATGTTACCTGGTGCAAGGCCAAGGATTATCACACAACTCTCGGTGTTACCTTTGAGGCCACACCAGACAAATTCCTAACTGCTCACATGAGCTTAATAAGTTGCGTGGTGCTTTGATACTTCACTCAGACCGTGACTTGAACATACTACCGAAAGTTAGGATCATAGAGATCGCCATTACAAGTAAGATGAATTATTAGGCGCAAATTCTTCCTATCTCCGACCATCTAGCCAAGAGTATACAACAAGCGTTATGTTGTTTTCTTTTTAGGGGGCACATTTTCAAAGTTCAATTCGATACCTTATCCTTACCTTCGTCCAAAGGTGGCCTTAACCCCATTAAGGTACACCAAAAATTTGTCACCCTGCTCCGAAATCGCATCAGGAAGGAGTTTCGTACCCGGAGGACAAGTATCATCACAAGCCTCATTCAGCGGTGGAAGCCTGATAGCCTTGACCCACCCGTTAATACCACCGGCATTCCACTTTCATGCCAACTTGTGCGACTATACACCATGGAAATGAGCTACATTCGACACAACATCGTCGATGACGGAAGCCTGACGAACAGCAAACTTTATGACCTTCCCATGACAGCAAACCACAGAAATCGTCTCGAAGAAAAACATCCACATTCACATTGGAGTAGAGTATTGCGGAATATGCACAGCGACATGTTACCATCACACGTCGTAGCCGACTGGTCTCTAACAGTCAACGATAAAATAGCAACGAATGAAAAGCTACATAAGATAGGCCTTCATCTAACGCCCAACTGTGACGCATGCGGAAGAGTCGACACGCCTATTCATTGGCTCACGTGCCGACATGACGAAGAAATTACAACATTTCTTCGTCAACGATTATCGGTAATAGACCATACGACGGCCAGTGGTGTAGACCTTTTAGATATCATTCAGCCACAAAAACTGAGATATACACGAGCAAAAAACACCGCTGCAACGTGGATCATGGGCCACAGAGCATCGTTTATTATGCAGAATAGGCATGCTACTTTCCTAGATTATTATTCTTACATCGAAATTGAGCGCCGTAAAGTGAGCCTACATTGTGACTACAGCAGGATACTTGAAAATATGTTGAAAATCACAATTAACAGTTAAAAACATCAAATCCTATATTTCGGATAGCAGAGATTGTCACTGATCTGTATGTATGAATCCTAGTTGCTTCCTGGGACTTCAGTTCTTGTTGGAATTTAAGGTAATATTAGACGCTTACCAATGCAGAAGGCATTTTGTCTTTCGCATTTTTGTTTCAACATTTTCCTTCTCACACATAGCAGCGGAGCAACTTTCCTTCAACAATGAAGTGGTAGTCCTTTTTGCACCATAAAATTTTCTGTTTACTACTTGGCAAGGAAAAGAACTCAAGAAAACATTTCATTTCTTAAACTGCGCAACGGCAGCCTGGAAATGACATATACTTTGTTCTTTCTATTCTCATTACAAATTTGAGCAAATGTTTAAAAAATGGTCTAATGGCTAGCGTTGCCGCCTCTGGATCACAGGGTCCCGGTTTCGATTCCCGGTCGAGTAGGAGAGTTTCTCTGCCCGGGGACTGGGTTTTCGTGATGTCATCATCATCCGTGACAGTCCCAGACGGGACTTAGTAAAAAAATTTGACTGTGTAAATATTGTAACTTTGCTCGGGAGCTGATAACGGGGCAGTTGAGAGCCCCACGAACCAATCATCATCATCATCACTTGCACATAAGTTGATGATCGACAGTGCGCAGATGCGAGTATTGGTTAGCACCAAACTTAGGCGAAATTTGTCCGAATGACAAATAAGGAAAACAGACATAAATTACTATGTGATTACGAAGGCTTTCCCGGCCTAATAATTGATAATATTCTCCTCGGGTGTGCAGCCGGATCATAACTCCGTGGTACTTCATGTATTCGTACTGAGTTACCAGAAAACTGTAAATATCGGAACTGTGAACCACTGCAGCCGCATAAGCTTCCAACAGTCTCTTGTGGTCCCTCGGCAGAAGAATGCGACGTGGCGCGTGGTGGACTGCGAGGAGGACAAGTGGGGCGCGATCTGGCCGAACGGCTCCGGGAACGGCCTGCTGGGCGCCGTGGCGATGGACGAGGCGGACGCGGGGTACGCGGCGGTCTACCACTGGTACCCCGAGTACCACTTCGTGGAGTACACGCGGCCCTACGTGCGCGCTGGCCTCACCTGCATGGCGCCGCGCCCGCTGCTGCAACCCGGCTGGCAGGTGCCCGTGCTGCCCTTCTCGCCCCTCCTCTGGGCCGCCGTCTGGGCCTCCGTCATACTCGCCACCGCCGCCCTCTACTCAGCCAGGATGGTCTCCAGCTGGCTGCTCGGTGAGCTCCAGTTCCCCTTTGATTTTCCGATAAACTAGATCGATTACTCGGTAGCTAATACAATCCTCTTGGGAGATTCAGCTCCTGTATTCATATTTAAGATAATTCAAGCTTATTGCTCCGTATCAGTTGCACATATTTATCAAATTAGGGGACCCTCTTGCACTGATATTTTTGTAAATCCCTATATTTGCCATTTTTTGTTCAATATCATTGAAATTTAGCACGCTTATGTACAGAGATCTAATATGATTTTTTTTTAAATTCAGAATTTTTGATTGCAGTGAGATAATTTTGAACTTTTTGTTACATTATTATTTTACGGTACACCTTTTCATAATTTCGAGACAAATTTGTCAAATTTTTTTAATGGTAAAATAATCTTCACTAATAGGTGTACAATTAAGTCCAGTAACTTTTTCGTAAATTAATGCTATTATTTTCTGTGATATTTTGGATTCGAACATTTTTTACAAGCAAACTTTTCAATATATTATCAACCACAAAACTATGTATATTGTCTCGATTAAAATTTTGTTCCCCATAAATATTGCTTCAAAGTAAAAGAATAGGTGTGCCAAATTTCATTGCAGTCCTTCCAGTAGTTTCTGGTATATATTTTCCTACAAGTAGAAAACCTTAACTTGCAGAAAAATCGTTTTAAAGTTAGGATGCCGGCCGCGGTGGTCTCGCGGTTCTAGGCGCGCAGTGCGGAACCGCACGACTGCTACGGTCGCAGGTTCGAATCCTGCCTCGGGCATGGATGTGTGTGATGTCCTTAGGTTAGTTAGGTTTAACTAGTTCTAAGTTCTAGGGGACTAATGACCTCAGAAGTTGAGTCCCATAGTGCTCAGAGCCATCTGAAACTTGGGATAAAATGTAAAAAAAAAAAATCCTATCGTACCGTAGCTAAAACTGCCCATATCCATAATCTATTTCTTCCTCATCGTCCTCTATAGCTCTTTGTGCTTCTCTGTTCCTTTGCCCAGCAATTTTTTGCATGTTCTGGACTGAAGTCTCCGCCTTCGAGATTCTTTGCGTATCAATGATCTGCAGTATCTGCTCAGTGAAGACTGCAGGTGTAAAGCCCAACTTGCTGAGTATGTGTAGTCTTGCCACATTCCCATCATTAAACACCCCTGCAACTTCCAAAACAAAAATCTTCACCACCAAGTTAGAAACAAACACAGTCTTTGGACAACTTTTCCAAATAAGAGCACTGAAACTTTCATTTTGGTTGTGTGTTTTCCCATGCAGACATTTTTCTAGCAGTTCTGGTGAAGCCAGAGCTCTAAAGATTAGTTTAGTGGCCATTGAAACCTCATAAGTAAGGTTATTTTTATGGGTTTAAGCTTCCCCACTTTCCTTACTTTTCAAAAGTTTGCACCATTCATTAGAACAGAGGCCATGTTGACGTGTAGTGTCTGTCGACAAGTAATGAAACCAAATGGCCCATACTTCTTTCCTCATACTATCCAAGCTTGTGAGGTTACATATAATTGTAGCACCATAACATACTTGTAAGCACTTAATTCTCTTCTTTGGTAGTCTGTTTTTACCTCACAGTGGCTTTCCATCCTCTAGTAGCTTGCCTTTATTGTCTGCAACAAGTATTCGGTGTCGTCCACCCATCCTCTTCTGAATGCGGTCTAAGCACTCCAGTTTCTCAATAGTGCAATCTTATCCATAGGGGTGACTTTCAACCACATTCTTGAAAGCACTAGAGTCTCCATCTCGTAAATACTGTACGTATTTTACTCCATACTTTGCAAAGATGTGTTGTTGTTGTGGTCTTCAGTCCTGAGACTGGTCAGATCCAGCTCTCTATGCTACTCTATCATGTGCTAGCTTCTTCATCTCCCAGTACCTACTGTAACCTACATCCCTTTGAATCTGCTTACTGTATTCATCTCTTGGCCTCCCTCTACGATTTTTACCCTCCACTCTGCCCTCCAATACTAAACTGGTGATCCCTTGATGCCTCAGAACATGTCCTACCAACCGATCCCTTCTTCTAGTCAAACTGTGGCACAAACTTCTCCCCAATTCTATTCAATACCTCCTTGCAAAGATCTATGGAAGCTGCAGGTATGAAATTCATTTGCAATGATCTATGGAAAATGAGTTTCATACCTGCAGCTTCCATCCAATCACTGGAGCCTGCATAATTTCTGCAACAAACAGCTTCTAGCCATTCTGTTTCTTTACCTGCATCAATATATTTTTGTGCAAGGAACATGCAGAACAATATTTAGACATCACCTCTAAGTCTAATACTTTTTCAGTGTCGACACTGATGACTCTTGAAACTCCACGCGGTGAGGTATGCCCCCTCTTCATCCAAGAACTGTCACAGGAAACTGCTATATAGTTGCTATTAGTTGCTTCACAATTTTCTTGAATTGCCCATGGGACTGCCATTTTCATGCTTTCTTCACTTATTTCTGCAACTGCATTGAGGAGAGAAGTATTCATTGCAGAAAATTTTAGGGGAAGACCGGGCATGTTCATAATACCACATAAGGGGTTTCTACCATCTCTTCCAATCCCTATATATCTTAGTCCATAAGCAAATCTCATATTGGCTTCATAGATTCTATTACTGACGTTTGATGTCTTGAATGGTATGTCAGCATCACAGTTTTGACACAAAATGTGCAATGTGCAATCCAAACCCTCTCTCTTTTCATCATCAACCCAATCCACATATCCTCCACTTGCAGGCTTTTCTAAATGCTTCTGCCAGCATTTCCAGATCCACAATTCTGAAAACTGTATTTCTGTCATGATTTTTTTCTTCTGACACAACCTCTGTCCCAGGTTTTATTTTAGATGCACTTGGAGACAAGCTAATGTTTCCATCATCAGGCTGGACAATAACCTCAATGTCAGTTTTCGCTTTATATTGGAAATACAGGACTTACTACATTTTCTAAATACTTCACCAGGCCTAGGCATTGTAAAATGGGATCAACAGATTCAACCTTGCATAAAGAATGGCACAATAAATCAATTGTCACTCAAATTCCACTCAACAGCACAAAACTTGTTTACAACATTCCATAGCCTTCTATACCACAATGATTGAACCGTAAAATGGCTCCACAGCGTTCTTTACAACACTGCTGTTATGTACGAGATTTTTCCTCCATTTAGTACATTGAAAAGCGAGCTTGGCCCATTACACTACGTAGGGTTTTAACTTTTTTTATGCCATTTGTAGTTCGAAGTACAAGGAAAAAATTTGGGATAATAATCTCAATTATATTTACTATCAAATATGCAAATAAAAATAATTTTTAAATTTTTCATTATTTCTGCCATCGCCTCCCCTTATGAAATGTTTCGATCACTCGCGATCACCTTCAGATCTAAGACAAAGTAAAATTAAATGCGTACTACCTAATATTTAGCAAGAAGTTTAAGTGAAGAGAATTTTCCATAAATGTAGAAATTACCAAAGTACTTCAGGCTGAAGCCAGTCTTGCCTTCTCAGAACCAGGTAACAGATTACTATGCTTTGCAGCTGCGGGGAATATAATAAATATTTCCACTTCTGTAGTTTTACAATCATTTTGTCTTTCACTATTTACCCATCCATTGTTTCGGAGTACACCTTTTCTACTTGAACGAAAAACATTTACACTATTTACTTCCAGAATTTATAATTTTACTATCTGATGCCTATAAATTGTACATACCCTTTGTTCTACACTATTAGTTTTCCAAAGAGTATTATTAGTAATTGTACATTATATAGTTTTAACACGGCCACTTTTGTTGAACTCATGACATTCCCATCACCAGATTCCTCGTTTACTCACTCCATTTCTCCTTCCTCTCCTCCCGCCCCCATCTCTCCCTAACTCCAACATATACCTATTCAAAACACTGACCGCAGCTGCAAAGAACAGTGCTCTAAGCATACAAGACGGGCTGCTGAAGCAAATGTCTAGCTAAAGTCTACATTTATGTACAGTTATTTTATTTTTAACTTATTCTTAAAATATTAGATGGTACATATTTCATTTTACTTTGTTTTAGATCTGAATATGACCACGGGTGACCGCAACATGTAATATAAGTAAAAATGTCCAACTGAGATGGAACAAAAAATGAGAGATGTCTTAAATATTGTTTCGTCCTATTGAGACACATGCTTAAAGATACTCAGAAGTATATGCACGCATCTACAACCATGCAGTACACAGATTAATGTGGTTAATTGTGTGCGTTTTATCTAATTTAACTTTTATGTTCTCTAGTGTCGGTTATGTTGAAATTACTCTTTGTGATTATTGTGTGTCTTAAAGCTGGTGACATTCACATATGAAACTGGCTAATTTGAGCATCTCGTGTTATATTCAAGAAGTTGCTTGCTTCCATTCACTGTCCACATCTATGCACAATCTTCGACACTTCCCCTCATCATCACACTTGCATATTCAAATAAGTGGATATTGTTCTAAATCAAATATATTTGAGAAACAAAAGATAAAAACAGGATTTTTTACATAAACTGAAAATAAGGGACCAGTAAACTGTTTCGACAGACTACAAAAAAAAAAAAAAAAACACTCAGAGATACGTTTAGCGTGGAGCATTTAAGTAAACACTACTGGTTCATTAGTTTGTTGAGCTTCACGGCAACAAATAAGAATTTCTGCAAGCCATCGTGACGTTATATCAGTGCCAAACACGAAAATACAACGAGAATATACATCAGATGAGACTTCTAGGTGTGAGCGGAATTCTAACACAATTGCGTAATCAAAATTTCACATTTCAGTATGCTTTCAGCTGAAGTCATTTTTGAACTGGAAGTATCCAAAATTACAAATATGTTTCTTTATGGATCACTGACGGTGTTTACAGTGACTAAACCGAAACGCTAATGGTATACTAAATAAGCATTTTTATTAAATGCACGAATGTATTTTAAATACCTGTAATAAAAATTCAACTGTATGTGTCAAAGCAATAGACGCCGTACCGGTTCAGGTCAGCTTCAACAAACAAGCAAATACAAGCGACATGGAATAAGAGCAATGCCCTCCCTGATAGTTAACAACTGCCAAATCTCTCAAACTACTCGAAATGCCTTTGTATACGCTAGTGATAGAAACAACCGTACGAAAACCATCGACTTATATGGTTGTAATTATACATATTGCTTGAAGTAGTAATTCATTCTTTTGAGAGATACTAGTCTGTGGAAACAACCGAGTGGAAGGAATCGATTCAGTCGGCTAAACTACTCATTCACTGTTTCGAGTGAAAGGAGTCTGTGGGAGCAACCGAAAAAAAATGCCGTTTAGTTGGTCGGACTACTCATTCATTCTTTTGGATGAAACTAGTAGTGGAAGAGCAACCGAATTAAAACAATCTTTTCAGTCGGTTGTAATTTTACCTGCCGGTAGAATTATTATTCATTTACTTTTTACGAATGAAAACAGTCAGTGGGAGCAATCGCATGTAAAGGAATTCGACATCGCTGTTGTTTGCGTATTGACTGTGACAAGAATCAGTAGTTTCTTTGTCTTTTGAACCACGTATTCATTCTTTTAACAGTAACTGCTTTTCGTTGTTTCAACTGACCGGGATATCCACTCCTCATTCTGAGTGAAACAGGCCTGCCATACTTTACTTAGCAGAACTAAAGCAGTGCTACATTATATTGTCGGGGGATGGTCCTAAGTAAGAGTGTCTTTAGGGTATGCCAAAGTTAACATAAGCAGTAAACATGTTCAGTCAATTATGAACTGACTGGAGTAATTTTTCTTTTCATAATTTTAAACTGATTCATTTACGGTTGAGGATTAAATTGGTCCAAGTGCCACTAACACGTCAGTAATTAACCTGACCCATCCCTGGGGTACGCCTGCCATCACTTGAATTGCCAACCTAAGACAAAAACTTTGAAAACCCCGGACATATGGTACAAATAGAATTATTTTCCCGGACGCAAACAGTTTGTAGACGATACGTTGGCTGTCGGGGAAAATGTTACCCGAGTAATGAGGCATAAGGAAGGCGGAGCACAACAGAGTAACAAGGATTAGAGAAAGCGCATTGTAGAGATGTTCATATTCAGATGCAGTACTACTTTGCAGTAAAAAAAAAGAATGAATAGCTCAAAGAGTAGAAGGCAACTGACATTTAAGACATTCGGTTGACCGGCTATAGAGGCAGGCCGCGGTGTAGGTGACTGCCCATTGTCGGCAGATTCTCATTGTCTTCATAAAGAAGTATGAATGATAAAGGTAGTTTCAATATTTTCTTTGTAATTTTGATCACATATTTCAGATTTGAGGACAGGTAGAAAAGCGATTTTTGTGGTATAATATTCAAATATACGTAAGGTTCTAAGGCCACATTCGGGACACATTAAAAAATTTTGATATTGCACAAGACGTCTGAAGTAGACATGCAAACTATCACTTTAATCTGTTACCAAAAAGACATAAGTTATAGTTTGTTGGTACCGTCTACGATGAAGGAGTGCGAGTAGGCAAATGGTTCAAATAGCTCTGAGCACTACGGGACTTAACATCTGAAGTCATCATTCCCCTAGAACTTAGAACTACTTAACCCTAACTAACCTAAGGGCATCACACACATACATGCCCGAGGCAGGACTGGAACCGCGCGATCGTAGCAGTCTCGCGGTTCCAGATTGAAGCACTTAGAGCCGCTCGGCCACAACGGCCGGCTGTAATTTTTTTCAGCATGTCTGTATTCTTCAATAGTCTTATGAAAACAAGTCAACTCAAGTGTTACAGTAGTTCACTCTAGGTTCTACAAAAGCTGTTTGGTTACTGCTCCATGCATTACGCAGTTGGGAAAAAATATCCTTTCAGTAACAGCATAGCGACACAGTTGAAACGAACAAACGATTCAGGATAAATCGTTTCATATTTGCTAAGTCCGGAACAAATAGTTGTCCCGAATTACTTTCGAAAACATGCGGGACTGAGATAGAAAAATCGTTACAATCACGTAAAAGGGGGCGATGGTCACCTTAAATGGTTTGATGCGGCCCGCCACGAATTCCTCTCCTGTGCCACCTCTTCTCCTCAGGAAAGCTCTTGCAGTCTACGTCCTCTATTATTTGCTGGATGTATTCCAATCTCTGTCTTCCTCTACAATTTTTACACTCTACAGCTTCCTCTAGTTCCATGGAAGTCTTTCTCTCAACTCTTAACAGATATCATATCATTCTGTCCAATTCTGTGCAGAAACTCCTCATTCCTTACCTTTTCAGTCCACCTAATTTTCTACATTGGTCTCTAGCACCACATCTCAGATGCTTTGATTCTCTTCTGTTCGGGTTTTACAGCTGTCCACGTTTCACTACCGTACACTGCTGTGCTTCAAACGTATATTCACAAATATTTCTTCCTCATCTTAACGTCTGTGTTTGGTGCTAGCAGACGTCTCTTGGCCAGGATGGCATTTTTGCCATTGCAAGTCTGCTTTTGATGTCTTCCTGATTCCGTCCGTCACTGATTCTTTTACTGCCTATGTAGAAGAATTCGTTAACTTCTTCTACTTCGTGACCATTAGTCCTGATGTGAAGTTCCTCGCTCTTCTTATTCCTGCTATTTCTCACTACTTTCGTCTTCCTTTTCGTATTCCAGAATTCGAATCGAGAACAGCTGCCAACATGGGTGACGTAGAAGTAAATATCCTCAAAGAAGTGAAACAACTCAAATCGCTTAATGAAAGCAAGGCTTTTGGTCCAGACTGTATACCAATCAGGTTCCTTTCGGAGTATGCTAATGCATTAGCTACATACTTAACAATCACATAAAACCGCTCACTTGACGAAAGATCCGTACCCACAGACTGGAAATTTGCACAGGTCACACAAATATTCAAGAAAGGTAGTAGGAGTAATCCTCTAAATTACAGGCGCATATCGTTAACGTCGATATGCAGAAGGATTTTACAACGTATGTTGTGTTCGAACATTATGGATTACCTCGAAGGAAACTGTATATTGACACACAGTCAACATGGGTTTAGAAAACATCGTTCCCGTGAAACACAACTAGCTCTTTGTTCACATGAAATGCTTGTAAGTAGGCTGTTTAAGTTTTTTACATTGGTAACGCCACGTAGCGCTCTGTATGAAAATCACTGGCTAATCTGTGTGCAGTCAGTGGCTGGTTGGCATTGTTGTAATACTCGCCATTGGAGTGTTGGGCAGCTATATGTTAACAGCTTAACGCTGCGCAGTTGGAGGTGAGCCGCCAGCAGTGATGGATGTGGGGAGTGAGATGGCGGAGTTTTAAAAGTGGATGATCTGGTAAGAGACACTAAATTTGTAAGACTGGATGTCATGAACTGATATGTATATTATGACTTTTGAACACTATTAAGGTAAATACATTGTTTGTTCTGTATCAAAATCTTTCATTTGCGAACTATGCCTATCAGTAGTTAGTGACTTCAGTAGTTAGAATCTTTTATTTAGCTGGCAGTATTGGCGCTCGTTGTATTGTAGTAGTACGAGTAACGAAGATTTTTGTGAGGTAAGTGATTTGTGAAAGGTATAGGTTAATATTAGTCAGGGCCATTCTTTTGAAGGGATTATTGAAAGTCAGATTGCGTTGCGCTAAAAAAAATATTGTATGTCAGTTTTGTGTTGATCTGAATCGGTAAAGAGCGAAATGTCTGAGTACGTTCAGTTTTGCTCAGCTTTTTGAAAATCAAATAATGTAAGAGGCTTACCAACACAGTAATTCACTAATTTTTCTAAGGGGACGTTTCATGCTGAGTGCCATTGAGAAGGGATTTCTGATCGAATCCGTATTCCTGGATTTCCAGAAGGCTCTTCACACTTTACCACACAAGCGGCTCGTAGAGAAACTGCGTGCTTATGGAATATTTGCGATTTCCTGTCAGAGAGGTCACAGTTCGTAGTAACTGACAGAAAGTCATCGAGTAAAACAAAAGTAACAGACAGAAAGTCATAGAGTAAAACAAAAGTAACTTCAGGCGTTCGCCAAGGTAGTGTTATAGGCCCTTTGCTGTTCCTTATCTGTATAAACTATTTGGGAGACTATCTAAGCGGATGACGCTGTCGTTTATCGACTAATAAAGTCATCAGAAGGTCAAAACAAAACGTAAAACTATTTAGAAAGAATATCTGAATGGTGCGAAAAAGCCGCGCGGGATTAGTCGAGCGGTCTAGGGTGCTGCAGTCATGGACTGTGCTGCTGGTCCCGGCGGAGGTTCGAGTCCTCCCTCGGGCATGGGGGTGTGTGTGTTTGTCCTTAGGATAATTTAGGTTAAGTAGTGTGTAAGCTTAGGGACTGGTGACCTTAGCAGTTAAGTCCCATAAGATTTTACACAAATTTAAAATTTTTTTGTGCGAAAAGTGACAGTTGACCCTAAATAACGAAAAGTGTGAGAACATCCACATGAGTGTTAAAAGGAACTCGTTAAACTTCGGTAACACGATAAATGAGTCTAATCTAAAATCCGTAAATTAAACTATATACCTAAGTATTACAATTACGAATAACTGAAATTGGAAAGAACACACAGAAAATATTGTGGGGAAAGCTAACCAAAGGCTGCGTTTTATTGGCAGGACACTTAGAAAATGTAACAGACCTACTAAGGAGACTGCCTACACTACGCTTGTTCGTCCTCTTTTTAGAATACTGCTGCGTGGTGTGGGATCCTTACCAGATAGGACTGACGAAGTACATCGAAAAAGTTCAAAGAAAGGTAGCACGTTTTGTATTATCGCGAAATATGGGAGACACTATCACAGAAATGATACAGGATTTGGGCTGGAAATCGTTAAAAGAAAGCCGTCTTTCTTGCGACGGTATCTTCTCACGAAATTTCAGTTACCAAATTTTTTCTCCCAATGCGAAAATATTTGGTTGAGTCCGACCTTCGTAGGGCGGAACGATCACCTTGATAAAGTAAGGAAATCAGAGTTCATATGGAGAGATATAGGTGTTCATTATTTCCATGCGCTATACGAGATTGGAATAATAGAGAATAGTGAAGGTGGTTCGATGAATCCTCTGCCAGGCACAAAAATATGATTTGCAGAGTATCGATGTAGATGTTCTTCGATTTACTCACTGTCCATATTCAGCCCTCATTATATTGTTCATTCCATTCAGCAGATCATGTAATTGTTCTTTTGCTGAGGATAGCATTATCGTCCGCGAATCGTATCATTGAGATCTTAACACCATGAATTTTAGTTCCATTCCCAAACCTTTCTTTTATTTCCATCATTGCTTCTTCGATGTACATATTGAACGTTCGAGGCGAAAGACCACAATCCTGTCTTACATCGTTTTCAATGGGAGCTCTTCGTTCTTGGCCATCCACTCTTATTATTCCCTCTTGGCTTTTGTACAAACTGTACATTACCTGTGTCTACCGATAGCTTACCTCCTTCTTTAGTCTTGCTTCCATTATCAACCGCAACGCCAGAATTGCCTTTCTCGTGGCTTTACCTTTACTAAAGCCAAACTGATTGTCATCTAGTACATCTTCAATTCTTCTGTATATCATTTTTGTCACCAACCTTGATACATGAGCTGTTTAGCTGATTGTGCGGTAAATCTCGCACTTGTCAGCTCTCGTAGTCTTCGGACTTGTGTGGACGATATTTTTCCGAAAGTCAGATGGTATGTCCTCCAAAGCTCTTTTAAATTCTGATTCTAGAACTTGATCCCCTATCCCTTCTAAATCGATTAATGTTTCTTCTTGAATCACATCAGATAACTCTTACTCCTTATAAAAGTTTTAAATGTATCCTTTCCACCCATCCGCTCTCTCTTCTGCATTTAACAGTGGAATTGCTATTCCCCTCTTAAAGTTAAAACCGTTGCTTTAATGTTAGCAAAGGTTATTTTAACTTTCCTGTATGGTCCTTCCGACAATCATTTTCCTTTCGACTTCTTCAATCTTTTCATGCAGCGGCACTTCCTATTTATTTAATTCTTCAGTGAGTTTCCTGGGAGATTTTTTTTTACTTCCTCCTTTCATGCATCAGCTGAAGTATTCCTTCTGTTACCGATGTTTTTTTTGCAGCAAACTTCTTTGTACCTATGTTCTTCTTTCCAATTTGTTTGGTGGTCCTTTTTAGAGATGTCCATTCCTCTTCAACTGTATTGCCTACTGAACTATTCCCTATTGTTTTATCTACAGCCTTAGAGAACTTCAAGCGTACCTCGACATTCCTTAGGACTTCTGTATCCCACTTCTTTGCGTACTGATTCTTCCTGATTAATGTCTTAACCTTCAGGTTATTCTTCATCACTACTATATTGTGATCTGCATGTATATGTGCTCTGAGTATGCGTTACAGTCAGGTGTCTGATTTCGGAATCTCTGTCTGACCATGAAGTAATCTAACTGAAATCTTCCCGTATCACCCGGCCTTTTCTAAGTATATCTCCTCCACATCTGATTCTTGAACGGAGTATTCGCTATTACTAGCTGCAGTTTATTAGAGAACTGAATATGTCTTTCTCCTCTCTCATTCCTTGCCCCAAGCCCATATTGTCCTGTAAACCTTTCTCCTACTCCTGCATTCCAGTCCCCAGTGAGCATTAGATTTTGATCAGCCTTTACGTACTGTGTTACCCGCTCAATATCATCACATACTTCCTCTAACTATTCATCTTCAGCCTGCAGCGTCGGCTTGTATACCTGAACTATCGTTGTTGATATTGGGTTTCCGTCGGTTCTGATAAAAACAACCGTATCACTGAACTGTTCACAGTTACATACTCTCTGCCGTACCTTCCTGTTCACAACGAGTCCTACTCCAGTTATACGATTTTCTGCTACTGTTGATATTACCCTGTACTTATCTGACCCGAAATCCTTGTTTTCTTTCCATTTCATTTCATTGGCCCTAACTATATCTGCATGGTACCTTTGCAATTCACTATTCAGATTTTCTAACTTCCCTACCACGTTCAAGCTTCTGACACTCCACTCGTAGAAAGTTGTTAATTCGCTGATTATTCAATCTTTTCCTCATGGTCACCTCTCCCTTGGCAGTCCACTCCCGGAGATCCGAATTGGGGACTGTAAACTTTTAAGTTTATTTCAGTTTCTCTTCAAATGAGTCATCCTCGCGAGAAGACAGCGAATGTAAAATCTAGAGAGAATAGAACTGACTAGAAAGCTTAGAAGCAATCGTTCTTAAGTGCGATACTTTCGCAACTGGAAAGAGAAGACAGGGAAATTAGCAGTGGTACACCAAGTACCTGCTCTCCGTCACACACCAGCAAAGAAAACGAGTTCATATTACATTGTCATCCATTTTTGGGCTAAATTGGAAGTTTCAAGTCTAGCATATCGGGAAGTTAGTTTACAATCAATTGCAAAATTTGTACCGAACAAACAGAAACCAACAGATCGTGAAACAAAAACACTGTCTTCCACACACCAGACTCGAAAGCGAGTAAGTCTTACGCTATCATCCAGTTCTGAGCCATGTTGAAAGTTTCAAGACTCTAGCTTATCGGGAAACTACTTAAAAATCAATAACAAAATGTGTACCGACAAAAACAACCAAAAAATCGACCTTATGAAAACGTTCAAAAGTGATTGTTGATTTATATATACACAAATTTACAGTGCAGAACCAGATATTAAATTTTTGAAACAAACAAAAATTCATATTGAATGCCATTAAGTGCAAATATTCGTATTCCAGTAAGTAAATAGGTACATAATACAGTAGATTTTAGGAACATTCCCATTCTTCTAGTTTAAATTATATGTAATACCTTTTCGTTCGTGGCTGTATGAGTAACGAACTAAATGCCAAAGTAATTTTTCTATGAAATAGAAATCTGATGATCGGCAGAGCCCGAAGCATTTCATTTGGTATAAAGGCACCAAAAAACTACTACCTGTTTGTTAGCGACTACACTGCTTTTCTAAAATCTATCAGTAATACTAATAATAACGGTCGCATACCAGTACCAGCAGTTTCAGGTCGAAATACGTAAGTACATACATTTTGAATGTACTTTAGTTTTAGAAATCTACTTTTTAATCACATTTCTTTGAAATAAGATACCTTATTTGTACCTACAAAAGTTTTCAATCCTAGTCATGCTTCATGTACATCCGAAAAGATTGAAAAAGTGTGTAAATTGAGTGAAACCACTCGAACCCGATGAGTGGAAACATTAATATAACGGCCGCAACCGATGGCGACCTTGCTTCAGTCGGTTATCTCACACTAAATGAAACCACTCAAACACGGTAAGTGAAAACATTCCTATGGCTGACAGGGCCGCTGACTCTAGTTTCATTCGCTTGTGTCATTCGACTGAAAAAAAGACGACTGAATGAAGAAACAATCGACTGACCAATCGATTATTAAAACCTGTCGGTTGTACCATCAATAATATATACAGCAGCTGCACGTAAAATATGAACCGTTACAGTAATATTACCAGCCGCTATTACTGCAGATAAACTTCTGCGGTATTTCCAAAGCCTCAGCTTCGGCACTTGTAGCATGATCTCCTCTCTTCGCAGTATATTTACATTTCTGGAGTATACTGAATTATTTTTCCCTTGCCTACCGAGTCGTACATTTAGTATTTTAATAACTAAACTCGTCGCGCCTTATATATGGGTGAGAGGTCGCCATTAAATTTTTATTTTTGTCCTCTGTGAATAATATTCTGGGAACATGAAAATCTATGTGATTAATAATAATCGCATAAGATACAGAATTAGAGTCTTAGTGGCTTTCTGTTATTTATTCTTTGCTTCGAGCAAGACATTTGATAATACCCAGAGCGTTCACTCTTCTTACTCAATGAAATTATTTCAAGTATTAAACAACAGTTATTAGACTCAGGTAATGGCGGATGATGATAAATGGCGGGATTCGCTACAATAGTGTTTGTTTCTTCCCACTTTTCCACGTGTACTGATTTTCTGTGGCGTCGTCTACATCTTCGTAAAGATGGAGAAAAATGAACACCAAGGGATTAAATTACACCTCTACTATACACGTCATTGACGATAATATCTTTAAAATAGTACGGAGGTACCAAAACTTGTAGTAACAGCTGCCTAGATAATTTTTATTCTAAAATAACAATAACAGTGCATTAGGAATGGGTATTAACTATGAAAGGTAAAGGTCGGTATTCGAGTCCCAGTTCGGCACACAGTAGCAGTGTATCAGGACATTTAGGTATTAATATGTATTTAACAGCTGATCTGATTTGAAATTCCTGCCATATTCCAGGAGTGCCATGTTTTCTTCGTGGGAAATAGTCGTGTGCTTTTTCTTTAACTAATCTGTGTCCGCGTGATGCTGATAGCCTAACGAACGTAGTGCAGCACTATGCCATTAGAAGCTTTAGGCGGAAAGTTGGTTGCATATACAACCCTGAATGCACGAGGGTTATTCGATCGCGAAGTGGAAACACTGTAAATATGAAAAAAAGGTTTATTTGCAGCACTTAGTACACCTTCCAGTTACCTCTCTACATAGTCGCCTCTCCAACTGGACATCTGTCGTAATGTTGTACTAACTTTCCTATAGACTCGTCACAGAAGGCAATCGGCTGGGCTTTCTGAAACTTCTCTAGGCTGGTCTGCCACTCGTTGTTGTACCAAAATGTTTTCTGCATAGCCAGCGGTTCATGAGAGCAGAGATGAAACTCAGAGGAAGACAAATACTAGCTGTATTTCCCCTGGAGGGTGCGCCTAAGCATTTTCGTGAAGAGAACTGTCATGAAGAAGGAAATACATGATAGTTATGTTATGTGTGCTGCATCAGATCAAGCGAACTCTCTTACCAGGCGCTCATATTTCGCGGGAGACGCTATTCTTCAGGCATCTTTACGTACTCACTGCGAGCTCATAACTGAAAATAACAACGTGATGCGAACGGCGGGCATACTGGAGACATTGCCCAACGCATCTGCGAAAGACTTCATCAGATTTTCACTGTGGCTTTCATTTCGCCACCGATCATCCGATATTCAGTGCGGTTTCCACTTCGCTCCCGATCGGACCTTACTTTACGAATAGCTCTCATATTTTCGGCGTTGTTTGCAGGAGAATAATCGTAAGGGACTAACCGTCACATGAGCGTACTACCGCATTTCACTTCATGGTCATGGAAGACCATCAAGACGAAGCGTTACGGTAAGGTATCCACCGGGCTGTCGGTACTCCACAATAGGCTGGCAGCTCTTTCTGCGCCCCGGCACTGTCACATATGCCGCTTCTTTGGCACATCAAATTTTGTTCCTCCTCATATCCTCCCGACTTGGTACTCCGTGAGTTCTGCCTTTCTTCTTGGAAGAATAAACTTTTGTGCGGCAGGCATTTACAGAATGTCAACGAGGATGTTTCTCGAGGTGGATCGTCCCCTGAACTGAAGACTTCTACAGTAAATGTTTGTGCCGTCCGTCGCTGAGAAAAATGTGTCGCGTTAGCGCATAACTGTGGTAGCAAGAGATTAACACCAAATTTATTCGTCAGAGCTTTATTCTTCACTGTTAACAATTGAAACTGTATGATAATTTCTCATGTATTAGGAATGACAATTTTTTACTATGATTGTCCGGGTTGACGTTGGTAACGTGCAAAATATTTGAACAAGTTGTTATCATCAGATACGTCAGTAGACCAGTGATATGAGGATAGCGCGGATTCTATTTATGTCTGTTGACCTCACTCACGCATTATGCGTGCCCGGGGCCAAGACTGCGTGTCCTGTCTTACATTCGCGTCCTGAAGCCATATTTTGCTTGTCGTTCAGCCCAGTACTCTATACTTGGTCCTGCAGAGAAGCTACATGTGATCACCATTTCTCCATTCCCTAACTCTGTTTAGGAATATCCTTTTAATACTATCGATAAAATTATAACTTGGAGTTAAAAGAAAGGAATCTGTAAATCAGGAACAAAAGCGGTCAGCGGCGCTATGTAAGCTGGTGGTGTCTGCCATCATCTAGACGTCTACATGTCATGCTAGTGTAGCTGCTTGTTACAGAGGATGGGCGGGCAGTCGGGCGATACGCCACGGTGGAGGACTGCTTCTTCCGCTCTTTGGGCCTGCTGGTGCTGCAGACACCGGACGTGGAGCGGCGCCACACGCGTGTCGTGGGCCCCACGCGCCACGTGCTGTCCTGGCTGCTGATCGCCTACCTGCTCGTCACCGCCAGCTACGGCAGCGGACTCTCCTCCGTGCTCACCATACCTCGGTAGCAACAAGGATTATACCATTTCTAGCACTGTGTAGAGAGTATTTGTCACCAGAACTATGCTTTGATGTGCTGCAGTTCAGGCTACAATAGATGTAGCTCCTAGTGCACTGTTGGCTTTGTTTATAATGTTTGTATAAATTAATTACTCAGATGAGATAAATAATTAAGACCACTACCTTAATAGTGTTTTGATACACGGTTGAGTCCCAATAAAACAGCAATTCCGCGTGGCCTAGTCTTTGGTAGGTTTCCTGAGGTACATCCCTCCAGATCTACAAGCACAGGAAACACAATTCCCATAAATTACAGGACGGTGTTTAGCGTTTTGATACACGGTTGAGTCCCAATACAACAGCAATTCAGCATGGCCTGGTCTTTGGTAGGTTTCCTGAGGTACATCCCTCCCGATCTACACGCACAGGAAACACAATTCCCATAAATTACAGGACGGTGTTTTCTGGGGACGGGCGTGGTGCCAGACAGCCTCACAGATTTGTACTATCGGGTTCAGATCAGGCGAGTATGGTAGCCTATACTTCAACGTTAGTTCACTATAATTCTTCTCCAACCAGTGTAGTATCATTCCGGTCTTTTGGAAGATGTCATCGCACCCAAAAAAGTCATCAAGGATTTAGGAATACTGTTGGTCGGCAATAACTTTCATGTGTTCCACAGCTGATTACTAACACTGGTCCCAAGAAAGATCAGGTGAATGTCCCCACTAGCAAAGTCTGCCCCCACTGGCCTATAAGAGTGGCAATTTGTTTACATCACTTAAAGTCGTTGTGAGGCACAATTAGAGTTAAAAAGATAATGTCGCACATCATGTTTTGGTTTTAGGGCACTACCACTCAAAGGCAAAAGATGGAAACTAATATACAACGTGAACTAGTTATCTGAAGATGAACCTGTCGGTTCGAAACCGGTAACGGCGCTATTTAAAGTAAATAAATAGCATTGTAAAAAGTGGCTCGTTGCTGTTGTCTTCTGTGTAAGAGTCAACCTCCATTTTGTACCCAGCCTTGGGCTCAAAATATCTGTTTTTGACAAAAGAGCATCAAGTAGCATGTTTCTAGCAGCCGTTAACTTGGATGTCGGTGTACCCTCACAGGCAGTTGATGTAAAAAGAAATGTAGTTCATTTGACCATTCGACTACTTTCCATTGATTCACGGCTCAGTCTCGATGGCACCGAGCCTACAGCCATGGTAACCGACCATATCGTCAAATCAACATTAGGGGGTCATTTGCAGCGGTGCCCCGTGTTCAATGTGCGCTTGAAGGTGTGCTCCGAATCACCTGCGCCTTCATCAGCAATGTAATCCGTCGTCAGACCTGACACAGATCTCCTCCTATTCAGCTTTATAGCGTTGCCAACACTCCGACCTGCAAGTTGTGTGATGAGGCCTGTTCGAGACCTCGCCTTTATGGAACCATTTTCCTTAGATACGACAATAGCACGCGAATAACTGACCGGTTTCACCGTTTCCGTCACGCTCCTTCCATGACCATAGGAATCTGCTTGTTTTTCAGAACCGCTAATGCGAATGGATTTATCCATTTACTACTCGTCCCGTCGCTGTAGCCATTCCCCAATCGTCTCTGTCCCACTTACGTACTTATAGATACAATTCAGTCGTGATTGCAATACAGATGGATTTATTAGTTCTTCAATTGCGACGCGTTTCAACTGTACTGAAAGACAGCTTCAGACTGTCTAACTATAGGTAAAAATTACCTCATGAAATGAGGAGTTAAACGCGTAAAATTCTACCCAGGAAAGAATGGGTCAAGCGCAAGTGTGTCAATTGTGTAATGCTAGCATATATGACAGATGTAAACAGGCCATATTTTGTGTTTAATTGGTGTCGTCTCCGTATGACGGTTTCTTATGCTGTTAACAGAACCTGTATTTCAGAAAACTGACTTTTGATCTTATCATATGAGAGCGCTCCTCTATTACCATTACTGGCTTGTGGTGGATTACCATATTACTATACACCTTCACAAGCTAAAAATTGCGACCATCGGCATTGTTCCGTATATTTGCGTTATACATGCACTTGGTCCATTGTTTCCTGGGTGTAATTTTATGCGTCTGACTTCTCATTTCACGAGATGTTTACTTACCTATAGTTCGATTGTTTGAAGATTCCTTTCAATACAAGCGAAACGCGCCGCAAGTGTAGAACTGATAAAACCATCTTTATTGCTACTGTAGCAGGTGCACTAGTGGAGGTTCTAGTTCTCCCTCGGGTATGGGTGTGTGTGTCCTTAGGATAATTTAGGTTAAGTAGTGTGTATGCTTAGGGACTGATGACCTCTGCAGTTAAGTCACATAAGATTTCACACACATTTGAATAGAAGTGGAAACTGCAATTTACTCGACAGTTAGTCGAACCTGCTGGCCAGCGCTACTGCCATGTAGTATCATTCTCTTGCTGTAACAATGCATGGTTTGGTAGCGCATTCATCTCACGTTGTCAGCTAGTTCGATACCAGCATCATAGTCATAATAGCGTGTCCTGCACGAGTCGAAACATCCACTTCGAATGTCGTCAGTAGGACGTGTACTGTGTGTACTTTCATTCTTCCTCTCAATACTTGAACCCCATCCCTTTTGATGTCGATTTGCTACTTCTTTAATTTGCACACTATCCACGTACTCAATATTTACATTTTATTTGCACTCACTGTCACCTTTAGCTTCAGCACAACCACTTGGTTCTCCTCTTCGCTGAGTGCCAGTATTTTATCTGATTAGGAAAACAACGATCTCACTTAAATGCTGATCATTTCGAATCAAAACGTTCTCGCTATTTATGTAGCAAACAGCCCGATGAATCTTCTTTTCTCCGCAGATACGAGCCACCAATCGACAGCGTCGTCGACTTGCGCGACAGTGGTTTGGAATGGGCTGAAACGCACATTGCGTTTCTGAACTCGCTGAGAGGTCGCACAGAGCAGGTGTATTTGGACCTAATCAACCAATACCGGGTGCTCACAGTGGATATTCTGAAGTCCAGGACTACCACACGTGATTTGGCCTTCATTATCGAGAGACTTCCTGGAGGTACTAGAATGCGCTAGCACTGCTTTTATCGCTGCTACGTTGTCTAAACCATGTGCTGGCTATAGCAAATTTATCTATGACTCCCATGAAAGCAGTCGCTTTACTGAAATCAGGTAACTATAAATGTTTCAGGCTGTGAGGCAAATTCCGAAATCGTACTTCACCCGAATAATATCATAAAGATGTGTATTCTTTTTAACTTGTTTTCTGGTACCCACAATACTAAGAAGTGCATATCTGCATTTAGGCAATCTGAAGACTTCTTTCTTCGAGTTATTTGAAAGGGATTAGTATTTTATCATCATAAAGCGGGAAAAAGTCTTAGATGTTACCAAGGAAGCCTTTCTCCTCCTCTTAAATGCTAACAAAAATCGCATTCTCAAAACTTGCTCACAGTCTTCAAGGCCTGTTCCTCAGGTTAAACTCACACATATTTTGTCTGTCACTGCTAGTGAAAAATAAATTACTTCGAGATGCCTTTAGAAATTAAGAACAAATGCATTACATACAAATGGGGGTTTTACACGTCTTCGGAAACAAATTTGTCTCTTATTCAATTAATATACTATCCAACTGACACAAGTTACCAAAGTGTTGTAATAAATAATATAAAAAGAAAAAATACTTCAAATTAGTGTAAGACGTACGTAAGTTCTCCAATCATTTTTTCATTGTCAGTCGGAAATACTGTTTAACATCACCTTCGGCCTAATCCGTTATTGTGACTTCAGCATATTTGCTGTATGATGGTAAGTGATCTTTTGTGCTGTTCTTCGGAGAATGTTCAAATGAACTTGTAAATGAGGGTAGAGGACCAGAGGAACCCAGTCCTGTGGTGATGAGTCAGGGATATGGGGGTGAGAGGCGGAGAATTTTTAGTGTTGATGGTGATGTGGTCAGCTTGTGTTTCTTTCTAGTCCCTGTGGTGATGAGTCAGGGATACAGAGGCGGTGGGAGAGAGAGTGGTGATGATGATGAGAGCTATAACTCATGTTATTTTAATGGTGAATAATGATATAATTTGGTTCTTTCAGGACAGACTCTCGATAAACCTGCTGGTAGAAAATATCGGTTGTATGTTCCAGGGTCTTTCATTCTGATATTGAATTAAAGTGTTTGTCAGAGAAGATGAGAGTTCAGTTGTTTTTCAAAGACCTTGGTAAAGCCGCTTCGTTGTTCTCCGAAAGGTGACGAAAGTGGTTCGATAAATTACCAATCTGGTGACTTTTGATACCAGGGAAGGCACTTTAAATTATTTCTGGATATTTGTAGCAGTGTGAGTTTATCACTTTCAAGATGAAAAAGAAATGATCAGCACCAGTGCATTAGAATAGTAACCAGTCTTGTTTCATGGACATTACGATTCACTTCTCCTTTCATTAGAAATGTAGAACCAAGTGAAATCAAAGCCACTTAGCGGAAGCACAAACCGTAGTAGAAATTCTTTCAGGGTCTTTGTGCTGTGAAGTTTCTTTGGTCGTTTGGGGATTGCATAACACATTGTTTCGTCATCTGCAAAGGAAATCGTAGCATAGGAGAAATACAAGCGGCGTAGATGTTAAGTTGTACTACACTGCCAAGTCACGGAATTCAAGTGTCCTCCATCGCTAATTAGGTTGCATACTCCTAATGCGGAATGTTAATGCCATTTCAAGCTACGAGTTTCGGAGAAAACTTTGGGAGCGAGACAAGGCTTAAGAGTACAGTCCGCGGGAGATCACAAAACAAGACGAGAAAGCAGATGCCTCATTGCAAAGTGCACGCTGCTAACATCAGGGCACCTGATGAGATAATGAAAGCAGCTTGTTTTGTAACCTGGAACAGGGTGTGGGTAAGGCTTATACTCGACATAAAATAAACTACGTGTAACTGAAGTGTACAAAATTACTTTTTATATCGAGAATCAGACATACACGTTCATAAGCGAAAACAGAAAACTTGATAACCTAGAGTAGCTTTAAAAGTAACTGTTGCACGAAACACCGTTGATTGCTGGCCCGATTACTACCACACAGCTCCACCCCTTCTATTGAGCGGAGCACACAGAATATAGGTAAATTTAAACTTGTTTTGCCGTCCGCATCGGCTTTGCCGCAGTGGTAACACCGTTCCCATCAGATCACGGAAGTTAAGCGCTGTCGGACTGGGCTAGAACTTGGATGGGTGACCAACCGATCTGTCCAGCGCTCTTGGCGAGCGGGGTGCACTCAGCTCTTGTGAGGCAAACTGAGGAGCTACTTGACTGAGAAATAGCGGCTCCGGTCACGAAAGCTGGCAACGGCCGGGAGAGCGGTGTGCTGACCACATGCCCCTCCGTAGCCGCATCCTGTGACGTCTATGGGTTCAGGATGACACGGCGGACGGTCGGTACTGTCCGAACTCCATGGTCTGTTCGGACGGAGGTTTTTCTTTTGTGTCGACTGCTGGCCGCGGCGTTGGTGCAGCTGATGAGTGCAGCTACGGCTTGGTCGCTGGCTGATGGGTTGATAAACGCTAGTGATATTCGCACCGCTGTCTCCGGGTGTGATGAGGCTTGCGGGCACCTTCTGGTGCAAAGGCAGGACTCACGCTGTCTTGATACGAGCGACAAAGATCTTTGTCGTTCTGCGTTTTGCATGCTCTGTGGTTTGTACAGAAAAAGGCCCTTATACAGTGGTTTGAGCAGTGGCTAGATGATAGCTGTGGGGAAGATAATGGCAGTGCGATCGCCCTAATCTTTTTCGGCGAAAACAGGGTGTTCGTGTGGAGCAAACCAGGCGGGCGTCGGATCTGGGCTACATGGTGTCGGAGTAGTTGCTCAACCTATGGCCATTCCGCTGGGGACGGTAGCAGTGCATTGAAATATTCTGAAGGAATGTGTAACGGCTCCCCATTTGTCGTTAATACTTCTATGTATTGCTTCTAGGCTGTGCGATGGTCAAGGGAAGGGCCTCTATTCATTAATAGCAGTGGCACATTAGAGCTCTCTTTACGGTTCGATCACATTGTGGCGGACTAGTATCTTAGTCTATGGTAGTGCGGGATGCCGCCTAAGTTGGGCGTTTTGAGTGTAGATTTTGCCCATCATCTGACCACTGCGGTGCGTGGTGAGAAGGTATGTGTGGCCGATGGCAGGTGGAAGTGGTCCTACGGGATCGATGTGGAGGTGGACGAATCTCGCCGTTGAAGCTTGAAGTTACCCGATTTCGGCTTGCTCGTGTCATCTCACTTTGCATTGGTGGCATTGAATAAATAAACGTGCTCAGGTACTGGCATATTTTTAAGCAGTGGCCACGTTAAACGATCGGTCAGTAACCTGGTACTCGTATTTCCTCCTGGGCGCGGTAGTGTCGCGATAGAGTTCACCAGAATAGACAGTATTTCCAAATCAGGCTTACCATCACCTCCTGACGTAGAAGAAAGATCAAATAAACGGCGGAATGTAGTTGGTATTGTTGCATTTACTCGCTGAACCGACATGGTGGTGTGCACTGTTTTAGCGTTCGGTTCTTCCCACAGTGCTTTCTTTATCTCTTGCAGAAAGGGAGACCTCTCAGACCTGGATATCATCGTGAATTTTTTTTAATCTTGTCTGATAGCGAGTGTCTTCCATTGCTATGATGTCATATTAAATCATCCAAAGAATAAAATGTATATTCGTCGTGAGAGTCACTAATTATCTGGGTAAGGTTCGTATTCCTCATAAAATAAAGTAGCTTGCATTCCTCATAAAATAAAGTACATAGGACTGATGTGAACAAAGCTACTGTTTATTTCATGCAACACACACATACACGTTCATTAGCAAAAACATACTAGTCGACAACGACGAGTAAATTCAGAGATTATACTTGAGCGAAAGGTAACAAAAAATCTGAGCGACTGCTGGATCGATTATTCCGGCACAATCTAGAGATCGGTAAGTTCAAAATTGGTTCAGATGGCCCTCAGCACTATAGGACCTAACTTCTGAGGTCATCAGTTCTCTAGAACATAGAACACTTTAAACCTAACTAACCTAAGGACATCACGCACATCCATGGAAGAGGCAGGATTCGAACCTACGACCGTTGCGGTCGCGCGGTTCCAGACTGAAGCGCCTAGAACCGCTCGGCCACATCGGCCGGCCAGAGATTGGTAAGCAAACATATTTTTTCCTGTGTTAGCCTTCAGTCATCTCACTGTAGGGAAACTGTCTATGCGAGGACGCCATACGTAGATATCGATATACTGAAGGATTTCGTACGTGCACCGAGGAATTTTGGGGTTTTGGTATACTGTCATGTGCAGCCAAATGCAAACGCTTTACAGGATGGCTGCATGGTCCACGTGAGGAAACGTTTGGTACGATCCACCAGAAAACGTGGTCATAGTCATTGAATTAAGCCCATTTTAAACTGTATTTAGACGAGTTAACAGTGGTGTGTAGTAGTCTAGCGGCATGAAGTGTACGAGTGACTGCGTTATATTATACGGAATTATATCCGCCACAGGTCGAATTAGAATATATGGAGCCAATATGAGCTTACTTGTTTACATAATACAAATTTCCATAGAAACCATTTTTGCTACGTGATCATACGTTTCATTTAGTAGGAACAGTTTCTATATCTGAAAATGACTGAAAAAATTTTGGGAAACACAAAAGTCCTATCGAAAGAAAATAATGCCGTAGAGGGTGATCCGAAAAGATTTAGACGATGTCACAAGAGTATATTGTCAACAAAAACGAAGATGGAACACTGAGATAGATATTAACTTACTCATACGACTAAAAACTTTTGGTTACTTTCAAAAGAACGATTCGTGTTTACAAGGATGCATTTACATAGTGCTTTGTAGCAATTTTACAATTACGTTTAGGATTAAAGATTTCATGTACCATCCATAAAAGTTGTGTGTCCTTCACCGGCCACACGACAGCTGAACGGTTGTCAAACCCAGTGTTGCCAGACCTAAGAAAAAAACGATGAATGGCAGATAGAAAACAAAGAACGGTAGTCCATCATAGTCACAGCACACTTACTATCTGAACATACCTCTGATGAAATTTTATTAGAATTTCTTTCTTTTTTTACTTTTGTATGTCTCTTTTACTATATTTTACCGTTTCATGATGAGAGATTAAAACTACTATTAAACTCTGATTTAAAACAGCAGTAATTACATTTACCTCGGTAACTCTCGAGTTACACTACTGGCCAATAAAATTGCTGCACCACGATGATGACGTGGTTCAGAGCATTCACACAAGGTTGGCGCCAGTGGCGACACCTTCAACGACTGACACGAGGAAAGTTTCAACCAATTTCTCATACACAAAGAGCATTTGACCAGCGTTGCCTGGTGAGACGTTGTTGTGATGCCTCGTGTAAGGAGGAGAAATGCGAACCATGACGTTTCAGGCTTTGACAAAGGTCGGATTGTAGCCTGTCGCGATTGCGGTTTATCGTATCGCAACATTGCTGCTCGCGTTGGTCGAGATCCAATGACTGTTAGCAGAATATTGAATCGGTGGGTTCAGGAGGGCAATGCGGAACGCCGTGCTGGATCCCAATAGCCTCGTATCACTAGCAGTCGAGATTACAGGCATCTTATCAGCATGGCTATAACGGATCGTGCAGCCACGTCTCAATCCCTGAGTCAGCAGATAGGGGCTTTTGCAAGATAACAACTATATGCACGAACAGTTCGAAGACGTTAGCAGCAGTATGTACTATCAGCTCGGAGACCATGGCTCCGGTTACCCTTGACGCTGAATCACACACAGGAGCGCCTGCGATGCTGTACTCAACGACGAACCTGGGTGCACGAATGGCAAAACGTAATTTTTTCGGATGAATCCAGGTTCTGTTTACAGCATCATGATGGTCGCATCCGTGTTTGGCGACATCGCAATGAACGCACACTGTAAGCGAGTATTCGTCATCGCCATACTGGCGTATCACCCGGCGTGGTGGTATGGGGTGCCATTGGTTTCACATCTCGGTCCCCTCTTGTTCGTATTGACGGCACTTTGAACAGTGGACGTTACGTTTCAGATTTGTTACGACCAGTGGCTGTACCGTTCACTCGATCCCTGCGAAACCCTACATTGCAGCAGGATAATGCACGACCGCATGTTACAGGTCCTGTAACGGCCTTTCTGGATACAGAGAATGTTCGACTGCTGCACTGGTCAGCACTTTCTCCAGATCTCTCACCAATTGAAAACGTCTGCTCAATGATGGCCGAGCAACTGGCTCGTCACAATACGCCAGTCACAACTACTGATGAACTGTGGTATCGTGTTGAAGCTGCATGGGCAGCTGTACCTGTACACGCCATCCAAGCTCGGTTTGACTCAATGCCCAGGCGTATTAACGGTGTTACTACGGCCAGAGGTGATTGTTCTGGGTACAGATTTCTCAGGATCTGTGCACCCAGATTGCGTGTAAACGTAATCACATGTCAGTTCTAGTATAATATACTTTTCCAATGAATACCCGTTTATCATCTGCATTACTTCTTGTTGTAGCAATTTTAATGGCCAGTAGCGTAATTATGCGTGGACGTCATACCCAGATATGGATTTACTGAAGGATTTCGTACGTGCACCGAGGCATTTTGGCGTTTTGGTATACTGTTATATGCAGCCAACTTCACACGCTTTGCAATATGGCTGCATGGTTCGCGTGAGGAACAGTCTGTTACGGTCCACCAGAAAACGTGGTCATAGTCACTGAGTTAAGCCCAGTTTAAAATGTATGTAGACGAGTTGACAGTGGTGTTTAGCAGTGTAGCTGGCATGAAGTGTACGAGTGACTACGTTGCATAATACGGAAATATATCCGGAACAGGTGGAAGTACAATGTATGGAACTAAAATGAGCTTACTTCTTTACGAATTATAATTTTCCGCAGAAACCATTTTTGCTACGTGATCAACAGTTTCATTTAGTGGTGACAGCCTTTATATCTGAAAATAACTCAAGAATATTTGGGAAATACCAAAGGCCTATCAAAATAAAATGTTACTTTAGGGGTGTTCCGAAAAGATTTAAACGATTTCACTAGAGTATATTATCAACAAGATCGAAGATACAAAGTTGAATTTGATATTAACTTACGCATACGAACACAAAGTCTTAGTTATTTTCAAAAGAACGATCCGTGTTTACGAGGATGCATGTACATAGTGACCTGTGGCAATTTTACAATTACGTCTAGGATTAAAGATATCATGTACCATCCATAAACGTTGTGTGACCTTTAACCGCCACATGGCACCTGAACAGTTTGCAAACTCAGTGTAGCCAACCCTTAAAGAAAAAACAAAAATAAAAAGCAGAAAGAAACCAAAAAAGGGCAGTCCATCATGGTCACAGCACACTTACTTTCTGAACATACCTCTTATTAACTTTTTTATAATTTCTTTCCTTTTTTTACTTTTGTGTATCTACTTTACTATATTTTACTGTTTCATGATGGCAGATTCAAACTGCTGTTAAGCTCTGATTTCAAACATTAGTAATTACATTAATGGGCGGTAACGTCTCTGTTACATTTACAGCTTCAGCTATACGACGCCGCACTTCCGTTAATGTCGTTGGAAGTGGAAGTACGCGACGTTTTTCCCAAAACGTAAAAAAAAGTGACATGCTGTTAGATTAGGGTAGTGGTACAATGCGGTAATCGTACGCACATTATGGCCGACCGATCGACCGTTGAGGCAGCACACCGTGCTGTATTCTCAACGAAAATCACGCCGCACTGTGGTGGCAGATAAGCACCTGTGATTCTTGAAGTTCTCCCGGTGTACTGAATATTCTATGAGGTTTCGGGATTACAGTCGAATCATGTTAACTTCTTGCCACAATACAGTCACAAGAAGTCAGCATGATGGGGCGCAATCCCGAAATTTAAATTCATCCAAAATTTCTATCTACTTTCATGTAAAACTTATACTTTAGTGCTATCAGATGAATCTTTTTCAAATGTCACGCTAAATGTAATCACTGTTTTTTGAAATTGGAGTTTAACAGCAATTTGAGTTTGCCATGAAGGAATATGAAAAGTAGTAAAAAAGATACACAAAATTAAGAAAAAAGAATGAAATTGTAAGGAAAGTTAGTACGAGGCATGTTCAAAAATAAAGTGTCCTGTGACTACGGCAGGCTGTGCTTACTTTTCTTTTTTGATCGTTGCTTTTTGTTATGTTTTTCGAGGTTTGGCAGGTAGGAAGTCCCGCCAACTGCGAGCCACATGGTGTAATCCTATTCGCGGAACGAATAACTACACTCCTGGAAATGGAAAAAAGAACACATTGACACCGGTGTGTCAGACCCACCATACTTGCTCCGGACACTGCGAGAGGGCTGTACAAGCAATGACCACACGCACGGCACAGCGGACACACCAGGAACCGCGGTGTTGGACGTCGAATGGCGCTAGCTGCGCAGCATTTGTGCACCGCCGCCGTCAGTGTCAGCCAGTTTGCCGTGGCATACGGAGCTCCATCGCAGTCTTTAACACTGGTAGCATGCCGCGACAGCGTGGACGTGAACCGTATGTGCAGTTGACGGACTTTGAGCGAGGGCATTTAATGGGCATGCGCGAGGCCGGGTGGACGTACCGCCGAATTGCTCAACACGTGGGGCGTGAGATCTCCACAGTACATCGATGTTGTCGCCAGTGGTCGGGGGAAGGTGCACGTGCCCGTCGACCTGGGACCGGACCGCAGCGACGCACGGATGCACGCCAAGACCGTAGGATCCTACGCCGTGCCTTAGGGGACCGCACCGCCACTTCCCAGCAAATTAGGGAGACTGTTGCTCCTGGGGTATCGGCGAGGACCATTCGCAACCGTCTCCATGAAGCTGGGCTACGGTCCCGCACACCGTTAGGCCGTCTTCCGCTCACGCCCCAACATCGTGCAGCCCGCCTCCAGTGGTGTCGCGACAGGCGTGAATGGAGGGACGAATGGAGACGTGTCGTCTTCAGCGATGAGAGTCGCTTCTGCCTTGGTGCCAATGATGGTCGTATGCGTGTTTGGCGCCGTGCAGGTGAGCGCCACAATGAGGACTGCATACGACCGAGGCACACAGGGCCAACACCCGGCATCATGGTGTGGGGAGCGATCTCCTACACTGGCCGTACACCTCTGGTGATCGTCGAGGGGACACTGAATAGTGCACGGTACATCCAAACCGTCATCGAACCCATCGTTCTACCACTCCTAGACCGGCAAGGGAACTTGCTGTTCCAACAGGACAATGCACGTCCGCATGTATCCCGTGCCACCCAACGTGCTCTAGAAGGTGTAAGTCGACTACCCTGGCCAGCAAGATCTCCGGATCTGTCCCCCCATTGAGCATGTTTGGGACTGGATGAAGCGTCGTCTCACGCGGTCTGCACGTCCAGCACGAACGCTGGTCCAACTGAGGCGCCAGGTGGAAATGGCATAGCAAGCCGTTCCACAGGACTACATCCAGCATCTCTACGATCGTCTCCATGGGAGAATAGCAGCCTGCATTGCTGCGAAAGGTGGATATACACTGTACTAGTGCCGACATTGTGCATGCCCTGTTGCCTGTGTCTATGTGCCTGTGGTTCTGTCAGTGTGATCATGTGATGTATCTGACCCCAGGAATGTGTCAATAATGTTTCCCCTTCCTGGGACAATGAATTCACGGTGTTCTTATTTCAATTTCCAGGAGTGTACTTCTAATATTGTTCGAGAATCAAAATGGTGTATATTGAAGGTGATTTGAACAGAACAAGCGTATTTAAGTGTTGTAGGAAGCTTAGCGGGGGGAGAACAAGTGTTCTCAATGATCAGATGAGTGAAAGACCTTCTATGGTGATCGGTGTGTTGGTGAAAAAAATCGAGGAAACAACCGACTGACACTGGACGAAATTTTTGAGATGTTCCCAGAACTAACTACAAATCTTATTCGAGAGACTCACAGAAACATGGGGTATGGAAAACTGTGTGCAAGATGAGTCCCACAACACATCTTTTTGGCACAAGAACGGTCGGGTCAACAGCACCCGCAAGTCTGTCGAGTGATTTGAATTGGAAGGTATTTTCTGAGCTCAGTTGCGACTGGAGGTGAAACGTGGGTGGCTCATTACACACCTGAGGGAAAAACACTTTCGTCACAGTGGCGTCCCACCAATTCTCCATCTGCCAAAAAAGTCAGAACTATGTTTCCTGGCAGGGTAATTATGACCATATTGTTTCTGGACAGAAAAGAAATCATTTTCGTGACGTTATGGGGAATCCATCAATGAACAATGTCATTGTGAGACCCTGAAAATCTCAGAAGAAGCATTGAAACTAAAAGGAGGGGAATGTTGACGAGAGGAGTGTTTTTTTGGCATGAAAACGTCCGTCCTCACACAGCCCTAGCCGCCAAGGTGTTGTTGGACTCATTTGGGTTGGATGTTTCAAACAACCCTAGTCCTACGTATTGCCCTGGCACTGCGCCTACAGCTTACCATCCCAAACAGGAGTGGAATTAAATTTGTGACCGACGAGCAGGTGCAAAAGAGGTCCTGAAATCGGGGAATGAGCTAGCGGGAGAGTTCTTCGAGTAGTGCATAAAGAAGCTTGTTCCATGGTTTACCACATGCACTGAAAGAGGTGGTGACTATGTGAAAATAATCAGTGTGTCAACAATTTCCTGTAATTTTTTCTCAATTACACTTTTTCTTCGAGTATATAGAAATCTAGTATACTTACTTTCTGGTCGTTTCTCACACCATGGACTACACGTAGCTGTCAGCCTCTACAAAATGAGGCTGGTAAAATGTTTGATTTAAATTTCCATATATTTCTGTGTTATACTATGACCACTGACTACGCAAGATCAACATTAATATTAATAACACTTGGGTTGATGTACCTGAACAGGTTATTTTACCATTGGTGACTACATCGACGAGGAGGCTGCAAGCAGATATCTACGCCCAATGCGCGAGGATATTTACTGGGAATACGTGGTTCTCGCAGTGCCAAAAGGCTGGCCGTACATACAGCAACTAGATGAACTCATCGACAGACTGTTCGAAGCAGGAATTATGCACGCATGGGAAGGACAGGTCAGTATTCTGATCCGTTTCCTGACACCTTACTGGTAATATTACTGAGCATTAGCTGAATCCATCTTTTTGTTGTTGTTGTGGTTTTCTGTCGAAAGGCTGGTTTGATACAGCTCTCCATGCTACTTTGACCTGTGAAAGCCCCTTCGTTTCCCAGTCACTACTGCAACTTACGTCTTTCTGAATCTGCTTACTGTATTCATCTCTTGGTCTCCCTATACGACTATTATTCTCCATACGTCCCTCCATCACTAAATTGGTGATCCCTTGATCTCACAGAATGTGTCCTACCATTCTACCCCTCCTTTTAATCAGATTGTGCCCCAAATTCCTCTTCTCTCCAATTCTATTCAGTACGTGATCTACCCATCTAATCTTCAGCATTCTTCTGTAGCACCACATCTCAAAGCTTCTAGTCTGTTCTGGTCTAAAATGTTTATAGATCGTGTTTCACTTCTATATGTAGCTATATTCTATACAAATATTTTCAGAAAAGCTTTCCTGAAACATAAATCTATACTCATTGTTAACAAACTTCTTTTCTTCAAAAGCGATTTTCTTACCAGTGCCGTTCAGCATTTTATATCCTCTCTACTTCGACCATCATCAGTTATTTTGCTGCCCAAGCAGCATAGCTTATCCACTCCTTTAAGTGTCTCAATTCCTAATATAATTCCTTTAGCATCACCTGATTTAGTTCGTCTACAATCCCTTATCTTTGTTTGCTTCTATTGATATCAATCTTATACCCTCCTTTCAACACACTGTCCCTATCGTTCATCTGCTCTTACAAGTCTTTTGTTGTCTCTGAAAGATTACAACGATCTGAAAAAATTTATTTTTTCTTCCTGGACTTCAAATCCTGCTCCAAATGTTCTTTTGTTTGCAGCTCTAAATTAAAAATTATCTTATTAATAATAATTTTTAATGGACATAGTAGTCTCAACTTATTCGTCTTCATGTTGAATGTTGAATATCTTACACGATTCTTACTTGCTTAATAGATACATAATCATCTTTTTTGAGAACTAACATAAATTTCAACCTAGTTCTGAAACGTCTTGCACTTGTAACAAAAGAAGTGCATTCGAGTGTTTGGTAGCCTTAGCCCAGTGAGCCCCAGTAAAGTTATAATGAAATTCTCAGAATTGTGCTCGTTATGGTTTTCGCTGAAGAGTGGGGCATATGAGTTAACGTAGGTTAATTGGGACTGAGATTGGAGTGCCCGCTGGCCTTGCTAGTAATTGTAAGTTTCTTTTATATATCTTAATAGCAGGCAATTCCCCTTAAGGTTATTGATAAGATTTGCCCTGTTGGTTGTACATTGCCTGTGTAGTTCATTCGTGTCGTGGCAAAGGCAGTGTGCCGTTTTATTAGTGAATAATTTAACCAGTTGTTTAATATGTTTTGGTGGTTGCTTACGTTGTCCTTGCGGACCTGTTCTGTGCGCTTGTTAAATGTTACAGCTGTCTAGCTGGTGTTTTGGAGTAAGCGTTACCTTTCCACCTATGGATACCGGGGCTGTGGAATTCTGGGTAGTGGGAGGTGACTCCGGGTCGAAGCTACAGATGTGGGTCTTGTACGAACTGCACCCTTCCCCCTTGGCTTCTACAAGTCAAGTTTTCGTTCTGCCTTCGAGCAATCTGGCATCACTCCTCGCTAATTGATCCTGGCGCTAATTATATTTACTTGGGTATTTATTACACTTATTAAACCTTGTGTCAAGAGCAACATACAGTTGAGAAAGGTTGTTGCTGTGCTACTCTTAGTAAAACTTTGCGCTGACTAATTGTGGTACTGGGCCTTGGAGTCGAAGTTTGATACTTTGGTAAGCCTTAGTGATATTGATTGACTCTTGAGTGTGAAACAACTGCCTTCGTATTAACTTCATCCTACTATTTATTGGGTGCCTCTCTGGCATGTTGTTATTTAGTTAAATATTTTTGAGAACATCAGTTTGCAGTGTCGGAAGGTTACTCAGAAATACTGTGTGTCTTACGTTAAACCGTCAGGCGTATAATTGACAGTAGTTTTAAGATTTTCGTACATATGAGATAGACATTGTTCATAAAAAGACATTGGTAGCAGATACACTAATTTGGTGACTTACTATTCTTATTACCTAAAGTAATCAGGATTAAGATATTGTTGTTTTAAAGGGATTTGTTGATATGATTGATAAATGAGAGGGGTGCACTCCTTCATATTGTTTCTCTGTTCCCTAGTAGAAGAACGTTTCATTGATTTTTAACATTCTCCTGTATCATCCATTTCAAAACTATTCGAATCTCTTCTATTCGTGACCATGGTTCACTTTCATACAATGTACAGCCTCAAGAGTTTTCGTCCTCGAATTTTAAGGTCGATATTTGATACTAATACACTTATTTTCTCCAGGAATTCCCACTTTTATTGTGGTGCTCTGTTCTTACATGCTCCACGTTCAGTTCGCCATGTATCAATTTTTGTTCCCAAGCTAGCATCATCATCATCTTCTTTGGGCATTTGTCTCACTTCAACGAGGGCTCTATTTATTTTTAAAGTTTGTAATAGAATTCAAAAGTAGAAGGAAAACGAAACCAGATTACATTCCAAATAGCAAACTAAGAAAAATCTCAATTTGATTGCAAGGATTGTAGACGCTGATGCATAACTATACTTCTATACACCTTTTGCAATAGAACTGGAGCGAAGCTGAGGCAATACACAAAACAAAATGATCAGGGAAACCAGGAGACGACAAGCCGAAACAAATCAGATGGGAACATACATAACAAAGAAAAACACTTATCTGAAAAAATACATTAACCAACACCTTATCGACGGAATATAAGATTCAACATGTTGGCGAAGAGGTCTCGATATCAAGGCGTTGGCAAGCATGTCCAATAGGCAGTGATCATGTACTGCATGAAGTTCATGTTATCTTCCCCTCGCCTTCTAGAACATAATGGACGAAGTGTCCCAGCAACCACGTAGCGGTATGGGTTTTAGACCGTGCAAAGAAACAAGAATCTGGGCGCAATATGATGTCCGTAGAGTATGCAGACCGAGTAGATCGCGTAACTAAGGCCAATTGTGTCCTAATCCAAGACCAGTCTACCATATGAGCTCCACAAGTAAAGCGATGTCGTATCATATCTGGAGACATACAACGACTACATAAATCAGTGTCACTAAGCCCAATACGGAAAAGTCGTTCGTTTGTTGAAATCAAGTTATTCACTTCCTTATAAAACGAGGACGCTACACGCATCGGCAAAATAGGAAGACAGTACGTCGCACATATAGCATCCACGATCAGAGAATTGAGGGAAGCGGATAAACTTGGGCCACGTTATAAGCTTTGCATAATACATATGTATGCAGTATTCGGACTTTCTGGAGCAGAGTAAGAGAACGCCTTTCATGCTCTAGTATAGTTCCCTGAATTTTTTCCATAGCGAACTTCCAGTTGAGCGTCACCATTTTGAGTAGACTACTATCAATGATGATACCGAGAGACGTATGGTGATGCACCGCAGTAGCCCATGGAAGAACTGCATTATCAAAACCTTGCAAGGGAACTAGTTTGCTTTTACCTTCATTAAGTTTTGCACCTGAACTCCGACAAAAATGATCGATTACAGCCTTCAGTCGAGGTATCTCAGTAGGATTGCGAAGTAAACCAACAAGTCATTCGCGTATGCACAATCAGCTATAGTACTGCCGGAAAGCGTCCATCGTGTCAGCTGCGATTCTAGAATCCGAAGTAGGTGCTCCAGAGACTCCAAAAACAAAGTCATTGGCAGCGGGCTTCCTTGAGGCACTCCCCTACGGATATTTAATGGGGACGTCAGTTGGCCATTAACAACTAACGAAGCCGAAATACCCGTAAATAGATTTGAGAGAACTCGCCGTGTGTCAACAGTGAAACCAACTGCGTCCAGAATCCGAAGCAGAAAGACGTGATTAACACGATCAAATGCCTTATCGAAGTCTAGATAAGCAAGGGCACAAGGAAAGTGCGTCACAGCAGCATCCGAAACCACGTAACGACACTCGACTATAGGGGTAAGAATGGTACGACAAGGTACGCAGCTTTGATGTTTTGCAACAACCGTCTCCTTCAGAGCCCACATCCTACTGTTAACTGCCCTCGCTACAGTCTTATAATCAAAGTTAAACGAAGTGGGTGAAAGATATAAGGGGCAGCCGGTCCATTTCGTTTCGGGATTAAACCATTTTTTCCACTTCGAACGAGGTCGGCGCTACTCTCCCCTCTAACGCTTCATTCAAAACGGAGGTAAAGGTAGCACAGAGCAACGTCAAAAGCGCAAGTAAAATTCCTTGGGAATTTCATCTAGAACCAGGTACTTTTGACAAGGCGATCCCACAATACGTTTGTAAATTTCCTCAGGCTGAAAGGCAGCTAAGAGCGTTGCATTATGTTCAGGTGTAGTTGTCGTATCCAAGGTGCTGACAAGTGGATTATAAATGCTTTCATTGGACTCATCGAAGTCGTATATGTCAACATAGCTCTGGTGTAAGATACGCACTATATCAGCTTTTGCCGTAACGATACGTCCATCATACAGGGTGTTTCGAAAATGACCGGTATATTTGAAACGGCAATACAAACTAAACGGGCAGCCATAGACATACACCGTTTGTTGCAATATGCTTGGGACAACAGTACATTTTCAGGCAGACAAACTTTCGAATTTACAGTAGTTACAATTGTCAACAACAGATGGCGCTGCTGTCTGGGAAACTCTATAGTACGATAGTTTCCACATATCCACCATGCGTAGCAATAATATGGCGTAGTCTCTGAATGAAATTACCCGAAACCTTTGACAACGTGTCTGGCGGAATGGCTTCACATGCAGATAAGATGTATTGCTTCAGCTGTTCAATTGTTTCTGGATTCTGGCGGTACACCTGTTCTTTCAAGTGTCACCACAGAAAGAAGTCACAGGGGTTAATGTCTGGCGAATAGGGAGGCCTATCCACGCCGCCTCCTGTATGTTTCGGATAGCCCAGAGCAATCACACGATCATCGAAATATTCATTCAGGAAATTAAAGACGTCGGACGTGGCCGGGCACCATCTTGAATAAACCACGAGGTGTTCGCAGTGTCGTCTAATGCAGTTTTTACCACCACAAATTCACGAAGAATGTCCAGATAGCGTGATGTAGTAATCGTTTCGGATCTGAAAAATGGGCCAATGATTCCTTTGGAAGAAATGGCGGCCCAGACCAGTACTTTTTGAGGATGCAGGGACGATGGGACTGCAACATGGGGCTTTTCGGTTCCCAATATGCGCCAGTTCTTTTTATTGACAAAGCCGTCCAGGTAAAAACAAGCTTCGTCAGTAAACCAAATGCTGCCCACATGCATATCGCCGTCATCAATCCTGTCCACTATATCGTTAGCGAATGTCTCTCGTGCAGCAATGGTAGCGGCGCTGAGGGGTTGCCACGTTTGAATTTTGTATTGGATAGAGGTGTAAACTCTGGCGCATGAGACGATACGTTAACGTTGGCATCATTTGGACCGCAGCTGCAACACAGCAAACGGAAACCCGAGGCCGCTCTTGGATCACCTGCTGCACTAGCTGCGCGTTGCCCTCTGTGGTTGCCGTACGCGGTCGCCCTACCTTTCCAGCACGTTCATCCGTCACGTTCCCAGTCCGTTGAAATTTTTCAAACAGATCCTTTATTGTATCGCTTTTCGGTCCTTTGGTTACATTAAACGTCCGTTGAAAACTTCGTCTTGTTGCAACAACACTGTGTTCTAGGCAGTGGAATTCCTACACCAGAAAAATCCTCTGTTCTAAGGAATAAACCATGTTGTACACAGCACACTTGCACGTTGTGATCAGCAGAAAGACGACGTACAGAATGGCGCCCCCACAGACTGCGTTGTCTTCTATATCTTTCACATCACTTGCAGCGCCATCTGTTGTTGAAAATTGTAACTACTGTAATTTCGAAAGTTTGTCCGCCTGAAAATGTACTGTTGTCCCAAGCATATTGCAACAAACGGTGTATTTCTATCGCTGCTCGTTTAGTTTTTATTGGCGTTTCAAATATACCGGCCATTTTTGAAACACCCTGTATGTAGTGAGAGAATGAATACAAGCTCGTCGGCGACGGGCCAAATGCCGAAGTAAATGATATAAGGAAGTCAGTTCTTCCGCTGCCAATGAACGCGGCTTCTATCGGATTTTCAAACCTTCCATTTGTATTCTCTCAAAGGCCACCAATTTTGCTTCCACCTGCCTGACATCCGCAATTCACAGAGGGGCGTGTTTCGAAGCCAGCATAAAGTTCACGCAGGATGGAAGAGTAATATTCGTAAGTTCTCCCAAAGTCTCGCCCTCTGGCAGCACAGAAAAGTATCAAAGTTAGCTTGGCCTCTGTTTTGCTTGCTATGTCGACCAGTCAAGGGTGGAAGAGTATTTCCCAGTGGAACGTAGACTACCCTCCCACGCGATTCGCATCACGTCCGCGAGAAAAGGGCCAGATAGAAGAGCGACGTTTAACATCCACGGAGGGCGAAAGAATTTGACTGGTTGCCGTTCAAGATTGATCCGTGAAGGAAGCTGGTATGACATCAACGTTAAGAACACTACCGCTCAGGCACTTCGATAAGTAAAACCTATCTAACCTGCTACTAGAAGTCTCAGTAAAGTGGGTAAATTTAATTAACGTCGGGTATTTACACATCCAAACGTTTTTAGGCATAAGGAGCGGACCAGTTCATGTAATTCACGAGAGAAATTAAAATTAGGAGATTGATCTGCAGGACGCCATACACAGTAAAAATCACCACCCAACACAATACCCGGAGGACTCTTACGCAACAGATAAGCAATATCCTCTTTATAAAAAGGCGAACGATTCATTGCGCGACCAGTGACAGAAGGGGCATATAAAAGAACCAAGGGAAGAATAAAATGTTGACAAACTATGCCCCTGCCAGAATCCAACATTTCCACCTCAGCAATAGGAATGCGTTCGCGAAAGAATAAGTTGGTCCCTGTAGTATATTCATGTGCTAATGAAAGATAATAGGAAAACCAGGCAAAAATGGAAATGAGCGTTTGGCGTCAATGAGCTTTTGGCGGGGCAGGTCCTGCTCCCTTCGTGCATCTCTTATTTCATTCGACGCCACATCGAAAACCAGGTAAGGAGACATTACTAAATAACACATGCTGTAAGAAAACTCTGTCCGCACATGAATCATAAATGAACTGACGCAGCGAAGCTAATCGTACGGTAATTCTGATTCCACACGATTAGCGTTTAAGGATAGGAAAGTGCAGGCTTGGATCATGGATCACATCTGGACAGTGATATACGAAAGCTCCGATTAGAATTAACTAGACAGCTGAGAATCAAGGTCCATTGCGGAATCCACAGAGGATTCAGACATCGGGGAACCAGATCCCTTGTCACTGCAAACCTTTTTTTTTACATTTCTTACGTGCCATGGAACGGTCAAGTTGTATACGCTGTTTCTGTCGGCTACGTGGGATGGCGGCCTCTGTAGAAGGAGGTGTGGAAGGGGTCATAGGCACAGCTTCCTCACCCCCCCCCCCTTTCACTATGATCCGGTAATGCAGTTCCTGTTACTAAGGCGGAAACATTCAGTGGAACTACCAATATTACAGGTGAACTTGGTCGTTAATTTTATTCTCCTCGGGACTTGCTGTAGTCGGCAAATTTGCGAAACTGTTGGCGGCTGAAGACGAAGTAACAGGAGGACACTAGAACGCCTCATACTGTAACGGAGGCACAAAGACGAAGGGGGAGACTCCGCTCCCTCTCCACACACAGGCAACCCGGAAAGAGCCACTTCGCAAGCGGGAGGGATGCTGGAGATAACTTCTTCGCCACTCACAGTACCACGGGCGGGAGGTATCGTAGCATCGAGAGGAGCAGGGGACACAATGGATGCGGAGGAGGTTGGCGCCGAAGGCACAGCCAAATCCTCTCCATCACCATCCTGAGTGCCACGTCGCTTGTTCGTTGCCGTTATAGGTCCTATCCTGTGGCCAATAGGATCCTGTACCTGTTGCGGAGGTAAAGGCGGAAATTCGTTGACACGATCACCAGAACTGACTGTTTGTTCATTATAATCCGAAGCAGAAGTAGGGCTGAAAGCGCGAGTGAAAGGAATAAGATCAGCACGCGTCAATTTGCGAGGCTCCATTAATGACGGCTTCAATACAAAAACCAGCCGAGGATAATTAGACCGAACATGTCCACTTTCAGTGCTCAGGAAGCAGGTTCCCTCCTGACCAGAATACATCACACCGGCGAGGTATGAACACACTTGTAAATCTGATCAAATATTGCGTTTGATATGCATTTTCACGGAACTAATTCCACTATAACATTGTAATCTGTGTTGAGTAGACCACCACGGACGTTTCTTACGTTACCACGAGGAGTCAATATGTTGCCATAAACACTTGGTGCGAGGTTGAACACTCGAAAATTGGCATATTCGATTTCAGCATCTGCGACTGACTCTATACTAACGGAATTACCACGATGCTTGAACGGGACTTGAGAACCATGTCGCGACAGTAATCTTTAAACGGGAAGGGGATCCATAAATTTCACGTAAAACACGTAGTCTTCTGCATCAAAATAAGCAGTGTGGACCCGATCAGAGTTCATATGAATTGTATCGACAATCGACAAGTCGAGGATTTCTAGAGTCCCGGGCTGCACATGTCGCGTTGTTTTATAGGAAGTAATGCTCACAGTGCCTTTCTTCGAATACACGTGGAAACCATGGCAGCCTAGCGGAGCGGCCGACTCCTCTGCAAGTAGACGAACACAAACAGACAGTGAATGCGGAGCGGAGGCGCTACGACTCACTCGGCAGACAGAACAACACTAACGAGGAAAACCCCACATAAGCAACGCTGCGGCAAGTCAAATAACCAAGAACCTTCCCGCTCGGCTCTCGAAGCGAGACTAACGCTCTCTGCTACGCTGATGGGTTGCTTCCAAGTTTGCAAAATTCCTTAATACTGTTCATATCATGACCACCAATTTTGATGTCAAGTTTATTCATATTTCCTCTACTTCTCATGACATTCTTCTTTTTTTGGTTCACTTTCAGTTTACAGCGTGTACTCATTAGATTATTAGACTCTTCATACCGATCACGAAATTTTGCAATTCTTCCCCACTTTCACTGGGGATTTCAATGTCATCAACGAATCATGTCATTGATACCCTTTCATCATGAATGTTGACCCTAACTCCAAATCATTAGTCCATTTCCGTCATTGCGTCGTTGATGTATATACAGAACACTAGTTACTGTCTTATATCACTTGGTTCATGTACGTGAGTGTAAGCATAACCATGAAACGTCGCCTTCGAAAAATTATACAAGACTGTACTTAAACTGGCACACAATATTTTTAGCGAAGGCAATCTGACTTTAAAAAATCCCCAAAAAAGAATGGCTCTGACTAATATTAACCTATACGTTTCACAAATCACTTACCTCACAAAAATCTTGGTTACTCGAACTACTGCAATACAGCGAGCGCCACTACTCCCAGCTAAATAAAAGATTCAAATTACGGAAGGCACTAACTACTGATAGGCATAGTTAGCCAATGAAAGATTTTAATACAGAACAAACAATGTATTTACCTTACTACTGTTCAAAAGTCATAATGTATATAGCAGTTCATGACATCCAGTCTTACAAATTTCAAAACTCCGCCATCTCACTCCCCACATCCACCACTGCTGGTGGCTCACCTCCAACTGTGCAACGCTACGCGCTGCTAACATCCAGCTGCCCAACACTACAATGGCGAGTATTACAACAATGCTAACCAGCCACAGACTGCACACGACACAGCCAGTGATCTTCATACAGAGCGCCACTTGGCGTTACCATTAAAAAAACCAAAACAGCCTACTTACAACGGTTCATATTGTGTATAATGTAATAATCTGTGATCAAGATGAACAGTTACGAATAAATATTCCTTTGTAATCCGAGCACTTAGTCTTCCATCTTCATTTGTCATTTCTGGTTCTTGTACGTGTTGTATATTACCCGCATTTACCAATAGCTTATACGTACGAGTTTACTCGAGCTTTTTGAAACATCTTACACCACTTTACTTCGCCGAACGCTTTATGTGGTGGACGGATCCTACGAACGTGACTTGAATTTTCCTAAGACACGCTCCATTATCGTGTACAACGTAAGGACAACCTCTGTAGTGGCCTTATCTTTCCCAAATAAGAACTGGCCGTCATCTAACAGATCGTTAATTTTCTTCGCTATCCATCTTCACATTATTCTTATAAGTGGTTCCATGAGCTGTTAAGCTGAGTGTGCAGTAGTTCACGCACCTGTCAGACCCACGTTTCGTATACTGCTCCAACGAAATTATTTCAAACAGTTTCTGGCAAATCGCAGCACAGTTAAATTCAATTTTCGCGCAGTATTCTGCTCTTCTTGGACACAATAACGTTTTATTCATTATTTCGTTTCATTGAGTCAGCTGAACGCCGAAATTACTGTTTCAAAGCGCTATGAATCTGCTGTCTACGAAGCTTGTGTATGTGTGGTGTGTTTTGGCTCTACATGACTGTTATCAGTTTGTTGTTTGTTGCATGAATCTGAGCACATGGTGCCAACTTCTCATTAGCCACGCTCTTGGCTCCTCTACAAACCAGCCCTTATATTCCCAGGACAGATTGGGAAGCGTGCCATCAAAACTCTGGCGCTGCGTCAAGGATCCCTAAGTCGGCAACCCGCATGTTAACGCCAGACTGCGGTGCGGGATTGCCAGCACTAATCACGTTCCCTTGGCGAAAAACATTTGCTATTTAATCGAATCAACTGCGAGTTTATTGCACAAAAGGAAAGCCTATTTCATCAGGACGGGAAAAATTGGTTCAAATGGCTCGGAGCACTATGGGACTTAACTTCTGAGGTAATCAGTCCCATAGAACTTAGAACTACTTAAACCTAACTAACCTAAAGGCAACACACATACCCATGCCCGAGGCAGGATTCGAATCTGCGACCGTAGCCGACTGAAGTGCCTAGGACCGGCCGGCCTCTCCGGGCAGCTCAACACGCAGAAGGAGTTTCACGAGTCACAAGAAATGGTTTTTCACGTAGTTTAAAAAATATCAAGGCCATATCAGATTGTATTGTATGTATTGTACTGTATAGTATGTTAACTGGGGAGAGGCTCCGTTCCCACCACAGCCGCATTGGTCCACAACCCCACGACGACTCCTGCAGTCCACTTCAGCCGTCCGCTGCCCCGCACCGAACCACTCTTAGAGGGTTATTGTGCGGTTCCGCCACCGGTGGACCTCCCCCCCCCCCCCCCCCTCCCACTAAATGTCTCACAACAGACAAGTTGCCCCTATTTTTGCGTGGTAGAGTAATGGTTGTGAACTAGTTCAAAGAGAATTTGATTGCGCAGCAATCGCCGAGGGGGAATAAGGGGAACCAGCCCACATTCAATGAGGCAGATGGAAAACCGCCTAAAAACCATCCACAGACTGGCCGTCTCACTGGACTGGGCCACAAGTCCGCCAGGCGGATTCATGCCGACGTCGGATTAGTCACTGCTAAACACGAAGAAGCTTACAGCATACAGTGCTCCGGCCCCTGTTGTGACTCCACTGACGTGTGCATACAGTCAGTTACTCGTGCATGAAGATGCATAGGGTAATGGCTGCCAGGCAACAAGAATACTAGATACTAAAGAAGCACTGAGGAATGGTCTGCCCTACTACACTCAAAGCTAACCGTTGTCCTGAAGCTTTAACTTGAATTCATAACCATAATTCTGGAACACAATTTTAACTGATTTCCAGGCAATGTTAAGTCAGACCTATGTGATGAACCAATCTGTTTCAAAAATACTCAGTGCCAAGAAATATTCGTGCACGTGCCTTAGAAGGAAACAGTTTAGCTAATATTGATAGGGGAAATGTTCAAAACTAATGGTTTCCGAGTGTAAAGAGATCCTCTTTATAAGCAATGCTTTCGTATATGCCATTTGTGAGATATGGACTCGCAGAGAAATCTGAGAGAACACCTCCAAAATACCAGCTCCTGAACTGTAATGACTTTCAACAAACTGGTTAAGAGAACAGATCTAAAGTGAGGCTACTGATGGTTCTGCAGGCACCAGCAAACTGTGATAGAGGTACTTACAGGACAGGTGAAGTAGTAGGGAAAATATGAATGGTGCATTGCTTGTTTAAACAGAGCCGTTAAATGAACCAAGGAGTCAGGGAAATACCAGCGATAGTCCTGAATGTGAAGGGCCATGTGGTTCGAAGAGCAAAGAAAGGGAGCTTCTACATAGTAAACAGAGGAATGCTTATGGTGCTGAAGATTCAGTGTAACTGTGCAGGAATGGCTCTGTTGTGATGTAATTTTTCCTCCTATCTATGTAATTATGTAGTTATGTAGTTCTAAATTCGTTCGAGCATCCAATCATTCATAATAGCAAACACAGTAATATCTCAGACACTCAAAATGTTTCAGAAATTTTACTTCTTAGAATGAAATCAGGCGATGATTCTTCTCTGCAGGCTCGTGCTTTGCGGCAGACTGCTAATCTGTACAAATAAAATGCCTCGTATTTTTGGGAGCGTTGTATAATCAGTCGGGAAACCTCAGATCCAGCGAATATTTGGCTTTGATGAAGTTTAACCTTCCGAAGAAGTAATGGAGCTCTTGGATTATTAAATGCAGGTTCGTACCCAGTCTTTCGGAACTTCCCTTCTGATTAACAACTACGCAATATATCGATGAATATCATTAATTCTCAAATGTAAAATAATGTAAACTGTTACACACCTTTTGTATGAAGGAGCAATATATATATATATATATATATATATATATATATATATATATATATATATATATATATCCCTTTTAATCGTACAATTTCAAATCAGTTATCTTTTGTCATAAATCTCAATGTTCAGATTACAATTCTTCAAACAATGCTCAGGCTAATCGACACGAAGACTATCTCGGAAGCTTTTTTCTAACAACCATCAGTATGTGCTCATGGCATAGCTATTGTATGAAACAACTTTGAGCATGGATTCTGCGTGTATGAAGATAGAAAAATAGTAAACTTCACTCAAGGGTAGAATTGTATCACAATAATTCATCGAATATAAAGAGATATTACAATGAGCAGCCGAGGCATATTCAAAGACAGTGTTCTTTTCTTGAAATCAAGCCATTTCTACATCTACCCCTACATCTATATTCATACTCCGTAAGCCACCCAACGGTGTGTGGCGAAGGGCACTTTACGTGCCACTGTCATTACCTCTCTTTTCTGTTCCAGTCGCGTATGGTTCGCGCGAAGAACGACTGTCTGACAGCCTCCGTGCGAGCTCGAATCTCTCTAATTTTATATTCGTGACTTCCTCTGGAGGTATAAGTAGGGGGAAGCAGTATATTCGATACCTCATCCAGAAACGCACATTCTCGAAACCTGGCGAGCAGGCTACACCGCGATGCAGAGTGCCTCTCTTGTTGCAGAGTCTGCCACTTGAGTTTGCTGAACATCTCCGTAACGCTATCACGGTTACCAAATAACCCTGTGACGAAACGCGCCGCTCTTCTCTGGATCCCCTCTATCTCCTCCGCAACCCGATCTGGTACGGATCCCACACTAATGAGCAATACTCAAGTGTAGGTCGAACGAGTGTTTTGTAAGGCACCTCCTTTGTTGATGGTCTACATTTTCTAAGGACTCTCCCAATGAATCTCAACCTGGTACCCGCCTTACCGACAATTAATTTTATATTTATTGATAGAAAGACCAAACATTCTAATGGGTAAGATGAGTCAGGACTGGGGAGGCGAAGGTGAGCCAAGACGTACTGGTGGGGGAAACATAGTTTGCAGCAAACTTACGTGAAGTTAAAGAAAAGTGGTGGCTGCCATTCAGGCAAGTCCGAATGTCGTGACAGCTGCAGAAACAAAGACTTCGACGCCGCGGCACCAGGAAGGAAAGATGATGTTCCCAGCTGCAGGCTGCGCAGCAGACAGAGCATTTCGGCAATTTGGGTACCTCCAGCATGGCCAGGCAGCTTCCTCCGCCCTGACTGGACAGGAGCCGAGAAAACAACGGGGACTGCGTGGAAAGTTTCGAAGCGTGGCCTGGTCAGCTTTGCGTAAGCGGCGTAACCCAGTCAGCACACAATGGAGGCGAGTTATCGCGATTGCCCATCTCAGTGCTGACATGCTGCTACCCGATGTTGGGACGAGAAAACTACAGGCAGCTGAAGCTACCGGTTAATGCTTGACCGTTACAAGAAAATGAAATAAAGTAGAAATAGAATCCCCTCTTACCTGGCCCAACCTTACATAATGTCCACTATTAGTGACACCTAACAATCAGCTTTACACGGGCGACTACGAGCACCTTCTGGTATCAAACAAAGGGGAATAATGTACCAAGTTTTTACGATGTTCACAAAAATGGTATCATTTTGTCTTAAGTGAATGGCAGAGGAAATCAATGCCATGAGTGTTCGTAAATGAATCAGTAACGACTGGATACCACTTTGCAGGTGGACACGAGATTCAGATCCAAAGGTGAAGCGAAGTTCCATTTTAATTCCAAAAAGCGCAGCTCACGAGAAATTGCTCCTACTACCTATTACTCCAAAAACAAATGCCTCCACATGAATTGACGAGGGAACGTGTGAAAAGCGTTGCTGTATCTAAGACCGTGTAGCGATCTCACCCAACTAGTATGATGTAACATGCTGGAAACCTCAGAATGTCGACCATCTCATAGTATGAAACTCGACGTCAGCAACGTCCGAACGAAACAGTGACGAAGTGACCATCCCACCACACAGCCGAAAAAACACGGATGTTGCCTTTTTGCTTGTTACTAGGCAAAGACTGGCCCACCTAGGTGTGGGAACACAAAAACCGCTCGACCATGTGCCGACCCGCCGCGCTATCTAGCGCAACTGTACGCGTCTATGGTTACACACTGAGAACGTTGGTCACCCGCTATTCAACAAGCGGCAGTGCCCTTGCGCATAGAACATACCGTAGTATCCGCTAGCCTTCCAGTTTTTTCAAACGATTTTACAGAAACTATTCGGTAAAAAATTTGAATTTTAAGTAACAACCTCTGATGTTTGCTCTATGGTGTAGTGCCCATCATTTCTTTATTGGTCATGTTCGCCCTGTTATTCGCTTTCAGGTATCACACTGCGCTAAATTAGGAGAAAATATTGCGTTTTTGCGCATTATATGATACATTCTTGTGTGTAAGATTTAGGTAATAACTCGAATGTACTTCCAAACTCGAGAAAATTAATTTTATGTTGTGGTTCACCAGCACCTGCACACACTAACAACACAGTTATAATGAAATATTTGTCATCCACTGTACCTCCCCAACAGCTTGTGATATTGTAAAGAGGGCTTGGTAAATTATAGCATGCGAAGGGGAGAATATTTAGATGTACAGTAAACATGCGGAATTTCCTTATTTCCTGCTATATTTGAGTAAGTACAGATTCTATAGATGGAATGATATAATTTTCTGTAGATCATCAACAACTGGTGAAATTAGCATTAGTGTGGCTTCGTAACGACATAAGGGAAAAAATTATATTATTATTTTTGTCCGTGGTCGCCCCTTTTCATCATGTATTGCCTGACTTACGCGACCGTGCGTAAACTCAGCTGTGGTTTGGAAAAATAGGGAAATTTGCACACTGAAATATGCGCGGTTGTAGTAAGTGAAACATTTACATTTAAAATATGATCGAAATAACGTGACTGACAGTGGTCTGAAACACAACTGTTAGTCCGGATATGGCATGTAGACGTGTATTATCTCGTCGCGATTGTGGTTGGTCCTATATTTATCTTTTCTGGCTGCGAGAATGTAAATTGAATTTAGCTGTGAGAATGTAGGTTGCCGATAACTCTAAACCACACCAAAATTCAATGAATTTACGTAACACAAATACTAAGTCTGATGTAATACTATTGATCTGAAATTGGCTCTCGTAATAAAATAAAGCTTGATCAGTTTGAAAATAATGATCCCTGTGCTTAATGGATACTATCCCTGAAATAATTAACTACCTTACCTTTATGTACTCAGCGGTAACGCCCTTTGCACTTCTCTCTGTTAGCACTTTAAATTGTATAGTTAGCAAACAACTATTGTGCTGACTCTTGCTTAGCATACATATTAATTAAATCGAGTATAACTGAGACAATAGCTTCTTGAGAAAAATAGTTAATCTAAACGACATGGATCTGGATACTCGTATTGACTTGTGGTAAGTCAAAATGTGACTGTAACTTTAGAACTTGTACTTTCGAAAATTAATAATGCTCATAATTAACAAACTCAGAAAATTGATTATATATTAACAATTAACTGTAAAAATCATTGGATATGAGTACTGTACATAGTGTCAATCATCACGTACGAATATGAGCATTGCATTAGTAACAAAACAAAGTTATTTTTCTTAATTATTTCCAACCGGGTTCCCAGGTTCGATTTCCGGCGGGGTCAGGGATTTTCTCTGCCTCGTAATGGCTGGGTGTTGTGTGATGTCCTTAGGTTAGTTAGGAATAAGTAGTTCTAAGTTCTAGGGGACTGATGACCATAGATGTTAACTCCCATAGTGCTCAGAGCCATTTGAACCATTTTTTTTCCAACTTCTGTTGAGAGCCCTATTACAGTTAGCAAACATAATAGCACCTTGCAAATAAGAAAAGAATTACTGCAAGTAGCGAATAAATATATATCCAGCACACAACAGATATAACACATCTTTACACTTGAGAGTCCTCCATACATCTCCCCATCTAAAGCTACTCTAACACATTACCCATAACACCTTGAATCAACGATCATTGATGAGCAACGACGCTGTTACTGAATCGATACTACATACGACCATCTACGGTTCGATATAATAGTTCAAACAAACTTAAATTAATTTACCCAGTGTATATACATTTCAACATTGTAACAAGGCGATAGAGTTTTTTATTCAAAAGTTGCCACTTACATCACTCCTATGAAGAACTAATATGGTGAAAAGTCAGGGGCAACTGAATCCTCTTTTCCTTGTAGTTACATCAGATTGCTGTACCTAATGTATTTTTAATAACGAACACCTGGGACTGAAACTTAACAAACTTTCATTTATGTTTGAAGTATGAAATAATACATCAAATGGTCTGCTATCTTTCTATTTGTGTCCCTGTACAGACTGGCGGAGTGAATCTTTCAAACTCAAATGCCTTTTAATTCATCAGTGCTACTGACTCTGACGAGTAGATGACAACGTTATGAAAATCATCAAAGCGGTCACACCTTAGGAGCCACGAAGGAGTTTGGTTGCCTGAGTTCTACGCTGAAGCAGACATGCAGCATTGTTCTGTTAAAAATAACGTTTTATGCCTGTTTGTCTGTGGATAACAAGGTTACGAAAACATGACGTTACTTTGTGAACGGCTATAATCTGCTCAGTAAGGTGAAAATAGATTGTAGACATATATAACCTATATTTTACATTTTAGAATATATTTAACGTCTACAACAAGATGGTAGATTATTTGCTGTGGATTATTGTTACGTTTTTCTGATCGTTAAAACGCTGGAAGAAAATTGTTGGTAAGTTTCCATACCAGTCATTTAGCATTTAAAATACGATGCGTAAAAGGATTACACCAACTGGCCTTTATGTGGATGTTTATTTCAAACAATAGTTCGTTTCTTTCTGTTGACACCTTTACACTTGGTGTGCAGGAATTTTTCGAATCGCTGGTGTATTATTTTATATAGGTAGCGTGTAGTCTGCAGCCAAATCATATTGATGAGAAGATTTAGCTCAGAGTTAACCTATCATCTAGAATGTAATTTGTTTTGTCGCGATGTTTCCGCGCCTATATTCGTTTTTACTTACGTTTTCATGTGGTAAGCCCTTTTATTCTACTCATCATGGTGAAGTGTCTTGATGCTCACCTCACCATGATGCGAAGAATAAAAGGGTTTGCCAAACGAAAACGTAAGTAAAAACGAATATAGGCGCGGAAAACTTCGCGACAAACCAAACTACATTCTAGATGATAGATTAACTCCCAGCAAAATTTTCTCATTAACATCGTTTGGCTGCAGATGACAAGCTACCTGTATTAAATAATGCACAAGCGATCCAAAAATTCATGCTCACCAACTGTAAAGGTATTAACAGAAAGAAACGAACTATTGTATGAAATAAACTTACACATAATTTTGTAATCATTTAACAAAAATGTTCACATGACTGAATAAATGAAACGCATATCCACTGATGATGGCACAATGGTGTCGAAATATGTTTGGATGCTGAGGGAAAACGGTGTTTCTCATAAATAACGGACCTGACATTCTACAATTTTAACTGCAAACATGGTCAACAGAAGGAGCTGCAATTCCATATGATGTATATGCGTGCTTATGCAATATCGTCTCAGTTACGCGACTGAATTTGGGATTTCCTGTCATGGAGGTGACAGTTGGTAGTAATCGACGGAAAGTCATCGAGTAAAACAGAAGTGATTTCTGGCTTCCGCAAGGTAGTGTTATATGCCATTTGCTGTTCCTTATCTATATAAACTATTTGGTAGATAATATGAGCAGCCGTCTTAGGTTGTTTGTAGATGACGCTGTAGTTTATCGACTAATAAAGTCATCAGAAAATCAAAACAAACAGGAAAACAATCTAGAAAAGGTATCTGAATGGCGCGAAAATTGGCAGTTCACCCTAAATAACGAGAAGTGTGAGGTCATCCACATGAGTGCTAAAAGGAATCTGTTAAACTTCGTTTACATGAGAAATCAGTCAAATATAAAGGCCGTAAATTCATCTAAATATCTAAGAATTACAAATATGAACAACTTAAATTGGGAGAAACACATTCAAAATGTTGTGGGGACGGTTAACCAGAGACTGTGTTTTATTGGCAGGACACTCCGAAAATGTAAAAGATCTACTAAGCAGACTGCCTACACTACGTTTCTCCGTCGTCTTTTAGAATAATGCTACGCAGTGTGGGATCCTTACCAGATAGGACTGACGGAGTACATCGAAAAAGTTCAAAGAATGGCAGCACGTTTTGTATTATCGTGAAATATACGAGAGAGTGTCACTGAAATGACACAGGGATAGGGCTGGACATCATTAAAAGAAAGGCGTTTTTCGTTGGAACGGATTCTTCTCACAAAAATCCAGTCACCAACTTTCTCCTCCGAATATTTTGTTGGCACCAATATACATAGGGAGAAACGATCACCACCATAAAATAAGAGAAATCAGAGCTCGCTATACGAGATTGGAATAACAGAGAATTGTGAAAGTGGTTCGATGAACCCCGTGCCACGTACTTAAATGTGATTTGCAGAATACCTATGTAGATGTAGGTGTTGATGTAGATAAATACGAAGTCTGTGCCCACAACACCTCACAACAACCGCATACGGGGTCCCAAGATCCCGTCACGATGCCTGACAGCAGTTAAACCTTGCCGATTCATCAGTACAATTTCGTGAAGAGGTGTTGGCCTGTTTAACATTATCCACCTGTCCATACCAATGGGGATCCCTGCTTCCACAGTGTTTGGGTCCCGAAATCGAGTTCCACGTTTCCTCCAGATGCGAATCCGAGAATCACTCTCCAGACCAAATCGGGACTCATCTGTGGATATAGCATTGGCCCACTTGTCGAACGTCCAGGTAGCATGCTGACTGCTCCACTTTAGGCGCTTCCTTCTGTGAAGACGCGTGAGACGCGTCCGAGGTACCCAGCAGCAGGTCTCCGACAATAAAGTCCACTCTGCCGAAGCCTTCTCCACGCAGTGTCCCTCGATGCAACACGTCCTGTGGATGCTGCGTGGGCAGATGCCAGTTACCGTGCAGTTCTAAGAAGGTACCGTCGTGCCCTTATTGACAAATAACAATCCTCTGTTTCTGATGTCACAAACGATGGGACCTGTCCTGGTCTTCGAGATACAGTTTCGGTCTCTATAAATTGTCGCCACATGCGAGACACAGCAGAACGATTCACATTAATCCATCGGGCCACATCAGTTGGCGACAGCCTGCTTCCATTCTTTCTATGGCCTCAACCGCAGAGATTGGGGTAGGCGCCTTCTCAGTGCCATACTGCACCGTCAGTGAATGTGCACAAAGCAGTTGTGGATGAGGGACTACCCGGCAAACACTCTCCCCTCTGATAGGTGCCCTGACGTCATCGTTGGCGTGGTTGCCGTTGATGGGAATGCAACCTTCCGTACAGAGCATGATCCTACGGATATCTGTTGACAGTTTGTACGATCACATCCTGAATTAGACACAAAACGGGGAATCAGCTGTTTGTTGCTTTAATTTTGGACACCAGTGTATGTCACGTAATTCTTCAAAACATACGTTCTATATTTTTGGCGAGTGATTAAAAATATTTGTCGATACCCGTATCATGCATGAGTGAAAATATGGTTTTCTGCCAGGTAGGATGATTTGAAAATAGCTCCCGTCCAAAAACTAGTCATCAAGTTAATAAGAAAAAGTGAAATTTGCAACTTTGGCTGGTCTTTCTTTGTAATAATAAACAGCGGTTGCTGACCTAGGGTGCCGGTTTCACTATTTTTAGTCCTAGCTTGCATCTTAGTAATAAGACGTTTGTCAATCATGAAACTGAAATGAAATTTATGGACTACCACCTTTTTGAGTCGTGTCTGCTATGACAGTAACTGACTGAATTGTTCTTGTTCTTGGCTTCAGTGAGTGGGAAGAGTACGTTCAGCGCAGTTGCAGGTTTTTACCGTTTCTGGAATTACCGGCGAGCAGTCTCCCGCTGTTACAGGAACTACCTTGTACAAACTGTCATAAAATTGATTATAAATCACTAGATATTATCTTACAAAATAAAATGTTTTTTATCGTAACGTATAAGGTACAACTCTATATGATTGGGCCACTCAGTAAAACTTCAAGACGCACCAGCTGGGATGATGTGGTGGAAACTGAACACACACGGTGCCTGTGAATGATGCACTGGCGAATCTGAGTAATTTAAACATTAAAACATGCTTGGAAAGATTAGGGAAATGTGCTGAAACGTGGTAGATAATCCTACTGCAAAGGCACATCGGTTGAATCTAGGAGCGGTTCTCACTGAGACGCTACGATACGAGACACATTACGACATGCTACTCACGAGAAAAGCAAAAGCAACCTGCTTAGGTGGAGCACGTAGAAACATAGTTGAAGAAACTTACTATTTCACACCGTGTGCCGCTAGAGGGTCTGATGGGACTGGGTTCCTTGACCAATATTTTATCTCCTGGTTTCATGGAAGTGGAACGTCTCCACAGGTTATAACACTAAGAAATAAATTTTTACGTTTCCCCTTACCTGTCTCACGTTTCTTGAATTTTGCACAGTGTCAACCATCTTTGGTAGTGCATCATTTTAGCCCACAGATCGGGAGGGGGAGGGGGATTTAGCTTGAAGGGAAACGTAAGTGTAGTCGAGGTTTCCTTGTACACACTGCGAATAGCGGTAATGAACTCACAACTAAGCCAACATAAGAACATGTCCAACTCAGTGTGTTCATCGTGGTGGAAGGCGATCAGGGCTGTCTGCAAAATTTCTGTTAGCTCTCACTGCAAACGACGTGTTGGATGGTAGACTTTGTTGAAGTATGGGCTATCCTCATTTCAAAACATTAGTTTCTAAAAGCCGCGGAAATAAAGCTGTCGCATTATCTGATACAATGGTCCTACGTGGTCCAAATATTCCATATATCCCTTTGAAACATATTGTCTTTACCACTGTGTTAGCCTTCCTTACAGGGAGTAGCCAGCAGAAAACCGCAGACACATCTATGCACACAAGTGCGAACTCGTTTCTTTCCTTTGATCTAGGAAATGGGCCGACATAGTCCATATAAATTTTGCTCATGCTGAAACGACCCTTAGAAAAATTATGCAAGACTGTGCTTAAACTGACACACAATATTTTTAGCACAACGCACTCTGACTTTCAAAAATTCCTGCAAATAATGGCCATGACTAACATTAACCTATACCTTTCACAAATCACTTAATGCAGCCAAAATCTTCGTTACTCGAACTACTGCAATACAGCGAGCGCCATTACTGCCAGCTAACTAAAAGATTCAAACTACTGAAGGCACTAACTACTGATAGGCATAGCAAATGAAAGATTTTGATAGAGAACAAACAATGTATTTACCTCAACAGTGTTGAAAAGTCATAATATATATAGCAGTTAATGACATCCAGTCTCACAAATTTCAAAACTCCGCCATCTCTCTCCCCACATCCACCACTGCTGGCGGCTCACCTCCAACTGCGCAACGCTACTCGCTGTTAACATCCAGCTGCCCAACACTAGGATGGCGAGTATTACAACAATGCCAACGAGCTACTGACTGCACACAGCACAGCCAGTGATTTTTCATAGAGAGCGATATGTGGCGTTACTAATAAAAAGAACTAAGCAGCCTACTTACATGGCCCCCATGCTCCCCACAAAAACATTTACAAATTGTTTTGTCAGTGGCCAATACAGATTTGAAATTTTTTTTTCATTATTACAATAACAAAGAAATGAAATACACACACTTATCGATACAATGTTGGTCAAAAGCTAAAATTTTCTACCAGTCCATAAAGACAGTCCTCATCAATCATCACAGTAAAATAGCAGTGTTTTTCTCAATGTCTGAGCAGTAAAAGAAATTGCACACGGAAGTTGTGGATTTCCATGCAGTCTTGAAGAATTAGTGTTGTCCTTCCAACGGAAGGACACTGCTGACTCTTGACATGCTGACAGGTAATGGGCCACAACAGAGCGAACCCACACCAGAGTTAGTCGAAGTTTTGAAGAATATTGGTAGGTTGGTCATCACAGAGCAGACCCACTTTAGTCCTAGTAGAGATTATGGTATTGGTGGGCCACCAGAGGTGCAGACCCACTGCAGTCCTTGTAGAAATAATGGTATTGGTGAGTTATCAAAGATGTAGTCCTTGAAGAGATTATGTTATTGGTGGGCCACCAGATGTGCAGACCCACTGCAGTCCTTGTAGAAATAATGGTATTGGTGAGTCATGAAAGGTGTAGACCCACTGTAGTCCTTGCAGACATGGCTAGCAGCCAACTGTTGCGACTGTGCAGGCGCACAATCACCATCGAAGAGTCTTGTGGACAATATAGCAAGTCCATACATCACCACTTGTCCATTCACAAAGAATTTATTTGTAATGTTCTTAGAACTAGCAATGCTGTTATGCAGTCCCTTGCTGAATTATTAACACACGTGCAAACACTATCAGTCCCTACTTCTCACATATTGTCCATATACTATGACCAACAAAAACGTGTGCAGTGAAATGTAACTTACAAGTTACTTAATTTGATGACCTGGTGTCAATTACAATTTCATAACTTAAGAATACAATAACAAAGGTACAAAATATATCATTAAAGAACATAATAGTACAGATAACATTTGCAGTAACACAGGCTTTACAAAAGAATCGAAATAACAAATACATCAGTGTTACAAAAATTATGACATAGGTACATACATAAAAGATCAGAATAACTTTTGAAACATCAACTTCACACATGAGCATTAGAACAAAACAGAATAAATAATGTGTAAACATCTTTACAAAGTAAATAACATGTTATTAATGCAAATTATATTTGAGGATAACAGTATTCCTCATCATAGTGAATGTAGCTTAGTATTAGAAGAGAAAAAATTCTATGAAACAGTACACTGAGACAGGAAGAAAACAAATACATAAGGGTACATAAACACATAGTGTGATAACACAAAAGGAAAGGACAGGCTTTGTTTTCAGGGTAACATTTGGTACTGCAGTCCAACCCAAAACGTCATTTCATGGATCTTTCGTCTTATCTCAACATTTGTTTTCACCAAAAAAATCCTATCCAAGCATGCTTTTTGTATTCTGTTCACATCCTCTTTCGAAAATAGTTTTTCTCCACTGTACACTACTTTTTTTGGCCAAATCATTTTCTTATAGCTTCTCAATGCATTTCTTCCACTTGATCATAGTTAGTTTCTTATATAATTTACCCCCTCTTAAGCTAACTTAAATCTACTAGCTCAGATGCTGAACTAAGGGACGACGCAATTCAGCAGCACAAAACAATTAACACAAACAGCAATGACAAAAAATGAAAATTGGCAAAGGAAGGCAGCAATATAGGACTTAGCAAGGCAAATGCAACATTACAACTAATATGAAGCAATGAACAGCAACAAGAAAAATAAATCAGTAGCAAAACTGGCTCAACAGAGTAATACAAAGTGAAATTCAGTAACACTATACCTGGCAAACAGCAGCAGCAAATGCAATAACTTATATCAAACCAGGACACAGCTCAAGCAGAAAAAAATTTACAGTAAAGACAACAATGCAGAAAAGGGAAATGTCTACTCACATATTAATATCTATGTCATTAAAGTGGTGCACCACAAAACTAATTCTACAAAAGATATTACCTAGTAGTTGAAAAGAAAATGAAGTATGCAGTAACTATTATTAATCACTTCTTAATGTTCTTTCCTTTCCAAGTGCTCCTTTTTCGAAGAACGTGGATCATAAAATGATTATTTAATAAATCTTAATAGTCGTAATATATATAGCAGTTCATGACATCCAGTCTCACAAATTTCAAAACTCCGCCATCTGTGTCCCACATCCACCACTGCTGACGGCTCACCTCCTACTGCGCAACGCTACGCGCTGTTAACATCCAGCTGCCCAATACTAGAATGGCGAGTATTACAACAATGCCAACCAGCCACTGACTGCACACAGCACAGCCAGTGATTTTTCATACAGAGCGCTATGTGGCGTTACCAATAAAAAAAACCTAAACGGCCTACTTACATGGCGAGCCTACTCATCTTCGGGAAAAGGCAGCCCATGTCGGTTGTTCAATGCAGTTTTAGTAAGGCATCAAGTGTTATACCACTGTGCTAAATTCTAATGAATGTCTCACAAACCTCCAATCTAGTCATAAAATTACTTAAGTGTCCTCCCACATATGTTTCATGAAAACACTTAAATAAGCATGGCACAAGATCCGATGGCAAGACAAATTTGTCGCCTTGATGTGAGACAGTACCCCTCATCAGACGCGGCTTAACAGTTACCCTATTTCTCAAAAACTTCTTAATCAACTCTGGGTCTTCGTGTTGTTGTTGAACAATGTCCCTGAGAGGGAGTCGCATCCCTGTCACAACTGGGCACACTACGTCTCCTGGTTCAGTTCAAATGACCTGCGCTTGTTTACCGTTACACCTATCTCCTTCGCTTTCACAGTCGAACATTTGGCATACGCAATTCGTAATAACGTTCTTCGTCCCTCAGTTATGCTTAACCGTCAATTGGAAAGCGGATATCCTCACCGTCCACTAGACTATCTGCCCAGTTTGCCTCGGCCGCACAAGCACCCAACTGAGAGCCTGATTATCCATCTCTAACTGAAACGTCTGGTACTCTACATACATTTTGCATTTCTCCAAAGCCAATTAAATGGCCAAGGTCTCTATCTCATTCACTAAGCACTTAACATACAGTGGCGAAAGACCACAAGAGGATTACATCACCTGCCTTCTATCAACTACCGAACGAGATGGCACCGTGGTTAACTCAGTGGACTGGCATTCAGAGGAAAACGGTTCAAACCCGTGCCCTGCCATCCAGGTTCAGGTTAACAGCGATTTCCCTAAATCACTCCAAGTGAATGTCGAGATGGTTCCTTTGAAAGAGCATGGCCGATTTTCTTCCCCCATCCTATAAAATCCGAACTCATGTTCTGTCATTAATGACGTTAAACCCAGTCTTCCTACCTTCTTTCCTATAAATTTGATGTTCTTGTAGCTAAGCGGTGACCACTCCCAATATCCTTCTAGACAATGAATTCCCTTTTAAAATCTGCAATTGACAGTTTGGTATTGATAGCTACGAAGCCACAGCGTAGGTGCAAGCTAGTAGGTTGGCACTACGGGAGTGGACGATCCACACCGACGACAGCGGCCTCTAGCCGACGTTTTGCAGCTCTACAAGCGTCACTCCACTTTCGCCCAATTCATCAAGTGCTGGCGGCCGGGAAACATTGCCTCAGTATAGCTTGCTATAGAGACTCTGTATCAGTTACGACAGGTCTATGTCGTCGCACCTACGTGCTCATCAGTACCAAGTTACGTATTCAGTTGTATCAATTGAGTTGAACTACTGTAAAACCTTTTTCACTTTATATAACTGGAGCCCTCTTTTGAGGCTACTCAATTGTCAGGATGAGCATTACTGCAATGGGCATTTGATTCTAAAGCATTATGTCACGGTGAAAAACACTAAATAAATTACTTTTTCTCTCTTAACAACATGTGGGCAGTGTGGGTTCTTCCTTGGCTAGGGTATGAGGTAGAATGAAACAGCATTTTTACATAAGAGAACTTTTATTAAAAGATTTGTGTAATGGTTTCCTTACTGGATTGTTCTGGCTGAGAGAGAGGCAGCTGTGTCGTATGCGAAGCCATCTGCTTGCGTGAGTGGCGGCGTCTGATTACGCGTGGCGGTGTGTATCTCGTGTCGCTGTTTCACCCAGTTGACTGGAGACACGCATCGTCAGGTGGCCCGTTTAATTATTGTGAACGGATGGCGACACCTTGAATGTGGCGTCCCAGTGTTTATCTTCTCTATGCGGCCGCGTGTGTTGTGCATCGGCCAGCGGAGCGGCACGGCGGGGGAAGGCCAGTGTCCCAGACTCAAACAGCGGACTCCCGCTTGCCAGTCTTCGGCTGACAGATCTTCATCACCAGCTCACATGTGACTGCTGATGTGAGGCCGTCTCCTTCCCGTCATCGCGAGTCACCCGGGTACGTAAAAAGCTGTCCTCAAATACCTTCTAACTTCTGTCTTCTGGCGGCGAAGCTGCTGCTGGCTGTTCCATTACAGCGGCGGACTTGGTGCTTCTGTGTACGATGTAGTCTCTTCCTGCATGACGGTCTTCAGCTCCGAAAGTGAACTGAAAACTCCTGTCGGGCCCACTACGTCTCGCATATTTATTTACTTCAGTTCACTGGATGTGAACGACTTCACGGTCATTGCCTCTTCTGTCACGTTGAAAAGCTCCTCGAAGAATCTTCTTAATGTCGGTCATTGGCTCTTGGAATGTAGACAAGGGCCTTTGATCACAAGTGACAATTGAGAGACACGTGAGCTGGTCGAGCAATGCCCTGACGGCTGGATCGACAGTTTCCACTTATGTGGGGAGGGCGATGGCTTCTCCTGAACGTGCGGACTTCACGGTCATTGCCACTGCTGCTCTGACCGCTGTTTACCAGTGTGTAACTCTTCTAATCTAAAATAAGTTTTCATTTATTTTCTAATTTCTACTTCACTTCACATTGATTTCACTAATTTATTAATGTATCTTAAGTACCACTCAACAATTACTTGCAGTACTGACTTGCTTTACCTCACGTGCTCCTTCTCGCTTCCTGCATTCCGCCTACCTTTCAGATTTCACGAGCAGACCCACGCACCGCCCTCCAGGTGGGTACAAAAACAGTACAAGCACACTTGCCACCAGGTCCTTAGACCTCCAACAGGGGCCTGCTAGTAGGGACCCCACACTAACCTTTGTCCCTTTTACCTTAACTCGTTAAGCGGAGCAGCTAGTTGCACAAAACTGGAGACGAATTTATGGAAGAAATTTGCCAAATTTACAAAACGTGCAACCCTTACCATGATTTTAGATGGTTGGCTGCTATGTATTGATTCTGTTCTAGTTTGATCAGTACTGACGCCAGCAGAGGTTACTGTATGTCCCAGAAAGGAAAACTCTGTCTGCGCAGATTTCACCTTGCAGCGTTTGCCCATAAATGAGGCCTCTTTCAAATGCTTAAATATTTCTCTAACATTCCCTATGAGTTCTTTAAAACCCAGCCTACAAATGATTAAATTATCCAAGTTAGTGTACATGCAAATGAACTTGAGGTCAGGCAAAACACTGTTGAGATATGCGACAACATTGCTGCCCCAGTTGACAGGCTCAATGGAACCCAATTGAACCCATACAGATTCCAGTCAGTCGAAAAGACAGTTAGTAGCTTACATTCTTCCGCTAATAGTAACTGAAAATATGCATGATGAAGATCAAATGTTGTAAACACCTCAACTTTCTGGAACCATGCAAAGCAAGAAAGCAAACCCGGCAAAGGAATGGATCACAATATGATTTCCATAATAATCAACCATCTACCCTTCGGATTTGGGACTAAGAAAATTGGAGATGAATACAGTGACTCAGATGGTCTAATCACCACAACCCTCAACATTTCATCCAGTGGCATCATTAGTTGTTTCATGTGCAATGAAGATAGCCAATAACAGGGGTGTGCCTCTGGAATTCTATTTCATACTCACCATGCTTGACAAGGTCTAGCTGATTAATAAGAACATCCTTAAATTCTCAATATAACTACTCCGACTCCTGCCGCTGTTCGTGGCTTAAATGGTTGAATTCCAAGGCAGGCCCGGTACTGGCATCACCAACTTGTACAACAAATTTATAGAATTAAGGACCCAATGTGGCTCAAAACGGAAGAATTTTTGTAACGCTAATTAGGGTGAAACCACACCCTGTGAACAAAATCCGCTCTTAAAATCACTGAGACTGATAATTCTTCCTCAACCTTGCTCTGAAAAGGTCATTAAATACATTTAAATATGTTAATTCATAATCTTAAACCCAACTCTCCCAGTAAAGAGAGGTCTATTAATATTGGCTACCTTGCCCATTACATTTTTCTGTGGTGGGGATCCTAACTTACCAATGTTTTTATGTTTGTTTCAAAATTCCTTACTAATCAACATCGAGGAACTTCCTGCATCCAGCTGTACATAGACTGGTTCTCCATTAACTTCCAAGCGTAAAACTGAAACCTGAGCTGTGGGGACCACAATTTTCCTCCTTGTGTTGACTGCTCCCTACCAAATGCCCCATAATGTTACACCCATAACACCCTCTTTCTGAAAATTGTTTATTATTCTTTTTTACCAATACTACATTATATTCCTCGGAATGTTTCGTATCAGCCTCCCTAACTGCCTCAAACAGCGGCAAGAGCTATTTCAACTCCACAAAGTCCCTTGGTTGTGTACTAAACGCGATTCACATACTATCCTCAGAACATGCTTCATCTGAGATGTAGCTAGGAACCTATTCTATTTATACAGAAAGATACATACATCGAGCACCTCCTTTCATTCTACTGATAATATCTTCTATCCTCCTGTCAGAAAGTTGTACCCGAAGGTATAATTTACCAACTTGCTCATGGCATATTCAACCACAGAGATGCCACCTGCAAATAAGTTCATGGAATTGCAAGAACTGACAAAATTGAAAATCCTTCAATCCCAACATCTCTCCCTTGTCCTTTACATCCAACTGGAACTGTCCCATATGTTTGATATCCTTGCTAATGTTGATACTACCTTTGCACAAGTATTATACTAAGAAATTAGGCAGCTTGGTAAATAGTACAGGCATAAGCTACTTTTGCTCCAATCCCAACCTTGTCATTTTTCGCCTAATCAACTTACCTTTCGCTATCAATACTTTCGGTAATTTTATCTAACAACGCTCGGGTTCAATCTTGTACATATTTCATACGAGTCTGCAATGTAGTAGTAGGTCTGTGAAACCGTTCTACACCCTTCTCTCTTTTAAAATCCTTATGTCTGTTCACATAATGCAACGCTCGCGATCGAACTCTATCAACTTGAGAACACGAGAGCTCACCATCATCAAATACTACTTTCATTGAAGCTAGCCCAGCCAAAGCAGAATGAGTACTGGAGATGGTCTCACTCACCTTTGCTGGCTGAACGGCCGGTGAGGCCAATGGGTGCCTTGCGAATACACTGACCCATTCTCGTGGCACCCCTAGTGGTATTCGCACCCCTGATTCCTGATCCATATTTCAGCTCAACCAACATAAGTTCCAACATTCTGGTCGTCTCCTCATCTCATTGGCAGCTATATTGAAACAGAACAGTAAACAGTGTAGTAGACGGCATGGTAAGGAATCAACACCTAAACACTAAAATACTAAATTAACAAGGTTATAATTTATCCTATTTTCCACCCAAGTCTCGCCATACCCATAACCACGCACTGCTACTAGCAAGTAGTGCTAAGTGAGTGGTAGGACTGGGTTGAGCTGTGAGTGATCTCTTACCCATTACATTTTTTATTTGCAAATTACCAACATCAGTTTTACAACAAATATTCAGTAAACTTATAGGGCACAGTTAAATCTGGCTTATGTAACCTAAAATCTTTAACATTTCAAGACTGAGGGGAGCCACAACCAAATTTAATAATTTCAAAAATAAGATCAAAATTCATTATTTTAAAAAACTTCAATACCTGCCTGGTATCCCAAAAATCTTAAAACACAACAGCAACAAATTCTTACAACAATTCTACAAATTCTTTAATCATAACGATTCTGGAAGGGCAGTCAGTAAAAACTAAGCCCTGTTATACACAGAGCATAGGTTGAAGAACACAATAAAATTTAACTATAATCTTACTACTCTTACATGGAAGTTATTTCAAAAATTGTACAAACTGTCTGGCCAGAAAAGCAATGGCGACCAACGGATCATCTGACCAGATGCGCCAGGTAGCAAAACACCTGCAGATACCAAAACTGCCCAAAAAATATTAAAACTTCTAATATAACTTAAATTTTGTTTGGACGGGTTCATTGGAACACACTGAACAAAAGAAACAGTTTTATGCCACAATTAAGTGGGAAGGAACCTGATCAAATCACGCAGAATATACTGTGGGTATGTTTCCACTATATGTGCAAATATGTAGAGATAACGAGTAAAAAAATATACTACTGCAGTCTTTCACTGACTGACCAACACACCGAAGTGACAAAACTCATGGGATACCTCCTAATACAATGTCGGACATCCTTTTGTCGACTGTAGCGCAACAATTCGACGTTGCTCCAGTGCGCGATTCATACATTTCCCACACGGAAGGCAATGAAAATGTACATGTGTCCCACTTGTGTCTCACGTCCTCACAAAACAATTTTAATATAGGTTACCATAATTGATTGCACTCCAGAGGCACGGTTGAGTAAGTCTTTACTCTTGTACCAGTGACTTTCGAACTTTCGGGATACATTAGTGTTCAGGTTATTGCATTAAGGAAAATAAGAACACCAGACAAAAATTATGCATCACTAAGGCATATCATACTAATTCCATATAACACCGCCTCTAGCTTTGATAGTAGGCTGAGTTCGACGGGTGTGAGAGTACATAGGTTTCTTCTGGCTTGCCATATCCGGATGAAGTCATTCGTTGATGGTCAGAACACTTAGGCTACCAAATCTGGGCGATGATGATGGCTGCATTTCATTCTCCTTCCGAAATAGTCACACGTATTTTCTGTGGGACTGAGGTCTGGTGATTTGACGGTTGGAGTCCAGAAGCGATAGGAACCCTGAGTGTTCGTTGAACCAGGAACTTAGGCGTGAACACTATTGTTGAAGTTTTGGTGGATAGGTTGTCCACAACATACTGTTCTTCCAGATACAGAAGACATCCTAACACCTAGAGAATGGTGATGTAGACGTCATGGTCCAAGTTTAGGGTAACCAAGTTGATTGGGCACACGTTCTTCTACGGCAAATACCCTCAAAACGACACATAACACAGCCCAGCTGTACCCACACACTGCGCACATTGCGTCTCGACGCCTTACTTACTTTTAAAGAAGGCAAAATCGGTTCTCTCCAGATCTCACAACACATGTACAAGCAGCCACTTACTGTCCTGTTTAGGCTTTGGTTCACCGACCGAACACGTGCGGCTCTATGTGTTACCACCAGAAACTGACTTTTGCTAGGTACGTGACACCAAATGTCTATTACCTGCTGTTCCCTTCGCAATTTTCACTCACAAACTGGCTGACAAGAACCTGAATTCACTGACACAATGATTCCCTGTCTCGTTTGAAAATGTTTCAAATGGTTCAAATAGCTCTAAGCACTATGGGACTTAACATCTGAGATCATCAGCCCCCTAGGCTTAGAACTACTTAAACCGAACTAACCTAAGGACGTCATACACATCCATGTCCGAGGCATGATTGGAACCTGTGACCGTAGCAGCAGCGCGGTTACGGACTGAAGCGCATAGAACCACTAGGCCACAACGGCCTGCTAAAAACATTTGTCGCTGAGAATGTATAACACGCGTGTCATCGGTCGCTGTCGCCAACGTACACTACTAAGATCGTGTTACTTAAGTGCAAGTGGTAAAGAATTGCTTGTAGGCTAGTAGAATAGTACGCGATGATACATTAACATATCATTGACTATACCCACAGTGTAATCTGGACACGTTCAAATTTGATAGCTCTTTTCTATCACGTCTCCTCGTTCACACACGTTATTGCACAGATTTCATATAACAGGCTAGGTCATTCAGACCACTTCACCGATATGACTATTTTTGGCAGTGCAGGGTCATATGACTGGTTGGTACCAGTGCTGTACCATCTACAGCACTACATTGCCATTTTAGTATTTAAGTGGATGACAAATATTTTTCCGGTAAAAAATTTCCTTGCAGAGAAGCCTATCGGTTAGTTGTCGGTGTGGGAAATAACACAGTGTTCCAATGATTCATGAGATACGTCGTAAACTCCACAACAAAACGGCCTTCCATGGGGACCTGTTCTTGCTCCATTTCTCTTCAGTTTGTACATTGCAGACATGCCAAAATCAAAATGAAGGAAGTTTGGTTACACCAATGACTAGTTACTTCTAACAACGTGTACCTCAGTTCTTAAATGGTGACTCCAACCAAGCTCCACTAAAACGGAAATTTCCTGCTTCAGCGTAAATACCAAACGTGCCGGAAGAAAATTCAACATACAGTCTGAAACCATCACATACTCAGAAACGGTACCTGGATGTCGCCCCTGACAGAACTCTACCTTATAGAGAGCACCTAACAGAAGCTAGCGAAAAATTAGAACAAGAAACAACATCAACCAGAAGCTACGTGGTACAACGTGCGGAGCACCAGCAGACAATCTGTGTTGATGTGCTGTGGGATTTGTGTTCTCGTCCGCTGACTGTTGCCTACCATTTACGTTAAACTGCCCATATTCATGAAAAACAGACGTCCAGCTTAATAACATCATGAGAATGATTGCTTTTATTATCAAGTGACCCCGACGAAATCATTGCCACAGCTAAGCCACATTCAATACCCTCAACCACAGTGTGGTGATGCTGATACGAGCGAGTGAAAATGGATCGTTAATAATAAATATCTACAACACATCTAGTTATCGATGATGCAATCCATGCCCGACACCTCTCTTGATTATAATCTAAACAGAATTAGAACATAAAAGAGCAGACGTAAACCTTTTTGACAGAAATGCAATAAGCAGTCATCCTCGTCTTGTAATTGTAGAGGACCACAGACCATCAGACAGGTCACAGAAGAATGTCCTACACGATGATACGATGACAGACCAGAAGACCTCCTAACGACGTCTCCAAAGTTGATAGTTCACAAAAGAGTTTTAGTTGTTCGTAACTAACATTTTAGGTAGCATATACTATACTCTGCATATAGTCTGCGTGACTCTTTTTCAGTGTGTCAAAAATCTATGTAGCGGGTGATCAAAAAGTCAGTATAAATTTGAAAACTGAATAAATCACGGAGTAATGTAGATAGAGAGGTACAAATTGACACATATCCTTGGAATGACATGGGTTTTATTAGAACCAAAAAAAGACACAAAAGTTCAAAAAATTCTCGACAGATGGCGCTTCATCTGATCAGAATAGCAATAATTAGCGTAACAAAGTAAGGCAAAGCCAAGATGATGTTCTTTACAGGAAATAATCAATATGTCCACCACCATTCCTCAACAATAGCTGTAGTCGAGGAATAATGTGAACAGCACTGTACAGCGTGTCCGGATGTTGTCTTTCGGCATCCCTAGAGATATTGGTCGATCACGATACACTTGCGACTTCAGGTAACCCAAAGCCAATAATCGCACTGACTGAGGTCTGGGGACCTGGGAGGCCAAGCACGACGAAAGTGGCGGCTGAGCACATGATCATCACCAAACGACGCGCGCAAGAGATCTTTCACACGTGCAGCAATACAGGGTGGAGCGCCATAGTGCATAAACATCGTACGTTCCAGCAGGTGTTTATCAACGGTTTGTAGGTGTGAAGGATGGTGTAAGGATGCAGATCCGACGTACGGCCGGACAGGAGTTTCAGGAGGCGGAGGCAGTTGTGAGCTTTGTTTTGGATGGTGAGGAGATGGGGAGTCCAGGTGAGGTGGCGGTCGAGTGTGAGGCCAGAGTATTTGAGGGTAGGAGTGAGGTGGATAGGACGGCCATAAATGGTGAGGTAGAAATCATGGAGGCGGAAGGAACGGGTGGTGCAGCCTATGATGATCTGATTCTCTCTCTCATTACAGCTCCTTTTATACACGACTGTCATGCGCAGTCACTGACGTTTTGCTGTCCAGCACCATCTGTCGGACATTTGTGAACTTTTTTTGTTCTAATAAAATCTCATGTCAATCCAAGCATGTGTGTAAATTTTTACCTCTCTATCTACATTATTCTGTGGTTTATTAAGTCTTCAAATTTATACTGACTTTTTGATTACCCGGTACATAGAGGATGGTCGTCATGGCCTCACTGCTGTACACGCCCTCTGCAGGTGGCACGCAAGTGGATGGCACCGCGGGTGCAGCTGGCTGCACAGACGGGCCTTCGGTCGTACGCGCAGGCGCCGGACGGCCCGGTGAAGCTGCAGCTGACGCACGTGCAGGGAGAGTTCGCGCTGCTGGTGCTCGGTCTCTGCGTGTCGCTGGCCCTGCTGCTGGTGGAGATTGCCGTCCACCGGAGGACCAAAACCATCGCAGAATTGAGGGGTCCATCTGTCACTACACCGACGATGAGGCGGCACTGTTGGGAAGAACGCAACCTACCATAGAGAGCTTCAACCATGCCTCTACCTAACACTTGTTCACTAAACTCAGTACTGATAACCAAGATAATCTACTAATACAACACATGCTTATGCACTGCAACCGTCTACACCTTCACGTGTTCACTATTCCTTACAGCACATTTTCGTCATAGTCATCTTCAGCCTTAAAGAGAGAGAGAGAAATAAAAAGCCAGACACTTTTGGTTTCTTGTGCGGATTCTCATAACCCAACGAAGAGTGGGAAATGGGCAAATAGGATATCAAGCTAACCAGTGCGATGTCCGAATTTTCTTCTTGTTTGAAAGTATCTGGGGTAATTCAGAAAAAATAATTAGTTATTTTAGGGAAAAATTTTGGTTGAATTCTTACACCCAAAATTAATGTGGGGAACGGACAAAATGAATACAAAATGGAACAGCGTGTAATCTAAATTAGTAAAAAAATATTTAATTTTTTTTGAAGTAATCATGTTAATCAAGAAAAACATATTCGAGGGAAACTTGAAGAAAGATTTTTGGTCCAAATTTGCATAGCCTAACGATGAGTGGGATATTGACAAATGGAGTATCAAACTGACCAATATGAAGTATAGTTTTGCAAAAGAAAAATGATTGCTTGAAAGCAGTTCAGAAAATCTTAAATAGTGGTTTTAGAGAAAAATTAAATACGTCTCGAACAGCTGCTTCTAGCTAAGTAAACGAAGTGTAAATTAGTTAATATCTTCAAAGCTTAGCTTTTTGTACATAAAAAGTTTTATTGCTGTGGTATTTAATTGCCAAATTGGTTTCCTTGGAATCAAGTACTAAATTAAGGACATTTTGAGAAAAAACGATAGGAAAGCAAATTATGTGTCAGTAACACCATGCTTTCGAAACAGATATTGAAAATAAATAAAATATTTGGTAGAAGTTGGCCACATTTTTCTGATACGATGTATGTATCACTAAGAAGTAAAATAGATTAGAAAACAATCTGGTGTAGTTTTGCTTCACGTCCGAAGCAATGTATAGCAAATGAGGTGCGGCAAAATCTTCTACTTTAATTTCTTGTATTGAGAGTAATCACATCACAAAACATCTTTTTACAATATTTCCGTTTGGTCTAATGATAGCTGGCATCAAAACGCGTCATAGTGAATAATAAACTAATTGTCATCCAAATGTATCCTGTGTGATTAACTATAGCCTATCTTATGTAGTGTTAGTAATTACTGCTTTTTACTTCTAGGTCACTGCTAATTTGCATCTCAAAACTAAACATTTCACCCGAGTCCAACGCAGACATTGCATATGTGGAAGATACGGAAAGTGTTGGAAGACAAGCTGACAACGAGACACAGAAATTTTATACCTCATTCGAATTTGCAGAACATTCTTCTGGGTTTTGGGTTGGCAGCGATATTTAGGAGCATATACCGCACATTTTATGTTACAACAAATAAACTTCCTAGAACATGGAAACAAAGACCAGCGTAGTGTACATTTTTCAAAGGAAAACGCTGCATCACAAGCGCCACCATTTTTTCTCCATTGTTTTAACGTCATAAGGATTTCAGTTTCATTTCCTCACCAAGCATCTAACCTGGTTAAGAATATTAAGTAACAGTAACCACAGATGTATACCAGATGATGAAGTTATCAAAAATGAAATATTAAGGCAAATATCTGTAATGTTTCAAACTCTTGGAAAATGTTTCAAACTTGAGATAAGAAAAATTGTGGACATTGCTAGTGTCATATAAGTATACTGTCGCCGGCCGGGTGGCTTAGCGGTTCTAGGCGTTAAAGTCTGGAACCGCGCGACCGCTACGGTCGCAGGTTCTAATCCTGCCTCGGGCATGGATGTGTGTGATTTCCTTAGGTTACTTAGGTTTACGTAGTTCTAAGTTCTGGTGGACTGATGACCACAGCAGTTAAGTCCCATAGTACTCAGAGCCATTTGAACCGTTTGAACTATACTGTCAGAGTCACTGTTCTCTTCAGTCAACTCGATATATTTGTAATGCTATGAAGTGGAATGCGACATAGGCTCCGTCGTTGTAAAGCAGGTGACAGGCTTCATTTCGTTAACTGCTAGGACAATGCAATCACTCTGCACACGAGATCGCGTATAACACTTCCAGGCAGTCCATCCGAAAAATATTCCCTTTACGAGAGAATCAGTTTATTAGTTTTGCCTACTGAACAATCGTGTGTACTGTGATACTTGTCAGCCACTCGGTTAAGGTGTGCTGAATAACACTCTAACATCCATGGTTCTGGGAGTTATAATCTTCAGTTTCAGACTTCACTTTGTTGTAGGGACAATATGCATTGGCTGATGTGTAATGCAAGAAAATAGAGTGAAATGCTGACTACGGATGCTGCATCGAATACGTATTTCATCAGTCACTTTACCAATTTAACAGCAGTATAATCTGATTGTTTGCCATGGCAGATTTAGGTATTACCCTTGGGCCTGCACGTTAACTCCCGCATTTTCTTTTATAATCTTCATTAATATATAGTTCATACAAGATTGATAGCCATCGGAGATGTCCAATCAGCAGAGAATTATGCATATTAGTGCAGGTATCATTGTAACAGACACTTTTACATTACGATAGCAGCTCGCTGACGAGTAACTTCGTGTCTTCGTCTTCTCGACTAAACGATAGACAAGCAACGCGATTGGGGCTGCCCACTGTACTTCTAGATGAGGGTTTTACAGTACAATTCTATAGGGTCGCTGTCGACGAGTCTGCATGTAAAGCAGAAATTAACAGAGACTAAGATATATGATTTGATGTGTTACTACAAGTTTAACAATACATTTGTTTTGATTTATTTCAGATGCAACATTCGTAATCAGTTTTTGGCTTCATTTGATGAAAGTATGGTCAAACAGCCATTGACACCCCAGTAAATGCCGGATTTTTATTCAGTAGCATGGTGAGCTTTAGCTGATCACTGTTTCCTTTCAGCCTCATCTTAAGAACACTGGATCAGCTACTACTTATCTACAGGAACAAGAACATAATTCGAAGACGCCATGTGGGTGTTTTCGAGGTTTCAGAAGTCTGCTCTGATGTTGCAAAGCACAAACAGACCGCTTGATCGTACTTGTCCTGCTATTCCAGTACAAATTGAAACGCATTATGTGTGGTAAGACAGAGGAGGGAACTGCAAGGCGAATTTGTCACAGACTGTGACTCATTCAATGGCATTTTGTTGAGGATTATTTACCAACATTCATACCATGCCTTGCTCTGATATTATTTGATGAAGAGAATTTCTGAAAGACTCAGACCTGAAATTGCAGGCGAGAGCAGATAACAGTAGGAAAGTTGTTATTGAACTGTCAAGAACCGGGCTTGATTATATAGAACTGCAAGAATTCTACTACCAATAACTTATTATTAAATCATTGTGTTTACAGTGTGTGAAAAGAGGCTAAAGACTGCAGCTATATGCAACTGTATTACATTAATATTTATGCTTGCGTGTGTGAGCAGTAACACTGGGAAGGTTTCTAAGAAAGAAGGAACCACACAAAGGAGAAGACAGTAGAGCAGGTTACACAAAGCACAAACCCCAAGTACAAGCAGCTACACAAGCAAGGAAAAGCGAATGAGAGACGTGGTGTAGTCAAGTAGAGCAAACTTAGTGGTACAAGACCACGTTGGCAGAACACAGCAAGCAGATGCAGAGACTCTCTCGGTGACAGCGGGCAAAGAACTGGAAACCAGAGTAACTGTTAGTTACGCTGGCATGGCCTTGTTCAGTGTACGGAGTTGCTGTTAGTAAGAGCTGAGTGAACTGAATATAATCAATACGTGTGCAGTCATCGTCGCTGTGATACATAATATTTGTAAATTTTTTCTAAAGCTTTTTTAAATGATAAATAGCAAGTGAATGTGGAAACGGGATATTTTCTTAGAAGTAGGAAGGTGTGCAAGCTGCTTATGGTAACGATTACAAATGACAACAAATAAGTTTGATAGTGTGCATGAACATGTATTTTCTGTCGTGTCTGACCACATTAAGGTGACTGTTGTGAGTGAGGAAGTGATGCAGAATCTGATGTGTCATTTCAAAACAATCAACAGAAGATTTACATATGTAAAGCTGTGGTATGGCATCAGATAGTACCTTGACAACTGAGGATGACAATAGAGGAAATAAAACTGTGGAAGGAATACAGCAAGTTTTACTAAATATAAATATTGCAAGATTTTTCAGAAGGCAATAAGGAAGAATTGTAAAATCTTGAAAAAAAGGGCAAAGAGATGAATTACGTAAACGTCAGTAGAATATCAAAGCAGATTACATGGGTATTAAAACTGATCTATGTAAACTTAATAAAGAAGGATAATGAAACCAGTACCAGTGCAAGCAGGAATGGACATTGCAATTTATAATAAAATAGCAACCCTTAGGGAAGAAATAAGGGCATAATAAAGGATATGATTGAAACTTTAGATGAGTATCAAGATTAAATGGAAGATATATTGAGAAAAGACCTTAAAAACTGTAATAAGCAATTCGAATATCATGCATTTTGGATTACTCAAGTAGACTCCTAGGTTAGAGAAATTTCATGTACACAAACAGAATCTATTGGGACCAGTAAATTAAAACATCAAAAGCAGAACACAAAGACCGAATTTGTTTCAAACGAAAAATGTCAACTTGTCATTAAAATTTCAATGTAGAAACCAGTTGTAAAGAATACTTAATGGTGAGTGAAGTTGACCCAAATAGAATTAAATATTGAAAAATTCCCTAAAATAGAGACCGAGATTGTAACTAATCGTATTACGTGACAGAAGGGAAATTAACATGAAAGAGACAAGAAGAGAGAAAAGGAGTAGGTGATAGAGTAGATTACATTTTTGAACGAATTTCCATTATTTCCCAGAAAAGGAACTATTACATGTGAAGCATGTGAAGACTTCTTGCTAAAATCACTCATCAGCATAGGTTGTATAATCTAGGCTGCTGAGTGTTTTTGACAAATAAAACAGATCGCTCCTTCGGTCTGCTCAAAATGAGAGAGTTCACTAAGAAAAATTCATTGAATCATTTTTGAATCAATTCTTATCTAGCAAAACACAGAATAGTGTCCAAAGCCAAATTTTCGAAGGTAGGAGCTTAGTTAGCAGTCTTTGTGAAAGCTACAGAATTTTTTTCCAACAAGAAGAAAAACATGTCCTTAACCGACCCATTGAAGGAATCCAGTCTCATAGCTATGATAATACTGAAACTACCCACGTCATCGCTGCAAAAACATATCACCATTAACAATCATAATACACTCCTGGAAATTGAAATAAGAACACCGTGAATTCATTGTCCCAGGAAGGGGAAACTTTATTGACACATTCCTGGCGTCAGATACATCACATGATCACACTGACAGAACCACAGGCACATAGACACAGGCAACAGAGCATGCACAATGTCGGCACTAGTACAGTGTATATCCACCTTTCGCAGCAATGCAGGCTGCTATTCTCCCATGGAGACGATCGTAGAGATGCTGGATGTAGTCCTGTGGAATGGCTTGCCATGCCATTTCCACCTGGCGCCTCAGATGGACCAGCGTTCGTGCTGGACGTGCAGACCGCGTGAGACGACGCTTCATCCAGTCCCAAACATGCTCAATGGGGGACAGATCCGGAGATCTTGCTGGCCAGGGTAGTTGACTTACACCTTCTAGAGCACGTTGGGTGGCACGGGATACATGCGGACGTGCATTGTCCTGTTGGAACAGCAAGTTCCCTTGCCGGTCTAGGAATGGTAGAACGATGGGTTCGATGACGGTTTGGATGTACCGTGCACTATTCAGTGTCCCCTCGACGATCACCAGAGGTGTACGGCCTGTGTAGAAGATCGCTCCCCACACCATGATGCCGGGTGTTGGCCCTGTGTGCCTCGGTCGTATGCAGTCCTGATTGTGGCGCTCACCTGCACGGCGCCAAACACGCATACGACCATCATTGGCACCAAGGCAGAAGCGACTCTCATCGCTGAAGACGACACGTCTCCATTCGTCCCTCCATTCACGGCTGTCGCGACACCACTGGAGGCGGGCTGCACGATGTTGGGGCGTGAGCGGAAGACGGCCTAACGGTGTGCGGGACCGTAGCCCAGCTTCATGGAGACGGTTGCGAATGGTCCTCGCCGATACCCCAGGAGCAACAGTGTTCCTAATTTGCTGGGAAGTGGCGGTGCGGTCCCCTACGGCACTGCCTAGGATCCTACGGTCTTAGCGTGCATCCGTGCGTCGCTGCGGTCCGGTCCCAGGTCGACGGGCACGTGCACATTCCGCCGACCACTGGCGACAACATCGATGTACTGTGGAGACCTCACGCCCCACGTGTTGAGCAATTCGGCGGTACGTCCACCCGGCCTCCCGCATGCCCACTATATGCCCTCGCTCAAAGTCCGTCAACTGCACATATGGTTCACGTCCACGCTGTCGCGGCATGCTACCAGTGTTAAAGACGGCGATGGAGCTCCGTATGCCACGGCAAACTGGCGGACACTGACGTCGGAGGTGCACAAATGCTGCACAGCTAGCGCCATTCGACGGCCAACACCGCGGTTCCTGGTGTGTCCGCTGTGCCGTGCGTGTGATCATTGCTTGTACAGCCCTCTCGCAGTGTCCGGAGCAAGTATGGTGGGTCTGACACATCGGTGTCAATGTGTTCTTTTTTCCATTTCCAGGAGTGTACATATACTCTAGTGGTTTCGCTGTCGGGTAACAGTCAAGGGCAGGAAGAGTGGACCAGAAGTGGATGGTGAACAGAGAGGCGTAATGACATCGAGTAAAACAGGAGATCACTTGCGCACAGGGATAATATGTATTGTGGCTTGAACGAAAATAGGCTGTAAAACTTCTAGAAGGGAACGCAGAAGGTCTCAGAGAGGCATGAACAGAGTTAGTTACTACGGAAACTCCTGAGGATAAGAAAATAGTCAACTTTTGGTGCGCATTCCGACAAGAGAAAGAGAAATGCAGGAAAATTACAAGAGATTAAGACTTAATCCAACTGTGAACGCAACTGACCAGTTGTGCAATTTCTGGCTTATTATGAAAATGATTTTACTAAAGAATAACTTATGGGAGATGAAACAAAACTAATTAAGTGAGTTTATCTTCAGCCAATTTAGATTTTCGTGCAGAATATGAAAACAATAGTCATCCTAGATTCCTGTAGTGAGGTTCAATCTGCATCTAATGATTTATATGAAAGGATAAAAGAGAAGTTATCAGCGCAAATAGTTACAGCTTATTCTGACAGTTGCTAAAGCTCGCTGAACAAGAAGTAAGATTAAGAAGGTACGAAGTTTTCAATAATTTAAACTGCAAAATACGATGTTTACTGTATATCTGAGGTGGTGCCAGGGCTGTGTGTCAATCTATAATTATGTATGGACTACCTGATAGCAAACAGCGCAATGCTAGATGTTGTTGGAGGCTTAATTAATGTAAAGGAAGATGATGAAGAAAAAGTGTTTACACTCTAATAACATGTGTCAGCATAAGGCAGCAACGGTAATGCCACAACAAGCATAACGAGGGAAGAAATGTACTAGACTCTTGACTTGGAACAGACTACTTCATACTCATTCTTCTTCTTCCGTATCTGGATACACCAATTATATCTTCCCTTCCCAGTAATTAGCAACGTAGTTTGCTTTGTCATTGACTTTAAAAATATCATCTTTAGTGCATGTTATAGACATATCTGGGCAAATCAGTAGGTGGTCCAAGTCCTGTATTGCTCCGCATTCACACCTATCGCTGTCACTGTAACCCCATTTAAATAGGTTTGATTTGCACCCAGTTACTCCAGTACGCAGCCGGTTTAATGAGCTCCAAGTTGTAAAAGGTAGTTGAAATCCTGCAGATCCCTCCTCAAGTAGTTCCATTGTGGAGTGTGGCACCATTTCTTCCCAAAGAGATAGCCGCCTTGCGGCGGGGTTGGTGGCGAGCTCTTCAGTAATTTAAATGAAACTCCTGCGGGATTTCAGCCGGACACGTTGTTTTCGGTGCATATGCAACGGGTGTCGGGGATCATTCATTTCTTTTCATCTTTCTATCTCGGCGGCTACTTGTCTGCGGATAGTGGGTGGTGCTATGCCTATGATGGGATATATGATGTCTGTGGGAGTTGGCTTGAGGCATCCTGTGGCAATACGTACAGTTTATTTTACGGCGACGTCAACTTGCTTAGTGTGAGCAGAGTTCCTCCAAACTGGCGCCGCAAATTCCGCTGCTGAGATACTCAGCACCAGACCCGTGGTGCGCAAAGCATGTGGTTAAGCTCCCCACGATGAACCTGTTAGCTTCCGCAGTATGCTGTTCCTAGCATAGACCTTTTTTTAAATGTTGTGTCAGTGCTGCTTAAAAGTAAGTGCTGTGTCCAATGTTACTCCCAGGTATTTTGGGCTGTTTGTATGTTTCAGCTCTTCCCCTTGTCACATTACTCGGAGTTTCCGTTTGGCTTGTTTGTTCCTAAGATGGAAGGCGGATACTTGAGATTTACTAGGGTTTGGTTTGAGATTATTGCCGTCGTAGTAGGTAGCAAGTTCTGCTCCTGTGAGATTCTCCTCCACTTGTTCAAAGGTTTTATCCTGTGTGGCCACTGCTGCACCATCAGCATATATGAACATTCGTGTCTGGTGGCTGATGGGAAGATCATTGGTATAGATGTTAAATAATATTGGAGCCAAGACATTACCCTGAGCAAGACTATTTTTCTGTGTCCTCCATCGGCTGTTTATAGATTCTAAGGTTACATAGTAGCATCTGTTCTGTGGCATGCATTTCACGAACATAGAAAGGGTGTAGTCCTTAGTGACGTTATACACTTTCTGGGTAAGCAACTTATGGTTAACTGTGCCATATGCAGCACTGAGATGCAGGAATGCGACCCCAGTTACTTCACCTCTCTGATAGCCGTCTTCGATGTACTGTGTGAGATTAAGGATTTAGCCACAGCTTGTTCGTTAATGAGGGCTTCGTCCACATAATTAGCTATGCGTTTGAGGATCATTCGCTCCAGCACTTTAAATAAATGACAAAGCAGTGAGGCAGGATGAAAATTTTTACCTTCAGTTGGGTCTTTCCCTTGTTTTAGTAACGCAATAACCCGAACTTTCCTCCACAGTTTAGAAATTTGCATTGTTTTAATGGAGTTATTCATTAGCTCTAGGATCCATGCTTGTACTCCCGGTCCAAAATGTTTAATTTGCTCAGATCTCAGATCATCGAGGCCAGTGGCCTTATTGCTTTTCAAATCGTTGATGACGTCTTGTAGCTCCTGAATGAAGAACGGGCGAGCTAGGAAGCAAATCTTCTCGTTCAGTTTTCTTTTAATTTTTCCATTTCTGATCTTCCTTTTAGTTTTTCCGTTCATGAGTAGTTGGTGAGCTATCTGATCAGGTGTAACTTCACTGTAATTTGGTTGTGGTTCTGTTGGGTCGTTGTGGAGACTTTTGACCAGTTTCCATGCCTTCCTACTCCTGTGCTTCATGTCCTTCTGTTGTAGGAGGTTACACCACTTTTCCTTTCTCGCTTCGGAGATATCAGACATCAGTACCTCACCTGCCTGGATCGTTTCCTCTGAGAAGGGGTCCTCATTGTACAGTTCTTCATACTTTTTCAGAGCTTACTGTCTGCTGCCATTGAGTCCAGCGATGTACTGGATGCGGCACCCTCTAGGTTTGGGCCGTCGAGAGATTTTCTTGACAAGGTCTATAAAAGTTTCATATGATTGTATCTCTGGTTTAATTTCCAAGATCTCCGTATCAACGTCCTCTGCGAAAAGTTCCGAGTGAGCTTTTTTGAAATTGAAACGTCTCTTGAAGGGCATTACATCTGATTTGATTACTGCAGTAATGCAGAAAGTTATTGCTCTGTGTTGCGATCTTGGAATAGGGTCCTCGATTTGCTTTACAGTTTGCAGGGATACCTTTTCGGAGACAAATATGTTATCTGGATTATATCTTCGTTTCCATCTTCCGCTGTTAAATGATGCAGGCAACTTTGGGTCATGTATCAATTTCAGTTTAGCCTGGTCTGCCCAGATCTCCAGCATTTCCCCATCGTCATTTGTCTCTTTATAACCCCATGCGAGACCGTGACAGTTAAAATCTCCTAGTACAACTTTAATGTTTTTTTGAATGGAAATTTCCAGGCTCCGTAAATTTGAACCTCGCACTGGGTACTTTGTACACGGATGTTACAGTACATGAATGTAGCTCAATAGTTAAAATTTCTATATTTTCTTCACATGGCACAGGGGCATATGTCTAAGTTCGGTTTCACAAATATGGCACCTTTCGTGTGGTCGCTCAAGAACTAATTTCATCCCCTGTATCTTTGGTCTATTGCTAGTTGGTGCCCTGTGTGTTTCTTGTAACACTAAAACATCACAGTTGTTTCGTTTGCACATGTCAGATAATAACATTTCTTTATTTACAGATAAGCCTTCAATATTGCATGAAGTTGTCACTAATGATGGTTTTGATAAAGGCCTTTTTTGAGTCTCTTCGGAGTGCTGTTTTGGCGTCTTTGGTTTTGGTGCTCCGGTGTTTGCAGGATTATCCGACTAGGTCGCTTCCAGGGGATGCCCGATTGCTTGTTGTCCGAGTGGTGAACGCAATCTTCGTGGATGCTCCTACAGTCTGATGAGGTCAAAATCAATGCAAATATTTTAAAAATATTGAAGATATTGAAAGATTAAGTGAAGGTGAAGTTCGTGAATTGGAAAAGATACTGCTTAAACATAAAAAAGCGTCTCTAGAAACCAGAAGGTATGAAAAACTACGATTATGGCTTCCAAGTGAAGCTATATGACAAATTCAGAGTTAAAACGTTCCCCACTCCCTTAGCAAAGAGGAATATTGTGGACAAAGAAATAAACCAGAGGCTGGAATGTGGGCTAATTGAACTTTCAGAAAAAGTCAATGGGTCAGAAGTGTTAGAAGAGTTTGGGCAGATATTTAAAGCTGTTAAACTTAAGGTTGAAAGGCTAGTTATTGACTACCTGTCTGGCTGAAAAGTTCAGGAAGCGTAATTACCATAATTATCATCATGTACATATAGTTCTTATTTTTCTTTTTCTTCGCTTCATGGTGTAAATTGAGCAGCTTGTTCTGAAGATCATTTTTGCCTCAGATGTCAAGACTGCGGTGTCCAGTGAGCCTGTAGTTTATGTCAAGTGTAGGAAGACATTCCTGCTAAATTAATTCTAAATGGCTACACCAGATAATCTGTTTTTTAATTTTGCTTTTCAAATCAAAAATACACTCCCTTGACCTATTTCTGTGTTTGATACTTCGCCAGTCAGTCTGCAACCTTTGACTGACCTGAGAAATTTAATCTCAGAGCTTTTTCAGATAGTAGGTACAACCCACTTCCACGTAACTTTAACAGTTCTGGCAAGTACTGTATACCTTCCTTTCTGGTTTTCTACCTCAGAGTTCTGTCAGTTTGGCCACATATACGTTTCAATTCGCCAAGTTTAAATTCTGTGTGGCAGTTTGTTACATTTCTAGAAAAAATAATTAATTTTATCATTTATCTGAATTTAGGAACGTATTGCGTTTTGACGCAGGAACATTATTTTGGCATTATGTAGAAACATTAACAGTCCATTTTCTTCTTCTGTGTTTGTTAAAATTTATAGCCACATTTTTAAGTATGTTCTGTGTGCGAATAGCTAATGTCTGCTGACACTGATCAGTGTGTACGTACATATGATTCACAAACACTCTCTTACAATTCGCGTAATAAATGTAAGACAGCAAATGCATTATAGATTTGTACACAGTAACAGTAGATGACGGTTAACAATACAACAAGAGCAATGAATCTCTGAGTATCGAGTAGAAGCAACAACTTGTTATTACTTACTATTCATTTTCTCTACGGCATGCCTACAGACCAAAGACTTCTCTTAAGAACTATGAATAAGAAGTGTATGTCTACATAGTAAGACGGCATGCTACAGAGGAAGTAAAAGGTTATTAGACTAGGTAAGAATTTCTGTAAAATTCTAATATGTATCTAAATATCACACTTTATAAGTAGATAAGATTACAGTAATTTTCTACCTCTTTTAACATTGTGTTTTATGTATGAGATGAGAGGACCAGCCAAGCGGCGCCACGTAACGTAAGGCAAACAGCACGGCAGCAGACTGTAAAGAGAATTTAAATCACACTCGGTGCAGGGACAGACCTGTGTGTCTGCATGACTCAGAGATGGGTTAGGCCATTAGCGTTATCCGTCCTGCTGAGCCGCTGACCTGCTGGAAGGCGAATAAACGACACTGGCAGTGCTTACGACGGAGCAATGTGCTTTTAGCACAGGAGCAGCATACATAAAAAAGCAACAGTTTCAGATCTTACAACAAAATAAATGAATGACACTGTCAGTATTTGTATTAAAAGTTACATAAAATGTATTTGCGGAGATTTCACAGTAATGATGTGTTCTATGGATTTTTGTGATTTATTTCATGTTCTTGTAATTTGTAGTAGGTTGAAGATTAATGTTATTTTTCCGTTTCAAGCAAAGAGGTACCTGTCCTGAGCGCAAAAGGCATGTAACCAAGCACGGGAAGGAGGCGGGGCGGACAGGGGGGTGGGGTGGGGGGAGGGAAAGGAAATCAGTGCAGGCGCAATATGCGACACTCTGCCTTTGTCTATGTAAAGTGACAGCTACAAATGGCAGCATCATGTCCGTATGTCGCTGGAACATCTACACCACAGTCGAATTATTTTGAAAATTAAGGAATTCGTTCGTTTCCACCTGTATGGAAAATGGTTATAGCTCTCCTAGTGTTGAGAAAGAACGTCAATGTGATTAGTGTAAATGCTGTCAAAAATATTTAAATGTCGTGTAACGTGGCAAAAGACCGTACGTAATGGGTAACTGGGTGGCACTGAGCCAAGGAAACGATTTTAAAATTTTAAACATGGCTGTAACTTCAGAAGCTGCATGACCTATGTTTTGGCCATTTTAAAATTGTCTCTTTCGGAATGTGTAATGAAACCTGTTACATCATATGCTTATTGACAAAACAGACTAACCCAAACGGCTCTTCTGATGAGAGATACTCCTCTTAATAAAGTAATCGCAAGCCATGGCAGTTTTGGGCCACTGTAGTATTACAGGTGTGCAGTTCTAATGCTACGTGTAGTGGCCTAATTTACTGAATAACAAAAATGTTTGTTTCAATTTTAAGTTTATTATTGTAGCTGAGGGTCTGCTGAGACAAAATTCCAGCAGAAGTACTTTGTGATAAGATCTTAGTTGAGGTTTCTCAATGTGAATTAACTGGCTTATGAAGCATTCCAGATTTCTTAGCATTTTTTATTACTGTACACAAAAATCGAAAGTTGATCTTGATCACTTGTGTAAATTAGCCCTGACGAAAATAGGAGTCCTGTGTGTGTACTGTACATGGGCTCAAGGCAATAATAACGTCATATCTGAAGCTTTCTATGCATTGAATTTACAATCGCTCTTCAGCTGATAATGTTCGTTATTATTACACTTCTAATAATTTTAGAATAACGAGATGCAGGTGAAGCAACTCGTGTTTTTTATCTTCCTGACAATATGTTTGACCAGTGAAATGGTAACCTCTGAACAATTAACAGCAGTTTCGTATTAGCGTCACATCCACGACGCGACCTGAATCCAACTTCTGAGCAGAGACGAGAACATCATTTGAAGACGCGAAGCGGGTAGGTATTTCTAGAATTTTTATGTTTTGCTCTGACGCGGCAAGAACTTACATGCCTCTCAGATGTCCTGCTACTGCAGTACCAATGGAGACAGTCACGTGTTACCTGTGGTAATACAGAGGAAGAATGCTCGAAGCGCACTTTTACTGCACGCTGAGTGATTTCAAATTCACTTGCATATTGTTAAAGACATTTTTTTGTGTAACATTTAGTTCCTCGGTGGTCGAAATGGACAAAGGGCTTGCTTGACGCAATATAGATATTTTGCAGTATAATGTTTCACACTGAAGTCTGAACATCCTGACTGTAAGTAACAGAGGTACACAAAATATACCTAGTACTGACAATTTAGTGCAAGTCCTGAGGATTTGAAGAAGGGGGCATGATGATAAAGCTGTTCTACAAATAATTAATTTATCGTTGAACAGCTTTCAGTCACTTAGATTCGTAAAATACTTCTTCTTTAATTATTTGCCTATATAATTGAAGTAAACAATGAAAAACTTTCTCAAATTTTAAAGTTTGCAAACATTATTTGAGGTTTATTTACATTATGTAATATTTGCTGCTACATTCCTACCTCTGCCTTTTCCTTACCGCCCCCCCCCCCCCCCCCCCGCACCAAGTAATCATGAACCTTGTCGAGGTAGCGTGGCCTGCGTGCCTCATGTACCCATATTGCCTTACCGTAGGTGTAACCACAACATAAGGGCATGTGTGAAGAGGCCAGACCAATTTGTGGATCATGAGGAAGGACAGCAGCCTCGTCAGTAGTAACAGGAGCAAAATAATCCAACTTAGCCAAGAAATTTTAAAAAAAGTTGTAGGTGGCAGAATGTTCTTTATTAACTTACGAACGACGTTTTGAGCCCTGACAGGGTATTTTCAGGTTATGTTAAAGAATCAGAAATTTTCTGTGCAAAAAGATCCGCCAACAAGGCACTATACCGCATGAAACGTACTAAACGGCAACCTCATGGAGGTGACGACAGGCATGGCAACTATTCCCGCCGTCCAGTCCATGAGGCCGTCTATTCGTACAAGGGGCAGAGGCGCTATTTTTTCAAGAGGGCACGTTTCTCTACTGTACGGGTGAACGACCGTGGGGTCTTCTTTAGTAACATACTCCTAAGCTGGGGATAAAATATTCTTTACTGGTCAGAGGGTGGAATCTTAGATTCCGTAATAGGGAAAGTAGCTTAGAGAATTTTAAAAGGGACATAGATAGGTTGAAGTTAGATACAGTGGGAACTGTTGAAGTCTTTGAGAGAAATAACAGGACTTATTGTCAGTTTATTACAGTATTAGCTACATAAAATCAAATAGGGCTAGTGCAGGAGATGGTTTCATAATGAATAAGAAAATTAGCATACCCGTAAGCCACTAAGAACTACATAGAGAATGGGTTGTCACACCCAAATTAGGAACCAAGACTACACCACCAACGTAGTAAGAGTTGAGGTGCCAAATACACTCCTGGAAATTGAAATAAGACCACTGTGAATTCATTGTCCCAGGAAGAGGAAACTTTATTGACACATTCCTGGGGTCAGATACATCACATGGTGACACTGACAGAACCACAGGCACATAGACACAGGCAACAGAGCATGCACAATGTCGGTACTAGTACAGTGTATATCCACCTTTCGCAGCAATGCAGGCCGCTATTCTCCCATGGAGACGATCGTGGAGATGCTGGATGTAGTCCTGTGGTACGGCTTGCCATGCCATTTCCACCTGGCGCCTCAGTTGGACGTGCAGATCGCGTGAGACGACGCTTCATCCAGTCCCAAACATGCTCACTGGGGGACGGATCCGGAGATCTTGCTGGCCAGGGTAGTTGACTTACACCTTCTAGAGCACGTTGGGTGGCACGGGATACATGTGGATGTGCATTGTCCTGTTGGAACAGCAAGTTCCCTTGCCGGTCTGGGAATGGTAGAACGATGGGTTCGATGACGGTTTGGATATACCGTGCACTATTCAGTGTCCCCTCGACGATCACCAGAGGTGTACGGCCAGTGTAGGACATCGCTCCCCACACCATGATGCCGGGTGTTGGCCCTGTGTGCCTCGGTCGTATGCAGTCCTGATTGTGGCGCTCACCTGCACGGCGCCAAACACGCATACGACCGTCATTGGCACCAAGGCAGAAGCGACTCTCATCGCTGAAGACGACACGTCTCCATTCGTCCTTCCATTCACGGCTGTCGCGACACCACTGGAGGCGGCCTGCACGATGTTGGGGCGTGAGCGGAAGACGGCCTAATGGTGTGCGGGACCGTAGCCCAGCTTCATGGAGACGGTTGCGAATGGTCCTCGCCGATACCCCAGGAGCAACAGTGTCCATAATTTGCTGGGAAGTGGCGGTGCGGTCCCCTACGGCACGGCGTAGGATCCTACGGTCTTGGCGTGCAACCGTGCGTCGCTGCGGTCCGGTCCCAGGTCGACGGGCACGTGCACCTTCCGTCGACCACTGGCGACAACATCGATATACTGTGGAGACCTCACGCCCCACGTGTTGAGCAATTCGGCGGTACGTTCACCCGGCCTCCCGCATGCCTACTATACGCCCTCGCTCCAAGTCCGTCAACTGCACGTACGGTTCACGTCCACGCTGTCGCGGAATGCTACCAGTGTTAAAGACTGCGATGGAGCTCCGTATGCCACGGCAAACTGGCTGACACTGACGGCGGCGGTGTACAAATGCTGCGCAGCTAGCGCCATTCCACGGCCAACACCGCGGTTCCTGGTGTGTCCACTGTGCCGTGCATGTGATCATTGCTTTTACAGCCCTCTCGCAGTGTCCGGAGCAAGTATGGTGGGTCTGACACACCGGTGTCAATGTCTTCTTTTTTCCATTTCCAGGAGTGTAGTTACACAGGTGATAAAGAACTGAAAAATTGTGTTATTACGTTATGGAATTCAGTAGTTAAGGCAGTTCAGTTGAAGAGGAACTTACTTCTCTAAAAAGATCAGTTACAGATGTCGGACTGAGAAATATGTGTATATAGAAGGTAGCTGAAGAGATACTTTGGTAACAAAAGAAATCCTAATATTGATTGGCAAAAGGAAAATGTACAAACAAGTTCATTTAATTGCAACAATACAGATACACTACGTAACTTAAGAATGAAGTAAATAACAAGAGCAAAGAGCAAGGGAAAATGGCTACAGGACAAATTTCTTGAGATCGAAAGAGAAATGATCGTTCGAGGGAAGACCTTCAGTGGTATGAAAAGCAAGGCCATCAGTTGAAACTCCACTGTTCAGTGCAAACGAGAGATCGGCTACATGAAAACAGTGCATTGGATGACCAGATTGAGAAGGGAATTACAGCTGACATGGAAGATATTGAGGTCGAGTACTAGAGTCACAGTTCAACAGAGTTTTGAGTGACTTCAGTTAACTAAAGTACAGGGGACAGTCTGGAACCTTTGAGGGAAGTGGCAACAGGGCGACTATTCGAATTGCGTTTAATCCACAAGTCTCATACACATAGCATCAGACTTTCAAAAAGATATCACCGACGCAAGTACTAAGACAGCCAAAACAGAACCGTGCGAGAACTTTTGCACAATTTGCTTAATGCCTCTCTATGTAAGACTTCAGAAAAATCAAGATGTAGCTGAAAAACCGTTTGACATTGTAAAATAATAAATGTTAGAAATTTTGAGAAAAATAGGAGCATGCTGTAGAGATAGTGGTCAGAAACAGTAAAGGTGTTTTAGGGTAGGTCGTGTGGAGATATAATTGTTAAGAAGAAATTCGAAGCGTTTCGAAAATTTTGGAGTTAATTAGTGCTGAATATAGCCAGTGAGCATTTCTCACAGGCAAATTCAGTTTGCCTGGTACAATCAGTTGATCTCAAAGTTTCGATGATAGCGCACGAGACCGCCCAGCCTTTGTCTCGGATTTGATCCTTATTACTGTCCCATGTGGAATTCTATATCACTCACTCGTTCGGCTTTATGAATCCACTGTCACTAGCAGGCCACTTGAATTTGAGCGCGTAACGCTCGGATCAGCTAACTCCAACGTTAACTGATTGAAATATGGCGCAACGAATTTATTCTTTTCTTACTGTGCAGTCCATATGTCGAGAAGCAATGATGGAAATAAAAGACACGTTCATAAGTGGGATTAATATTCATTATGATAGGAATTGTTGATGACATTGCTATTTTCAGTGAATGACGAAAGTGATGAAGTGTAGCAGACATTAGAGATAACATAAAAATAGGGACGAAGAATCAGATGAAGTAGAAGAAATCCTCTTCACTGGATACGATTTAACACATGATGGACGAAGCAAGTAGAGCATTCTGTGATAGTGAATGGTGTACTTTGGGAGAAACGAAAAAGGACGAAAATCAGGCGGACTGACAAGATGCTATGTGATAACGGGTCACCGTAGATTGGCGATGAGAGACGCTTATGGAAAACATTGACAAGAAGAAGGATGACAGGACACGTGTTAGAACGTCAGGGAATTTAGTACATCGTATTAAACGGATCAGTAGTGGATAACAAACTGTAGGGGATGAAAGAGATAGAAATACATCCAACAATTGCGGACATTTGGTGCAAGTGCTTGTCTGGGATGAAGAGGTTGGCACATGAGGGTAATTAGTTGCTGACTGCATCAAACCAGTCAGGAAACTACTGAAAAAGAGAGAGAGAGAGAGAGAGAGAGAGAGAGAGAGAGAGAGAGAGAAGACGTAGATTTCGTTGTGATGTGTGACTGTAGTTGGATAGTAGGAAAAGAAAGACAAGGAAAATTGCTTGGAAGGCATGGACTTGGGAAAATGGAATTAAAGAGACAGTCAAATGAGTAAATTTTGCTCAGGGAGTTATTTAATCATCATTATTTACTAATTGTGAAAGGTGAGTCTATACACAGTAGTGACCTAGGGACTCAGGAAGTGTTCAGATTGATTTCATAATAACATGACAGGTATCCCCGAAAAGACTTTGAACTGTGAGATGTTTGGATAAACTGAAGGGGCTAGAGGTTCTTCATCGTTTCAGAGGGAACATTAGTCAATAATGGAGTGACGAATGGCTGGCTTTTAGAAATTAACAAGGTATATCAGCAAAGGAACACGTAGCAGAAACATAAATCTAATATAAATCTTAGAGTGAGTAGGACATACTGAATTCAGCTGAGGAATTGACAAAATGTATGAACGTAGCAGCTCAAGCTGGATAAAGAGAATACAGACGTCTAAGAATTAGACTGACAAAAAATACTAAATGGCGTAACCAGGATGAGGCTAGGGCGTAAATGTAAGGCTATGGAAAAATGAAAGACTAGGGGGAAAGACGGATGCCACTTGTAGGAAAACATTTGCTTGACACATTTCTCACTTTTCTTTAGGAAAGAAGGTTACATTTGAGGTAGTCAAGATAAATAGCAACACTTACTTGTCTTTTCAAGACGTAGAGTAGATTAAGAATCTTAGAGCGTAGTACTCAATTTACATCACTGTAGCAGAACAAGGTTTAATATACGCTTTCTAATACAATCAACAAATTACAATGCCGTATTACTTTAAATATTGAGACATAAGTGAATTAACATTGCTTCACATATGTCAATGCGCCCTTCATATGTATTATATTTAGCGTTTACTTCGTCTTGATTTATAATCTGCTTCACATCGTGAATGCTAGATCGATAACTTGTTTTGCTTCGTTTCTTTGACAGTAATAAAAACTTTTTTTTACAACAGGATAAGAGAATCTACAGCTACTAAAGTGAAATGAAGTAAAGGTTGGTCATGTCTTAGAATTACATATTATTTCAACGAAAATAATAGAGTGGGAGGTTCACAGCTTATGGAACTTCATGGGAATCAGCAAGTATGGTACGAAAGTGTCCATAATATGCTATACATATATCATAGATCCTATTACTAAAAAGAAGCTGAAATCTGTGTGGCAAGGACGAAGAAACACAGCTAACTGAAGTAGGTGGCCCATGTCTATACTGCCATCTCAGGCACGGCTAAAGCTTCCTTCAAAAGTAGTTTATTTTGCTTTGATTTAAATACCTAAACTACAGCCAAATCAATATTAAACTCCCAACCAGTATTTCAAGTCGAAGAAATTGTAAATAATTATAATCGCATTAAATAAATGATTTCGAATCATTGGCTTCCAGTTCTGATCACAGTATCATTTTCTTCTGTATTACTATAAATATAATATGATTTAATAACGTTATTAAAACAATTAAATCGTTTATTGCTCAAGAAACCTCGAAATTAGTAATAGTCCGTTTTTACTTGTCTCATCTATTTTCATATTTTATTTGACTTTCCTACTTTTCACATTGTGTCATTAGCAATATTGCAAGCTTAAAGAAAAGAAATCTTGGCTAAAATTTGTGGTTATGTATTAACAATGTGAACAGAAAATTAAAATTCATTTTATAATGAGTTTCTCCACAAACATGTTGCATTCAAATAGGTCCACCTCAAATCCTCAACAACCTGTCCGTATTCAACTCACAACTACTGCCTTCGACCAAATGCACAGTAAACAAAGGCATACCTAGTTAATCAACGTTCTTAATTTGTAATCAGATAAAGTTATCTTCGCCTGCTGTAGATTTGCTGTTTCATACTTAGATTTTATTATATTTACAAAAATAATTAATGCTGTAAGTATTAGCAAAAATGACTCATATTGTTGTTTCCAAGACTGAAAAATAACTTTGACATATTTTAAGTATAATGTAGTTTCTTCCAAAAGAAATCTTCTGTACATACCTTTGCACTCATAAAAAAAATTGTGATTGAACAGATGTTGCTGTATAAAAGTATGTGCCACGCCACATATTATACAATGAAACTGTGTCACTGAGAATTACATTTATGAAATCTTCCAAGAATGTTGCAGAAATGAAATGTGTAACAGTCCCATCTTTAGTTGAAAAGAAATGGAAATAAATGTTTTTCAGAAATAAATTATTTACTGAAAGGAAAATATTCTTAGTTAATGCATGTATATTTTGTAATCCAGTAACATTCATGTGAAATAAAGCCCCACAGCTACTGTAATATTTAACCCTCATACAGTACTGTTAATAAACAAAACTTCAAATTACTTGCTAAAATGTCACGAGTGCCACAATCCACCATTCCATTATGGATTACATGTTCCATTCCTTTTTACATTTTTAATGTTAGCATCACAGTTCCCACAATATCAATTTTGTTTTGTCGATATATTTTGCCATTAAGCCCATCGTCCCTTTTGGTAGCGTCCAGCACATCTTGCATGATAATCCAACATATCTCACGTGGAAGGACAGCGTATGTAACATTTCCTTTACATAACAGTGGTCAGTAGTTACAGAATGAAGAATTTCTCGCCTGAAATTATCATATGTATAGTTAAAACTATATCTTTACAAGTTTCTGAGCAAGTTTTACGTAAGCAATGAAAAGTTCAGGGACATTATTACACCTGAAAATTATTGCAGAAACCCAGTTTCAACATATGATTCAAACTACAAGAAAAATGCTATTTCCGAAAAAAATCAACGTGAGATATGTGTAATCCAAAGTTAGAACCAGTACTGAAATATAATAAACAGTTAATTTTTTCACTAATGGAGTCAAATACTGCACATAAGTGTTAACACTCCTACGTATGAAAAGCCATTGCCTTAGCAGACAAAACTTAATTACTATAGGCCTCATTTCATGGTTCAGTATGTTTTCACTTCATATAGTATGGTACACATTGCAAAGAACATTAATGAAATCTCACTGGCAAACTAATTATTTAGTTGTTTATGTATTTGTCGCTGAAATAATATCAGTGAATTCAAACGATTGTTTCTATCCTTTCCTAATTCATAAAAAGAATCGATCACAAATACAATCTACATCTTCATCTACATCTACATGGATACTCTGCAAATCACATTTAACTGCCTGGCAGAGGGTTCATCGAACCACCTTCACAATACTCTATTATTCCTATGTCGTTTAGTGCGTGGAAAGAATGAACACCTATATCTTTCCGCACGAGCTCTGATTTCCCTTATTTTATCTTGGTGATCACTCCTCCCTGTGTAAGTCGGTGTCATCAAAATATTTTCGCATTAGGAGGAAAAAGCTGATGATTGGAATTTCGTGAGAAGATTCCGGCGCAACGAAAAACGCCTTTCTTTGAATGATGTCCAGCCCAAATCCTGTATCATTTCTGTGACACTCTCTCCCATATTTCGAGATAATACAAAACGTGCTGCCTTTCTTTAAACTTTTTCATGTACTCTGTCAGTCCTATCTGGTAAGGATCCCACACTGTGCAGCAGTATTCTGAAAGAAGATAGATAAGTGTAGTGTAGGCAGTGTCCTTAGTATGTCTCTTATATTTTCTAATATTTCGTCCTAGTTGACTACACATTCAATTGCTCTTCAGGATAACTTATACTTCATTACATGTATGATCCACATAATTCCATGAATACAGTTCCCATATGCCCCAAGCCAATTAATCATTAGCCACCACATCACACCCCTTACATAATCCTAAATAGATCCCAATAATGCTCAATAATCATCTTCATTATCAACATCATCAGCATGGCTAAGATCAACAAAAAACTCCACAAAGAAACCTAGCACACTGTAGTTATACCATCTCAAAGTAAATATCATTACATCAGTTCCAAGCTATCTCTTAAGTAATAGAACCCAGTACGTTGTCCTCGATGGTGAGTGTTCGTCGGAGGTGAGTGTATCATCTGGAGTGCCCCAGGGGAGTGTGGTAGGTCCGCTGTTGTTTTCTATTTACAGAAACGATCTTCTGGATAGGGTGGATAGCAATGTGCGGCTGTTTGCTGATGATGCTGTGGTGCACGGGAAGGCTTCATCGTTGAGTGACTGTAAGAGGATACAAGATGACTTGGACAGTATTTGTGATTTGTGTAAAGAATGGCAGCTAACTCTAAACATGGATAAATGTAAATTAATGCAGATGAATAGGAGAAAGAATCCCGCAATGTTTGAATATTCCATTAGTAGTGTAGCGCTTGAGACAGTCACATCGATTAAATATTTGTGCGTAACATTGCAGATCTATATGAAGTTTGACAAGCATGTAATGGCAGTTGTGGGGAAGGCGGATAGTCGTCTTCGGTTCATTGGTATAATTTTGGGAAGATGTGGTTCATCTGTAAAGGAGACCGCTCATAAAACACTAATACGACCTATTCTTGAGTACTGCTCGAGCGTTTGGGATCCCTGTCAGGTCGGATTGAGGGAGGATATAGAAGCAATGCAGAGGCGCGCTCCTAGATTTGTTACTGGTAGGTCTGATCATCACGCGAGTCTCTGGACGAAAGGAGGTGTTCTTTTCGTGAATCGCTACTGAGGGAATTTAGAGAACCAGCATTTGAGGCCGACTGAAGTACAATTTTACTATTGCCAACTTATATTTCGCGGAAAGACCACAAAGATAAGATAAGAGAGATTATGGCTCCTGCAGAGGTATATAGGCAGTCATTTTTCCTTCGTTCTGTTTGGGACTGGAACAGGGAGAGAAGATGCCAGTTGTGGTACGAGGTACCCTCCGCCACGCACCATATGGTGGATTGCAGGGTATGTATATAGATGTAGATGTACTGCTTCATCATGAAAGTAGTGCATCATTATTCATCCAATGAAAATCGCACCCCAGAAATAAAGCCTACATCATTAACAGTGTATTTCATTAGATTCACATCTGCAGATGGTTATAAATTAAAAACTTGTCTGCCGCTCGGGATTAGCGGAGCGGCCAAGGGCGCTGCAGTCATGACTGTGGCTGGTACCGGGGAGGTTCGAGTCCTCCCTCGGGCATGGGTGTGTATGCTTGTCCTTAGGATAATTTAGGTTATGTAGTGTGTAAGCTTAGGGAATGATGACATTAGTAATTAAGTCCCATAAGATTTCACACACATTTGAACATTTTTAAACACGTGTCTCCTTTTTCAGTACTTAGTGGTTAAAATCTCAAAGTTCGAATGAGATAGATTTAGACAAATGTATTCTGTATTACAGTTGTTTCATAACATTAGACGATATTTCTGATTCATCGTAAGGATGATTAATGTACATCATTAATTATTATTGAAAACGAGGAAATTCAAAATACACCCATCTCACTGAACGCAACCTTCCTCCTTCCATAAGCTATGGTGCCAGTATTCATTTAGTACCTTGTACAAGTATATATTTACAGGGAAGAGTCACCTAACGTTACCGCTGGATGTATTTCGTAAACCATATCAAATACTGACGATCCGATTCCACAGACTGAACGTGAGGAGAGGCGCTAGAGTAATGGTTTAATACAAACCATACAAAAATGCACGGATGTATGTTTTTTAACAGAAACCTACGTTTTTAAAAAAGGAACCACGTTAGTTTTGTTAGCACATCTGAACATATAAACAAATACGTAATCAGTGCCGTTTGTTGCATTGTAAAATGTTAATTACATCCGGAGATATTGTAACCTAAATTTCACGCTTGAGTACCACTCCTCCGCTGTTCGATTGTGTGTATCGGAGAGGGATCCAAAGGAAACGGTGATGGACCTTAGGTACAGAAGAGACTGGAACAGCACATTGCGTCCACATGCTAACACATCTTTATTGGTCTTTTTTACTGCCGCAGATGTACATTACCATGAGGGATGAGGTACACGTACTGAAGTCGTTGCCGTTTTCAATTACGGAGTGGAATAGTGCGTGTCTCGACATGTCAGGCCAATAGATGTTCAGTGTGGTGCCCATCATTTACTGCACACAACTGCAATCTCTGGCGTAATGTTCAGATATGCTAACAAAACTAACGGGGTCCATATGAAAAAACGTAGGTTTCTGTTAAAAAAACATACTTCCGTGCATTTTTTTGTGGTTTGTATTAACCAATTACACTAGCCCCTCTCCTCACGTTCGGTCTGTGGAATCGATTGGTCAGTATTTTATGTGGTTTACGAAATACATCCTGCGGTGATGTTAGGTTACTCACCCTGTGCGTATATGCGTATATATATATATATATATATATATATATATATATATATATATATATATATATATATATATATATTCCTGGAAATTGAAATAAGAACACCGTGAATTCATTGTCCCAGGAAGGGGAAACTTTATTGACACATTCCTGGGGTCAGATACATCACATGATCACACTGACAGAACCACAGGCACATAAACACAGGCAACAGAGCATGCACAATGTCGGCACTAGTACAGTGTATATCCACCTTTCGCAGCAATGCAGGCTGCTATTCTCCCATGGAGACGATCGTAGAGATGCTGGATGTAGTCCTGTGGAACGGCTTGCCATGCCATTTCCACCTGGCGCCTCAGTTGGACCAGCGTTCGTGCTGGACGTGCAGACCGCGTGAGACGACGCTTCATCCAGTCCTAAACATGCTCAATGGGGGACAGATCCGGAGATCTTGCTGGCCAGGATAGTTGACTTACACCTTCTAGAGCACGTTGGGTGGCACGGGATACATGCGGACGTGCATTGTCCTGTTGGAACAGCAAGTTCCCTTGCCGGTCTAGGAATGGTAGAACGATCGGTTCGATGACGGTTTGGATGTACCGTGCACTATTCAGTGTCCCCTCGACGATCACCAGAGGTGTACGGCCAGTGTAGGAGATCGCTCCCCACACCATGATGCCGGGTGTTGGCCCTGTGTGCCTCGGTCGTATGCAGTCCTGATTGTGGCGCTCACCTGCACGGCGCCAAACACGCATACGACCATCATTGGCACCAAGGCAGAAGCGATTCTCATCGCTGAAGACGACACGTCTCCATTCGTCCCTCCATTCACGCCTGTCGCGACACCACTGGAGGCGGGCTTCACGATGTTGGGGCGTGAGCGGAAGACGGCCTAACGGTGTGCGGGACCGTAGCCCAGCTTCATGGAGACGGTTGCGAATGGTCCTCGCCGATACCCCAGGAGCAACAGTGTCCCTAATTTGCTGGGAAGTGGCGGTGCGGTCCCCTACTGCACGGCGTAGGATCCTACGGTGTTGGCGTGCATCCGTGCGTCGCTGCGGTCCGGTGCCAGGTCGACGGGCACGTGCACCTCCCGCCGACCACTGGTGACAACATCGATGTACTGTGGAGACCTGACGCCCCACGTGTTGAGCAATTCGGCGGTACGTTCACCCGGCCACCCGCATGCCCACTATACGCCCTCGCTCAAAGTCCGTCAACTGCATATACGGTTCACGTCCACGCTGTCGCTGCATGCTACCAGTGTTAAAGACTGCGATGGAGCTCCGTATGCCACGGCAAACTGACTGACACTGACGGCGGCGGTGCAGAAATGCTGCGCAGCTAGCGCCATTCGACGGCCAACACCGCGGTTCCTGGTGTGTCCGCTGTGCCGTGCGTGTGATCATTGCTTGTACAGCCCTCTCGCAGTGTCCGGAGCAAGTATGGTGGGTCTGACACACCGGTGTCAATGTGTTCTTTTTTCCATTTCCAGGAGTGTATATAAAATACTTCCAAAACTGTAGTATTGCTCGATTTGCTTAATTAACAAACTCAAAATAACATAATTACATAGCGTCAAAGGTAAGACAAACTATTATTAGTACTTTTTCCGGACATGCTGCTTTTACGAATAACACATTGAAAAATTAAAACATGAATAAGGAAAGACAATACCTAATAGTGACTAGAAAAGTTGATCTTCATTGTTCATAGGATAGTGTTTTAGCACATATCGTAACACAGGAACATTAATAAGTTCCAATCAGCGATGTAAGTGTCTTGTAATAGAATAACAAAGTTTTTCCCTCTGTTTCTTTTCGACTCACCAGTCTTTTGACTGGTTTCATGTGGTCTAACCCGAGTTCCTCTCTCCTGACCACCTCTTCAGAGTGTGACACTTGTAACCTATGGCCTCGATTATTAGCTGGGTGTATCTCAATTTCTGTTCTCCCCTACAGTTATCCTTTCACTTCTTGTCAATGTTTTATATGTACTCTTTACTCTTCGTTTCTTTGGAGAACATTGCAATTCCTTACGTTAAGAGTCCACCTAATTTTCAAATTCTTCTGTGGCACCAGGTCTCTAATGCTTCGATTTTCTTCTGTTCCGGTTTTCCCACAGGCCATGTTTCACTGACGCACAATCCTGTACTCAAAAAGTACTTGCTCCGATATTTCTTCCCCAAATTAAAGCCTATGTTTAGTATTAGTAGACCACCCTTTTTTCCAGTTCTAGTCTGCTTTTTATATCCTTCTTGCTCCGTCTGTCATAGGTTATATTGCGGACTAGGTAGCAGAATTCCTTAACTTCATCTACTTCATGATAACCAGTCCGAATGTGAAGTTTCTTGCAGTTATCATTTCTGCTACTACGAGTTACTTCTGTCTTTCGTTGATTTACTCTCATGTATATTCTGTAGTCATTAGACAGTTGAGTCCATTCAGCAGATCGCATAATTCTTCTTCAGTTTCACTGACGATAATAATGCAGTCAGCGAGTGTTATCATTGATATACTTTAACCTTGAATTTTAATTCGATTCTGGAACCTTTCTTTTAATTCCATCAATGCTTCTTCGACGTACAGATAGTACAGAAGGGGTGAAAGACTACATCCCGGTCACACACTCTTTTCGTCCGAGAATATCGTTCCTGGTCTATAGTTTTATTATTCCCCAATCCGCTCTAATTCTCGCTAGGACGAGAGTGAACCTCACAAGCTCCGATAACCGTCCTGTCATGTACAGTTTCCCGTCAATCACAGTCCACTGTCAGCCGCCTATCACCACAGGGGAAATCTAGGGGAACCGGATAAAACAAATTCCAAAACATCGATGTTTATGTGGCCTAGAAGATGTATTACATGTATGTCGAAAACACAGGATCCTTTGCTATAATATGAGCGAGTGCAGCAGCAGTATGCCTACGCCAATATCTAACTATCTGTCCGAAAAATGTGTTAACCAAAAGCATTTGGCAACACATTTCAGGCTATGGTATAAAACTGTTGAGGGGGGGAGGGGGGGGGGGATGAGTGCTGCTTTGTCAGTAGAGAAGCACTAGCAGCAGAGTTGCATGGACAGTGCCTTCCAACGTGATCTTATCACTGTTTGTAACCTGAGTAAGACGGGTATTTAAACCCTTTCTATGCTGTACCATTCTACTGTTCGTGATGTGAAGTGAAACACGAACGAGCAACAACCACACACAGTACTAGTCAGACCTCATGTACTGAAACAGAAGTTTCGTGAAGCACCGTGCAGACTGGATCTTAAGAATTACATGAAACCAGCAACAGGAATCATTCACAAGCTCAAACGTGCTACAGATAGTCCAGTTTTCACAATGATTATACATAAAAAGTTGGAAAGAATGGGCGGCCAAGGTCGAGCAGGTCCTCATATGCCAGTTATTTCCGAAGTCAATTATAAGCAACCCTTGTCGTGGTGTAAAGGGGTATGCCATTGGATTGTGGATGTTACGGTATAATGGAATGATTTTGTGTGATGGCCGTTATCTGCTGTCGGTGAAGTATGAAGATAACGACACTACGATAAGGGGAAGTTTTTCGGGATTAGGGTGCCGTCCTCCTGCTGAGCTTAAGAAAATGCTAAATGGGAAAGGAATCGGAACCATTGTGTTCTATATACATCAAAATAAGTTTTCAGGGACTCTTTATATGAACATGACAATGCACCATGTCATAAAGAAACCTACGAGTAATGGTTTGTGCACAACATTCCCGAAATGGACTGGCCCGTCGAGGGTCGCGACGTGAAGCCGATGGGATACCTATGGCATGAGTTAGGTCGACTTCGCTCCTGATCTCAGCGATCGACATAACTACATGTGTAATTTCGACCCTTGAGGAGAAATGGGCTGTCATTCCGCCACAGACATTCGGACACCTCATTTAAAGTATTCACAATAGAGTTCATACCCTATTAAAGGCGAAGAGTGGACACATCCCTCAATCAATTTTACATTCATGAAATGTTTTCTGTAGCAACGAATGCGGAAATGCTTGATGTGCATCTTCATGTCTTCGCAGTGCAATGAGTGCTTCCTTAAATTTCGGGAGTGTAGCATCATGAATTCCGCTTCTTCTTAACGTACCCCTCCCCTCTGTGGACACATTACAGAAAATGCGTTGATATTGCTAAGGCTGTGCCAAAAGATATGTTTATGTTCTGGGTCCTACGTGAACATCAGTGCCAACTTAATAAGTATGCTCTTAATAAAGATTAACTATAGTTAACTTTTTTGTAGTGGGCGTAAGTACTCCGCCGCCGCCACCTTTTTAGTACACGCTATGGAAAATTTATTGGTATTGGTATACAAATCCTGAAATCTGTTCCATCTAAAGTGCAGGATAGGTGTATTTAAAACACTGAATTGTTTATGTTTCAGTATAAAAACAGGTTGATTGTTAGGTTGATGATACGTTATGCACATTGCTGGTAGTTTTCCCACACAATGCATGGAAGCGTCATTTCGCCATTTTTAACAAGGATACAGCAGCGAAAACTTGGTTGTATAGTGGAGTTGCCTCCAATATTTAGTCATATTGTAACAACCTATTGTTTGCAATAGGTAATATTCTAAAAAGTGTTGAAGACGATGTACAATGTATAGGTTGATTATTGTTAAAGTTAGTGTTTCAAAACGCTGGTCAGAAAGACCTCGAATTTGAATGCAATATTAGCGAAGAAATTGGATATGTTATGAAAAAGAAAAAAATTGCGAACTTTTTCCCACTAGATATCTTTATCAGAGTCATAAAGCAAATGGGATCAGCTACAATAAAAGATTACTCGCAGAACGACACCTATGGTGTGAGCTGCGTATTAAAGGAATCGTAGTGTGCACTGTGCATAACTGTAAAATTTTGACATTAAACAATTGTGGGTCTGTTAGTTATATAAGTCCATCCTGCACGACAGGGCCATACCACATCGGATGGAAGAAATCGGTTGCTAAGTGTCTTGAAACTTCCTGGCTGATTAAAACTGTGTGCCGAACCGGGACTCGAACTCAGGACATTAGCCTTTCGGGAGCAAGTGCTCTACCGACTGAGCTACCCAAGCACGACTCACGCCCCGTCGCCACAGGTTTAATTCCGCCAGTACCTCGTATCCTACCGTAAGCAAACAGTTGCATAAAAGACAATGATGCAATTGGTTTTTATCTGTCATGAAGTCAAAAACCGTATAAAAAGCAAAAACAAAATAATTTCTTAATTTTCGTGGCGCAAAACGTGCTCAGTATGCTGTCCAACATTTTCTGTCACAAGTTGAAATTAAGATACAGTATATCTCGGGAGGTAAGTTAAAAGGTGGCTACACTGGTTCACAGCGCCAGCGATTGCGCCAAAGAGTATTATTTAGCCGCCTCCACTGGCAGTTGCAGCTGAGAAATTGGTGTGGGCAATTGTAGTTCTGAGGTAGGCGTCATCAGTGCTTGTTGAGACGTTGTCGATAGAGTACTAGTTGTGAGCATGTCGTGTGCAGTTATTCTGTTGGGAAAGAAACCATATGTTATTCGATTGGGGATGTTGTAATGATCAAAGTGTATTTTTCGTCAAAATATATGAAGGTAAAGAATTTTTTTTATTTTAGATGTCGTAAACAACAATTCCTCTTGGTCACAGGTTCCGTCAACAAAGCATCTGGCTCATGTTCTTGTATTAGACTGTAATTCCGGTTTCTATGTGCAATCATAACATTTCTGCTTTTTTTTTTAATTCCTGCATTGCAAATGGCAATTAAAGCACCTTGTCGTATTGAGGAAGAACCGTGCCAGATATGTACGTTCAATCACACTTCCACACACAGAACAGCTACACTTATGCTTTGTTGTTTCATAGCTTTTATAGTTGCTAGGGAGTTATATAATTAATTGTGTTAACGGAAATTTTCTTTCATTCTTTGTTGTTATTCTATGCCGTCAGATTGCGTACTAATATTATTCAGGGCCAACCGGTTACGAGACAGCGTAACTGGACAAACAGTGACTAAAATTAAAAATATTTGCATTTTATTTAATTAAGCCCCCATGCACGTGGCGACCGCTGGTTCGGATGCTCCCTAGGAATTCTTTTCATAATAAAAATAACAGACAGTAGTATTGTTGTAGTAATTTGTAGTTTAGTAATTGTAGTCTATATTGCACTTGTAGATTTGGTAATTGAACATTTGTAGTTGTCTTGTCATTCTTCTGATGGTATTTTGGCAGAATTTAATTTTTGATGTCTTGTATGTGGATTTGACAATTTTGTGCAACTATGAAGATTTTAATTGTTAGTTAGGCATGTTTGTCGGGAAGAATTTCGTGTGAATGGTATTGCTGGTGATAAAGTGTTATATTCTGTCTAATTTAGTATTGTGACGAGTTTTGTATGTTTTGTAAATGACTACGCGATCGATGAAAAAGGCAAAAATGATGGGTAGTGAGAATGACGAAATTGTTAACATGGCGAACTCGCTAATACAAGAGAACAGTATGACGAATAATAAAGTAGAAAACAATTTAATAAGTCGGGAAAATAGTCCAGAACCAGTTCAAAATTTTTTACAACCAAAAAATTTCCAGAATTCGAAATTAACGACGGAAGATTCTGTAATAGTATCGAACACAGATAGCTTTACTGCTATAACGAAGGAAGATAGTTTTACAGCAAATGTTAGGGGCGAAAAGAACTTCGAACAAGTTAATATGGAGCAGTTGATGAGTGCAATATTAAATTTGGGATCACGGTTAGACTCACAAATAGGAACAATTAAAACACATATGGGAACATTGGAAACACGGTTAGACTCACTGGTATCACAGTTAGGATCTGAATTAAACACAGTGGGATCACAAATATGAACAATTAAAACTGATATGGGAACAATAGAAACACGGTTAGACTCACGAATAGAGACATGTTTCAAAAACATGAAGATGAATTAAAGAAAGAAATTAGAAAAGAAGTACAACCGATTTTTAATGCTCACAATAATAGATTAGTTTCAATAGAAATCAGACAAAAGGAACAAGATAGAGAACAGGAAGAAAGAGATCGCGTGATAGTACAAAAATTTTCTGAGTTAAATTTACAACGTGCACACGATAAGGACGAGGTACTTGAAAGAATCGAGGAATCCGTACCAAATGACAGAATAAGTAACCTAACACAACAGTATGAACAGTAAAGTATTAAATGTGTCAATAATGAGACACGAGCCGCGACACTTACGGAAGACGTAAATAAACAGGAAGAACAAATAGGTGACTTATCGGAAAGAGTTGAGGAGATTTCCGATAAATTTACAAGTTTAGTTTAAATGGGGACAGAGATTCATATGATACAGCTCCATTGCCATTTACAGAAACAGAAGAGTACCAGAACATAAAGAAACACGTCGAAAATCAGGGAAAATTTAATGAACGCGTTAAAAGGGAATTTGAGGCGTTACGAAAGCAAGTCAAACAAATTGAAAGCGAAATCGTAGGAAAAGACAGCAGAAGAAATTTAGAATCACAGATAGCAGAGGGGATTGAAGAAAATAATTTATTTCATTTACGAGAAGCAACAAGAGAGCGCCAGGCGCGCGAACTTGACAATAATCCAGACGCGGTAGGTCTTTGTCGCCACGAGGCGAAAACTTTGACTATAAACACTTCTTAACTGTTCGGATATTTAAGGTCTTTCGCAATTCTAAGAATGACATACATCCATGTTCATGGTTACATCAATTTATGTACGCATTTTCACGAAATTGGCCACTAAGTCACCAACTGGAATTTATGTGCGGCTATTTACGTCCTCAGGAGATTCGCTACACTAAGTGAATATGTGCCGTAACGTGAACAGGGCCCTAGATGTAGTGGTGCTATTTCCCTTTTAGTTTTCTGCACCGCTGCCTACTCTTTTACTATTCTATGTATCTATCAAAACAACTCTTCAACTATCAATCTACCTAGAGAGCCGGTAAAGAATAACCGAATATAACTATTTTACCCAAAAGTGATTTCGAAAATCACCGTTTGGATTTACTATATCTTCTGCAGAATTCATTCGTGGTTTAAACGAAATTTTACCTGTTTATCTTCGTGACAATATTACTTCATATGTTGACGATATTCTTATTCCTAAACGTTCTTGGAGTGAGCACAACAAAATTTTGGATTCATTTTTACGTATTTTTGCAAAAGTTGGCATTACAGTGAACTTGGAAAAATCTGAATTTGGTCGTTCTCAGGTGAAATTTCTTGGTCATATTATTTCTACAGAAGGTATTCTTCCTGATCCAGAGAAACTAGACGCTTTTCGTAATTTTGCTGTTCCTACTACAAACCGTGATGATTCGTAGTTTCCTTGGTGTCTGTAATTTTCTTAGACGCTTTGTTTTCGTGAACTATCTGGAAAGAATTGTAATTGGTGTTGGGATGAGGAAGCTCAATCAGAATTTGAACAACTTCGTGATGCTTTAGTTGCTGCTCCACTTCTTTCAGATAAGGATTTATCTAAAGATTTTTGTTTGGCAACAGACTCGTCATACAAAGGCCTAGGTGCACAGTTATTTCAAGAGATAGAAGAAACCCGCGTTGTAGTACAGAAAACTATTGCATTTGGAAGTCGTGTTCTCTCTGCATCAGAAAAGAATTATTCGATTACGGAACTTGAAGCCTTCGCTGTTGTTTGGGCTTTCACAAAATTTTGCATCTTTTTGTACGGCAGACATACTAAGGTTTACACCGATCATCGACCTCTGGAATTTCTTATGTCAACAAAATTAACACATGGAAGATTGTCACGATGGGCGCTGTATCTACAGGAATTTGATTTTAGTATTGTTTACATACACGGTTCTTCAAATATTATTGCTGATGCTTTATCACGTGCACCTATGGGTTTGAAACAAAGTGCTGAGGAGGACTGCAAAGAAAACACTTATTGTTTGATGTACACTCCTGAAAATGGAAAAAAGAACACATTGACACCGGTGTGTCAGACCCACCATACTTGCTCCGGACACTGCGAGAGGGCTGTACAAGCAATGATCACACGCACGGCACAGCAGACACACCAGGAACCGCGGTGTTGGCCGTCGAATGGCGCTAGCTGCGCAGCATTTGTGCACCACCGCCGTCAGTGTCAGCCAGTTTGCCGTGGCATACGGAGCTCCATCGCAGCCATTAACACTGGTAGCATGCCGTGACAGCGTGGACGTGAACCGTATGTCCAGTTGACGGACTTTGAGCGAGGGCGTATAGTGGGCATGCGGGAGGCCGGGTGGACGTACCGCCGCATTGCTCAACACGTGGGGCGTGAGGTCTCCACAGTACATCGATGTTGTCGCCAGTGGTCGGCGGAAGGTACACGTGCCCGTCGACCTGGGACCGGACCGCAGCGACGCACGGATGCACGCCAACACCGTAGGATCCTACGCAGTGCCGTAGGGGACCGCACCGCCACTTCCCAGCAAATTAGGGACACTGTTGGTCCTGGGATATCGGCGAGGACCATTCGCAACCGTCTCCATGAAGCTGGGCTACGGTCCCGCACACCGTTAGGCCGTCTTCCGCTCACGCCCCAACATCGTGCAGCCCGCCTCCAGTGGTGTCGCGACAGGCGTGAATGGAGGGACGAATGGAGACGTGTCGTCTTCAGCGATAAGAGTCGCTTCAGCCTTGGTGCCAATGATGGTCGTATGCGTGTTTGGCGCCGTGCAGGTGAGCGCCACAATCAGGACTGCATACGACCGAGGAACACAGGGCCAACACCCGGCATCAAGGTGTGGGGAGCGATCTCCTACACTGGCCGTACACCTCTGGTGATCGTCGCGGGGACACTGAATAGTGCACGGTACACCCAAACCGTCATCGAACCCATCGTTCTACCATTCCTTGACCGGCAAGGGATCTTGCTGTTCCAACAGGACAATGCACGTACGCATGTATCCCGTGCCACCCAACGTGCTCTAGAAGGTGTAAGTCAACTACCCTGGCCAGCAAGATCTCCGGATCTGTCCCCCATTGAGCATGTTTGGGACTGGATGAATCGTCGTCTCACGCGGTCTGCAAGTCCAGCACGAACGCTGGTCCAACTGAGGCGCCAGGTGGAAATGGCATGGCAAGCCGTTCCACAGGACTACATCCAGCATCTCTACGATCGTCTCCATGGGAGAATAGCAGCCTGCATTGCTGCGAAAGGTGGATATACACTGTACTAGTGCCGACATTGTGCATGCTCTGTAGCCTGTGTCTATGTGGCTGTGGTTCTGTCAGTGTGATCATGTGATGTATCTGACCCCAGGAATGAGTCAATAAAGTTTCCCCTTCCTGGGACAATGAATTCATGGTGTTATTATTTCAATTTCCAGGAGTGTATATTCAAGGTGCTGCGTTTGAAAATTTTATTTCCTCTTCGCCCCAGGACATCGCTAAGGAGCAAAATAAGGATTGAATGTGGAAGGACATTAAGAAGTGGAGGAGAAAGGAAAGCGTAGCGATTAGACAGTATTATTTAGTTCGCAATGATATTCTTTTTAAACGAAAATCGGTCATCAACTCTGTTTGGTTTTTCTGCATTCCTGATGAGTGGGTTAATAAATTGATTTGGTATACACATTTCAGTTATGCACACTTTGGTCCCAGAAAATGCTTTCTAAAATAATGAGAAAATTGCTACTTCAGTAACATGGAAAAACGTATTCGATCTGCTCTTGCCAAATGCAAATTATGTCAAAAGGCTAAGCCGCGAAATATTTCTCACAGAGCACCGTTGTTTCCTATCACTCCAGCGAAATTAATGGACATGGCTGCAGTCGATTTGTTCGGTCAAGTGGTTCGTTCTACTAATGGTTTTGCGTACATTTTGGTAGCAGTGGAACTGACATCAAAAATGTGTGTTTTACACCTTTACGCAAAGCAACAGCTCGTTCAGTATATAATGCTTTCATCAAACATTTTCTTAAGGAAGTGGGTTATGTTGATAAGGTTATATCAGATAATGGATCACAGTTTCGCTCTAAAATTTGGCTTCGTACTCTACGACCTCGTAAGATTAAACCAATTTTCATTTCACTTTTTCAATCTCAATCTATCGCTTCAGAGAGAAGGATGAAGGAAATCAATAAATTGTGTCGACTTTGTCATCAGAATCATAGAACGTGGGATTAGTATCTTCATATTTTTCTAAACATTCTGAATGAACTCCTTAATGATTCAACTTCTTTACCGCCTATATTGGTATTAAAAAATAAAGCACCGACAAATCGCATTTTTGAAATCGTTCCTTTTCCGCCTTCACGGAAACTGCGGCATTCTGAAGCTGTCAATCTGGCTCTACAAAATAATGCATATGCGGGTGCTAGAAGAGAGAAATCAGCTAACCGTCCTGGTCATTTAAAAATCTTGTTAGTTGGTTAAAAAGGTGTTAATTAAGTCTCATCGTTTGTCTCACAAAGGAAAAGGCTTGTGTCGCTTTGTAACGGTCCATATAGAATTCGCAAAATTATTCATGATAACACTGTCGAAGTAGAAACTCTTAAATCACGGGGCTCTAAAGGAATACGTCATATATGGAAAGTTAAATTTTTTTTTGGAATGACATACTTTTGAGAAACTACCAGTTATACGTAAACACACGGAGAGTACAAGGATACCGCGCCGTGTTCTGGCGGCGCCACATACTCAAAGCAACAGTCAAGTCTGCGCGCCGCACAAGGCAGTCGTTGACCGCAAACAATTACTTCCTACGTCAAGCGTACCTACAGCTGATCGAGAGCTCAGCGTGAATGCACTGACAGCCGTAAACAAATACACAGTCTAATTTCTCCGAATAAATTCAGTATAAAAATAGTGACTTGATGAATTACGTTATTAACGTTCAGTATTTCTCAGGATACGGTTCCATAAAATATTTAAGAACATCAGGTAAATTTTGTGTGTGTCCGATGTTAAGAAGACTTGCTATCGAGAAAATCACAGGAAGAATGTAATTTCGAAGAAGAAAGTAATAAACTAAAAAGGTAACTATTAACTGAGTTTATTTTTCAGGTAACATATTTCCACTTAGGTACGTACTTTCGACGTAATTTGCTGCTCGCGATTACGTGATTTATACGTTGTGTTAACTGATTTTGACAATGCTTGATTAATGAACAGGGTTGTTAATTATATATATTATGCATCACCTGGCTGCTGTGCTTTTTCACTGATGTCACATTTTTTTTATTTTGTGCCTGCTGTGCTTATTTACTTAAATTATGATTGTCACACGATTAGTCGTCCTGATATGGTTATGTATGTAAGTTATAATTTGTGATTTATCTGCTTGCGCCTTCATGTTTACTTGTTTAGATTACATATGAACATTTATTAGCTTATGCTGATATGATGCTAATGACCTGTTTATTATGTAAGATATATATTTGCTGCTTTGCGTATCGATAGCATATTTACACATTTATGTTTTTTTGTCATAACTACCCTTTAATTTGGTATATAGAAATGCTGATATACTGTGTACGAACATGGAGTTTAGGCCACACTATGGTATTAATTATAAATTGTTCGCTTGGCAGAGCCTCGTTATAGGGATTGTGCTACATCCACTTGTTGACATTCTGTTGTCTACTGGTATATGTACTCGATATTGCATGTTTTGCTTACGCTCAGTGCTTTATATTTTAAGATAAGAAATTGAACTGCTGTAATTCTACGAACGACATTGGTACAAGAAACTTCAATTTATTCTAATAGAAAGGAAGCTAACGACATGAAATACCAACACTAGGTTTAGACCATTGACAGTTATTACACTTCATTCTTCGTGAGCAATTGAAACAGCAAATGACACTTGACACAAGAAATACTCCACATGTTTGCTTCTGTTCTGCCATGATCCTTGAAGTGGTGTACACACTGTGAAATATTACGATCATTCACACTCCGTAGTCGTCTTTACTTACTGAAAGTTATTCAAACTAAAGGCTGTTAGACGTCATGTACGCATTTCCTTTATTTAATGATGGACAAGGTAACCAAAATGTATTTTATAATTCATAATGAGTAGAAGATTTGGCTCAGATGGATTACACAGAGGTTGTGTGTGGACATTGTGTCTTCGGACTGTATGTGATGATAAATTGAAGTTTGCACTAGGATTTTATCTGTACTTGTTCGAGGAGACTGACTAGAGGAAAGAGTTGTTATGGAAGTGAAATGATATTGGTGATAAGGTTTATATGTATTGACGTTTTGAAGAGGTTTTATTGAGGTATTGAGATTGTGTGAAGTTGATGATTATTGGAGTTTTGGTGGACAAGAGGTAAGGTAAATGATATTGATGATAATGTTTATATGTATTGCCGTAAGAGGTATTATTGAGGTATTAAGATTATGTGATGCTGATGATTATTGGAGTTTTGGTGGATAAGAGGTAAAGTAAGTGAGGAACATATTTTTTTGTTGGTTTATATGGAACAAGGAGGATGAGGATGGCAGACTAGAACACTAGAAGATTGTCTACACACACACACACACACACACACACACACACACACACACACACACACACACACACTTTGTTAAATCAATAAGCAGTATATATTTCTTTTTGGAGAATGGAAGTATCTGCATATCATGGCAGACTGACAGTTGTTCAGTAAAAGTTGACTTGGCAAACATTGGTCTTGACATGATGACTATGACGTTGACTAACTATTATTGACTGTTAAACACTGTACCACTACTACTTGATACACATATTGATCATCAAATTTTGAAAGAACTACATTTCCACAGTTAACACTATTCAATTACACAGTAGTACTTAAATGTGGATGAAAGACGAGTGAGTGTGTTTTGTGTGTTTTCCTTTCCTAATCCCAAATAATTGGTACCGACCTATCTCCTAAATATTAGTTTACTTGTTTGTTGTGGCTAGCACTGACACCCACAATTATTATAGGTTTACTGATATTTCTGTATTTGTAATAGTTAATATGACAATTATTTGATATCATTTGTGTGTTTATTATAATTTGTATGTTTAGTGTAAGAGCATTGATAATAATTTTATTAAAGCAATTGTGTGTGCATTCAAACTGTTGTTCGTGCTTACACATATTAACACTGGGTGGGTGCCACTTGGAAATGTTTAATTTCTGCTGATAAACTCTGTTGAATTGTTTGATTATCGATAGTAAATATTATGGACTGTTACCTGCACTTGTTCACCATTGATGGGTGCCACTGGGAAATGTTTAATTACTGCTAATGAACTATGATGAACTGTTTAATTATTGGAAGTGGATATTACGGACTGTTACCAGCACTTGTTCAACATGATGGGTGCCACTTGGAAATGTTTAATTTCTGCTGAGGAACTCTGATGAACTGTCTAATTTGTGATAGTTAATATTATGCACTGTTACCTGAACTTGCTCAACATTGCTGGGTGCCACTCATGAAACTGCTTCTACTGAAATAATGTTACTTCTTGCTGTCTGCACCTGTTCAACATTGCTGGGTGCCACTGATGGGCTGCTTCTACTGAGATAATGCAACTTGTTGCTGTCTGCACCTGTTCAACAATGCAGGGTGCCATTGATGGAACTGCTTCTACTGAAATGATGTCACTTGTTGGTGCCTGCAGCTGTTCAATATTACTGGGCGCCACTGATGGAACTGCTTCTACTGAAATGATGTCACTTGATGGTGTCTGCACCTGCTCAACATGGCTGGATGCCACTGATGGAACTGATTCTACTGAAATGATGTCACTTTTTGGTGTCTGCACCTGCTTAACATTGCTGGGTGCCACTAATGGACTGCTTCTACTGGAATGATGTCACTTGTTGGTGTCTGCTCCTGCTCGACATTGCTGGGTGCCACTGTTGGATGTGTTTAAATACTGTTGATGAAATGTTATGAGACTGCTATTTGCACCTATTGACCATTGCTGGGTGCTACTGCTGGAACTGTCAAGTACTTCGAGGAGTCCTACTTGTTTATTGAACTACTGGATGGATTTTGTGTGAATATTTGTATAAACTGATTTTTTTTGTGTATTTCTGTGTATGGAATGTCATGAGACTCTTATCTGCACCTATTCATCATTGCTGACGCTATTGATTGAATTGTTTAACCACATGATACTTGTGTAAACTATTTTGTAAAATCACATGTATGCAAGCATTTGTATTCCTTACTGTATTTTATATATTAGGTTATTGAAGGGTCAGTGCAAAGCCAAAATTTATTTTGTTTTGTGGTATTTACTTATTTAATATTATGTTTTATTTTTGTCTGTATTTCTTTTGGACGAATGTGGTGGTTTTTTCACCACCAATGCTGACAAAAATACCATCAAATTCTAGCCCATGGAGGAGGGGCATATGAAAGGTGTCTACACTGAGTCACAGCGCCAGAGATTGCGCCAAAGAGTATTATTCAGCCGCCTCCACTGGCAGTTGCATCTGAGAAGTTGCTGTGGGTTGTTGTAGTTCTGAGGTAGGCGTGATAAGTGCCTGTTGAGACGTTGTCGACAGAGTACTAGTTGTGAGCATGTCGTGTGCAGTTGTTCTGTTGGGCAAGTCACCATATGTTATTCGACTGGGGATGTTGTAATGATCAAAGTGTATTTTTCGTCAATACATATGACGGTAAAGAATTTTTTTTTATTTTGGATGTCCTAAATAACTCTTGGTTACAGGTTCAGTCAACAAAGCATCTGGCTCCTGTTCTTGTATTAGACTGTAATTCTGGTTTCTATGTGCAATCATAGTATATATATTTTTTTAAATTCCTGCATTGTGAATGGCGTTTAAAGCATCTTGTCGTATTGCCAGATGTGTACGTTGAATCACACTTCCACACACAGAACAGCTACACTTATGCTTTGTTGTTTCGTAGCTTTTATAGTTGCTGGAGACTTAATTAATTAATTGGGTTAACGGAAATTTTCTTTCATTCTTTGTTGTTATTCTATGCAGTCAGATTGCGTACTATTATTCAGGGCCAACCGGTTACGAGACGGCGTAACCGGACAAACAACGACTAAAATTAAAAAAAATATTTGCATTTTATTTAATTAAGCACCCATGAAACGTTCAGAATCCATTCTGCAGCTACGTATGTAATCGGACCACGGCGCCCAGTATCTTTCAGATGACGCCACAGCCAGAATTCACACGGATTAAGATCAGCTGCTTTGTATGGTGAGGTTGTAGGGAAATGGCAGCTGATAAATCTGAAATTTCCAAAACGCCTCTGCTATAACTGTTTCACTGGCAGAGTAGCGCCATCCTACATAAAAATGATCCTACCGACACGTGCACACTCTTGGAAGGTTGAGATGACGTTGGTGCGCAAAAGACTCTCACAGCATTTACCTGTGACAGCACAGGTAACGGGACCCTTCCTTGAGAAAAATAGCCCTACGATAAACCCTGCCCTCAATGCTCACAGTTAGCTTTGCAGAATGAAACTCTACCGATTGATGTGCTAGTGAATTTTCCGTTTCCCATATTCTACAATCCTGCGTATTTCCGTGTTCTTGCAGATGTAAATGGGCTTTGTCTGTCACAGCTTGTTTCATGGTTATTTATTATCCTCATTCATGCAAACACCAAGTTCTAGATTCGGCGTTTGGCATATTGGCAGGTTAGCCTGAACCAATTTCTGAGAATGGGAAATTTTGTATGGATAACAATGCTGGATGTTTCGTAGAATTTTATGATTTAGTGAATAGCAATCACAGGAATTCCCTGAGAACTCCCTGTTCATTGCATCTCTGCACACCACTACTCGACCCCTGCTGCAATGCTTTGGCCAAATTTTCTACAGCCATCGGTTAACTTGTTCTGTTCCCTCTGCTACATTTTAGTTCAAAAAAACCTGTCTATTCGAGTTTCGTAATTATTTTCTCCAGACACTTGCCAGACATCAGATCGACGCCTTGTTTAATATCCTTGAGCATCAGGGGCTTCTACAGAGTTACTAGCGCACAAACACCCTTCTTCCAAAGACGCTTAACGTCAACGTTCGATCCTGCTTGAGACAGTCAAGCCGAACATCTCAGATGTAAGCTGGGGAGCAGCCATGTGGCCTAGGTCTTTTATTTTCTAAATTCTGCTGCTTACAGTGCCATACAGTGATGATATTATCGTTGAGTATATTTGTTCCCATATCGTTCCCTAGTGTGTCATAACATTCCTTTCAAATCTGACGTCAAGAGGTACGTCTTATTTTACAGCGTTTTGAAACTGGAACTGTAATTATTATCACCCTGTATAATATACCTGTGCTGCAAGTCAAAATTTGCCATGAATTGTTGCTCGAAAACGTATACAAATGTTTATAATATACACTACTGGAAATTAAAATAAGAACACCGTGAATTCATTGTCCCAGGAAGAGGAAACTTTATTGACACATTCCTGAGGTCAGATACATCACATGATCACACTGACAGAACCACAGGCACATAGACACAGGCAACAGAGCATGCACAATGTCGGCACTAGTACAGTGTATATCAACCTTTCGCAGCAATGCAGGCTGCTATTCTCCCATGGAGACGATCGTAGAGATGCTGGATGTAGTCCTGTGGAACGGCTTGCCATGCCATTTCCACCTGGCGCCTCAGTTGGACCAGCGTTCGTGCTGGACGTGCAGATTGCGTGAGACGACGATTCATCCAGTCCCAAACATGCTCAATGGGGGACAGATCCGGAGATCTTGCTGCTCAAGGTAGTTGACTTACACCTTCTAGAGCACGTTGGGTGGCACGGGATACATGCGGACGTGCATTGTCCTGTTGGAACAGCATGTTCCCTTGCCGGTCTAGGAATGGTAGAACGATGGGTTCGATGACGGTTTGGATGTACCGTGCACTATTCACTGTCCCCTCGACGATCACCAGAAGTGTACGGCCAGTGTAGGAGATCGCTCCCCACACCATGATGCCGGGTGTTGGCCCTGTGTTCCTCGGTCGTATGCAGTCCTGATTGTGGCGCTCACCTGCACGGCGCCAAACACGCATACGACCATCATTGGCACCAAGGCTGAAGCGACTCTCATCGCTGAAGACGACACGTCTCCATTCGTCCCTCCATTCACGCCTGTCGCGACACCACTGGAGGTGGGCTGCACGATGTTGGGGCGTGAGCGGAATACGGCCTAACGGTGTGCGGGACCGTAGCCCAGCTTCATGGAGACGGTTGCGAATGGTCCTCGCCGATACCCCAGGAGCAACAGTGTCCCTAATTTGCTGGGAAGTGGCGGTGCGGTCCCCTACGGCACTGTGTAGGATCCTACTGTCTTGGCGTGCATCCGTGCGTCGCTGCGGTCCGGTCCCAGGTCGACGGGCAAGTGCACCTTCCGCCGACCACTGGCGACAACATCGATGTACTGTGGAGACCTCACGCCTCACGTGTTGAGCAATTCGGCGGTACGTCCACCCGGCCTCCCACATGCCCACTATGCGCCCTCGCTCAAAGTCCGTCAACAGCACATACGGTTCACGTCCACGCTGTCGCGGCATGCTACCAGTGTTAAAGACTGCGATGGAGCTCCGTATGCCACGGCAAACTGGCTGACACTGACGGCGGCGGTGCACAAATGCTGCGCAGCTAGCGCCATTCGACGGCCAACACCGCGGTTCCTGGTGTGTCGGCTGTGCCGTGCGTGTGATCATTGCTTGTACAGCCCTCTCGCAGTGTCCGGAGCAAGTATGGTGGATCTGACACACCAGTGTCAATGTGTTCTTTTTTCCATTTCCAGGAGTGTAATTTAAATCCACAGCATTTCTCTTTGATTTGTTTTCCTTTCATTCACTGTGTAATATTTTATAATGTTGTTGCTCTATTAAAGTAAGCATTACTATGAGGTTAATTTTAATAGAGAAGCAAAAGGTGATGGAGGAGAATAGGAAATACACAGAGGTGTATAAATCAGAGTAGTGATGATGCGGCAGTTGTGGACATATTGTGTACACAAATATTAGATGAAATTTAATGACGAGGCAATACAGTACTGTATTTGTAGGGGTAGAACGTTATGCGGTGTGTGTTACTGTAATAGAACAATAGAAAATAAACTTTTTGTAAGAACACATACACTCACATACTCTGTTCCTCGATTACTATGAGAGAGAGAGAGAGAGAGAGAGAGAGAGAGAGAGAGAGAGAGCACATATGTAATGCACACAGTATTTGATGTATGAGATACAGAGGCATGTGTGTGTGTGCTTTTGCACTAATTTACGCTTTTCAGAAAAAAAATTTTAAACATAAGGCAATGGAAACCGAATACCTTTGAACATGAGGCCACTTCAGATGAATATAAATTTTTTTTGTTGAGAAATACGGCATACTTTTGAAATTGTTGCGACTTTTCCGCAACTCAGGTGACTAGTTACCTCGTCTAATATTATACCTGAAAGGGGAGGAGAAGAGGAGACAGAGTGTTGCTTGTCCAACAATGATAATGTCATTGATATGGAGGGTGGGGCTTTGCAACATCTGAGAAACAGTAACGATGCCTGTACCCTTACAACCCGCAATAGATATTGTGCTAATAGGTGTAAAACCTCCTCTAGCCTTGATAACGGAGTAAATTTTACGGAGAAGAGAATATACAAGTTCCTTCAGATACGGTGTGTCCAGATAAATCCACTTATTGATAATCAGGCATTCTACAGCTATCAAAATGCCGGATTATTAACTGTTATGTTGAACTTTCCGTTTCATTTAGTTATATATATTTTGAATGTAATAAAACTATGAATATTGAGCGGGCGAGTCGAGGTGTGCTGGGAAACCGGAGCTTTACTCTACGAACGTGGCTGTTGTGTTGGAGCACAGGAGCATCTACAGAAATTCATCTATCAGACCTGAATGTTTGGCCATCAGAAACTTTGAAATACACATCTTGGTGGTATTTAATTGTACCCTCCATGATTTAAACTAAGGCCAAGGTAACGAAAACGCTCACGAAACATTACAGAACCACTTGTGACCCGAACCACACCTCATTACACTGCCGACTAAACACCGTCATTGCATTTAGCGTCTTTCGTTACTGCAAAATAGACAAGATCGCGATTTGTTGTACCACAGTACTTCTCTTCAGTCAGTTTCTGTTCAGTATCTGTGTTGTATAGACGATTTCAGCAATAGATTGCTGCCAGATACTGTTGCGGCCTAAAGACAAGCGCTGGCAAGGAGATCAAGAACGATGCATCAGAGAGGGCTGTGAGACGACGTCAGCAAATACCACGCTGACTCGGACGTCACCACGACTGGAGCGACCTCTGCACGAAGAGAGTAAAAGCCACGTGCCGTCTAGCCGCGGCCGGACAGCTAAAGAGGCACCATAGAAAAGCCGCAGTGGTCTTAATGATAGCAGTGACTTATGAACTTGAGTGATAAGCTTGAATGGAAATTGTATATATCAAAGGACATTGATTATTTGCATGTGCCCACGGGCTTGCGACCTATCATGTAGAAAGATAAGTATTGTCAGTTCACTCACTGTAATGAACTCCATTAATATGATTTGCTTGTATGTTGTCTAATTGTCCGAGAAAACAGATTCCTAGCCACCTTATAAGAGACGAGTGATCAGGATCCCACAGATACACGACCCTAAACGTCCATTTCATGCACTTTCGTTCGTAGTTTTCACTCCGGATCCGTTTGAAATGGACCTATATTCACTGACAACAACATTTCCTATCAGGTTTGAAACCGTCATTGGCAACGATTGACTCTCTTTTCCAGTCCCTATCGCATATTATAAATGAAATGACAGTATAACATTTATTAACCGGCATATCCCCTTAAGAGTTCGGACGCCGTATTGCAAATCTTCTTAGTTGACGCCACTTCGGTGACTTGCGTGTCAATCATGCTGAAGGACACACAACACCCAGTCACCTGCCGGGAATCGAACCCGGGCTCCCTTGTGTAGTAGGCGGTAACGCTACCACTGGGCTACGGAGGCGGACGTCACATATTATATTTTTACAACCACAGTGCTTGCTCGTTATTCGTGTCAGCGGGTGGTCCGCTATTCCTTCTAGACACCGTTCCTTCTAGGCAAGTTGGTCAGTACATTAGTAAATTGGGCCACTTCTCTCATGGCATGTCATGGATATGTTCAAACACATGGATTCTTTCTGCCATTCTGTTACACCCCCATATATCGTTCCACCGAATGTGGAGCTGTTTTCATACAACGAACTACCACCTACACAACACTTTAGCGCCATAGTAACGTCAACAGTGGAGGCTCACATGAGCGCCTGGCAACTGTTCTACAATATCTACAGCGTTCCATGCACTTTTTCATGGGGTGAACAGTATTTCGTCCGGTGGGTTTATCTGAACTAGGCTGAAAGTTAGATCCTGGATATGTATGAGCGATGTGAGATATGAAGACGTAGTGAATAACTGAATTTCTGTTAGTAACGAAGTAGGTTCCGCTGAGTATATGTATGAGTGTAAGTAATACCCCAATAATATTGAATAAATATCCTCGTAGTACGTGTCCAATATCAGTAGAAATGACGAGAGAGGATAAATTAAACTATCTTAGACAGTCCCATTTCCTAACCAGTAAGCATCCGGTCACGTTTTGTCTGCTTATGTCCTTCTGACAGACGTAATATACTTGCCACTGAAAGCTGAGCTATGCGATTACTAGCCGTGCGAAGTGGCCAGACCGTTTGAGGTGCCATGTCACGGATTACACGGCCTCTCTCGCCAAAGGTTCGAGTCCTCCCTCGGGCATGTGAGTGTGTATTGTCCTTGGCATAAGTTAGTTTAAGTGACGTGTTGTCTAGGGACCGATGACCTTGCCAGTTTGGTCCCTTAGGACGTCAAACCCATTTTAACATTTATATAATTGATGAGAATGACCGCTTTCTGTAAGTACCGGTATATCAGACAGTTCTTCGTCCACACCAAGCTATCAACAGTCTACAAGAAGGCGGGGCGTGGATGGCAAAGAGGCTAAACGGAAGAAGAATGACAGCAATTAACAAGTGTCTTGGCAAAAGCCCATTTGAAGAACCCGATCATAAACTGTGGCCAGTTATAGCCGTAATTTTAAAAGCATGTAGTAACAGAAAACGGTGGAAAACGCAGACACCACTGCGAGAGAAGTGCCATTGTTTTCGACTTTAATAACGGATGAATTCACGGTGGACTGACAGCAGATGGAAGGCATATTCGTATGTTAAAGTTGCGAGTAACAAACGTCCACACTGGCCCACATAAGGTTTAATTCCCTTCGCAGAATTGCGGGGAAAGTTAATGTTGGTCACGCCACTGTTAACGGTGATATAAATAGATGGTTCAAACTAATATTTTTTCATGCACATTTTTCTTCAAGCTTTCAGTTTTGGGCATGTGTGTAAGAGTTACATTCCAATCATGTGATAACAGTCTTTTCTTTCGATCTTTATCCTTAACCAAAAGTTGATAAAACTGAAGCGTTTGAGAAGTGGTGCTCTAGAAGGTTGTCGGAAACTGTAAAGTCTGAAAAAATAAGGTATGAGGGGGCTCTACACAGAAGTGGTTAAAATATGGAAATCACTGCTAAGAAGAAGGGACTGGAAATGGGTCAAGCGATAAGACATCACGCAATAATTTCCGTGGTACCAGAGAGCGCTGCAGAGGCTGAAAAATTGGGTGAAGAGAAAGATTGAAGTACATGCAACAAAAACTGAACACGTAGGATGCACGTTCTACTCTAAGATGAAGAGACTACCAAGAGATGAACCGTATCAAACCTGTCAGATGATTATTGACTTCAAAACGAAACTTACTTTCAAAACATTACTGTTTGCACATCATGATACACTTGTTTTACCTTATTATCTTAATTTTGCTACGCAGTTTTGGTTTTTCGCTGTCGATAATTCTTTCCACTTCAGGTTTGACTTCCACTGGGTTTGGCCATTCGGATCTCGCCAAAACGGTATTTTTTCGGCTGCTTGACGTGTTTCTGTGATATTACGTCGTGGCACTCCCCCACAAAAGTGAGGACGAGGCTGTCTCGACGATAGCTCGTGACGATGGTTCAACACTTTATGGAGCCGTAGGAGCGTCAAATAACGCTGCAGGAGCCACATCAGGAAGAGATCCTTTTGCAGCAGCAACTACAGCATGACCAGATGCAAGACACCTCAGTGTGAATTTGGAGCTGATCGAAAACATGGGCATGCAACCTTTGGGGTCACCTTCACACCCAGTTCCCGCCGTTTCATGTGTTCGACGATACAGTGGGAAAACTACCTGTCTAGATTTATTCCAAATTGCAAGGTAACATAATAGGTGCCAGAATCCTGAGCGCTTTGTTACTGAACTCATCACAGTAACTACATCCCGTGCATCCACCTGGAACTAGATTGTAATACCACTGATATTCAAGTCTATTACTACTTTACTAGGAGCTTGGTCCGCTTCAGTCGAGACTGGAGTTAAAGCGGACACCTCCGCTTGGTCAAGTTCTGTTACCCTCAGTGCAACGGCGAACCCCGGTGCATCGGCCCGTAGCGCTTTCAACAGTTTGGACAAAACTTACGCATCGGTGTTGGGTGAGTCCGACGGTGAGGTGGAACTTTTCGTATTATCTAATGGTTGAAATGGATCTAAGCACTATGGGACTTAAGATCTGAGGTCATTAGTCCCCTTGACATAGAAGTACTTAAACTTAATTTACATAAGGACATCACACACATCCATGCCCGAGGCAGGATTCGAACCTGTGACCGGAGCAGCAGCATCGTTCCAGACCGAAGTGCCTGGAACCGCTCGGCCACCGCGGCCTTATTATCTAAATTGAGTGACCCATGTCATCGCCTGGCTATTTGGGAGTAATAAATTTTTCCCTGTGTGTCATGTACTGGATAAGTATTACGAAACGTGGTGAAGAACTGAGCTATAGGCCAATTACCTGAAAACGTGGTTGGACGCACTTCTCTATGCCTTCGCCGCAACTGCATGTTGTATCATACAGCCAGCAAAAGAAGGTTAGGTAGGATTCCGGAACTGTACGTGTCTATTTTTGCATAGTGATTTAAACACTGAGATCCAGCCGACAACCCGTATTAAGCACAACTACAAATATTGCAAAAAGGTTTGAGTTGTAGGCAGTAGTTCAACAGCAACTGCCGCAGATTACTTCATTTTGTCAACACACAAGAATGTAGAACAGCAAATCTCTGTGTTGGCCAATGGTTTGTATGCAGGTGATGTAAAAATTTTTGGTGTAGATGCGTTCGTCGCATTTGGTGTTTAAATGTTGAATAAGGGGAAAGTGGTATCCATCCGGCACAGTACCGTTCCAATATTTAGAACCGTTACTAGAGATTCCATCCAACACTGTTAAATAGTTTAAGGCACATATTTCACTCAAGCATTTAACTATGTAAAAATTTTATCATGCACAGCCAGTTCCCATTCACAATGCACGAATCGTATATGCCCAGTTACACAGATTGCAGGATCACTGCGCCGATCTCAGACAGTCAGTGTCTAACGTCTCCTTTTACAAAAAAAAAAAAAAAAAAAAAAAAAAAAAAAAAAAAAAAAAAAAAGTTCGAATGGTTCTGAGCACTATGGGACTTAACATTTATGGTCATCAGTCCCCTAGAACTTAGAACTACTTAAACCTAACTAACCTAAGGACATCACACAACACCCAGTTATCACGAGGCAGAGAAAATCCCTAACCCCGCCGAGAATCGAACCCGGGATCCTTTTATACAACCACCGTTTGCGAAAATACGTTTGACTGTGTTCGCATGTGCCTAACAGAGAATAAAATTTGCGTGGATTGGGGAGAGGGGTATATCGGTTCTGAGGGTGAGTTTTGCAGCAAGTTATCTCTGAGGACAACCTATTCCACCCACTCTACGTTGTTAAATATAGTTCAGTTATCAAAAACTGTGCAACCATTCACGTATTTCTTAACGAGGAGGAGCATCATGGGACTCGGGATACAAAACAGTACACTTTATTGATACTAGTACTTCTGGTAGTCTCGGCAGCCCAGTTGGACACTGTCCGTTCAGTAAGGAATTAAAATAGCGAACAGCAGTGAATAAGGAAAAATTGGAATAGAATAAGATTTTCTGGCGGTTTTTTCCTCCTTGTCTCTGCCACAGATTGCAGCCGATGCTGGATTAGCTAAGTTGGATTACACAGTGGGGAATCTACTGACCTCTACGTTTTGTGATGAGACATTGTCGTCGTATAGCACACAGGCTATTCGTTATTTCACCGTCTTTCATACAGCTTTGCCGTTTCAGAGATTCTTGTGTCCAGCCGCATCGCCACAATAATGAGTCCTTTGACAAAAGCGCTTATACCAGTGGATAACCACATTTTCGGGTCGTATCTTTGCTATAATCTACATCTACATCTGCATACTCCGCAATCCATCATCCGGTGTGTGGCGGAGGGTACCTCGTACAACAACAAGCATCTTCTCTCCCTGTTCCACTCCCAAACAGAAAGAGGGAAAAATGACTGCCTATATGCCTCTGTACGAGGCCTAATCTCTCTTATCTTATCTTTGTGGTCTTTCCGCTAAATGTAAGTTGGCGGCAGTAAAATTGCACTGCAGTCAGTCTCAAATGCTGGTTCTCTAAATTTCCTCAGTAGCGATTCACGAAAAGAACGCCTCCTTTCCTCTAGAGACTCCCACCCGGGTTCCTGAAGAAATTTCCGCAACACTCGCGTGATGATCAAGCCTACCAGTAACAAATCTAGCAGCCCGCCTCTGAATTGCTTCCATGACCTCCCTCAATCCGACCTGATAGGGATCCCAAACGCTCGGCCAGTACAAAAGAATACGTCGTATTAGTGTTTATAAGCGGTATTCTTTACAGGTTAACCAAATCTTCCCAAAATTCTACCAATGAACCGAAGACCACTATCCGCCTTCCCTACAAGTGCCATTACATGCTTGTCCCACTTCATATCGCTCTGCAATGTTACGCCCAAATATTTAATCGACGTGACTGTGTCAAACTCTACACTACTAATGGTGTATTTAAACATTACAGGATTCTTTTTCCTATTCATCTGCATTAATTTACATTTATCTATATTTAGAGTTATCAGCCATTCTTTACACCAATCACAAATCCTCTGCAAGTCATCTTGTATCCTCCTACAGACACTCAACGACGACACCTTCCCGTACACAAAAGCATCATCACCAAACAGCCCGACATTGCTATCCACCCTATCCAAAAGACCATTTATATAGATAGAAAACAATAGCGGAGCTACCACACTTCCCTGGGTCACTCCAGATGATAGCCTCACCTCCGATGACCGGTCGGGGTGGCCGAGCGGTTCTAGGCGCTACAGTCTGGAACCGCGCGACCGCTACGGTTGCAGGCTCGAATCCTGTCTTGGGTATGGTTGTGTGTGATGATCTTAGGTTAGTTAGGTTCAAGTAGTTCTAAGTTATAGGGGACTGATGACCTCAGAAGTTAGGTCCCATAGTGCTCAGTGCCATTTGAACCATTTTGAAGTCGCCTCCGATGAACTCTCACCATCGAGGAGAACATACTGGGTTCTATTACTAAAGAAGTCTCAGAGCCACTCATATACTTAGGAACCAATCCCATATGCTAGTACCTTAGTTACGAGTCTGCAGTGGGGCACCGAGTCAAAAGCTTTCCGGAAGTCAAGAAATTTGGCATCCATCTGATACCCTTCATCCATGGTTCGCAAGATATCATGTGAAAAATGGGCGAGTTGCGTTTCGCAGGAGCGATGCTTTCTAAAGACTGCCCATTCGTCTCTCTTCCAATTACATTCTTTCCTTACTGTGTCCCGTACCCGCAACACCACCAGGAGGCATCAACCTGGCGTTGGAAAGTGGCTATAAAGTTTTGGATCGTCTGTGTATCATTTGTCTGCCACGTTGTTGGCAATACCCTTCCACAATTTTAAATTAAATCTGTTGCGTGAACTCGACCCTGCTTTCTGAGTGTGTCAAAACACTCTTCCTTCGCTAATAAATCCGTACTATGTACACGACATGATACGAAAATTTGTTTACCCTAAACTGTTAGTTGAGCGTTCGAGACTTTACTCGCTACTTCGGTGGTGGTCGTGACCAACGCTTCCACCTCAAATATTTTGTCTTGCGAGACCCGTCTACTCCTTAACTTTCGTATCATCTGTCGATACTAAATTTGTCAAATTTGAGATTTCATTCGCTTGTACCTGTAGCACTGTAGCGACATGTTAGCTGAATCCATCGCTCAACATGCTTCCTGTGTTCTAGACAGTCGGTTCAACATTATCTCAGTATCACACAAATCGACCATTTACATTCTGACCTTGCGACTTCATGTCGTCATGTCGCGTTTAGGACTATCAATTTCGGTACTGATTGTTTCCATATCCTTCTTTATCGAATGTTCTTTTTTGTTCACTGCAATAACACTGTTATTGATAGCAGTAACCCATTCACCTAATTTCTTTCGTTGTGTCTCCATTTACTCCATATCACTTTTGACTTATGTATTGTGGGCATCTATTTTCTTTCCCTGTATCTCCATTTTAACAAGCGAAATACTTGAGAACACATTTATTTCTCGCAGAGAGCATTTTTGTGCCTCTAATGTCGGTTCCTTTTTAACCTCTTCATATAAATCGTCAGCTGGTTCAGTTTTAATAAATGTAATGCATTCGGTGGCGATTTCAGTAGCGTGAAATTCCTCTGCCGTAAGTGTTCGCATTGCCGTGGCAGCATCTGGGACGGCTACCGTCCGCTCCTCAGTTACAGATTCCGACTCACGCGGCATTCTTTGTTCGACCGCCTGGTCATAATTAAAGTCGACCAAATTCCGTTTTTCAGTACTCAGCATCATTTTAATATCTTTTGCTAATGAAATAAAATTTTACTATCCCGCGCCGTTGTTATATCTTCTGTGCACCTGCGGTAACAGTACGTGCACGACTATTTGTTCATTGTGAAAAGAGGCTTCATTACCACACGAAATTTCCACATAGTGCAAAATTCGGTTACTAGGCAATCGCAAGATTGACATCGGCGTCGCCACGTATATCGTCCCCCCACACGTAACTGCCTTTTGCGGAAATACGATTGAACGTGTTCGTGAGCGCCTAACAGAAGTAAATTTGGCATGTTTCCGATGAAAACGTAACACCACCTAGCAAGAGAGAGGCTTACAATAAGCTCTCTCTGAGGACAAGTTATTCCGCCTGGTAATAAAACACAAAAAAATCTTCAGTTGACTTTAGAATTATTTAAATGAAACAACTACCACTGAATATCAACACAACTACAAGTCATCACACAAAACAGCATCACAAGTTTACGTAAAATTAGCAAGTGTGAATAATGTTTTCTTTTAAGTAAAATCTTTAGTTTGCAAAGTTGGGAATTAATTTACTTTTAGATAAGTGAAATTACTTTTGAACTAAAAGAATAACTTTGTCTCTAAACAATATTTATCTCAACAGTGAAGTTCCTCAGGCGTATTAAAAATACTTCGCATTAAAAATACTTCTAATTCTGTTTCCAAAATTATTGAAAAATATAGAAATGAATGCCACTGATATTCTTTTTTATATATTTCTTTCTTTTCAAATAAACGATATGCGATGTTTTTCAGTAACAGAAATTGAAAAGGGACCCACTTGGTAATATTGACTCGCGATAACTATTAGGTTAAAGATCATAAGTTTTTGCTGTCATTTATTAGAACTAAAGCATCGTCAGTATCATTGAGTACTGCCGTTATAGATCTAAAAAGGTGAACTAAGTGATACAGTCTTACGTCCTTCGCTGTCGAAGAGATGAAGCTGCAGTCGTCATCGACACTGCTGCTGTAGTTCCAGAGAAAATTTGCCAGCACACATCTAGTTAGCAATGACCACTGGCGGAGCAGGATCTAGATGCGAATGGAGCTGCCTTTTCATTTGCCCGAGCTCGTCAATTGCTATCGTGCCACTAATTAAAACGTCTCGTCACACACGCTCAGCACTTAACTCGCAGGTCTAATCACAGAGTCTTCAGCAAAGTGCCTGTGCAGTGCGTTCTGACGTCACTCCACTCGCGTCCAGTGACGCCGCTGCACAGTGCGTCTTTACTTTTTGATACATGTCCGTAATATTTCTCTAACCAGTATTAACCGAGTGCAAAGTACAGTTTTTACAGCATTACTTACACAGATCGATAAACATTCTTCACACATACAAATATTTTTAAGGCTTACAGGGGAACTGAAACACAATTTTTATAGTGTTGCCACATCGAAAATGCAGATAAAATACCTTCTACACCATCCAAAACATTTCGCCGTTTAATATCCGTTGATAACTTGTAGTGTAATTCTAATTCCGAATCTGTAAACATTATTACAGAATCCATGTATAATACGTAGAGGATGTAATAGTGTATTTATTTCTGAAGTTGTGTAATTGATGATTATTTTGATGTTAATATTGTAATTGCTGGGTTATAGTCAAGGGAACTTCATTTAAATGCATTCATAGAAACGACGAAATGGCAGTAGCTGTGGCGTTGTCTGTCTTTGCGTTCCAAACAGAGACGAAACAGAGCAGCTTGAGTCGCGAAACTGTGTGGAAGTGTTTGTTGGGAGCTCCAGCAGATACGGTGAGCAGCTACGATCGCGCCAGTACAAGCACACCTAATTCGACTGAGACCACGTTAGGACTGGACAGTTGGAGAAAGCTACAATTCTAACTATTACCTGTCTCATAATTATCCGTGGCTCTGGAGACGACTCGTCGTTCTCAACGAGCAGCAGCAACTGCAGTAACTCAGCGCGGTCGTCGGCTACATTCTTCGTCGTCCGCACAGCTACAACATCGTAAGGCTTTTAACTGGCAGAATATAGTTAATATTGTACAGGCATTACGGAGTGGTATTTCTTTCACAAATTTTGACTTACATTCTTGAATAAGAACCTGCTGCAGATAAAACTTGCAAGTCCCCTGTGTTGTCGTAGTCCTTAGACACTATTACCCAGCAGAGTCACTTCCCTTTCCTTGCAATCAGCAAGCGTCGTAAAATTATTAAAATTGATTAACTATTTACTCCCCGTTTTGTTTGTATGCTGATGATCAGTTTCAGGATAAATTTTGTTGCCTCAGAAACTGTTCATTCTTGTATTGTGTAACACAGACTTAAACAATTTGCAATTTTGAGTATTAACTTAATTCACTTAAAGTAAACCAAGATTTCAATGGCAAAGCTAGTAAGTAAAGATACAGTTCAAATTAAGAGGGCGCAATTTTACTCGTATGTATTCTGTATTCACCTTAGCGAGTGACTTCTGCTGACTCGGTATGTGTTTTATTGTTGTTATATTAAAAGTAAAGTGAGTTGCTCATTTATTTAAAGTGAATTCAGTTCAGTATTTCAATAATCAAAAGTAAATAGCTTGCCTTTTTATGAATTTTGCTTTATGTTACACTGAGGGTACCCAAAGTAGCTTTTTTTCCATAACGAAGTTTTAGTTACATTTATTTAACCAGCGACTTCATTTAATTTCACTTTCAAAATTGACAATTTGAGAATAAGTAACTTCAAACTCAGGGCCTTATGATTCATTTATTTTCTCGTGAACTATTGTGTTGTGGAAAAGCGTGACAACTTTCTGTTGCCACGTCAGTGATTATATCCTTAATTTTCTTTTTCGTTACCTACCTTAAGATTCTGTATGTTCATTATCCTAGTGGGCATATGAATTAAAGTGTTACAAGTGCACAGCTCTCTTGGTCCTTGTGAAGAAAGCGAAAGGGACCATAAGAATTTTCGGTTATTTTACGGCAACGATTAACGCTCAAAAAGAGACAGGCATTTATGCAGTCAGTACGCGAAAGGACATTTTACCAAAGTTAGCAAAGGAGCAGAAATTTTCAAAGGTTGATTTGGAGGACGCGTACTTGGAGTTATCTCTATATGCAGATTTTCAGATAAACCTGGTAGTAAATGCGCCTTTAGGAATGTGTCAGTATAAGAGTCTGCATGAGCACCAGAATTTTCCAAAGATATGCGTGGCATTCCGACTTGTGTGAACTATTTGGATGACATTTGGGTGTTGGGTGCTACTAGGCAAGAGCAAGCGAAATTTACTAACCCAACAATTGCTGGGGAATTGAATCTGTTGCGACCTGGACAAATTCTAGTTTTCTGCATCATCTGTTCAGTATCTGAGGCTTACGCTGAGCAGCAAAGAGATCACACAGATGGCAGCGCATTTTGATGAAACTGAGAAGCTGCTAGCCTGAAATCACGTTAAGCCATCACAGGCTTTATCTCATTGGAAAACTACATCACCCATTCACTGAACAATCTGGAGAAGAAAGATGTTCTGTTCATTTCCTAGCCTCCGCGTTACAAAGCATTCTTGAGTAAAAAAAAAAAGAAAAATGTGATATTATCCCATGCTTAGTGACGTTCTCGCCAGGCAAGCTATTGAGCCTTGCAGCACAAGCGCCCTTCCCTCACATACGTATGCTAATAGTACAGAGCAAACAACTGCTTTTGCCTCTAAAACACTATCACATGTGCAGCAAAATTATTTGCAAATTGAGAAGGAGGCGTTAGCCATTGTGTATTGCATTAAAAAGCTCCACGTTTTTCTAAATGGGAATAAGTTCCAGTTGTTACCTACAAACCTCAAACCCTTTGTTTATCGTTTTGGCCCATGATCCCGTCTGCGAGACAAAACGGCGCTGCGTTCGAAGCATTGGGCTCTGTTCTCGAGCAGTTACCATTATGGCATTTATTTTCCTCCTGTGCACAGAATGTAATGGCGGAGGCGTTATCACAGTTACGCATTGGCCCTAAGGTCCAATTGAAAATAGTATGTTTTGTCCTAGACGAGACTATGTGCCATTCTTTGTAAGATTTCCCAGTCACTGCTCACGAAATTGCAGTGGCTACTAGCCGGGACTCTCTGCTTCATTGACTCATGCGTGCAGTGCCAAGTGACTGGCTCTGGTTCAAATGGCTCTGAGCACTCTAGGGCCAAACATTTGAGGTCATCATTGCCCTAGAACTACTTAAACCTAACCAACCTAAGGACACCATACTCATCCATGCCCGAGGCAGGATTTAAACCTGCGACCGTAAGAGTTGCACGGTTCCGGACTGAAGCGCCTAGAACCGGTCGGCAGTGACCGGACAGAGAGTCTCCATAAGCGATCAGCCCCAGAATCCTAGAGTTATTTTTCTATGAAATAGGCTGGATGTGGTTGAGGAAGTAGTATTATTGTCTGAATGCCACATCATTGTTCCACCCCACTCCCTGGTGGCGCCCTTGCTTTTGTGTCTATAACCCAATGGGATACACATAGGATGAAAGCTATAACTTGGCGTTACTTGGCATAGACGGTACACTGGAGAACACAGAGTGCCGACGTCAGGTGTGTACTTGCAACCAAGTCGTCCCACAATAATGTTTTTCCCAGTGTGCTCGGCACCACACTCGATACTAGCCTCTCACACCTACAGCTCTGCAGTAAGAAGCAGGTAGCTGGTAACATAGAAAACGCAACTGGCTGCACTGGTTCAAATGGCTCTGAGCACTATGGGACTTAACATCTCAGGTCATCAGTCCCCTAGAACTTATATCTATTTAAACCTAACTAACATAAGGACATCACACACACCCATGCCCGAGGCAGGATTCGAACCTGCGACCGTAGCAGTCGCGCGGTTCCGGACTGAAGCGCCTAGACCCGCTCCGTCACAGTGGCTTGCAAACAAATTATTAAGAAATTGAATGATAAATGTATGCTTATATGACACTTGAAAATACAGAAATATGTATTAGATTATATTGCAGTCAGAGACAGATTTATGACTTAGTTAATGTGCAAGTACTCGTATAACAGAAAGTGCAGAACACGATTCAAATTATGTGATCGGCGTCGTACGAAGTAGACTGAAAGGCAAAAGAAATTTAACGTGGTGATAGACTGAGAAATTAAAACCTTGGGATAAAGTGAAAACATCGAGGGTTGTTTGAGGGGGGGGGGGGGGGGGGGAAGGAATGCAACAGTAAAACAAGTCACTCAGGCTGATCATACCTCTGTAGTTCAAAGCACAATTAAAGAGCAAGATACTGCCATTACAAGACAACTCACGAACGACTTGAAAAGATTTCCTTGTGGTAGGGGTTATTATATGATTTGGTATGTAAGCTAACCTAGCTGGCACTATTAAAAAAAAAAAAATCCACTCACTCTATTCTTCAACCTTTGAGGTGCCGATGAAAAAATTAATACAGTCCAACTGAAATGTCGCAATTGTTTAGCCTCAAGCACTACATGAATAGGAAATGTTATCAGTATTGTTGGTATAATAAGTGGCTGCACCATCTTCTGCACTGAAGTTTACACATGACGCCTCTACAGAGCAATACTACTGTGGTACTTCCTTCAGAAAAATATGTAATAGGTTTAACTGGTTTACAAGAGGCTAAGTATTGAATTGCTTGACAGGGTTTTGGAGATAAACAGAATGCAGTAGTAGTAGCTGCACAAAATGTGTCGGAGGCTGCTGTTCGTCATCCTGAGTAAAGTCTGTTGATGGGTTTCCTTTTCCCTTTCTTTTCTTTCGTTTTCCTGTTATTGCATTCGTCTGTCCGTCAGGGTTAAGATGGCCTGAGCAAGATGTATGAGACACTATAACTATAAAGAGCCTATCGTCACAAAACTCTCCCAACTGTTGAGCAAGATGTATGAGACACGATAACTATAAAGAGACAGTTCTGACAAGACTCTCCCATCTCATGAGCAGGATGTATGAGACAGGCAAAATACCCGCAGACTTCAAGAAAAATATGATAATTCCAATCCCAAAGAAAGCAGGTATTGACAGTGTCAAATAACTGAACTACCAGTTTAATAAGTCACGGCTGCAAGATACTAACGCGAATTCCTTACAGATGTATGGAAAAACTGGTAGAAGCCGACCTCGGGGAAGATCAGTTTGGATTCCGTAGAAATATTGTAACATTTGAGGCAGTACTGACCCTACGACGTATCTTAGAATATAGATTAAAGAAAAGACAAACCTACGTTTCTAGCAATTGTACACTTAGAGAAAGCTTTTGACAATCTCGACTGGAATACTCTCTTTCAAAGGGAAGGGAAGGGAGTGAGACAGGGTTGTAGCCTCTCCCCGATGTTATTCAATCTGTATATTAAGCAAGCAGTAAAGGGAACAAAAGATAAATTCGGAGTAGGTATTAAAATTAATGGAGAAGAAATAAAAACTTTGAGGTTCGCCGACGATATTGTAATTTTGTCAGAGACGAAAAAAACTGGTTCAAATGACTCTCAGCACTATGGAACTTAACGTCTGTGGTCATCAGTCCCCTAGAACTTAGAACTACTTAAACCTAACTAACCTAAGGACGTCACACACATCCATGCCCGAGGCAGGATTCGAACCTGCGACCGTAGCGGTCACGCGGTTCCAAACTGAAGCGCCTAGAACCCCAGTACCCACACAACTGTTGGTCGCTACTGGCAATGGTCACAAGGTGTGGCCTGGCACCAACGAAAGCTTCGGCGAATCGCCTTTAGCCCGAAATGCAGACGGGGTCTGGATCATAGCCCATGGGAAGTGTACTTCATAGGGATATTTATACTGGATACGAAAGGACACTCTACCGGTGGGTGTCCATAGGATTGTCAGATATACGATTAGGATTACCAGCTAAGATCGCCCTGTATTATCTGGGACGGAGTAACTGGGGAAAGTGTACAGGCCACTGCCCATCTGACGGGGGCTGGGTGGGGCTACTTTTTTCATACGTACAAAGTGGGCTATCCCCCTAAACAGGTTTACTTCTTCTGCAAGTTATTGACAATTGCAAATTTTCTTTCGTATTATGGGTAGCTTGCAAAACGGCAATGTACAGCTGCCGGGCCATCGACCGTCATCGGTTATTTTGCTCCCCAAACAGAAAAACTCCTTTACTACTTTAAGTGTCTCATTTCCTAATCTGTTTCCCTCAGCATCACCCGACTTAATTTGACAACATTCTATTATCCTCGTTTGCGTTTGTTGATGTTCATCTTATATCCTCCTTTCAAGACACTATCTATTCGTGCAGCTGTTTTTCCAGGTCCTTTGCTGTCTGTTGAAAGAAGGCTAAAATTGCCAGAACAAAGCTATTACAATTTGTGTGACAATAGTGACGTGTGGGGCAATTTGCTACCGATTTTCTATAACATTGACAATGTTATATAATTTTGCTGTAAGTTGATGATGTATGGGGCAATTTGTTACAGTTTCATTCGTTTCTTATCTGTAACCCAAGACAAAATGAGGGAAACAGGCATTGAACATAAATACTGCCAGCTTCTGTCGTTACGACGCAGATTTAAGATCGAATAGTTGACACATACGGCACGTACACACTGTCAGCTTTATGTAGTACAAAACTATTCTGAATCTAATAGCCGACGACGCCGACTACTAGAATACCAACATCCAATAGCCACTGGATTCAGAAACCCAAGTCAACGTACCTTAGCAGGACCACAATAACTGCTGTATAACTGGTAGAGCTCACACAAACAAACCTCCTCTCAGTTTGCAGCCAAATTGCCTGGATAGACTATAGCAGTGCACATTTCCTTAGTGAAAAGTTACAGCTGTTTATCTCTAATGGTGACCAGGAGCTCGTTTTGTACCAGTTTAAAGGTTTTGACGTGAACTCTAGTCATAGGTCCGTAACATTTGGCTCTGAGCTAGAAAGTCACAGTTGGAAACTGTTTGAAACTGAAATAAGCGTTTAAGGGCTTACACCTTGGGCTTGCTTTCTTTGGATCGTCCAGACACAATAACTGGATTTTTTATGTACTTCTTTAATTATTTCATTACTTTTGTTATTTCCCATGAAATGAATCACAATACCAAATAAATTTATGAAAGTTTTGTACCACAGAGATGATTCTTTAAAATATTGCATTTGGCTGAAGGTACAGTGTTGTCTTGTACCATGAGGAACAGCTTAAAGTCAGTGGGCAATATACACTAAAGCGCCAAAGAACCTTACATAGGCACGCGTATTCAGATACAAATAATCCTGAGTTAATAACGGTCATCAGAACGGGTACAAGGACTAATGAACACATGGTTGTCCTAGCGAGATTGAATATTGTAATCCCCAAATTTTCTAAAACTAAACGAAAAAAATACCTTTTCAGAAAAACAGATGAAAATTCACTTGACGCCTTCGTCTTAGACAACCTCCACTCCTTCTAAATTAATGATATAAGTGTAGACCAGATGCGGCTTGAAATCAGAGAAATAGTATCAGCAGCAATTGAGAGTTTTATACCAAATAAATTAACAAACGACGGAGCTGATACTCCTTGGTTCACGTAACGGGTCAGAACACAGTTGCAGAAACAACGAAACAAACATGCCAAATTTAAACACACGCAAAATCCCCAAGATTGGCGATCTTATACAGAAGCTCGAAATTTATCGCGGACTTCAATACGAGATGCTTCTAACAGTTTCCACAGTGAAAGTTTGTCTCGAAACCTGGCAGAAAATCCAAAGAGATTCTGGTCGTATGTGAAGTATGTTAGCGGGAAGAAACAATCAATGCCTTCTCTGTGCGATGGCAATGGAGATACTATCGAAGACAGTGTGGCCAAAGCAGAGTTACTAAATACAGCCTTCCGAAATGCCTTCTCAAAAGAAGGCAAAGTAAATATACCAGAATTCGAATCAAGAACAGCTGCAAACATGAGTAACGTAGAAATAAATATCATAGGAGTAGTGAAGCAACTTAAATCACTTACTAAAAGCAAGCCTTCTAGTCCAGACCGTATACCAATTATGTTCCTTTCAAGGTATGCTGATGCACTAGCTCCATACTTGACAATCATATACAACCGTTCGCTCGACCAAAGATCCGTACCCAAAGACTGGAAAGTTGCACAGGTCACACCAGTATTCATGAAAGGTAGTAGGAGTACTCGACTTAATTACAGGCCCATATCATTAACGTCGATATGCAGCAGGATTCTAGAACATATATTGTGTTCGAACATTATGAATTACCTCAAGGAAAACGGTCTATAGACACACAGTCGCCACGTGACATTAGCCGAGCGGTCTAAGGCACTGCAGTCATGGACTGAGCGGCTGATCTCGGCGGAGGTTCGAGTCCTCCCTTGGGCATATAGGTGTGTGTATTTGTCCTTAGGACAATTTAGGTTAAGTAGTGTGTAAACGTAGGGACTGATGACCTTAGCAGTTAAGTTCTATTAGATTTCACACACATTTGAACATTTTGAACACACAGTCAACATGGGATTAGAAAACATCGTTCTTGTGAAACACAACTAGTATTTTATTGGCATGAAGTGTTGAGCGTCATTGACAAGGGATTTCATATTGATCCCGTATTTCTGGATTTCCAGAAGGCTTTTGACACTGTACCACACAAGCAGCTTATAATGAAATTGCGTGCTTATGGAATATCGTCTCAGTTACGTGACTGGATTTGTGACTACCTGTCACAGAGGTCCCAGTTCGTAGTCATTGACGAAAAGTCATCCAGTAAAACAGTGATTTCTTGCGTTCCACAAGGTAATGTTATAGGTCCGTTGACGTTCCTGATCTACACAAAGGATTTGGGACACAATCTCAGGTTGTTTCTAGATAACGCTGTCGTTTATCGACTAATAAAGTCATCAGAAGATGAAAACAAACAGTAAAAAGATGTAGGAAAGATGTCTGTATGGTGCGAAAATTTGCAGTTCACCCTAAATAACGAAAAGTGTGAGGTCATCCACATGAGTGCTAAAAGGAATCCGTTAAACTCCGGTCACTCTATAAATCATTCAAATATAAAGGCCATACATTCAACTAAATACTTAGGAATTGCGATTACGAACATTTTAAATTGGAAGGAACACATAGAAAATGTTGTGGGGAGGCTAACCAAAGACTGCGTTTTATTGGCAGGTCACTTAGAAAATGTAACAGAGCTAATAAGGAGACCTCCTACACTACGCTTGTCGTCCCCTTTTAGAATACTGCTGCGCGGTGTAGGAACCTTGCTAGGTATCACTGACGGAGTACATCGAGAAAGTTCAAAGACGGGCAGCAGGTCTTGTATTATCGCGAAATATGGGAGAGAGTGTAACTGAAATGATACAGGATTTGGGCTGGGCTTCGTTGCGACGGAATCTTCTCACGAAATTCCAATCACCAACTTTCTCCTTCGAATGCAAAAATATTTTTTGACAGCAACCTACATAAGGAGAAACAATCACCAAGATAAAATAAGAGAAATAAGAGATCGCGCGGAAAGATATAGATGTCCATTCTTTCCGCACGCTATACGAAATTGGAATAATAGAGAATTGTGAAGCGGTTCTATGAACCCTGTGTCAGGCCCTTAAATGTGATTTGCAAAGTATCCATGTAGATGTAGATGTAAACAGGCAGAATACGGCGGTGCGGTCGACAACGCCTGTATAAGACAACAAGTGCCTGGCCCAGCTATTAGATCAGTTATTGCTGCTACAATGGCAACTTATCAAGATTTAAGCTAGTTTGAACGGGGTATTATACTTGTCGCACGAGCGATGGGACACAGCATCTCCGGGAACTTTCCCGTACGACCTTTTGACGAGTGTACCGTGACTATCAGGAATCCCGCAAAGCATCAAATCACCGACATCGCTGCGGCTGGAAAAAGATCCTGCAACGACGACTGAAGAGACTCGTTCAACATGACAGAAGTGCCACCCTTCCGCAAATTTCTCCTTTTTTCAATGCTCGGCCATCAACAAGTGTCAGCGTGCGAATCTTTCAACGAAGCATCATCGATATGGGCTTTAGGAACCGAAGGCCTGCTCGTGTACCCAAGGTGACTGCAAGACACAAAGATTTACGCCACGCCTGGGCCGTCAACACCTACACTTTACTGTTGATGACTGGAAACATTTTGCCTGATAGAACGGGTCTCGTTTAAAATTATATCGAGCAAATGGATGTGAACGGATATGAAATCCATGGACCCCGAATGTCGGCAGGGGATTGTTGAAACTGGCAGAGGATCTGTAATGGTGTCGGGAGCGTGCTGTTGGTGTGCTATGGGTTCTTCGATATTCTAGATACGACTTTGACAGGTGACACGCACCTGTCTGATCACTTGCGTTCATGTCTGTTGTGTGTTCCGACGGACTTGGGCAATTCCAGCAGGACAATACGACACCCCATACGTCCAGAATTGCTATATAGTGACTGCAGGAACACTCTTCTGAGTTTAAACACTTCCACTGGCCACCTAACTCCCCAGACATAAACATTATTGAGCGTATCTGAGTTGTCTTGCGCGTGCTGTTCAGAAGAGATCTCAAGCCCTTGTACTCTTACGGATTTATGACAGCCCATCAGGATTCATTGTGTCAGTTCCCTCCAGCACTTCTTCACACATTACTCGACTCCATACTACGTCGTACTGTGGCACTTCTGCGTGGCGGCGGGGGATTTACACGACATTAGGAGGTGTACCAGTTTCGATGATGAACAGACTTAGCTGAACATGAACACAGGGCTAGTAAACCGAATTCTAAGTGATTACGCATAAAGATAGTTTTTCTGTTTATCTGCTTAGGCATAAAATCATGTTAATAAACATATAATAGTTACAAATTTCATTTATTGTATTAAGCCTACATACTCTTTCTATATTGTTAATCTTTATTGCTATATTGTAAACGTCTGCTCCAACGTACCTTGGGCCATGATAATCATGCTGTCAGCAAATGGCTCAAGCTACAATTTTCATCCCATCTCATTAGCATAAACTAAAATAATAAAAATGGTTCAAATGGCTCTGAGCACTATGGGACTTAACACCTCAGGTCATCAGTCTGCTAAAACTTAGAACTACTTAAACCTAACTAACCTAAGGACATCACACACATCCACGTGCGAGGCAGGATTCGAACCTGCGACCGTAATGATCCATTAGCTTCATCATGATTGTTAACGATTTACGATTAATTTTATTTACGCATATGTCGTTAGAATAGAAGTCGATTAAGAAAATTAGAATTTACGATTAGGTGAAAAAAGGATGGCTTACGTATGAACATGAAATAATTGCTCCTCGATTCCGTTCTTGTGTTACAACCGCTGGCTATTCTCGTATCATAGTAGGCAACCTTTAGTGTGAAAAAGTTATAAAATTTACAATAGGTACGTGCCGGCGCAAGTTAAGAGCAGATAAAGGGTTACGAAAATATTTGACAGAATATAAAAATTAACCTAAACTGTAAGAATTCTAATAAACTATGACGACAGCCGAACACATTATACTTTAACAAGGTGCGAGTGAAATGTTGCAGGAAGTACGACTTCCGGTTGCCGCTGTACAGGCATACCTGATGGCCAGCTACATAATGCATTAGCGCCGTTGCATTTCCTTATCGGCGCTGCCGCCACTCTCATATTCTGTAGGCAATCTTTTACACTTTTGGATGTCTCTCCACGCGACTTTTCTACTGGTTTGCGTTTTATAAATTTCCTAGCATATTTACAAGTCATATGATACGACATTTTCGAAAATATTGTAATTTTCAATTAAATCCGATTTTCACTTATAATCCGCCAACATTTTTAGTGTTGCTCTTTTGATACCAGTAGTATTCCTCACGCTCTTCACAATGACACATGAATCAATGTCCTAGATGTCCTAACTAAACGCATTTCCAAGCTACACTAATTTTTAACTATACTGAAAGGTAGGTCGTAACAATTATGCGCGACCGCATGCGCCTGCGCAGGTACGATGACGTCACAGACAAAACAAACGCAGGGCAACAAACACGTTCAGACATGATCTATCCATTGCGGTCTCAACCACTGTTTACTCATTATTAGTCTCGTAGTCATCAGGGATTCAAATCTGACGGTAGTTTGTCACACAAAAAAGCTCGACAACAAGCGAATAGACATTTTCAACTCAAAAGTCCGTTGACCACGGATGAATAGCTACAGATGTATAATTTACGTTAGAATGCTGCCATCTCGACACGGTGCTTTGAGGTTATTATCTCGACTAAAAGCGGTCATTTGCTTTGATCTGGAATTCAGAGTGGAAACGAAATATTTAACATCTGCCAGGAACGTGAGGGTAAGTATCGGAAGAGGTAATATTTTAAAACGACGTCGGATGATTGCCTGACCCGACTCTTTACTTATATTTCAGAAGGAGACTTTTGATCTATGTATAAATCGTGCAAAATATTGTTTCATAACCAAGAAATGTGTTCAGTCTATTTTTTGCGTGAAAGGTAAAGGAAACGTAGTTCCAATTAGCTCGGGAGGCCGATTTAAATATTTCATGGTATTTGCCTCATATATAGGGTTGTACGGTGCCCGAGAACACGCATTTAAACGGCATCAGATGTACCACACAGACAACAGACAGGAGTGAATCAGATGTTGAGTTAATGTAAACCGAAATATTACTTTGGCGACTGGGAATTCTCCCAGCGAAACATAAAACTGGTGTAGTTAGAGGCGTTTTTACCAGGATAGGTTTCCTCTGTCACTAAAGGCAATGCATTCCTTCCCGATGGTGGCCACATTAGTAATTTCTCTGTGCGATGGACGTCTGACACTGCAGAACGACGATCTTAGCACTTTTAATGGTTTGATACAAAAAATGGGGTCCAGAATTCTGTTGAAAGAATTTGAGAATTACAAATGTGTAATTGCATTGTCAGATGTCCCAGATGGTTTAGCGTACTTAAATTTGTGGTTTCGCGCAGCAGTACTAATATCGCTGGCCAGTGGAGAAGTTCCTGTGGAGCGCTTTTTGGTGTCCGCCCTGGATGCCGACTGCCGAGGATTGGTGGTTCGATGTCGCGACGCAGCAGCTTGCGTCGACGCGCTCCTCAAGGCGTCCAAACTGGCCATCGTGCGAGTGAATCGTCGCTTGCTGGTACTGCCGGCAGCTCAGTCTCCACAGATTAACGTATCTGCGATCTTCGCTCTGCCCAACATCGACCTTGTTCCCGACATTCTAGTGGCTAGAATGGCGGATGATAATGGCAGGTAAGACGCAGATATATTTCACAGCTACTTCCTTTCACCCAGTCGGTGTTAGATTGTCGTGAGATTTCTGTTTTTGTATAGGGGATTTCAATATCTGCTCAGTAGGTACCTTCTTCCTGTTAATTTAATCATATCTTGCTGTACATGTCATACATTTTGCCTTTCCCATTGTTTCATAATTTGAAGCAGTACAGGGTGCGTCAGGGAGAAAGGGATATGCTTTGACGGGGTGAAATTATTGGTAATTCTCAACAAAAAATTTGAGATGGACATATGACTTTTCCGTAACCATATCTGACATAAAGCTGTTTGAAAATCATGGGCGTAAGTCACATGTTCTTCTTCACCAGCGTCCTCATGTGAATACAACCAAAGCGACAGTACCCTATGTAGTGTTGTCTTTATTGACAGTTTCAATTATGACCAACTCATCGATCTACCTATTTCAATGGAGTGCACTACTATGATCCCTTGCAAAATCTGTTACCAGAGTATTTGCAGGATATGCCTTTGGCAACACAACGTCGTATGTACTTTTAGCACGACGGAGGTTCTGCACATCCCGCACAGCCAGTGACACAGTGCCTCACTAAGACTTGTCCTGTGTATTGGATCCGTCACCGTGGAGTCTTTTCTTGGCCACCGAGATCAGCCGGTTTTTATTGTATTACACTTTGTGGGCTTGGCTTAAGAGTCAAGTCTACAAGACAGAAAGTAAGAATTTCTCAGTCGTGTATTACATGTGTGTGCTCAAATAATGGTCAGTATGCATGAACTCAGATCAGTACTACAGCAGCTGTCTACAAGAGCAGAAAAATGAATTGCAGTTGACGGTCGACTTGTTGAACGTCTTTTGTGAGGAAATTTGCACAGTAAAACGGAAAATTAGATTACAAAGTTTCATTTGCTAGCACCAGCATTAGTTCTATTCATCAATGCTTTCATCCGCTTCCTCGGAAACTTTTACGAACTGAACATATGTTCATACGGCGTTTTTCGTTCACAATGACTACCACCCCTACACGTATTTGCCTTTCCTTCAGCCTCATTCAGTAACTTGTCAGCTATTTAAATCAAAATCTGTGTTAATGTACAGTTTGCAGAATTTTATTAAAGGATAGTTTTCGGGATGTGTGCCTCCCGCTTTGATGCTTGAACTGACATGTCTAACCTCGTCTGAAAAGAAACCAGGTTGAACGAAAATACTACATGTATTCTATAAATATGTTAAATCTGAAGTAAAAATATGCCATTTGTACGTTCCTGGGAAGAACCGTATAATCTGGAAACTATATTCTCCGACGTAGGATACTGCAAGGTTTACATTTTCTGTGTACGCCACAGATATAATATAGTCTGACGTTACTGGAGTAACAACTAAAGATATTCTATGCTGTTTTAATTAAATCATTTAGGTTGTTAGGCCGCATCACTACAAAATGCTAAAACAATTATACCACTATTTCGACTGTCTTTGGAGCGATCGAGGGTAACTGTAGAGGACCGTTGCAAGACGGTCGAAATACCCGTAGTATTGGTATAGTGTTTGATTATGACGTGTCCTAACAGCCAAAATTATTTTAGTGAAACTGACACTGACTGTGAAAACAAACAAATTTATATCTTACTTTGTTTGTCTGTATGAACATAGATGAGAATGTCGTGTAGGTACTGAGGTATAAAGTAATTGTGTGACCTGGTAAAATATCTAGCGTCTGCCAGAGTACAAGAGGAAAAAGAAGACACATAATCTATAAGTATAGATACGCGAAGGGTTATCTGAGGTGTGTTTATTTGTTTCATCAAATATAATGGTAGGTAGACAAGATCTTTGTAAGCTAAAACATTTTCAGACTTTCGCCTCAAATATATGATAATATTATTACTCCATTTTCGAATTGTGGACTCACTTTCTGTATACTGCATTTTTTTTGGGAAATTGCAGAAATTACCTTGGAAAGGAAAGGTGTTCCTAAATGTGTAAATATGTCACTGGTTACTACATGATTGTGTGCCTAGGAACAAATTCTATTGCAATTAAAAAGTGTCGCATTCAAGAAATTCTTATCAATACTGAATTTAATAGTCTGTCAGTTACATTATTACACATCAATATTTAGAAAGTAACATGAAGTTAACTAGAAGTATTATAAAATCCGTTTACATGTTAAATACGTTATGAAACTGAAGCTATTGAACACTAAAACAAGTTTCCATTTTCTAGGCAAATAAAGCTGATAAGATATTGAAGAAACTCAGTAACTTACAAAATCGTATGTTCTGTAGTGTAAGAACTTTTTTGTTTCAAGATAGTATGATATAATTATCCACATGCTGTACTCATATAAATAGTTTTAAAAATACATGACTTTTCTTTCTTTAAAAGTGTATAACTGAATCATTAAAAGTGCCATCCAAGCAGCTTAATATATTACGCGGCACATAAATGTGTAGATGCGAAAATATTTAAAAACTATGGAAAAACAGGCCTCATAGCTGACAACAACGAAAATAATAGAAAATTTCGGGAACTTCTTATGTTGGTCTCTAGTGTGTGATTCTAAAGTCAGCTACTAGAATAATACATCGACCAGGAACAAACATGTGTCCATAGGTTCACTGTCCCCAAGGTACACCGCTCTCCCCTACAGTAAGTGAAAGAGGTCATTAGTTTTAGGAGAATACAGAAAGGAGCACATGAAAAATATCTTCACTGGATATGGATTTATCAATCGGATATTGAGACTGCTTCAAGTTCATCATATAGATGGTCATAATAAGTCTCTAATGGTAAGTAAGGTGAGTTGAAACGAACATATAAGATTAAATAAAAGAAATGTAACAGCCATATTATTACCGATTCAATGAGCTTGTCGATAGCTGTAGTAAGAGAGAGATTTAATGTTGAAAGTCAGAGCGAAGGAAGAAAACAAAAACATATTTAAAGTTCTGCCGACGATGACGCTATGAAGACGGAACACAAGCTCTGACTCAAGAAGGATGTTGAAATTCATAATTCGTCTCAATTTAAGAAGTGCTTTCTGGAAAATATACTGAGATATTTAGGATAGTCGCAAGAAACTAAACCTGGACAGCCAATCAGGGATTCGAATCTCAGTCGTCCTAGATATATTAATGTTGAAATGATTAAATATGAAAATATACCATACGATAAACGAAGTATTTGAGGCACTAATCTAAGGATAATGGAAAGCAATGAATGGTGAGGTGAGAGAAGAATGTGAACAACCCTTAAAGAAACTGTAACAAAAGAGTGATTAAATTATATATTCAAAAGAATGAATGAAATATCTCACGATATGGGATGTGACCGCTGGAAAAGAAGTCAAGAGGTTTTTTATATGGCAAGCGGAACGGCTCAGAGAGTATTTTGTGAAGGATAATCAGTTTAAGCCTGATTTCTACTGCATATATGTCAGATTGTATCTGCGACGAAAATGTAGTGTGTATAGAATGTGGCATCTCATATTCAACAAAAGGAAAATAGCTCATTTGGTGTAGAATTTATTTGGAAAGTGTCCCAGTACTGGTAAGAAGCAACAGTAATATATTGCGTGCTCAGTTTGAGAATAACGGAATGCCACGGAACTTTCAACCTGTTGGCTCGAAACGTCCTGTGTGCTTATGTATAAATTTGTTCTAATATAATTATTATTGTTCATATTTATGATCTGTGACATCGATCTGTCTGTTGGGTAGTTTATTGTCCATGCTCGAATTTCTGGGAAATAAAAACCTTCTAACTTGAATGTTTTCAGTAAATACTTCCTTCCAACTAAGGGAAGTATGTAAAACAGTATTGGTGAACTGCGATTGGTATATTTTAAAATATGAGTACATAATAATAATAATAATAATAATAGTAATAAATTATGAAAAGCTGTTAATCAATTAAGTGGACAGGAGCAGGCAAAATAACTGCTGGAACCGTTGAAAAAACCTTCGCTTCCAACACGAATGTTGTTAGATACAGGCTACGATGGTGAAAAGGATTGGGCATATGCGCACTGGGGGTTAAATATTAACTTCATTATAGACATTACATCCGAGACCGAGGATCTCACCGATACTTGCCTCTACAAGAAATGTACTTGCAACTCAGAATATGGACAACAATGCTATATAATGGAATTGTGGCAATGAAAATTTGTTCCAGACCGGGACTCGAACCCGGATTTCCCCCTTATCGCCTCACCATTTGGCTATCCGTACACAACTTACTGCCAGACCAAAACTTACATATGTCGTCAACCCCTCACTAGACAGTAATCTGTTCCAGCGAAAAGATATTGCCTCTTTTGGAACGATGCGAGATGTTGAGTGCTGCGATAGTCCAAGGACACTTTTAACACGCCTCACAGTTGTAATTGAATTTCAAGCTGTTCAGAGAGTTTTATCATAATATGATTTCGTCCCATTCTTTCAGGTTAGTTTGAACTCTGAGCAAGATGTTTATTTCACCATAATCAGTAACCGAGCATTGCCACTGATTATCTATCTTCATGATGAACGTTCTGTGGACAAGCCTGTCTTCCAATATGTAAAGAGCCATTTTCATCTTCTACACATATGCGCCATGTTCGAAGAACCCTCAAAACAGCCCATCGCAGCTCAAATGGCCTACTGAAACACCCGATCACATTCACATTGAAACTGTTTAGGAATGCTTGGAACAGCAGGTGAGCGTGGCAGTCAACATCACAAAATCCTGTAGCTCGACGAGATCCAATCATCGGTGCTTCAATTGGGAGCGGAATACCGGAAGCAGCTTGTGGCCCTCTTCCTTGCCGGAATTCGTCGTCTGTCAAGGTTAGAGTCACGGTTACATGGCGTTAGCAGAAAATCTCTGTCAGTTTTCAACTTTTCCTGCTGATGCTTCTTAATGACACGTAACATTTGTGAAGTATCTAACTTCGACAAAGTTTCTATTTGTAAGAATTTATATATTTCTATTGTATTTAATTTTTTTTTTGTTTGGTGGTTGTGGGAGCAGGGGGTGGGGGACGGTGGATCGTCTTCCGACTGGATGCTGAGGTCCGACACTCCCTCCTACGCCAACCACTTCCCTTCAGAATACCACTTCCATCCAACGTCTTGATTTATTTCTTCGATATGTTCCATACTCTGCCTTTATCTACTTCTTTGTTTTAAAAAAATCTTTACAAACTCCCTCTTGTACCACGAAAGTTATGCTGATGTTTGAACACATATCGTATCATTAAATCCCTTCTTATTCTCAAGATTCTTTGTGGTTACTTTTATAGCCGCTTCAGAGTAGAGCCTCCTCGTTTGTGATCTTACTGTTAGCACTCCACCTAGTTTTCAATATTTTTGTGTAGCGCCACATCTCAGACGATTCCATTCCCTTCAATTCTGGTTGCCCACTGTCCGTTATATAATCCTTCGCTTCAAATGAAAATTATCAGAAATTTATTCCTCGAATAAAGCCTTATATTTCGGACGAGTTGACTACTTTTAGCCAGGAATGCCGTCTTTCCCTATGTCGGTGGCTTTTTGTATGTCGTCCTGGCATCATCCGTCCTATGTTTTCTTTCTTCCCAGCTGTCAGAATTGCTTTACTTAAGGTACTTCGTGCTAACCAACGTCGATGTTAAATTTATTGCTAATCTCATTTGTACTGCGTCTCATTACTTTCTATCTTCTGCGGTTTAAATTTAAGCCAAATTGTGCACTCATTAGACTATTTCATTTAACCGTTCCTGATATTTTTTCTTATGCTAACTGAGAACAGCAACATTAGAAACGACTGTTATCGTGTATTATTCTTTCAGGATGAAAATTGATACTATTTCTGAACCTTTGTTTCATTTTCAGCATTGCCTCATCGATGTATAAATTGAAAAGAAGGGGCACCAGACTGCTACACAGTATTACATTGAAACGTCCCCTTTGAAAAATTATACATGACTCTACTTAAACTGACACACAATATTTTCAGGGCAACGCAATTTGACTTTCAGTAATCCCTACAAAAGAATGGCCCAGACTAACATTAACCTATACCTTTCACAAATCACTTACCTCACCAAAAATCTTCGTTACTCGAACTACTGCAATACAGCGAGCACCACTACTGCCAGTTAAATAAAAGATTCAAACTACTGAAGGCACTAACTACTGATAGGCACAGTTAGCAAATGAAAGATTTTAATAGAGAACCAACAATGCATTTACTTTAATAGTCTTTATATATATATATATATATATATATATATATATATATATATATATATATCAGTTCATGACATAAATTCTTACAAATTTCAAAACTCCGCCATCTCTATCCTCAAATCCACCACTGCTGGTGGCTCGCCTCCAACTGCGCAACGTTACGCGCTGTTAACAGCCAACAGCCCAACACTACAATGGCAGACAACAATGCAAACCAGCCACAGACTGCACGCGGCGGCGTTACCAATAAAAAAAAACTGAACTGCCTACTTACAACATTCCTTTTAATTGGGGCACTTCGTTCTTGTTCTTTCATTCTGATTGTATCCTCTTGATGATTGCTCATACTTTGTATTAACCGTTTTGCTTCCGTAGCTCAGCCTATTTTTCTCAATATTTCAGATACCTCTCACCATTTTGCATTCTGAAATTCGATTTCTAGGTTAATAAATCGCATCAATATCTATTGATTGTTCTGAAGCGTTGCTTTGCATAAGTAAACGCTACCTCAGAACTCCCTCTCAGGTCCTTTAAGTATCCTAAAGCTAAACTGACGGCCGTCTATCCAATTCTCAATTGTCTTTTCCATTTTCTGATGGTAGGAGGATGCTATGACCGTTTTCGCCCTTGTCTGCCATTTCTGTCTTTGAGATTGTGAGGATGATATTTTTCCGAAAGTCTGATGATAGGCGTCCAGTCAAATAGATTCTACACACCGACTAGAACAGTGGTTTGGTTGCCACTACCCACAAATGATTTTAGAAGTTTCGAACGAATGTTATCTATGACTCCCGTCTTAATTGATTGCAAAATTTTCGTAGCTTAATTCTTGCTGTAGCACTGGACGTCCTATGTCTTACAGATCGACTCCCGTTTCTTCTTCTATCACGTCATCAAACAAATGCTTCCCCTCGTAAAGGCCTTCACTTTACTCTTGACATCTGTGCGCTCTTTCCTCTGCATTTAAAAGTGGAATACCTCTTGCTCTCATAATGTCGACGTATCCTCTTTTTATTTTGCCGAAGGTTGATTTGACTTCTCAGTTTACTGAGCCAATCCATCCGACGACCAATTTTCATATTAATTCACATCTTTCATGCAAACCTTTCGCTTTCGATCAACAGAACTTACTCTTTACTTTGTTTCTAAGTGACCTATATTCCAGTTTTCTATGATAATTTTTATACTTCCTTCTTTCGTAGATAAATTGATTCCTTTTTTTTTACCCAAGATTTTTTTGTACTTTTCCCCGTTCCCAACAATAACTGTGGAAGCCTTGAGAGGATGGAGCATTTAATGTGAACAATCCAATGAATGTGCATTACTAACAAACAAATGTAATAGACAGGTAGAATATAGTTTTGTTGTTATTTGTTCACCAAATGCGTTTACCATTTTCAGTGAGTACCATTCCTAATGGACCTAACCTTTTACTACGGTATTCATTATCACTGTATCTACAAAATTAGAAATTTTCAAATGCAGTTTGTCATTACTTATAAGTTCAGGATCCAGCTGATTCTTCCTAAAGTTTCTCTGAAACTTCACCCTATTCTTCAGTAATACTAAGTTCAAGTCTGAGTTTATATTTGCTCCTAGGTATATCTGAAATACACTACTTGATTTATTAATCTGTGTCTCAGCATGGTGTAATCTTCAGGAATCTACCAGTGGTTCCAGCCTTTTATAATTATAGTTTCGTGTGCTGTGGTTTTTGAACAGTATGTTCGCTATCATTAACTCAAATTTATTGCAGTACTCAATTAGTCATTCCTGTCTCGCATTTCTACTGCGAATCCCATAAGCCCCAGTGACTCTGCCGCCTGTTCCGTACCCTTCTACTCCATTTGGATCCGCAGTAATTACTAGATTTTCATCTCACCTTAAGTACTGTATTAGCCGTTCTATATCCTCATATGCTTTGTCTGTCTCTTCCCCTGAAGCTTATGAAATTGGCGTTAGTTTGCTATCGGTTGTGATCAGGACAATCCTTTGACTAAACTCTTGACATTATCTCAATCTCTGCCCTGTCTTTCTGTTCACGATTCATCTTACTCCCGATATACCATAACTTGCTACTTATGTTCCTATACTCGTCCGGTGATATCTCTTTTATATTCCACTTTACTGAACTAAACTATATCTGAACTGAGTCTTTGAATTTCCCTCATGGAATTTGTAGATCCCAAACCACTTTTCGACCGCTGACGTTCTACACTCCGACACATAAAATGCTATCATTTCGCTCGTTGTTCAGACTTTTTGTCATGGTCACCTCTCTAATGGCAGTCACCTCCAGGAGATCCGAATGGTGGACTAGTGCAGAATCATTTGCCATTGGAGAAATCATCATGACACTTTTCCAGTTGCAGAAGCATGTAGTGTGAATATACGTTATGTGTTTATATTGCCTTCTGCTTCCTCATCAAGTTGATCACTACTGATTTTTCCGCCTTTTGGGAGCAACTTTCCACCCTATGTCCAATAGAGTGCCCCAAATTTCCATCTGCCTGTTCCCCGTCTTTGACAAGGCCGCTGAACGGACCAGGGTGTCCCGCCGTACTGGGAGTCTATGGCTGTCGTTACCGATGAGTTTTATTGAGAACTGAATTATGGCTGAGTTCGAGTCCAGAAGCTACAACATTGTAGACAGTGACCAAAGACGTACCGCTGCTCCACGGTAAGCCTTGATACTACATTTAGTTTGCCGCAATAACACTTGAATTATCTTATACACACATTAGTAAGCATGATTTTTTCGTCGTATTTTTATTTCTATGTAATAGAAGAAACCAACTACGTTTCAGTCGTATTTTTTCGTCGTGTTTTTATATCTATGTAATAGAAGTTTCATCTTACCGCACCATTAACAATTTTGTCACTTTGTATCTTTTGAAGGAACGTTAATATATTGGTTCTTGTGTAGTTTGTTCGATTTTTTTGTATTTTTCCGCGTTCCCGACAATAATCTCACTGTGGAATCCTTGAAAAGATGGAGCATTTAACGTGAACTATAGTTGCTATGAGATTTCTATCAAAACTGCGTTCTCATTGTCATTGTAACCGTAGTAAGGTAAACACCTTCCGGCTATCTGTCGCTTGGAAATCAATCAGACCTACTTGGTCTTCTTCTTACAAGCAGTTGGAGATTCGACCGTTCCACTCTTGGAGAAAGTTGTGGCCAACGTTTCTTTGGTCTTCCAATGACGTTTTACTATTTGGTCTACCACAGAAAGCGTTCTGCTATTCTTCCGTGATGTATACTGTCCTCTTGTGAGGAGCATCTTCCTTTATTTTGTTTGGTTCTAAATTCTATCTTTAAAATATTCATTTCTCCACATTGTCGTTATTAAATATGTTTTACTTTCATTGAGCCTTTCAAGTATCTCAGGAATATCGAATTTTAGCCGCCTAAATTACTAACAGTTGTCACTTGGCACTAATGTCTCCGAACCCTACATTTTATATAATTAGTCTATTACAAGTTTTTATAGTTCTGTTAAAAATGCCATACCGTTCGTCACATGAAACTATTTTACCACGTCGCTGTCGTTTAAAAAGTTTAATTACGATTCAATAACATTTCCGGTTTGCTGATAAAGTTAATTCTGATCTGAAACTTCCTGGCAGATTAAAACTGTGTGCCCGACCAAGACATGAACTCGGGACCTTGGCCATTAGCGAGCAAGTGCTCTACCATCCTTTTTTTTTTAACATCTCATTTTGTTCGCTTATGTTCGTTGCATCTGCTCGGGGCGGAAGTCGTAGGACATCCGTTTAGGTTCGTTATTTATCTAATAACTCGTTTTCTTTATTACAGAGGGCAGCTAACCCTCTGACCGAACATGCTGAGCTCTGAGCTACCGTGCCGGCTACCATCTGAGCTAACCAGGCATGACTCTCCCCCCCCCCCCCAAAGTCCTCACAAACATACATCTGCCTGTACCTCGTGTCCTACCTTCAAAACTTTACAGAAGCTCTCCTACGAACCTTTCAGAACTAGCACTCCTGAAAGGAAGGATATTGAGGAGACATGGCTTAGCCTCAGCCTGGGGGATGTTTAAAGAATGAGATTTTTACTCTGCAGCGGAGTGTGCGCTGATATGAAACTTCCTGGCGGATTAAAACTTTGTGCCGGACCGAGACTCGAACTCCGATGGTAGAGCACTTGCCCACGAAAGGCAGAGGTCCCGATTTCGAGTCTCGGTTCGGCACACAGTTTTACTCTCCCAGGAAGTTTCATATCAGCGCACACTCAGCTGCAGGATAAGAATCTGATTCTTGTTAATTCTGATCGCTATTGCATTTGTGAAAAGTGACGAGCGTCAAAATTATGATGGTAATCCAACATATACTCTGAATGTTAGCAAAAATATAGAAATCAAAACTAAATATCAATCTAAAAAAGTATCAAAAATAGTCAAATTGTCATTAAAAACTGTCACGCTTACAGTACAAAAGGAGGTAGTTTGGCTGTGCGGTCTTCAGCAGTTTTAATTTCTTATAATTTCTCGAGGTGTATTACATTGTTTGTGTAAGAAAACTGGATGTGTTCGCTGAGACATCATTCTGTTCACTAGCTTTGAGTTGGTGACGCTGATGTTGACGGGGGAGGAGACGTGGCGCAACGAGCTGGTTGTGGCGCGGTGGAGCCGGGCACGTGGCTTACACCCGCCGTCTGCAGACCTCTACCCCGACAGGTTGGCAGACCTGGCCGGGCGCACTTTCATAATCGCGACATTCGACTACCCGCCGTATGTCGTGCTCAACAGCGACGCTAATCTATTTGACGGTGTCGACACCCGCATTATCTTAGAGCTCGTCAGAAAGGTACGTACTCGCAGCTTCTGAGAAATTAGCTGACAGATAATATCATTACATTCCCCTGACGAAAACGTTGTAAACAGCAGTCTCCATGCTTCTGTGCAACAATCTGTTTTCATTGACTCATTCTTATCACTCGCAGATTCTTATTTAAGAAATTGCTGAACCTGAGTTTTGAAGCAGAATTAGCACTACGTTAGATTAATTACTACAGCAAGTGCTTCTGAATTTAGTAGCTGTTATTACATTTACACGTGCATAATTCCCTACGAATATTCTTATACCCTAAAGGAGCCATTACTGTGAATCTAAAAGGAACTAAATTATTATATACAGGGTGTCACAAGAGGAAATGTGAATAATCACGGATATGACAGGAGCGATCATTTGAAGAAAGGAAGTGTGGTAAACATTGGTCTGAAATGCATACCTTGAATGCTATGAGGACTTGTTGAGTGGAACAGATATGTTCCAGAGAAAAGGAACAATTACTTTAAGTTGTGCGCTTTAGAGCGCATGTTTACTGGTAGTTTTTTTCTTGTTTTAGTCTACTACCACTTCTGATAGTATGGAATTAATGGGCTTGCAGTAGAAGAAATTTGTTTCACAATACAGAAGGTAAAGAAGTGCTCATAGTCCTAAAGATATGTATTTCAGAGGTCTTGTTTACTAGATTTTTCGATTCGAATGATTGTTCCGCACATATTCGTGAATATTGAATAATCCTGCTTGGACACACTATGTATCCGCAAGAATTTGACGAAATGCTTAGACTGTGTCCCTCTGTCAGTTTCATTAACCTCTTATCGCCGTCTTGGATTGTGTCTGTCTTGGGCTTACTACATAAGGTGCTTTCTGCTTTTCTAGGCAAAGCAGCACTTGCAGTCATAATAATAAGGGTTGTACATAGATGATACTAACAACTGTATGATCAAATTGGCATGGGTGCTCAGTTGTTATTATTATCCGTATGACACACAAATCCATTACGTTTATAATACGTTATAAATAACATTGCATAAAACAAAAACAAATCAGCTTAATGTTAATATTTAAGTTTTTAATACATTCCACCGCTGTGGCTCCGGCATTCATAAAACCACTCTACGTGCCCTTACAGCATTGTAGGACGCACTATGTCCGACAGTCTGTTTCAGCGCACCACATTCACAGCACACAGACACCACAGTACCCAATTTATGATGTGAGTCAGAGCACCGCAAGTCTAGTGCGGATTCTATTTAATTTGACCAGCAGGTCCCCTGACGAGTTCGACACCGGCAGTATCACAGTCATATTTCTCGAATCATTCACATTCTTTATAATTTCCGGTGAATTTGCAGTTCTTGCTCCAGAGATCTCTTGCTTTGTTGTTACTTGCAGCTAGCTGTTCAGTAATCGCGGGTGTCTCAAAAGATGCCTGTTTCTTCGTAAGACAGGTGTGTCATGAAAAATGGGTAGTTCCTTTTTCTCTTGTAGAAATCTCTAAGCAAGGTCTCAGTTCTGCGAATCTGGGGTGGGTAGATATTTCTTAGCTGGGGGATCCATTAGACGGGAGTTGGTCTGAATGTGCCTGTAATCGTACGCGTTGTTGCATTGTGTTGTTGTTCGGCGCATCGATGAGGCTAGTATGACAACAATTACATGATACTGAAGAACAATAATCTGAGGCCTCAAAAACATTGTAAAAGCCAATTTTCGCAAAGTCTCCATTGAGGCACCCTAGGTTGTGTCACACAGCCTCTGAATGATGTAATTGAGAATTCTTTTCTTGGCTGATATGTTTTCTTGATGATTATTATAAGGTAGTGTGCAGTCAAGTGTGATGCCACGATACTTGGTCTACCTCTTTTGCTGGAGAATAGCTCCATCATATTGCACCGTTAGCCCCATGTTAGCTTTTTTGTTGTTAAGGTGAAACGAATAAACCTCTCTTTTACTCGTACTGGACTACAGACACCATTTTCTTCCATGAAGATGATTTTGGAATGTCAGAAACATAAAGGCTAAACAGGAGGGGTGCGAGGACTGAGATCTGTGTCAGAGCCTTATTTAGTTTACTAACCGAGCTTAGATTATCACCAAAGCGAACCTAAGAATATCGATTACTTATCGTATTAATAAGAAACAGTGTTGTTCATTATTTAATTAGTTTCATTAGTTTGTAATTTATGCCTTCCTTCCAGATGGTGGGTCAGATACTGCCGTAAAGACTATAAAGCCCACAGATGTTTTTAATGTCTCCTGATTACCGGCGAGTATGAAAGTTCTGAGAGTTAGCAAATGGTCCTTGCAGCTTCTGTGAAGCCTAAATCCCGCTTGTTCTATTGAAATTTGTTCTAAAATACTACCTCCAACTCTATTGTAAATAAGCCTTTCCAAGCGCTTATAGATTCAACTACGTAGGGAAACTGGCCGAGAATTCTGGGGGAGAGCCGGTGATTTATTTCGTTTAAAGATTGCCACAATTTTTGTATTTCGTTTCCTAGAGTGTAAATCCAGCTAACGTCTGCAGTAAAATACTGCACGTGACACTACGTGACGTAGAGCGTGTTGGTAGCCACACCTTTATTTAGACTTCCAGGCTACCATCATGCAGACTAACTTAGATTGTTCAGTGGATGATGTCCTGCTATGGTGTCTAACTGCCTTGAATGACGTTATTGATGAAGCACTAAATCTAGCTCTCACGACATAACTAAAGATAACATGGTGGCATCATCATTTCTTATGAGCAACAACTCTTTTTAATATTTACCTACTTACCCTGCTGCACAAAATGATACCCGCTCTGCTAATGTGGAAATAGGAACACCTACCCTGCTACTTCACCGCATGTTTCCCTTAGTGCAAGCAGAGAATAGAACCAAAAATTGCTAACACATATTACTCAAGCCAGTATACGAAGCACCTATGTCATTAGCACCAAGCAAGTACATATGAAGCTCAAGACGGTGAGCTATCCTTAACTTCTTGAACGAAGTGAAAAAGACATGACAACCTAGTAACTCAGCAAATAAATGTTAGCCTAATTTCATTCCTGTTGTGAATTGAACATAAGCTATGAAGTGATATTATGTATTCCTTTTTATATGATGTTAGGTTTCTCTTGTTGTACAGTTAGAGAGTGCAATTCAGTGTCGAATGACAGTTACATTCACCACAGACGTTAAAGATTTCTGCTCCAACGCCATTTAATGACTATTGTTGTATGGTTAATTTTTGTGTACTGTTGTTCTATCTCCGAAAGTAAAGTTTTTATCTGGCCCTGAGATGTGCATTGCATCTGACAAATTAACATAAACTATTATAGCAATTGTTGAAGGTCCTGGAAAATATGCATTTGATTGTAACAAGGTGTTCTACAGCTACAGTCTGACAAATGAGAAATTGCGGATCTACATATTACCTCTGTTGCATACTATTGTTAGTTTCTGAGAAACTTCTGCACAGCTGTAAAATGGATTACTGATGCAAGACCAAATAAAAACTGTCGTATATATCTGCAATACGTATTTATACTGCAGTTTGGCTAAATGCAGTCTTTCATACTGTAGCTGCAACTTTTCATGAAATAAGTAATTACAGTAAAAAGTCGCCTTTAGTATTTTTCCCACATGTAACGATTCTCTGATCACAATGTACCGCAAATAATATTTCCACTTTTTTCGTAACGTGTTAAATCCGTCTCAAATTGTGTACGAAATACTTACCCATAAACGTTTTTTTTAATCACTTTTTTACCCTCCTGGAATAGGCTACTGCACCATCTGTAGTTTATGTTAATTGCGAAACATAGTTTTTAATGCCATGGGAGGTACACACACACAACCTACTATGTTTTAAAAACATTTGGTAATTATGCTTACCACCAAACTATTTTCTCCAAGAGCCTTGGGAAGTATACTTACCATAACATTAAAATGTCTTTTATGGACCTCTAGAAGTGTACTTCCCCTCACCTTAATGGTTTTACGAAGCTTTCGGTAATATTTCTTACCACCTTTGGATGTGTCTGACATACTATGGCAGCAAATTGTACAAAGTATATAAAAACTGCTACAACATTCAGTTTCTGTTTGTCGTGAGGTCATTACTTTTGTTACTTATGAAGTCGGAAAACATTGTCTCCTTCCCACACTGGCAAATACACCTACCACTAAAATAGAAGTTAAAAAATTATCCATGCGGGTATACATGCCATCATCTTTTAATACTAAATCACGAAATAAAATTACAAAAATTACTTTATATAGTGAGTACATCTATATACACAAAAATGTAAACGTTTGTTTGTACAAAATCTTAAATTTCTGAAAGCTGTTCACAGATTTCTTCTATATTTTGAAGCAACGTTGCATTCGCATGCGTGTATATCCTTGTTACCTTCTGCAGCGCCATCTTTTGAACATATATGCAGGGTTTCCCCCCCCCCCCCCCCCTAACTCTGCCACCTCCAATGTTTGCGAAACGAAACAAAATGCCAAAAATGCAATTGGACAGGTAAACAATCATCACATTCAACGCAAGTTACCTTTTTGTTACCTTTATTTCCTTTTCTTTTTTTTTTAAGTGTCTCACGTATGATGACCGAGAGACAGATGGCTGAAAGGATGTAGTGAGTAGAGGAATGCGTCCAGAAGAAAGGAGAAGACTGGACCAAGTTCAAGACGGGGATATGGTGAAAATACAGAAGACGATGGAGAGACCTAGGTTCCATACAGACCAGGCCAGAGGCTGGAAACTGTCCAAGATGATAATGATGGTATGTGAAGGAACTGGAACCATAATTTCCGCCATAATGAGTAGAGCACGGACTGGCTACAACAAGGTTCACGACAGAGGAGGCAACCTGCATTACGAATTACTGCATTATAGCTGTGACATCATTTCCATTATTAAACGTGTCAGTATCCCAGACGGTATAACGCTTAGAGTAATGTATCCAAGTCTGCGTCAATTAACTCTACCTCAAGTTTTCTTTATTGTAGAAAAAACATACACGTGTTTGGAAAAGGAATGTAACTTAGTGCATGATGTTTGCATACTTGTAGGGATCTACATTGCTGCCCGCTGTGTGAGCGGCAGACATAGGTGCGTCCCTGGACTATTGCAGTTTTCACGTTTAGTTTCATTTAGGAACTACATAGGGGGATGGCAAAGTTATGTGGAACACTATGTATAGCGAAATGCTGTACTTTTTTAGCAAAAATACTGAAACGCTCTTGTCCGATTTACTTCAGATTTTTACACGATACTCTAATAGAAGGGACATACGCTGCATAATTTTGAATCTATTTAATGTATAGAAATGTATATTTAGAACAAATATACGAGAAACGTTGTTAGAAAAAACTGGAGTGGCTCTTGTCCGATTTCATCTGCCCTTAACAATGTCGTTCAACCCACAGTGTTATACAAAGCGTTCAAAAACCAAGTGTGAGGTTTTCATATTGTCTTGTACAGAAGTGATTCCCACACTTAGCCACAAAAGTTTAAGTGTGTTGTTATTTGCGCCCCCGTTTCTCTCACCGCCCAAAAATTGGCGACTGCACGAATTTCTTCCCACATTCGATCTTTTTTGGTTTTCATTGACTGACCTAAAGTTGTGTAAATTGTACCTAAGGATTTTGTGATTTTTAACAGCATAAAATAAACAATGACATCGATGTATACGTCAAGCTTTCTGACTACGAATATACCGTGCTTGTTAGGGTGCAGTTTGGATCTAATTGTCAAAGTAATTAATTTTAATGTACCGTTTACAAAAGCCGTTTTTCTTTCATTATCCTCATTGGTATACTTTTGAATGAATAATGTTGACATAGTATTCGACTAGGCTAGTGGTGTTATAGCCCAGTCCATAGACATAAAAAAATCTAATATCGGCCATAATTCGTGAATTCAGAAATTTTTGTACAGTGATAAGAGTAAGTGTCTCGAACAACGTAGTAGAAATACTGATTGGTGTGGGATGAGTGTGGAGGTGCCTATGCGTTTGAATGTCACTTGCGTACGTTTTCCTTGACTTACTTGAAAACCGAGGGCTCCAATGCAAATGCATCCCAGTACGAAATTTAACAAAATGAAATTTCCCACAAAAAGCACTAACAGTTAATACATAGCGAGTGAGAGAATATGAAAATCGTTAGCGTGGTTTTTGAAGGCCAAATATAACATTGCTGGTTGCATAAAAAGACGTCGTTAATAGCAGCCGATGATGCTCTAATAAAAATTCTGTCAGACGTTCTCTTTACATGCAATACATCTACACAGCACTACATTGCTGCATTTGTGCCTTCAAAATGACAGCGTGTGCACTTGTCGAAATAACGGTGGCCAGCAAAGATGTCACGTGGTTCCATTCCCGCAAATTATTCATATATGACTTGTATTCTACATCCATTCGAATAATCTCATTTAACAAGCACAGTCTTCAATTGATGAGTTGTTAATGATGATACGAGAATGCCAATACACGTCATCTTTTTGATAACTGCAATAACTGTACAGGTAACTGCACAACAGTTATTACCGCCCACTATGCAAATAAATTGTAGTCACTAAAAAGGTTTTATGTGTTACATTTCGTTAAGTAATCAGATATCTGCATTCATACTTCCACTTCTCTGAAATGTAATAATTAATAGGTACTACAATCTGATTCACGTGTCTGTTGTAATCCAGCTAAAAATGAACAATGTTAAAGCAAAGTACAGATGGAGAGATAACCTGTGAATACCTGTATATTCGCAGCATGTGCCACATTTGCCATAACAGGCTTCTAGGGGTTGTAGATGGTGCTCGCTACATACGTTTTCGGTGAGAAAGTCATGAGTGGAAATGTACTGTTCGGATGTAAAGTAAGTCTAAAGGTCAGATCATTTTCAAATTTCAGCGTTACGGTACGCACACAGCAGAGACAATGACCTATGACCTGCGTGATCTACAAGAGTCTGAAGGGTGAAGTTCAAATGGTTCAGATGGCTCTGAGCACTATGCGACTTAACTTCTGAGGTAATCAGGCGCCTAGAACTTAGAACTAATTAAACCTAACTAACCTAAGGACATCACACATATCCACGCCCGAGGCAGGATTCGAACCTGGCACCGTAGTGGCTGCTCGGTTCCGGACCGTAGCGCCTAGAACCGCACGGCCACTCCAGCTGGCTATAGGCGAAGTTTCGAGTACTCGCAGTCCTGTTGTCTTCTACTTGACGAAGGACGTTATCTTCAAAATTGCGAGTGTAGTGTGTCCATGGAGACCATAGTCAACTCTCCTGGTTGCGAAAGTGTCAGTTTCTCGTTGCTGTCGTCGTATTCCGACAAAGATGATATGTGATGTCATAATTACAACACATACTGATGACCGCTCTTCTTTGAGTGCGTGCCGTGAAGCGGGAGATTTTTAAATCTACGTGGAACATTTCCGGACATGGATTCCTGGTCAAAGCTTTATCTACGAAAACTCCTCTACAATCCCAAGAAGGCTGTAATAGGACTTGTGAAAAACCCTTATCTAGTAGTTCTTAACCTACCATGAATATACTGTGAATCGCGGGATCATTGCTTGTTTATCTCGCCTATTAATGTTCAGTTCATGGATGTTTGCAGAAGAATGCAACATGGAGCCTGCTTGAAGATACAACATATAAGTGGGGCACAATATGGGAGAACGGTTCTGGAAACGGCGTTCTTGGCGCCGTGGCGATGGACGAAGCGGACTTGGCGGACGATGGGCTCTACACCTGGTACCCCGAGTACCTGTTCGTGGAGTACTCGCGCCCCTACATGAGAGCCGGCATCGCGTGCCTGGCTCCTCGGCCGCTGCTTCTACCTGGCTGGCAGGTCCCCATACTGCCCTTCTCACCTCCCCTGTGGGCGGTCGTTGGATGCTCCGTGATCTTCGCCACGGCCACACTGTACGCTGCAAAGAAACTCTCTGATAGGGTTCTTGGTGAGTTACAGCTTGGTGTCATGACGGGTGCGACGATGCCATCATATGACACCAGCATTTGGCTTCCTTGTCACTGTGGAGTGTGTTATCTTCCACCTAAGCAACTACTCCGTTTTGAGAGTCTATCCTTCTTTAGTTTTAAGAGTATCTTAGCATATCGAATTTTAGCTCCGACACTTGGCTTTACACCTCATTATTTGTAACCACGTGCAATACTAAATGTAACGTAGAGTTGTACAGCAGTAATTCTCACAATTCGTTTGAATTCATCTGAGTAGGCTCCATATCCTCCCCTAAATATAAAGAACGACGTCATTTCTACTGGGTCGTTAGTTTAAATAAGTATTCCATTGAGCAGTAGTGCCCAGTTTCGAGAGTGCGTTACTCAACCATGTGGCGCTGTGTTTTGTGCACTGGACTTGCGTTCAGGAGAACGACGGTTCATATCCGCGTCCAGCCACTCCGATTTAGAATGTCCGTGATATCCCGAATGAATGCTGCGATGGATCCTTTGAAAGACCGATGCTGTTTTTCTTCGATCTCGTTGCCCACTCAAAGGTTGGGACCTGTCTCTAACGACCTACTAGTCCATGGGTTTTTAAACAACTATCTCCCTTCCTCCCTTCCGTCAAGTGTGTCCTCACTTGCATGTACAATAACATATAAAAATTGAATGGAGGTAAAAACCACAGTATGAGAGGACAGATTGAAGGAAGCGATGCCAGAGAGGATAAGGAGTAAAAAGGTTCATATGGACATACGGCCGGAAATGGGTTCGAAAGAAGATTCACCCACCTGAATGGGGAGATAAACGATGTTTGACAGTGACACCACTATCCTGCATCGGGTAAGCAAGACAATTGTGTGAAACAACTGACACTATCTGTATGGCTTAAAATGCGTGCAGTTCTAATTACCTATGCAGAAAATCTCCACTGTATGGTCCAACGGCTCAACCTCAGTCTGTGGGTGTGACTTTTTGGCAACCGCTTCGTGGGATCAGTCATCCATCCCCAGCGCCTCAAAAAATGGTTCAAATGGCTTTGAGCACTATGGGACTTAAAATCTGAGGTCATGAGTCCCCTCGAACCTAACTAACCTAAGGTGATCATACACATTCATGCCCGAGGCAGGATTCGAACCGGCGACGGTTGCGGTAGCGCGGTTCTAGACTGAAGCGCCTAGTGCCGGCCCAGTGCTTCACAGATGTGGGGGTGTTCCTGTCTCCTCCTCTTCTCTCTTTATTGTAGATGTACCTTTCATGAGCAGAAGGCCAATGAGGCTACTGGATAATGACGCTCCAGCTCCCTACCATCCTGATAGTGGACCTAATACACTAGTACAGTCGGAACAGTCTCAGCTGACTAGAGCGTTCTCATGTGTGCTTTAAATCAGGGATTCCTACAGTGCCATTCTGTCCATCGTCTGGTGTTTTTACCTCGCTTGGAATGCATTTGACACCTGATCTTCATATGACCTTTGGGGCTCCAGTTCTATTATCGTACAAAATTTGGGCCAGAGTTCAAGCATACGCCACTTGTTGGCACTGCAGTATGAAGTCTCAATTGAAATATTTTTTATATATCCTGCTGCTAACATACATGATTTTTAAATTTCCCTGATCGCCCATCTTGGATTTTTGATATTCCGATGGAGACTGGAATTTCAAAAATACGAGAAAAATGGTTCAAATGGCTCTGACCACTATGGGACATAACATCTATGATCATCAGTCCCCTAGAACTACTTAAACCTAACTAACCTAGGGACATCACACACTACCCAGTCATCACGTGGCAGAGAAAATGTCTGACCCCGCTAGTAATCGAACCCGGGAACCCGGGCGTGGAAAGCGAGAAGGTTGATGGTGTGGCTGAAGGAAATAAAAATACTCACACTGGTGGATGGTGGAAAAAATAAAACTTGACAAGGGTGGATTGCAGGTATTTAAAATTGAAGATGGCAGTAGTTAAAGATGGTGAGTGGTAAGATATTTAAAAATCAGGTACAGCGGTTAATGTCACTGTCTTTGGTGCAGAAGGACACAGATTCGGTTTCTGGCACCTCCTATGATTATTGTGAGGTATGGAGGACCGGGACGGGATCACTCAGTGTTAGAATGAAGTTAAAATGAAAGCTGAATGGTGAAGGGAGATACCTACTGAGTTCATATACGTTGCTTCTTGAAACTGAGGCACAAATTCCTGAGTTCAAGTATGATTTGATGGAAATCTATATAATTTAGTTTCAATATATATGTGATCAGGAAACGTCAATAGAAAGTGATCAGATAGTGAATGTGTGAAAAAAATGTAAAGCAGTGAACTTAAAAGCATTGTTTGATTTCAGCTCTGAAAATTCCTTCTCAAAACTACAGGAATACCTTCGCTGGCGACCATTTCCGCTGTCTCAAAGGAGCAGCGGCCCAGGGCGAGGACGTAAACAGGTGCTTTGTGGCGAACGCCCTACACGTTGACACTGGAGACGTTGTACACATACAGGTGATAGGTGTGAGGATTCCCTAGCCTAAAGATTGAACACATTGCGAATGGCCTGGCGAACAGTGAGCAGTGTAACAAAATCTGATGGGCACCTTTAACCACTAGGGCGGAGCGTCAAGAATGCGCAGGTGAAGGCATGTGAATTCTTCTGGCTTTGCAGTTGACGTTTTACCTACCTTAGAAAGCAAGAACCTGTCGACAATTCCAGCACTCCACATGCACTGGGAGCAGCGTACACAAAACACGAAGAATTCACAAAGGGAGACCTGTGAAAGAAGCCAGCCTGCGTAAAAAGATGTTTTCTGGACATCCAGGACATTTCTTACAAACGACAGAAGCCAACAGACTCTGAAACGAAGCACGTACATGAGTCTGTCCAGGCTTCATACACGAGTCTATCCAGGCCTGCTTCCAGTGCAGCTTTGGAATGCAGGAAAACATCGCTAGAATGTAGCGTCAACGCTGGTGAAATCGTGAGAAAGGCAGCAATACCAGAGTCACGCACGGAATTTCCAACCTTCACCAAGAGGCGTAGTCATGACATTGCAATCAGTCATCTGGCGGCATCGCAAATTTAGTCTGCCAATGGCAGGGCCGCGAGACAAGAAGATTTCGACGAATTGTTAAGCAGAGAGATGGATGGGATGTGAAGAAGGTTCGGAGAGTCAGCGCGGAAGCAAGAGCACATGGGGGCTCGTCTATCCATCGGTATCATTAGCCTTCAGACACCTCAGTATCGCAGCTTCGCCCACGCAAGGGACAACAGGCAGTCTAGGCCGAGATCGCACCTGGGCCACGCCGCAAAGCCTTGGGTGCCGTTGAGAGCGGCCAACTCGTTCCTCACAGCTCTGAGGCGAAGCGACGTACTGAACGCAGCGCCTACCACCCACAGCACTAAATGGCAAATCTACATCTACATCTACATGGTTACTCTGTAATTCACACTTAAGTGCCTGGCAGAGGGTTCATATAACCATTTTTATACGACTTCCCTACCACTCCACTATCGAATGGCGCTTGGAAAAAGAAGCACTAAAATCTTTCCGTTCGAGCTCTGCTTTCTCTTATTTTATTATGATGATCATTTCTTCCTACGTAGATGGGTGTCAAGAAAATATTTACGCATTCGGAAGAGAAATTTGGTGATTGAAACTTCGTAAATAGGTCTCGCCGCAAAGAAAACCGCCTTTGTTTCAGTGACTGCCAGTCCATCTCGCGTATCATGTGTGACACTTTCACCCCTATTGCGCGATAACATAAAACGAGCTGCCCTTCTTTGTAATTTTTCAATGTCCCCCCGTCAATCCTTCCACGTCGCGCAGCAATATTCCAGCAAAGGACGGACAATTGTAATGTAGGCTGTCTCTTTAGTGGGTTTGTCGCATCTTCTAAGTGTTCTACCAGCAATGTGCAGTCTTTATTTCGACTTCCACACAATGTTATCTATGTGGTCCTTTCAATTTAAGTTGCTCGTAATTGTAATTCGTAGGTATTTAGTCGAACTGACAGTCCTTAAATTTTTGAGATTTATCGTATACCCAAAATTTATCGGATCTCCTTTAGTACCCATGTGGATGACCTCACACTTTTCTTTGTTTAGTGCTAATTGCCACTTTTCGCACCATACAGAAATTCTCTCTAGATCAATTTGTAATTGGAACTGATAGTCTGATGATATTAGTAGACGGTAAATAACAGCGTCATTTGCAAACAATCTAAGGGGGCTGCTCAGATTATCAGCTGGATCATTTATATAAATCAGGAACAGCAGAGGGCCTATGACACTACGTAGCAAAACGCCAGATATCACTTCTGTTCTGCTCGATGATTTACCGTCTATCACTACGAACTGTGGCCTCTCTGAGAGGAAATCACGAATCCAGTCACACAACTGAGATGATACTCCATATGCTAGCAATTTGATTAATAATCGTTTGTGAGGAACGATATAAAAAGTCGTCTGAAAATATAGGAAAATGGAATCGATCTGTGGTCGCTTGTCTACAGCACTCATTACTTCATGGGAATAATGAGCTGGCTATGTTGCACAAGAATATTTTCTGAATCCATGTTGGTTATGTATCAATAAATAATTTTCTTCAAGGCGATTCATAATGTTCGAGTACAGTATATGCTCCAAAATCCTACTGCAAATTGAGGTCAGTGAAATGAGTCTGTAATTCAGGGTACTTTCGTATTGTGTGTGAATGTGTGTGGTAAATGTAAAGCACTAAATATGAAACAAAATTAAAGGCATTAAAATCCATGGAGAAGAAATAAAAGCTTTGAGGTTCGCCGATGACATTGTAATTCTGTCAGAGACAGCAAAGAACTTGGAAGGGCAGTTGAACGGAATGGACATTGTCTTGAAAGGAGGGTATAAGATGAACATCAACAAAAGCAAAACGAGGATAATGGAATGTAGTCGAATTAAGTCTGGTGTTGCAGCGGGTATTAGATTAGGAAATGAGATACATAAAGTAGTAAATGAGTTTTGCTATTTGGGGAGCAAAATAACTGATGATGGTCGAAGCAGAGACGATATAAAATGTAGACTGGCAGTGGCAAGGAAAGCGTTTCTAAAGAAGAGAAATTTGTTAACATCGAGTATAGAGTTAAGTGTCATGAAGTCATTTCTGAAAATGTTTGTGTGGAGTGTAGCCATGTATGGAAGTGAAACATGGACGATAAACAGTTTGGACAAGAAGAGAATAGAAGCTTTCGAAATGTGGTGCTACAGAAGAATGCTGAAGATTAGATGGGTAGATCACATAACTAATGAGGAGGTACTAAATAGAATTGTGGAAAAGAGAAGTTTGTCGCACAACTTGACCAGAAGAAGGTTTCGGTTGGTAGGACATGTTCTGAGGCATCAAGGGAACACCAATTTAGTATTGGAGGGCAGAGTGGAGGGAAAAACGTGGAGCGAGGCGAAGAGATGAATGCAGTAAGCAGATTCAGAAGGATGTAGGTTGCAGTAGGTACTGGGAGTTGGAGAGGTTTGCACAGGATAGAGTAGCATGGAGAGATGCATCAAACCAGTCTCAGGACTGAAGACCACAACAACATGAAACAAAAATATGTACAATTTAAATTCTGACTGTTTCTTGCTGTAGCTAGATTGTGGGTAAATGTGTGCATGGAGCTTTGTTAGGAATGCAGTCATTATACACTAATTAACTTTACATATGAAATATTTTGTTTAACTTATCTACCTTTTTAAACTTTTCAAAGAGAGACATGGAATTTACTGATGATCAGTATAGTATTTGCTGTGAACAGACAGAGAAAGAGAGAAGAAATTTACTGATGATGTGTCACACACATCAGTGGGGCATAAAAACAGATAGAGAGATGAATTTTACCAATGTGGTAGAGGTGAGAAAGGACCTTCCATAAAAGTATTGGCGATATTTCCTTTTCCCATGGTACAAAAAGAATGTGACACTTTTGATTATGGCAGGCTATACGTATTGACTAGCCTTTCTGATTTAAGGTTAAAAATATACTTTGATATCATTTGCTCTTGTATTTTAATGGGCACTAAAATTTCTTTAAAATATTTTCCGGTCTGTAGGGCCTTTCTTTCGTTATAATGTCTGTTCATAACATTACACTGTAAATGAGTTGTTTATTTTAGTGGATACGGAGAAACGTTTGCTTAAAATTTCCCCACATTGTTGCATTTCTTAATGGGTGATGTAAAAATATTTCCTGCAGGTACCACCTTCCATAATACTACACGCCCTTGCCATCGCCTTCTGGCATTCTGAAATTTCCTGCCAAAATCAAATTTAACTATTAATTTTCCCACCATCTGTCTTCTTTAATTTTTAAAGGTTTCCCCATACGACAACTTTAATTATTAAATTTCTCACCATGCACAAGCTTTAATTTTTAAGTATCCTCCATTTGTTTATCTAATTTTTAAATTTCCCACTTCTTCCCCTTTTTTGAATATGTTTTAAATCTCCTGCCATTGTCTCCTTTGATTTTTAATTTTCCCGCCATTCGCCACCATCGAGTTTCGAATGTGTTTCCATTGCCACCTAAACGACGCCTGTAGTGTCGACTGGTGTCAAACACTGAGCTGTGGCTGGAAGCCGGCGTAGTAGTTCTACTGTCTCCTCTTCGTGATCCTTTCCTGCAGTTTTTACTCATGTAAAAACACCATCTTGCATAAAATTTTCTACAACAAAACTGGATGCTGTATGAAAAATTTATTATGTAGTTCACTTTCCCGTACTTTCTTTAGGACGGTTTGTTGACTTTTGGCTGTAAAACTACGTATTCGTAAAATCAGATATTGCCACTTCATTAATCTCTATAAGCAGTAAACTACTTTATGGAGATGTGATTTACTCAGTTGACGGGAATAAGAAACAACGATTGTTTATAGGACGATCTTTACCACATTTATTATAAAGCATCGAATCGCCTTGGGAAACAAATAATGTCAAATATCATGTTAATGGAAAGGCGTCGTTCGTCTATTTACTCAGTTACTTAGTACTTTGTTTCTTACACTTGTTAATAGTCCTACATTACTACTGTTGAGTGACAATATTAGGTTTCAGTGCTGGACACTATTTTCTCGAAAAGCGCCTGTCTGCTTGATGGTTGGTGGCTGCAAAATAGTTTTCAGTTTTTCTCCTACAGCTTCCAATCTTGCCCAAACCTGACGCTGGGTAATTGAGTGTTGCTGTTAAATATCCTGAGATCATATTGGATATTGTTTTGAGCTATCTGTTATATCTAGATCTTCATTCATTTTGACTTCAACATTTCTTTTTCTGTGGGTCATTTCATGTGCCTAAGGAAGAGAGGTGAAGTGAGTTGGGAGTCTGAAGTTCACTCTTCACTCTGTGTATCTTGCCTTCCAACTCCACTAAATTATTTACAATAAGACGTGCGACTGACATAAGGGATTACATCAATAGATCTTAGCTATGTGAATGACGATTCAGTTCACAATGGAAGGGGAAAGGCCAGTTCACTAGCAAGTTACTGAGAAGTAATGTCAAAATGACATGTCTTCCATTTAAACTCGCTGCGAGAACGAAACTCGATACTAGTCAGCAAATGAAGAACTCCGGAGACGTCCTGTGGGATTTTATTGTTTTTACTTGCATGTACGTTGTCACTAACATGTCACTCTTCGTATAATTTGTTGTAATTAACCCTCTGTCCAAAAGGTGGGATGGAAAATTACCTGCCCGCCCTGTTTTCTTTAGTGTGCATGTGCTATGTAGCTCATGTTTTATGCCCATCTAGTGTTTCTACCTTTCACGCTCATGGAAGTGGAGGCGTCGCCTGCTCCTTGGTACGTACTATTTGGATCGGATTCCACTCGACTTTGTTGTTAATGTCCTTGACACCCACTTTGTAGGCAGAGGGTGACATGTCAATGAATGAGATATTAGTCGTAAAAGGCTTCTACCGATTATAGGAAGAAATTTTAAGATGCAAGTCAGGAGATATATTTCACACTGGTGCACTAGATAGAGACGTGAAGTTAAGAATATGTAATAACTACGTTCGTATTCGCTTGCGATCTAGTAATTCTTTATACACATTCCTGTTTGTAAAAGATTCTGGGAAGTCTTAGTACTTTAATAAAAGTATGTCCTGTAATATTCATTGTTACACTGAGGTGACAAAAATCATGCGATGCCTTCTAATAAGCTGTCGGACGCCTTTTTGGCCGGCGTTGTGCACCAGCTCAACGTGACATCGATTCAACAAGTCGTTGGAAGTCCCCTACCATCTCTATAGCAGTCCGTAATCGTGAAAGTGTTGACGTTGCTGGATTTTGTATACGAACTGATCTCTTGATTTTAACTCACAAATGATCGACGGAATTCGTGTCCACCAATCTGGGTGGCCATATCATTAGCTTGAACTGTGCAGAATGTTCTTAAAACCAATAGCGAACAATTGTGGACCGGTCTTATAGCGCATTGCAAGCCATAAAAATGTCATCGTTGTTTGGGAACATGAAGCACATGAAGGGCTGGAAGTGGTCTCCAAGTATTCTTCATATCCATTTCTACTGAATGATCGGTTCAGTTGGACTAGAGGACGGAGTCCATTCCATACAAAAACAGCCCATGCGATTATGGAGCCACCACCACCTTGGAAAGCATCTTATTAACAACTTGGGTCGATGGTTTCAAGAGATCTGCAACACACTCGAAACCTGCCATCGTCCCTCACCAACTGAAAGTGGGACTCATCTGACAAGGTCATGGTTTCCCTGTCGTCTCGCCCAGGAGAGGCAATGAAGGCTTTTTCGTGCAATTAGCAATGTCAATTGTATCGGTCGTCTTCTGCCACAGTCCAATAATACCAAATTTCGCCATACTGTCCTAACGGATACGTTCGTCGTACGTCCGACATTGATTTCTGCGGTTATTTCACGCAGTGTTGCTTTTCTGTTAGCACCGAAAACTACGAAAATGCCATTGTCCTCGGTCGTTAAGTGAGGGCCGTCGGTCATTGCGTTGTCCATAGTGAGAGATAATTCCTGAAATTTAGTAATCTCAGTACACTCTTGACACTGTGGATGGCGAAATACTGAATTCACAATACTGTCCCAAGCGGCTAGCTCGAACTACCATTCCGCGTTCAAAGTCTGTTAATTCCCGTCGTGCGGCCATACTCGCGTCTGTCATTTTTCCACATGAATCACCTGAGTGCAAATGATAGCTCTGACAATGCACTGCATTTTCATATCTAGTGTACATGGTACTATGGCCATTTTTACGTGTGAATATCGTTATCCCATGACTTTAGCATATATATGATATATTGCATTCAAAACCGGTTCCTAGTTGGACTGCGTTTTCTGTAACTAAGACTACTTTTTACTGAATCTCTTTGTTACATCCAGAATTTCCTAAATATAACTATAATTTAATGCCATACTTGTTTGAATTATTTTTAAAAAAAGTCTTTTAACTTTGGACATTAAATGAAAGTAGCTTTAAATGGAGAAATTTGTTTCGGGGATACATTTCAATCAAAAGCAATTAAATGTAGATTCAGATTAATAACAGACTTGTGTTGTCTAATTCAATACAATCATACAGTAAATGATAATTTTTAAGCAGCATGACAGAGCCATGTCAGCAGTATTAATTTTAAAAATTGAAATAAAAATGATCATATATTGAAAATAATGCAATTAGTAATATATGTTTAACGAAAGCAGCTTGAATCTTAATTAAAGATAAACATAACTATTTCTTATACATATGACCAATACTTTACAGCCTTGTTTTTGGTCACTGACTATCGCGTCCTACAAACATTAATAACCTTGAATCGATTAAATCCCCTACCCTGTTTCTCTATCTTTTCAGGTAATTGTGCTTCTTGAACTTCGTCCACTAATTGGTCGTATGCTTATTTTGCCATCACAATGTATTGATTTCCTTTTTGTGTGTTCGTCAATCTGTAAAACACTATTTTCCTATTTAAAATCAGTTTTTATTGAGATTCGTTTTTGACCATTACTTACTAGTGGTTACAGAGGTATTGAGCATAATCTAGTTTGAACTAGTAAGAACGCGTTGCAACTAAAATCGGATTTTCACTGACAAAACATTGTTTAACGTTCTTACCAAAAAACTCGAAAAGTACTGGACCTGTTGACTTCACATTTTTACAAGATACTCTAATGGGCTGTACATTTTTTATACATATAATACATAACTTACATAAGAAGGGGAATATTGGGCTACTAGGGCGTGAGGAACTTGACGAGTCCTGGGAACACCTCAAGATCATTAACAGTAACATGCAGTTCACCATGACGGCAGAAAGAGAAAATGCATTGCCATTCTCCGACGTCCTTGTCTACCGCAAACGAAATGAAGACGGCCACAGAATCTAAAGAAATCCCACCCACACCCATCTGTTCTAGCACGAAATCCTTACCCGGCACTGAATATCACTGTTTTATAAACATTGGTGCATCGGGCAAGAAAGATACCAGACGCTGATGACCTGCCACTTGAGCAGAGCAACCTACGCAAGGTCTTCAGGAGCAACGGGCATAGCGTTCCGAAAATAAACGAATTTATCTTAAGCAAGAATCATAATAAAACCACGGATGAGGAGAGGGGAAAAGAAACTTTCTTTTTTGCGGTTCTCTAGCTCCGTGTCGGGCTTGATAAGAGGCCTAATGAAAAAACACAATATTAAGTCGACGTTCCGGCCTCCGTGAAAATTTTGTCGATTACTGAGACCAGTTAAGGATGCAGCAGGTCTCATAACACATGAGGCCTACAAGATCCCTTGCGAGTCTAGCCAGTTTTAAGTCGGACGCCGAGTACGCACTGTTAACAACGCAGGAAGGGGAGTAAGAGGTTTCATCGCCTACACGAACCCGAGAAATGTAAACACGCTTTAGAAAACGTCGGGACTAGCGTTAACGGCTTCTGGGATTTTTTAATTAAAGAAATCATTGAAATAAAAATCACCGACTACAAGCTAAATAGATACGGTGGTCTGCAGCTCAACACAGTGTGGTACCCAGCGAACGCGCGCCTGAAGAGGTACATCGAACGCCGGGTCAACGTGTGCCCATACATGGCGATGCCGTCGGGGCCAGTGATGTCTCAGCAGGTAGCTAGAGTACATAAAGGACGTACGAACAGCCGACTGGCAGTTATACTACTTGAAGATGGCCAATGAGTGCTTGGCCGAAAGTGGGCATCTTGAATTTGCACACCCGATAGCCTGACTGGCTAATTTTAGTGGTAATTAACGCAGAATCCGCGCAATGCGTCTGACTTTTTATTAACAACTATTTCTCACAACAACGAACAGTACAAAAAACTTAAAAGCCTTTATGACTGTTTCTGACTACCCAAAATAAGAGAATTCAGTCTTCTTGGATTTTGTGAACATGCCCGAGGACACTGAGAAAAAATTGCAATCGGGGTAGTTTCTTTGGCAGAGGTAGGAATAACGCGATTTGTAAGGAAGTATCCAGATCCGTCTTATTTCAAAACTGAAGTTGTCATACAACTCCGTCACTTTACGTACAAGGTGTTCGGAAATTCTGTGTTCGGAAATTCTCGTTAGGACTTATAGACGGAATAACGTTTCGAATAGGAACCAATGTCCGGAAACATCCAGCGACGCTACAGAGGGTCAAAGTTATAGGCGCCGGTGCCTGTAAACATGCGGTCTATACAGGGTGGTGGTGGACGTTAAATGTATCAGTCTGAGTCAAGTGATTCTGTACCGGAAAGGCCAGAACCGCGCGACTGCCAGGGTCGCAGGTTCGAATTCTGCCCCGGGCATGGCTGTGTGTGGTGTCGCTATCTTAGTTAGGTTTAGGTAGTTCTAAGTTCTAGGGGACTGATGACCTCAGATGTTAAGTCGCATAGTCCTCAGGCCCATTTTTTATTTTATTTATTCATTTACTATTATTTTTTATTATTTTTTTGTTCCGGAAATAGTGTCATACCTCTGAGAGTGAAAACAGTACTGTTATTGAGATTGTACAGTAGGCAACTTTCAGAGCTGGCAGTATGGACCAAACAAAGGAAATATGTCCAGTAAACATCGGCTCTGAAATTCATACCTGGGGAGTTATGGGCATGTCTTCATCTTCGTTACTGTGACACACACCTTCTTTATTGAACAAGTGTTCATTACTCTTAAGGTACGCGTTTCAGAGTCCATGTTTTCTAGACATTTTTCTTTCTTTTGGTCCATGCTACCACCTGTCAAAGTTGCCTATCCTACAATCTGAGCAATAACAGTATTAGTACATGTATCACTGTCAGAGGTATCAGTGATTCGTTCGTTTCCGGTACAGGGACCTTTACATGAAACTGATACATTTTCCTTTCTCGATCATCGAAGAAAGCTTTTAACATCATCACGTAATCACCCTATATACAGGGCGCACATTAATAAAACCGACAATCTCCTGGGCAGATTCCTGATCGGAAATTGATGAAACAAGGCCTATGAACATGTATCCGGACATGCATCATTGCAATTTTGTTTGTAGTGGCTGGAGTTGGTGACGGTAATCGTACTGGTATAGCCGTGCTGCCTCTCGATCGCTTCAAATCAGGGAGGCAATACACAAACATCACCTCGGCTTCTTCCCGATATGTATATCGGACCTTTTTTCTGTTTACAGCACGCTACGTCAACCACATTGCCTACAACACTCAGGAAACACATGGCACGTTGTCAGAGAACTTTCATTCGAACGCGCCGTCTACCACGGCACCGATACATAAATGAACGCCTGTTCGTAGGACCTTTCTCCATCCATTCCGAGTCAGGAATACCTTGGTGCAGTTTGTCGGTTTTATTAATGTATACCCCTGTAAACATTCATTTACAGGCTCCTGCGGCTATAAATTTGACGCTATATTGCAGCGCTGAACGACGTTTCCAGACATGTTGTCCTATTCAAACTATTTTGTACTTACTTCCCTCTATAAGTCCTAGAAGTTTGTAACGGGAATGTCCGAACGCCATGTGTACTTGCTAATGAATATATTGCACTGGTTGTTAATTTTAAGACCCATGTGACACGACTCCCACACGGGAGTGAAATGATGTTTGAGGTATGCTGAGCACGGTTGATTAAAAATGTGCTTCCAAGTGTTCTGCCGAGTTGTTGTTTTCATTTTACGTGCAACTATCGGCTGCTATGGCGAAACTGTGCATAGAACACTTGGAAGGAAAGGCTCTAGAATCTGCGAAGCTGGAACGAATATACTTCTGTCGTTATGTAGAAGAGCCATTTGTGGTGTGGCCACAAGGTGTGAAACAGTTTCCAGAGATAATAGAACATATACCACTCCCCCCCCCCCCCCCCATGAATCATGGACCTTGCCGTTGGTGGGGAGGCTTGCGTGCCTCAGCGATACAGATAGCCGTACCTTAGGTGCAACCACAACGGAGGGGTATCTGTTGAGAGGCCAGACAAACGTGTGGTTCCTGAAGAGGGGCAGCAGCCTTTTCAGTAGTTGCAGGGGCAACAGTCTGGATGATTGACTGATCTGACCTTGTAACACTAACCAAAACGGCCTTGCTGTGCTGGTACTGCGTACGATTGAAAGCAAGGGGAAACTACAGCCGTAATGTTTCCCGAGAGCATGCAGCTCTACTGTATGGTTAAATGATGATGGCGTCCTCTTGGGTAAAATATTCCGGAGGTAAAATAGTCCCCCATTCGGATCGCCAGGCGGGGACTACTCAAGAGGACGTCGTTATGAGGCGAAATAAAACTGGCGTTCTACGGATCGGAACGTGGAATGTCAGATCCCTTAATCGGGCAAGTAGGTAGAAAATTTAAAAAGGGAAATGGATAGGTTAAAGTTAGATATAGTGGAAATTAGTAAAGTCCGGTGGCAGGAGGAACAAGACTTTTGGTCAGGCGAATACAGGGTTATAAATACAAAGTCAAATAGAGGTAATTCAGGAGTAGGTTTAATAATGAATAAAAAAATTGGAATCTACTACAAACAGCATAGTGAACGCATTATTGTGGCCAAGATAGACACGAAGCCCACGCCTACTACAGTAGTACAAGTTCATATGCCAACTACCTTTGCAGATGACGAAGAAATTGAAGATATGTATGATGAAATAAAAGAAATTATTCAGATAGTGAAGGGAGATGAAAATTTAATAGTCATGGGTGACTGGAATTCGGTAGTAAGAAAAGGGAGAGAAGGAAACGTAGTAGGTGAATATGGATTGGGAGTAAGAAATGAAAGAGGAAGCCGCCTGGTAGAATTTTGCACACAGCACAACTTAATCATAGCTAACACTTGGTTCAAAAATCATAAAAGAAGGTTGTATACTTGGAATAAGCCTGGACATACTGACAGGCTTCAGATAGATTATATAATGGTAAGACAGACATACAGGAACCAGGTTTTAAATTGTAAGACATTTCCAGGGGCAGATGTGGACTCTGAGCACAATCTATTGGTTATGAACTGTAGATTAAAACTGAAGAAACTGCAAAAAGGTGGGAATTTAAGGAGACGGGACCTAGATAAACTGACTAAACCAGAAGTTGTAGAGAGTTTCATGGAGAAAATAAGGGAACGATTGACAGGAAGGGGGGAAAGAAATATAGTAGAAGAAGAATGGGTAGCTTTGAGGGATGAAGTAGTGAAGGCAGCAGAGGCTCAAGTAGGTAAAAAGACGATGGCTAGTAGAAATCCTTGGGTAACAGACCAAATATTGAATTTAATTGATGAAAGGAGAAAATTTAAAAATGGAATAAATGAAGCAGGCAAAAACGCATACAAACGTCTCAAAAATGAGATCGAAAGGAAGTGAATAATGGCTAAGTAGGGATGGCTAGAGGACAAATGTAAGGATGTAGAGGCTTATCTCACGAGGGGTAAGATAGATACTGCCTACAGGTAAATTAAAGAGGCCTTTGGAGATAAGAGAACCACTTGTATGAACATCAAGAGCTCAGATGGAAACCCAGTTCTAAGCAAAGAAGGGAAAGCAGAAAGGTGGAAGGAGTATATAGAGAGTCTATACAAGGGCGATGTACTTGAGGACAATATTATGGAAATGGAAGAGGATGTAGATGAAGATGAAATGGGACATACGATACTGCGTGAAGAGTTTGACAAAGCACTGAAAGACCTGAGTCGAAACAAGGCCCCGGGAGTAGATACATTCCATTAGAACTACTGGCTGTCTTGGGAGAGCCAGTCCTGACAAAACTCTACCATCTGGTGAGCAAGATGTATGACACAGGCGAAATACCCTCAGACTTCAAGAAGAATATAATAATTCCAATCCCAAAGAAAGCAGGTGTTGACAGGTGTGAAAATTACCGAACTATCAGTTTAATATGCCATAGCTGCAAAATACTAACACGAATTCCTTACAGACGAATGGAAAAACTAGTAGAAGCCGACCTCGCGGAAGATCAGTTCGGGTTCCGTAGAAATGTTGGAACACGTGAGGCAATACTGACCGTACGACTTATCTTGGAAGCTAGATTAACAAAAGGCAAACCTACGTTTCTAGCATTTGTAGACTTAGAGAAAGCTTTTGACAATGTTGACTGGAATAATCTCTTTCAAATTCTGAACGTGGCAGGGGTAAAATACAGGGAGCGAAAAGCTATTTACAATGTGTACGGAAACCAGACGGCATTTATAAGAATAGAGGGGCATGAAAGGGCAGCAGTGGTTGGGAAGGGAGTGAGATAGGGTTGTAGCCTCTACACGATGTTATTCAATCTGTATATTGAGTAAGCAGTGAAGGAAACAAAAGAAAAATTCGGAGTAGGTATTAAAATACATGGAGAAGAAATAAAAACTTTGAGGTTCGCCGATGACATTGTAGTTCTGTCACAGACAGCAAAGGATTTGGAAGAGCAGTTAAACGGAATGGATAACGTCTTGAAAGGAAAATATCAGATGAATATCAACAAAAGCAAAACGAGGATAATGGAATGTAGTCGAATTAAGTGGGGAGATGGTGAGAGTTTTAGATTAGGAAATGAGACACTTAAAGTAGTAAAGGAGTTTTGCTTTATTGAGGAGCAAAATAACTGATGATGGTCGAAGTAGAGAGGATATAAAATGTAGACTGGCAATGGCACCGAAAGATTTTCTGAAGACGAGAAATTTGTTAACATCGAGTACAGATTTAAGTGTCAGGAAGTCATTTCTGAAAGTATCTGTATGGAGTGTAGCCATGTATGGAAGTGAAACATGGACGATAAATAGTTTGGACAAGAAGAGAATAGAAGCTTTCGAAATGTGGTGCTATAGAAGAATGCTTAAGATTAGATGGGTAGATCACATAACTAATGAGGAGATATTGAATAGGATTGGGGAGAAAAGAAGTTTATGGCACATCTTGAATAGAAGATGGGATCGATTGGTAGGACATGTTCTGAGGCATCAAGGGATCACCAGTTTATTATTGGAGGGCAGCGTGGAGGGTAAAAATCGTAGGGGGAGACCAAGAGATGAGTACACCAATCAGATTTAGAACGATGTGTGTTGCAGTAGGTACTGGGAGATGAAAGAGCTTGCACAGGATAGAGTAGCATGGAGAGGTGCATCAAACCAGTCTCAGGACTGAAAACCACAGCAACAACAACAACCTAAATTCTGTTCATCGTAATATAAAATTCATTGTCGAACTTGAGAAAAGGGACCAACTACCATTCCTCGACGTGTTAATTACGAGAAGAACGAATGGATCCCCGTGTGACAGTGTTCATAGAAGATCTCCACGTCTCAAACCATTACCGTCAGACTCTGCTCAATAGAACTAAATCACTTTCAGGCAAGGAGAGCCCCACAGAAGAATTATAACACCTACAAATAGTATTCCATAGGAATGGCTATTCTGATCATCAAACTGAAGTGGCGTTGCAATCGGAGTCAAGAATGGCTTAGAAAGAGGTTGAGACTGAGACCTGAGAAGACAGTCCAAGAAAGGACAGGTAATTTATTTCAGTTTCTATAGTAATGTGTCACATCACCAACAACTTTAATCTTGGCACAATTAATTACTCTAAACTTTAACCCACATGGAAACAGACTCTGATTCATTTATTTTACGACGATTCCTTTTCCAAAGAAACAACGTCGGTGTAGACATATAATAAGATGAACCACGATCTCTGTTATACACACCACATATCTGAAATGTACGATAAGCAATAACTTCTCGAATACCTTAAGCCAGCCCAGTATCCTGAAAGATCGATAGACTCTTACTTAAATCTGGAATACAGTGTGTTTTACTCTCTTCAACGAATATAAAAGAATATATTTTTAATGTTAGGGGCCATCCAGGTCTTACCACAGTGACGACGACCACGTGCATAAATGGTCGGAAAGTTGGTATTTTGTGACACGTCGCGGTCAACAAACCTAAAGAATTTCATGCAAATTTATTTCAGCCCCAGTGGTCTACGAACTTTGAATGAAATATATTTTGGTACAGGCGTGGCTGTGAAATACATTCACTGACAAGCTTGTGCATGATGTGGTTTGGCTGAAAATTTGCGGGATGTATCGCCTGTCCAAAGGTATTAGGGACGTTTGACCTGGAAATGGGTTCGGAGTTGCCTCTAGTAAGGCTGGTGGTTGAAGAAAGTCATAAATAATGCGTCCAAAATCCTTTTTTTTCTTAAGTCAGTCTTCTCACAGGTGTGATGCGTCTTGCACAATTCCTCTTGTGTGCCAGCTTCTTCATCGAAGTGTAGCACGTACTTCTAACGATCCCGATTGTATATTGGATATATGACCTATCTCTTCCACAAAGCTTTTTTGTCAGTAAAGTCGCCTTTGGGTACCGTGGTATATATTCCTTGAGGTCTTAACACATGTCCTAGCATCGTGTCCGTTTTTGTCATCAAGGTTCCTCACATATTGCTTTCCTCGCTAATTCTGCAGGAAACCTCCTCGTATCTTAATACAGCGAAAGTAGTTGTTTGTAGAAATTATAATTCTAGTCTATTGTGATTTAGTTATTTCTAGTAGCTCATATAATGGACAGTCAATTGAAAATGAGACAGATGGAGAAAAATTATGTAAACTTGTGTACATAGTTCCGCATCGTCAGCGCGTACACAGCTTTCCCACTTGAGCGCGCCCCGCTGAGCACAACAGCGCTGGCGTAGCGCTCATGCATCTCCGCACTATGAGATGGCGCTGTCTTAGAGACGGACCAAATTCTGCTTCCGTCGATCCGCGTATCAATATGTAACGCAGCCAATGAGATTGCTGCTAACGTAGAACCTTTTCTCCTCGCGTATGACACTCTCACAGTGATACCTGAACGCTCGAGGTATTATAACGAAGTGTGTAGACCTATTATTAGTCAGTCTGCATTTGTCTGCATTAGTCTGTAGTCAAGTTTCAGTCTGGGCCTAATAAGATTATCATATTCCTGTACATAGCCACGAAGAGAAATGTATAGACACTTTGTCAAGTAAGACAGATACGTGAGAGTAAGATTAACGTACCAAGACCAAAGGAACTTCAGATTGTCCATTGTAAATAGCATCTAGAATCAAGTTAAGTACGGTTTATGACTGTCATTATTTTAATAAATGTGTGTGAAAATTAATCAAGTTCAGTTTAAAGTTGGTCACCGTCAATCTGCTACTCTAAGCGTGCAAATGGCATTTCTATAGTCTGACCAAACGGCAGAAGATAAACACGCCACGATAAGACCACAAGACATATTGCTGACACTCACCTACTTCGCTAGAGCGACCAGTCATATAATCTGATGGTATGTGTGCCGAAGGTCTTACAGTACGCACAATACCACAAAATTGTTTATTATTACGAAAGTAATCGCCATAACTGTTAAATGGTTTATCCACTGTGAGGCACTATAGAAACATGCTTCCGGTTGCTTATTCAGCCAGATCTTACCAACACGTGCACCTCCTCGTTGAAAGCAAATCGACGGCCATGACAGTCTGTTTCATTGCTCCAAATGTGTGGAAATCATAGCGTAGTCGGAAGAACCACCATAATGACCTTCTTTGTCTGCAACGTCGTGCTGCTTACTGAGTTTCTGGAATGCGGCACCAGATTTAACGCCGAGTGGTAGGTGGATACTTAGAAACTGTAGTGCGCTATCAAGTCCAAACGCCTAGAAATGTTCACAGACGGCATCATTCTGTTGCAGAATAATGCCCGCCCACATGTTGCCGAGATTGTTTCCTCTGTGCTGTATATCTTTCTCTCTCCCCTTGTGATTTCCTCCTTTTCTTGAGTCGTGAAGAAAGACATTCAGTCATGGACTGTGCGGCTGATCCCGGTGGATGTTCGAGTCCTCCCTCGAGTTTGGGTGTGTGTGTTTGTCCTTAGTGTAGAGTCTCTTTTTATTTCTTTCTTGTTATTCTTATTATTTGTGAGGCATGGAGAGCTGGGCTACATGGGTTCTTCCCTTGGCTCAGAGGATGAGGTACCATAAAACATCCCTTACTCCAAGAGTTATTTATTGACAAACATTTCCTTGACAACAGTGCATTCAGCGGACTTGAACCGGTTTACTGTACTCGCTTGGTTCAGTGCTTCCGTAGCAACACGACGTAGTGGCCTCGGTGCTGGCGGCGGCGGGAGATGCTAACGTAGACAGCAAGGAATGCCCCAGAAACAGCAGCTGACGACGGCCGCACGTGGCGAGCGCTGCTTACGCGGCAAGACTGTGTGCTGGCGAGTGTACTTGCCTGCAATTCCGGGCGGCTGGTCGACCACTGCTATGTCGAAAGTTGCCCCGTGCTAGAAGCGAACCCGTGTTCTCAGATTCGGCGGTTCTGGGTGGCGTCCATTGAACTGGAGTTCTTCCCAATTCATGGGTGACTTTACTGGTTCGGCCGCATCCCTTCGTCCGAACCAGTCACCCGGCTTATTCACTATACGTCTCCCTCTGTTGCTATAGGTGAGACTTCGACTTTAATGACTTCACTCGGAACGAAGACTCGACTTCTGTGATATAGTGGCGAAGGGACGACATCTTCTTCTTTCTTCGTAAGTCGTGGTAACTAGACGCTGCTATCAGGTTCGATGCTGTCCTACGATCTCCCTAGCTGCCGCTTCTTCTTCATGCGTATCGTCGGGAGTACATCAGCACGCCCAGCGAACGTCACGAGGCTTCCGGAACATGACAAGCGTACTCCATAAGTTGACCAGCACTACCAGTTAGACTTCGAGCAGACTTCCAACAGACTTAAGAAGAAGCTGCAAACTTCGAGAGGGAGCTGCCTCTTTCCGGGGTATTTATTTCGTGTTCCTGCTGACGGCTTGACGTGTGTAGCCCAGTGACTGACCTCTATACTTCGATGCTAGAAGGTTCCCTCGTGTATAGTACACGTGACTTATGCTGGCTCCGGATCCGTCTGCCCTGCTTTCCAGCGGGGCGGGCAATGTCCTCCGGATGCCGCCCCCAGTAGACTGCTGACTGATTGGTTCGGTTCGCATACTCGATCGGACGATTACCTCTCCGCGGTCCTGCTCCTCTTCCGTGTATCTGCTAGCGTGCTTGAGTCCCTGTAACTTCCTTCACCAAGTCTTTACTTAATTTTATAACTAATATTTACACATACGATCACTACACCTATTACATTACGATAATGTAGGCTAAGTAATGTGTGTGAGCTTAGGGACTGATGACCTTAGCAATTAAGTCCGATAAGATTTCTCACACAGTTGAACATTTTTTTAAAAAACTTGTCTCCTCTTTCAGTACTAAATGGTTAATATCTCAAACTACAAATGAGATAGATTTAGACAAATGTATTGTGTATTACAGTTGTTACATAACATCAGACGATATTTCTGTTTCATCATAAGGATTATTAATGCAAGTCATTAATTATTATTGAAAACGAGGAAATTCAAACTACACCCATCTCACTGAAAACAACCTTCTTCCTTCCATAACCTATGGTGCTAGTATTCATTTGGTACCTTGTACAAGTATATATATAATATTTCACACATATTTTTGAGAAAGACTTTCAAGACAGACGAATTGCTCTTCAGATGAGGAGGTGCAAGTCCGGGTGCGACCGTAGTTCGACAGGCAACCTCAAACACTTTTTATCTTGTCTCACATTGGGGTAAACGTATTGGCAAACTTGGCGATTTCTTTTGAAAAACTAAAAAGATCATTTACTTTTTTCCACCTGTGTCGTTTTTATTTCACTACCCTTCGTACATATCTTGGTATTTCTCCGGTTATCGTTTGAATGTAACCTATACCTCTCACCGTTGACCAATTTTCAGGTAAAGACGATGGGCCAGCAGGCGGTCGGTACTCGACGGTGGAGGACTGCTTCTTCCGTTCTTTGGGCCTGCTGGTGCTGCAGACGCCGGACGTGGAGCGGCGCCACACACGTGTCGTGGGCCCCACGCGCCACGTGCTGTCCTGGCTGCTGCTCGCCTACCTGCTCGTCACCGTAAGCTACGGCAGCGGACTCTCTTCCATCCTCACCATACCCAGGTAATAAAGAGGTTCATTATCAGCTGATTAAGCTCACGAGAAGAACGTCGGCATTAAAACGGGTTGTGGTTGAACACAATTTCGAGCATTCGAAAGGCAAATTTACTATCCTCGTCACACAGGGTGAAACAGCTAACAAGGGGAGGCCACGACGTTTGTAACGCGGATTTATTGCAGACTTCTCACACTCGTAGTACTCCATGAGGACAACAAAACGTGTAAGTACTAGCGCGTACTGCTCAAGCGTTATTGAGAAAATCGCAAGATAATTTCGGTCCTCAAATATATACATGAGTTTCCAGAATGAGATTTTCACTCTGCAGCGGAGTTTGCGCTGATGTGAAACTTCCTGGCAGATTAAAACTGTGTGCCGGAGCGAGACTCGAACTAGGGACCTTTGCCTTTCGCGGGCAAGTGCTCTACCAAGTTGTGACTAAGCTATGTCTCCGCAATATCCTTACTTTCAGGAGTGCTAGTTCTGCAAGGTTCGCAGGAGAGCTTCTGTAAAATTTGGAAGGTAGGAGACGAGGTACTGGCAGAAGTAAAGCTGTGAGGACGGGGCGTGAGTCGTGCTTGGGTAGCTCAGTTGATAGCTGGCACGGTAGCTCAGCGTGTTCGGTCAGAGAGCTGGTTGGCCTCTGGAATAAAAAAAAACTGAGTGATAGGATCAACAACGAACTTGAACGGATGTCATACGACGTTCGCAACGACCAAACACAAGGATAAAAAAAATTAAAGTTGGTAGAGCACTTGCCCGCGAAAGGCAAAGGTCCCGAGTTACAGTCTCTTTCCGGCACACAGTTTTAATCTGCCAGGAAGTTTCATATACCTGCTTCTTGCCATTTGTACCATGAAGCAGCAGCAGAGGAGTGGTTAGCCTTCGATCCCCGTAATCGCTGGATCAAGTCCCAGCCGTCAGTTTTTTACATTCAGCACAGTAATTTTCTTTACTATTTATATTACAATTGTTATAATGGGAAAAATATTAGTAACTGGATGAACTTTTATTAAATTTACTATGTTATTTGGCAGTCTACAAATTTTTACTATCACAAAGACTATAATATTCATCTTTGTCGACTAGTAAACGACCGAAAGGACAAAGCGGTACGGAAAATGTATGCTTGTCCGTGATTTGAGAAATCCCTTTTACCTGGAAGGAGCCCGAAATGACTTGTTAACTCCAAGTTTTGGCCGGCGCAGATGGCTTTCGAAAGATGTACAATTAATCGTCGCTTTCGACATTACGAGTACAAGTTTCAGAATGGTATTTTTCGTAAGAACGTGGAAAGCATAAAATTAAACGGCACCAGCTGCATTGAATAAATGCTATGTTTCCGCATACGCAAGGTCTTTTGAGGTTTTCCGTGGAAAAAGAAAACTCGTAAACATTTTCAGAAACCCCTCTTTCAGCCGATAATTAGGAAGCAAACCATGCATAACGCTGTATTTCCTTAAATATCGGCGCTGATAATTGGTCGTGCAGTATCGAGTGTATTTCACTAGCGTCTTCACGAGAAGTAATTTCTCGTTCTCTTTCGATTAAATACGAACAATTTTGAAGACACGGACAAGCATACATTTTCAGTATCACTTTATGCGTTTGGTAGTTTACTAAAAGATTGTTATGAATATTATATTATTTGTGACAGTATAAATTTGTAGAGTGCCAAATAACATTGTAAATTTAATAAAAGTTCATCCTATTACATATATTTTCCCATTATATCAACTGTAATATAACTAGGAAAGAAAATGACTGTGTAGAAAAAAAAAGAATGTGACGAACGGGACGCGATCCACCGATTACGCGGCTTGAACGCCAACCACCTTTTTTTTTTTTTATTCCACAGAAACAGTAACAAAAATAGCTAGAATGAAATGACATAAACAAGGTGACAAATAACTGGAGTCATAAATTACACTACTCGGCTGCTGTCGCTTCATGGTAAAAATGACAACACACAGTTATATATTTGAGGAGCGATATTATCTTACTAATTTCTGAATAACGCTTGAGAAGTACACGCTACTGCTTACACATTTCGTTGTCCTCATGGAGTGCACGAGTGTCGAAGTTTCCAGTAAATTCGCGTTCCAAATGTCGTTATCTGCTCTTGTAAGACAGACCATCCCGAAAACATGCAAGGTCAGAGCGGCTTTTGTTTGCTTTTATCAGTTATTGCAGAATCCTTCGAAGAGGGTTTCAGCCACATAATATATGTGGAACTTGATCAAATGCCAACAGATACGAACACGGCAGCCAACATTACTGCCTTCACAAGAAGTGTTGACACATAGTGTCATTGTAGTAATACAGTTGATGCCTTAAATTTCCGAAAGTTACTGTTTAATACAGCAGTTTTAATTTTTATATTTATCTAGATACGAGCCTCCCATAGACACCGTGGTCGACTTGCATGGCAGTGGGCTGAAGTGGGCAGGAATGGACATTGCGTACCTCAAGTCTCTCAGAGGTCGCACAGATCAGATCGCCTTGGACCTGATCGACCGCTTCCGGGTGCTCACACCAGACACCCTGCGTTCTCGGATCACCACTCGAGACTTGGCTTTTGCCGTAGAGCGGCTTCCAGGAGGTATGATCTGCGAATGATATTTTTCAGGTATAGTCTTCATTAAATTTTAAAAAAGTAGGGATATATTCCATATTTTGTGAATCGTGGTCATAAACTACCCCTGATTTCTTGCGAACTCCTCGCTTATCCATTGAGCACATGTCTTACGCTTATATAAAAGTTGAAGGACGTTAGAACGTTTTAATCAGTGGTCTGGTACTAAAAGGCAACATGTATGGGTAGCTAATGGGATAAGCGTATCATGTAGAACACAGCGGGAATTATATAAAAACATTAGGAGTATCAGAAATCGAGCTGGGGTAGATCATAACAAACAGTACAGCAAAGTTCTTACAACGTCATTAGGAAGACAAAAATCTTGTAGAATGCGAAAAGAACAGCTAATTCTGAAGGTGAAGGAAATGTGTGGCCAACAGCTGAAGGTCGATGATTGGAAATCAACACGTAGTAAAGATTTTTTTCTTTAGCGTTAAGTAAAGCATATTTACAGTACTTAAAATCATTTTTAATATAGTAGGTGAATTGAATAAGAACGTATTTTCTAAAGGGAATCATGTAACTGTTTTATAAATCTCTTTCCAAGACTTCTATACAAAATACGCCTCCGTGATAGAAACACGGTGCGGCGGTGCGGTTCCTTTCATCCTGCACCTACCTTAGAACTCTTTGCAGGAGATCGCCATTAGGAAAGCCGAGCAGAAACCTACCGCTCTGCAACTCGCACCAGGCTACATACAACGTAACTACTCTAAGACTCGGGAAAAGGTCTTCATTTTGGATGAAAATTGGTAATACTGGCAAAACTTCGGTATATTCTGAAGTCGAGAATTACAAGTTAACTGCCAAGCCCGTGCTGATACTAACACTGTCATGTACAAAGCCTTTCATTCACGATAGGAAGTTCACGCTAACGTATTCCGCGAAATCTGAACAGCTACTAAAGAAGGATTGTTCTTAAATGAAAATGCTCGCCCCACTATTAAATTTATCGGTGTCAGTGCTCTCAGGTTTTTAGTCACCGATCTGCTCAATATGCCACGCAGAATTACCGTCTTTTCTCATACTCAAAATTACTTAAAAAATCCGTACTTTCTAAAAAGCGCGCCGTAATAAGTAGGTATTCACTTTAAAACACTTTTGGAACCTGTAGCAGAACTAAAACCGGCAAATTACAAATTCCTTCGGAGGTCGAATTACACACGACCGTACCATTGAAAGGCTGTGCTCTCGCTACTTATACTACTGTACGAATTCTCTATCTCCAAGAGAAAAGACACGCGAAGAATACTCCGCTATGATTCTTCAGTTTTCCTTAAGGGCAATAGAAAAACATTATTCTCCAGCGTTAGTCCGCGCTTTTCATGACTAACCAATCAACAAATAACACACATTCGTACTGTACTTTTTGCCGAAATATATATTTAACATTCTGATATTTTGTTTATTCTTTATTTCATGAACTATTTTCATTTGCTCTCGAATTAGCTTTCCTTTTACCCTAAGCTTACTTAACATATTATGATACGAAATTCCCCGTCGTCTGTATTCAAACTGTCTTAAAACTTTCTCGCACTTCAGCGTTCATTTGTAGAACAATTATTTACCTCTTTACTTTACACCACATACAAGCATCATTCACTCTACTAAACATATACAAAACTATACAAACACAAATACACAAAAACCTTAAAGAAATAAACGGATAAATTCACAAAAACATTCTCTTGACCTGTTTCTTGAATGTCTCTGTCCGCTGCTGTACTCTGGTGGATGAAAATTAGAACCACGTACTCGACTGAACCCGCTTCACACCATATGTGTGCACGCATGAGTCAGTCTCCCGATACACAGGCTCTAGACACGAGGTATATATAAGGCGCCACACCTCAAAGGGGGCGATTGAATAAATAATTAGATCGATAAAAACTAAAGACTCTCACGGATATGATGCTGTATCTGACAGGATACTAAAGCACTGTGCTGCTAATGTTAACCCACTAATTATCTGCATTTGTAATTTTTCCTTTAGAAATGGTTAGTTTCCTGAAAGATTAAAGTACTCAACGGTAAAATGCCTTTATAAAAAATGGGAAAGAGGTAATTTACACAATTTTAGACCTATTTCTATGTCAACAGCATTACAAAAGTTACTAAAAAGGCCATGTGTATAAGGGTAATTGATAATAACAGTTCAAATAAATTGCTATCAAATGCAGAGTTTGGTTTCAGAAGAGTCTTAAAAACTCAAAATGACATATTCGCTTTCTCTGTGAGACACTGGATGAGTGAAGCAAAAGTTGTGAATACTAGGCATCTCCTTTGATTTAGCTATGCATTTGTTGTGTGGATCACGAAAACTACTGCACAAGGTGGACCATTGGACCATTAATGGAATAAGAGGAGTAGTTGAGTGGTTCACAGTTCAGTCCTCACATACTTTAAGAACAGAGAGACAAAGGTCATTTTCCATTGCAATGAAAGCAGCTATGAATGGTCTTCTGACTGTGGCACAGTTAAATGGGTAGTTCACCAGGGGTCAGTGCTGCTATTTGTTATATATATATGGCTTCTGATATTGTTGATATTGTTGTTGCTTTGGTCTTCAGTCCAAAGACTCGTTTGATGCAGCCCTCCACACTACTGTGTCCTGTGCAAGCTTCTTCATCTCCCAGTACTTACTGCAACCTACATCCTTTTGAATCTGCTTAGTGTAGTCATCTCTTGATCTACCTCTACGATTTTTACACTCCACGCCTCTCTCCAATACTAAACTGGTCATCACTTGATGTCTCAGAACGTGTCCTGTCAACCAATCCCTTCTTCTAGTCAAGTTGTGCCAGAAATTCCTATTCTCCACAGTTCTATTCAGCACCTCTTCATTAGTTACCGGATCTACCTATCTAACATCAGCATTCTTCTGTGGCACCACATTTCGAAAGCTTCTTTTCTCTTCTTGTCAAAACTGTTTGTCGTCCATGCTTCATTTGCATACTCCATACAAATACTTTCAGAAAGACTTCCTGACACCTAAATCTACGCTAGATGTTACCAAATTTATCTTCTTCAGGAATCCTTTCCATGCCATTGCCACTCTACGTTTTATATCCTATGTATCATCATCAGTTACTTTTCTGGGCAAATTTCAACACTCATCTACCACTTTAAGTGTCTCAATCGCTAATCTAATTCCCTCAGCAAGACCTGATTTAATTCGACTGCATTCCATTATCCTTTTTTTGCTTTTGTTGATGTTCATCTTATATCCTCCTCTGAAGACACAATCCATTCAATTCATCTGCTCTTCTAAGTTCTCTAACAATGTCTTCGGTAAACCTCAAGGTTTTTATCTCTTCTGCCTTGATTTTAATTCATATTCCGAAACATTCTTTTGTTTGCATAACTGCTTTCTCAATATACAAATTTAATAATATCGGTGATAGGCTATAGCCCTGTCTTACTCACTGCCCAATCACTGCTTCCCTTCCGAGCCATTCGACTCTGATAAGAACCACCTGGTTTCTGTGGCAATTATAAATAGCCTTTCGCTCCCTGTACTTAACCCCTGCCACCTTCAGAATTTGAAAGACGGTATTCCAGTCAACATTGCCAAACGCTTTTTCTAAGTCTGCAAAATGCTGGAAATGTAGGTTGTCATCTCAATAACCTCTCTTCCAAGATAAATCTTAGGGTCACTATTGTCTGGCCTGTTCCTATATTTCTATGGAATCCAAACCGATCTTCACCGACGTCGGATTCTACCATTTTTCCCATCCGTCTGTATAGAATTAGTGTTAGTATTTAGCAACCACGACTTATTAAACTAATAGTTCAGCAATTCTCACACCTGTCAACTCCTGCTTTCTTTGGAGTTGCAATTATTATATTCTTTTTGAAGTCTGAGTGTATTTCGCCTGTCTCATACATATTTTTCACCAAGTGGGAGAGTTTTGCCATGGCTATCTCTCCCAATGCTATCAATAGTTCTAACGGCATGCTGACTACTCCAAGGCCCTTGTTTCGACTTAGGTCTTTCAGTACTCTGTCAAATTCTTCACGCTGAATCACATCTCCAATTTCAATCTACGTCCTCTTCCATTTCTATAACAATGGCCTCAAGTACATCGCCCTTGCATAGACCCTCTATATACTTCTTCTACCTTTCTGCTTTCTCTTCTTTGCTTAGGACTGGTTTTCCCTCTGAGCTCTTGATATTCATAGAAGTGGTTTTCCGTTCTCCAAACGTCTCTTTGATTTTACTTTAGGAGGCATCTATCTTATCTTAGTGATATATGCTTCTATATCCTAACATTTGTCCTTAAGCCACTCTTGCTTAGCCATTTTGCACTTCCTGTCGATCTCATTTTTGGGACGATGTTTAGACCTTTTCGCCTGCTTCATTTACTGCATTCTTATATTTACCCCTTTTATCAATTAATTTCTACATCTGTTTAGTTACCCAACGATTTATACTAGCCCTCGTCTTTTCTCCTACTTGATCCTCTGCTGCCTCCGCTATTTCATCTCGCAGAGCTAACCATTCTTCTTCTATTGTATACCTCTCTGCTGTTCTGGTCAATCGTTCCCTAACGCTGCGTACGAAACACTCTACAACCTCTGGTTCTTTCAGTTTATTCAGGACCCATCTGCTTAAATTCCTACCTGTGTACAGTTTCTTCAGTTTTAATCTACTGTTCATCACCAATAAATTGTGGTCAGAGTTCACATCTGCCCCTGGAAATGTCTTAAAATTTAATACCTGTTTCCTAAATCTCTGTCTGACCATTATATAATCAATCTCAAACCTTCCGGTGTCTCCAGCTGTCTTCCACTTGTACAGCTTTCTTTCATGATTCTTAAATCAATTGTTATCTCTGATTAAGTTACAATCTGTTCAAAATTCTAACACGCGGCTTCCTCTTTCATTCCTTACCTAATTCCAGCCGCCCATGATTAGTAAATCTTCATCTCCCTTTACTATCTGAATAATTTCTTTTACCTCATCATACATTTCTACAGTCTCTTCATCATCTGCGGAACTAGTTGGCATACATAATTGTACTACTGTGGTAGATGTGGCCTCCGAGTCTATCTTGGCTACAATAACGCTTGCACTATGCCGTCCGTAGAGCTTATCCGCGTCCCTAATTTTTTTATTCATTATTAAATATGCTCCTGCATTGCCCCTATTTGATTTTGTATTTATAACCCTATATTCTCGAGACCAGTAGTCCTTCTCCTCCTGCCACCCAACTTAATTAATTCCCACTATATCTAACTTTAACCTATCCATTTCTCTTTTTAAATTTTCTAACCTACATATAGGATTAAGGGATCTGACATTCCACGCTCCGATCCGTAGAAACCCAGTTTTGTTTCTCCCGATAACGATGTCCTCCTGAGTAGTCCCCGCCCAGAGACCCGAATGGATGACTATTTTATCTCAATATTTCACCCAAGAGCACACCATCATCATTTAACGATACACTAAAGCTGCATGCCCTCTGGAAGAATTACGGCTGTAGTTTCCTCTTGCTTTCATCTGTTGGCAGTATCCTTCACAGCAATATTGTTTTCATTGATATTACAATGCCAGTTTAATCAATAATGTAAACTGTTGCTCTTGCAACTACTGAAAATGTTGCTGCCCCTCTTTAGGAGCCACATGTTTGTGTAATACCTTCTAATATGACCGTACATTTTAGACTATTTAGGTTTGCTCGTGACACTAGCATGGTAGTGAAGGATGCTGAGTGCATCGTAACAACTTATCAAACACTGCAGTTCAGGAGATAAGATCATGGCATGTAGGAAATAAATTGAAGATAAATCTAGGTAAGACTCAGTTTTTGCAGTTTGTAACACATAATTCAACTAAAACTCACAGTTAGATTACACAGAATGTTTATACGGTTAGTGAGTTTAAACAATACCAATTTTTTAAGGTGTTCAAACAGATAGTCATGGAAGGCTAATGTTCAGGACCTTGTTCAAAATCTGAATGCTGCTGTATTTACCATTAGAAAAAATTCTGCAAATAGTGAGGACTCCAGCATGAAAATAAGTTCTTTCGGTTATTTTCATTCGCTTCGTACATATAGTATTATAATTTCGGGTGCGACTCCCCAATGTCGTGTGACTAGGGCCTCACATAGGGTAGACCGTTCGACAGCTTCAAGTCTTTCGATTGGAGACCACTTAGGCGACTTGCTTCTCGATGGGAATGATATGATGATGATTGGGACAACACAACACGCAGTCCGTGAACGGAGAAAATCTCCGACTCCGCCGGGAATCGAACCCGATACCTTCTTTTCTTCGGTATTGTTGATTGCATTTGGTCTGGGCGGACGTCACAAGACATCCGTCCAAGTTGTTCGTTGATTTCTTTACTCAGTTTTTTTATTACAGAAGGTGAGCAGCCCTCTGACCAAACACGCTCAGCTACTGTGCCGGCGTCCCTTAGGACTGACATTCTGTCACGCTGACCACTCAGCTATATATATATATGTATATATATATATATATATATATATATATATATGTGTGTGTGTGTGTGTGTGTGTGTGTGTGTGTGTGTGTGAGAAAGAGAGAGATCCGACCGCTGTGTCATACTCAGCTGAGGATTGAGGATGTGGATAGGAGGGGCGTATGGTCAGCACACCGCTCTCCCGGTCGTTATGATGGTTTTCTTTGGCCGGATCCGGTACTAGTCGGTCGAGTAGCTCCTCAGTTGGCATCACGAGGCTAAGTGCACCCCGTAGAATGCCAACAGCTAAGGGTAGTCTGGATGGTGACCCATCCAACTGCCGGCATCGCTCGACAGCGCTTAGCTTCGGTTATCTGACGGGAACCGGTGTATCCACAGTGGCAACGCCGTTGCCAATATGTGGGGGAACTTTACAAAATTCTGTTCAGGAGTCTGGGAATTTTCTTTAACGTCGTCTGTTGTTACAATACGAGCTTACTCCCAAGAATTAGAAAATTTCACTCAATTAATACTAGGTGGAAATCCATTCTGCCTTCAGATTGTATCTCCTTGACTCTTTTGCTGCATCCACTTACAGTAAGCTAACAAAGGAATTAATAAATATTAGCAGTGACCATCGCTCATTCAAGCCTAATGATTCCCGTATGAATCACTCGTTCTATTCTGCCAGAGCGTTTCTGGGGTAATTAAGGTGATTCCGATGACTCGCTGGATTGTGGTAACATATTTCATGTACTGACTTATCCCCTGGTCATGGAGATTTGCTGCAAAATTTTGTGCTACACAACTAGACACGTAAATTACAAAAACACTCACAAAAATGTGCAATGGATGTTGTGTAGATGCATAACACTTCATTTGCAGTGAAATTAATTTTAATTAACTGATAAATATTTAAATCTTCCACTGATATGAAGGCGCGTTCCACAACTACATATAACTGGTGTTAATAACAGCAGCTGCTCTTCTTAGAATTTTTATTTGAAAAGCACTCTCAATTTTGGCCTCATACACGACCATTTTCAGGTGACTGCAAATATACTGTATACATTAAATGTTCTTCATACGGCTGAAACAGTACTTGAAGTTAACTTGTAAATGACTCCTTTGGGGTCGTAACCAGAAATACCTTAAATAAAAAAGATTACAACTGTTACGTGCGTTCTTTAAAGAAAATAATCTCACAACTACAGCTGTAGAAAGTGAAGGCATAAATACCCGAATAATTCCAGTTTACTGTAAAATTTTGGAGTCCACGGGGCCACAGAAACGTCAGTGGCATTTGTATTTGTCATGTTGGCAATCGTTGTGCACTAACGAAAGTTGTCTTTCAACTTTGTCTACAGAACCGTAGTGTTTACATCGCTTTTAGAAGTAGCAGTGTTATAAGAGTTCCTTTCAACTGGATAACTCTTCAAAGTTTACGGCCGAAAAATTCTTTTTGTTTTAAGCGATATGTGACTAGCTGAAATGTATCCAAAAGCTGGTGAAAGAGTGGATGTGTAACTTCGTACTGATATGACCCTATTTCTTTGGAATTGCCTTGGTAAAATGAAATCACAGATAAAAACGAATAGATTATGTGGAATGGGAACATTAACGAATCAAAGTGTATGGCGTACCTAATGTCGTGATGGCATAATTAATGATGAAAAATCTGGGTGGTAGTGAATGTTTGCATAGTCGGAAAACAATAACACGCGTAGAAATCTGTGTAAGAATTGCGTTACTTTTATTCATCGATTAATTACAGTCTAGGCTGTCAGTAGTTATTAGTGTTCTGTTTATTTCGATTTTTCTTATATATAATCTAGCAGTAAGTAACGTCATATCTGCGAAACAGAGAACTAGCAGGATGAAAAGAATATGTTAGAAGCGTCCTGGAAAGAAAAGATAGCCGCGCGGGATTAGCCGAGTGGTCTTTGGCGCTGCAGTTATGTACTGTGCGGCTGATCGCGGCGGAGTTCGAGTCCTCCCTCGGGCATGGGTGTGTGTGTTTGTCCTCGGGATAATTTAGTTTAAGTAGTGTGTAAGCTTAGGGACTGCTGGTCTTAGCAGTTATGTCCCATAAGATTTCACGCATATTTGAAGATTTTGAACAAAGAAAAGTAAAAAAAAGACAAATATAACCAAGTGTGACATTTTGAAAATTTACAACGTGTACACATCGTTCTAACAGCCTCCTTATGCACGAGATTTGGTATCCTTTAGCTTCCACGTATTCCGAAAATAAACGTCTTGCATTCCAATGACAAGATTTTGGCAATCGTTGATGGATATTTAGCGTACTTCCCATAGTCCCTGAATGCTCACTAATAGATGTAAGATGAACGATGTTGTCCTAAGACTGGGGTACGTAAAGTAAAAAAATTGCGAATAAAATTTACGAACATTAAACTGCGAAATATGTCTTTCTTTCCAAAGCAACTACGATATCTCATTATCCTTACAGTGCGGACCATTAAAGAAACTGAGCAAAGTTCGATTTTTACACAGTCTCGAAACAGGCGTTATAAAGAATGAAATCAGCTAAACTTAAAGAAACTAAACTTTATTTAGATATTTCATGTAGCTTAATTCTTCTGAGACTTTGGAACTGGTTAAAAAAGTTTCAGCACAATAATCACCACAATGATTATGCATACCTTTAGCTGTATTCATCGTGATATTATCATAGGTCATTGTTCGATGTTCACTAATACTCTAAGGCAAAAATGTTAACGACTAACCATGAAGGAATTAGATGAATGGGACGAAAATCAGTACATGTACAGACAAACCAGTATTTCAGAAATACTGGATGGTTTATTCTAGAGAAAGAGCTTCACAGCGTGAGCAGGTCAACAGTGCGTTGGTCCACCTCTGGCCCTTACGAACGCAGTTATTGGTTCAAAGTGCTCTGAGCACTATGGGACCTAACATCTGAGGTTATCAGTCCCCTAGACGTAGAACTACTTTAACTTAACTAGCCTAAGGACATCACACACATCCATGCCCGAGGCAGGATTCGAACCTGCGACTGTAGCAGCAGCGCGGTTCCGGACTGAAGCGCCTAGAACCGCTCGGACACACCTGCCGGCCGAAGTTATTGGGGTTGGAACTGACTGATAGAGTGGTCGGATATTCTCCTGAGGGTTATCGTGCCAAACTGTGCCCAAATGGAGCGTTAGATCGTCAAAATTCAAAGCTGGTGGGAGAGGCCTGCCCATAATGCTCCAAATGTTCTCAGGTTGGGAGAGATCTGGCTACCTGGCTACCCAACGTAGGGTTTGGTAAGGACGAAGACAAGCTGTAGAAACCCTCGGCGTGCGTGGGCGGACATTTCGTCTACGAAATTTGTTGGCCTCCATGGCTTGCCATGGAGGGCACCAAAACAGGGAGTACAATGTCGCTGGCGAACCGCAATGCTGTAAGGTGCCGTGGACGACAGCCAAAGTCTTCGTGCTGTGAAATGAAATGGTAGCCCAAATCATGACTTCTGATCGTAGGAGCATGTGGAGTGCGATAGTCCGCTTGACATCACGCCGCCTTCCAAGGCGTCTCCAGACACGCCTTCGCTGATAGTCGAAGCTCAGTTCGAAGCGGGACTCATCCCTGAAGATAACTGTACTACAGTCAACAAGATTTCAAAGCAAATTTGTGCGACCCATTTCAAACGGTCTAGTTGGCGTACCCAGGTCAATGGTAGCCAGCGCAGTAGATGCCGTGAGCTCAGACACCTGTCTGTCAGCCGGTTATTCATGGTATTTGTGGTCACTGAAGCACCAGTTGCACGTCTGATCGATGATGATGATGATGATGATGAACCCGGGGCTCTGAGTACCTCTCTGACAATCGATTGGTCCTCTCTAGTCTAGTGCATCCTTTTTGACGGTGTGTCCACGCCCCTGCCTGCGGGACACACCTACTGTCCAACTCAGTACACTGAATGAAATTCGCAAATACCCTAGCTCTGGCATCGACGTGTCCGCTGTTTGCTATCCTTGCCGCCTGCACGGTGAAAGAGCGCGGCAGCGTTACAAATTCATCCATCGGCCGGAAACGTTTACAGTTTCGCGCTATCCGTCGGTATCTAAATTACTATAAATTTGTGACCATTCATTCGTGGTGCGTCGCTTTCTTTTTTTCCCAAGTACTGAACAAATCACTGTTTGATTTATCTGTAATTATAAAACATATATTCATAAGTTCTCTCAATTGCCCTCGTTGCGGCCTTTTGCCAATTATCATCGAAGTTGTTAGTAGATTCCACACTGAAATTGTTCGCATGTTATATTGGGGTTATCATCATCGTTGCTCTCATATGCTGCTTTTGAAATTTCCTACACATTTTAAATTGCTACACTGCAGCACAAAGAAACAACTCTATCTTGAAAAATAAGATTCACTCTAGTCATTAGTCGTCCGACTGGTCTGATGTTGCCGGCCGCGACTTCCTGTGCCAGTCTGTTGACCTCTGACTTACCCTTACACCCAGTATCCTCATTTATTTATTGGTAATATTTTCCAATCTCTGTCCTCTCCTACAGTTCTTACCTCCTATGACTCAGTCCATGGTTTGACCTATTACGATGTCATTTCGCCAGTGTTTCCCGCCGCGCGGGATTAGCCGAGCGGTCTCAGGCGCTGCAGCCATGGACTGTGCGGCTGGTCCCGGCTAAGGTTCGAGTCCTCCCCCGGGCATAGGTGTGTGTGTTTGTCCTTAGGATAATTTAGGTTAAGTAGTGTGTAAGCTTAGGGACTGATGACCTTAGCAGTTAAGTCCCATAAGATTTCACACACATTTGAACATTTTTGCACATAGTTCCCCTCGCCGATTCCGTGAAATACCCAATAAGTTCTTATCAGTCCACTTAAATTCCTCATTACAGAGCAATGTATAATTGAGTAGCAGATTTTCATACAGTAATGGCTACATAATCTCGTGATTTAATGAACATATACATAATGTATACCACTTTCCCTATCAAATGGACTGACAGTCACCATTCGTCTACCTCCATTTGTGTACTACAATTTCACACAAAGTACAGGTTGTTTCAGAAAGAATACATTGTCTAGTTCGTGTTTATTTACATACTTAATTAGCCAATGAAATGTGAATGACAGAGATGTTTAATTAAAGTCCGCATAATTAATTAGACAAAACAGCTACACGAATACCATAGCAGTCTGAGTTGATAAATACAATCGAAATCATAAAAACAACATTTACAATGAACGTTTCCTATATTTAATTATCAGCTTCAATGGCGACACCCATGAGTCCAATTCTATTACTGATATATGAATTTGGACAGCAGTAGTGAAAAGAGCAGATAATTTCGACCGAAACTGACGTACCATGTCAGTATATATTGCAAAAATAGAGATAACATAAACTGAATATTGTTCTCAGTATTTGAAATGTGCAGTTGCTTTAGCTACCGAACTGAGAACTTTTTTTGTATATTATTTTGATCATCATTTTTCCGTCTGCTGATAACTATATGTTTTATTAATGGACTGAGATCCGCCTCGATTGCGAAAAAACACCTAGTGTTTACCTAGGTTTCGGTGTAGATAACTACACCTTCTTAGGAACAATAAACTCAAAACTGTCTATAAAGACCTTTGTCAATAATTAAAAGCTCAGCATAGCTATATATTTATAAAAGAAAAAGATGACACATAAAAGTACATGTGAACAAAGTCAAAAGAATAACTTAACTTTATAAATATATAGCTATGCTGAGCTTTTAATTATTGACAAAGGTCTTTATAGACACTTTTGAGTTTATTGTTCTGAAGAAGGTGTAGTTATCTACACCGAAACCTAGGTAAAAACAAGGTGTTTTTTCGCAATCGAGGCGGATCTTAGTCAATAAATGTATTAACAAACGATTGCTGACGCGCTGCAATGTTGAAGGTTCTTAAACTATATGTTTAACTCCTAACCAACGTGGTTAGAGGTTTTAACACAGTCGACAGAATAAAATATGTTGTGTCTGGCAAAGATTTTTTGCTGTTGTTGTTTTGGGAACTATACGTAATGAAAGACGTATAAGAAACCAAACTTTTTTACTTAGTACCAATTTAAAAACAAACTAAGGGAAAAAATATGAAACTAAATATACTACAAAAATAAGCGTGGTCTTACTCCTACACAGTCTGGCAACTAAGATAGTGTATTGACCACAAATTACAACAACTGAAGCACCAAAGAAACTGGTATAGGTATACTTATTCAATATAATGAGATATGCACACAGGCAGAATACGGCGCAGCAATCGGCAACGCCTATGGAAGACAAAAAACGTCTGACGCAGTTGTTAGATCAGTTACCGCTGCTAAAATGGCAGGTTATCAAGATTTCAGTGAGTGGTGTTGTAGTCGGTGCACAAGCGATGGGACACAGCACTTCCTAGGTACCGACGAAGTGGGGATTTCCAGTACGGTCATTTCACGAGTGTACCATGAATATCAGAGATCCGGTAAACATCAAATCTCCGACATCGCTGCTACCGAGAAAAAGTCCTGCAAGAACAGGACCAATGGCGACTGGAGAGAATCGTCTAAAGTGACAGAAGTGGAACCCTTCAGCAAATTGCTGCAGATTTCAATGCTGGGCCGTCAACAAGTGTTATCGTGCGAACCATCAATGAAATATCATTGATAAGGGATTTCGGAGCCAAATTCCTGCTCGTGTACCCTTGATAACTGCTCGACACAAAGCTTTACGCTTTGCATGAACCTGTCAACACCGATAATGGAATGTTGATGACTGTAAACATGTTGCCTAGTCGGACGAGTTTCGTTTCACATTGTATCGAGCGGACGGACGTGTACCGGTATGGAGACAGCCTCATGAATCCACGGGCGCCTCATGTCAGTAGGTGACTGTTCTAGCTGTGGAGGCTCTCTAATTGTGTGGGGTGTGTGCAGTTAGAGTGATACAGGACCCCTGATACATCTAGATGCAACTCTGACGGGTCACACACACGTAAGCATCCTGTCTGATCACCTGCATCTACTCATGTCCATTGTGCATTCCGACGGACGTTGGAAATTCCAGAAGGACAATACGACACCGAACATTTCCAGAATTGTTACAGAGTGGCCCCAGGAACACTATTCTGAGTTTCAACACTTCCGCCGGCCACCAAACGCTCAAGACATGAACATTATTGAGCATATCTGGGATTGCCTTGCAAATTACTGTTCAGAAGAGACCCCCACACCTTCGTAGTCTGGATTTATGAACAGCCCTACAGGATTCATGGTGTCAGTTCCATCCAACACTGTTTTAGACATTAGTCAAGTCCGTGATACATCGTGTTGCTGCACTTCTGCGTTCGGCGGGGGCTCTACACGATATTAGGTAGGCTTTGACTCTTCGGTGTACATTAACGAAAGAAAAGTGAAATTTCGCTTAATAATACGTCCACTCACCTACAATGTCAATAGTAGCTTGGCATCTCCGTCACATTCTTGAAACCAAATTGTCCAAGTATCCGCGTGAAAGGGACATCCAAATTCGACGAATTTGTGTTGTCAGCTGTTTTAAAGTAAAGATCTTGCTTCCTTGTAACTTCTCTTTCACACAAGACCATACATTTAAACGGCATTAGCGTCAGACGACTCTCAGGCCAATTCATCACCTATACACTTTCCTTCTTTTTCCAGTCGTTCCAAATCCTGCTGCGGTGCTAGCGATGAATGTCTTCCTGTAGTATCTAATCTTCATTTCTGACGATGAACCAGCGTTTGGCAGTCGGCATCAAACGCCTTTAATAAAAGCGACTCGTAAGTGTCACTTATGTCCCTTCATATGTATCTCAGTCAAGAATTTAAAGTTATCTAATGCATTATGGACATTCTATGGAGGACAAAGCTTCCCTCTGTAGGTTTCTGAAAGGCATGAGGCAATATCTTTTGCGTCTATGCATAATGCCGACCACACTCTTCCTTAAGAGACTGTATCTATATTCCAAGAAAAACCTGATAAATACAAAGATTTTTTTTATAAAATACGGGTTTGATAAGGTCTGAAATATAAGAAAAGAGCATACATTTATTTTTGTAGGTGAACTATAAAATATTGACAACGGATCTAAGACTCTATTGAAAACAGATATTCTGCAACAAACTGGATATTTCCACTCGACTTGACACATTGACTAATTACATTATTTGTGGAATGGACGTGTGTTCCCGATGAGTAATGCTGACCTGGACACAGTATATTTCGGAATTGTGAATACTACCATTTTAGTAAATTTTTGAATGATACCTGATATATTTACAGTATGAGCCCCAAGCCTTTTTAGATGTCAAATGGATATGGTAAGACCGTTTTCACCAGTCTGCTATTTACTTTGTGCAAGAATGGAATAAACTGTGAATGATACTCAACTTTAAATCCGTTGTTGGCCAACATTATTTACGTGCCGTGCCTATACCCCAATCTAATATTTTGTGTTCTGGATTTGTGTATCAGGAATTCATTTACATTTTTATTTTAGATAGAGATCTCAGTACGAGCAACAACCCCTACGAGAATGAGAGGAGGGAAAACATTCAAAATACTCATATATATTATTAATGTACAGTCACAGTTACGGGCTCTCATGGGGGATTTAGCATGCGCTGCAACTGCACCTGGAGGCTAAGCTGGATTAGCTGCACATCGAACGTGAGGTGTAATCGAAGTGGGGCACAAGTTTCATTGCTTCCGCCGCAAATGCATTAACGTCCCCTGCACGTCAGAAGCAGCACGTGCCAACGGTTTTCGTGGCAGTGCGGCTCTGATCACACACATTCATAAGTTCGGCTCCACTGCATCGTAACTAAGGTCGCGCAATACTCACAGATGTCATTGGTACATCAGCAGCGAGAGGCAGCAGTTTTCATGACACTGTGGAAAACGGCAGGTCCTTTCGACACGGCTTTCTCCTAGTTTATTTGGTGGTGTTCTATGTTTATTGAGACAGTGGTGGTAACGCTGAATTCGATCGTACTTGTATGACCGCAGTCACTTCAGATGGATGAGACGACTGATTGGTTTGCATCGCGCAGATGTAGCAGGTCAGACTGAACAGCGCGAGTTGTGAAAAGACTCGGTCGTAGGTATGCGAAAGATAGCTGGCTAGCGTTTCGACGCAACAGTGGCTGTCACAAGAGAACACAGTCCGAGTAATACGGAGTCACTGGTCACACATAGTGGAGACGCAGCAGTAGGTGCTTGGCTGTGTTGTACCTATAACCAGAGGAGAAATGCCCAACCTCTTTCACAGAGGTTGCGTACGAATGAGAGAGCGGTAGTTATTCCCCCGCTAAGAGTGGCGTAGTCCGCATTTTCGGAGGGGTCTCATATTGTCTCCTGTTTCCACTTGAACGGTATCCACTTGCTGGTACAAATATTTCTCAGAGACACTACTGGTAGCCGGAAACTGGGTGCACGAGAAGGCTGTTGCGTTCCTTCAAGGTCACGTACGTGCTCTGGTCCTCGCTGTTCCCCATGTGTCAAAAATAATAGTCGGTTGATCGGACTGCAGACAGTGACGCAAGAAGTCGTCACAGTGGACACATGTCCCTATACTAGGAGTGGAGGAACAGTCTTCAGCCGCCTTATGAAGGGAGGCTGCACAGTATTCGAATTGATACGCAATTGACGTACGAGTGTTTTCCGAGCTTTCGATCGGCAGCTTAGTTTCTTGGTGAAAAATGCACGTCGAGATTGCCCCAGCCGGAGGGTGTGGAAGAAGACAATTCGGTCCGGGGTCCGCGGGGAAGTACGGACGACAGGGTATTCGTTCAATATTGGTGAAACAACGGAAGAGGAAGAGTCGGTCTTCCTCCGAGGAAAATGCAGACGAAAGGTCCACAGTCTTACCTAACGCCGAGGTGCACTACGCACCGCATCTCGATTTTACTACGTGTACGGTCAGCAATGCACAGCACAGGCACTAAGAATCTTGGTAGCAAAGTCTCTTACCTTATTGCTCGCCCATACAAGCAGTACTTGTGGTCCGATCCTAGTGCATTGTAGAAGTCAGTTTCTGGGCTCAGCTCACATATCTGAAGTACAGTTATTCCTTTCTATTTTAAATTAAAGTTAAGTCATCACCCTTGTTTACTTTGCCATCTGGCAGCCAGGGCTTTCTACTGTATGAATACTAGACAGTATATAATCCAGATGTTATATTGACTCACAACCCGCTTTTTACAGGTACTTTCTAAGAATAAATCTGTCGTGATATTTAATTCGTTCTTTCATTTAAGTTCACAAGACACCTTGACCACATTCAACAATTGCATTTACGTAAGTGCGAGATAATAGGAGTGATCTTGTAGTAAGAAATACAATCGGTCATCTTCGGTGACTCCACACAGGGCCACCTCTTGTAATCATTTGCGGTCATATCCTTGTGCATAGTTTTCATAGTAGGGTCACTGAAGTGGTGGCTCCGTAACTTACAGTTAGTGAGACGCAGATGTTCATTAGAGACAGCCACATGCCTAGCCATGAGAGAGACTCTCTGTCACTGTATTACGAATCACAAACACGCAGAGATTTGGCACCATCGGTAGCAGAAACTGTCATGCTGCACTCACGAATATTGCCGGCACAGCAGCAGTGACAAGCAGCAGTCACCATGGCAGCACAGAATGACCAAGCATAGGCAGATGGTCCGGGACTGCAGCGCACCATACTAACGGCCATGCAGAGCTTGCAATCACCGCCACCACACTAGCAGCAATCTGTGGTAGCAGACGCTAGTAAAGTCCCAGCAGCATTTTTTATTGTTCTAGTATGGCCTTTGCAGAATGCTAGCCTTGTATGACTTACTAAGCTGTCACCCAGCGAGTTTGCTTCCGATTGCGCAGCAGATCGTGATGCTAGGAGTTCACATAGTTATGCAGGGGAAGAAAATATATTTCTGTCAAAGAAAATGTCTAAGCAGGATGGAGATATATCATGGAGAAACTGACAGCAATGGAGAGTTTAAAGGAGCAGATGAACAGTTAGCCAGGGGCTCTCTTTAATACTTCAGTATTTCCGTAGCAGGCGTCTGGTGTATCACGTACACATTGATGATAAATTGCTATTTATTGGTATTGATTTAACTGTTATTGCAGTAATTTACAATAATTACAAGTAACACTTAAGCTTATTGTTAACAATAGTATCATTCATGTTACAAATTTTAATTTGGCCCATTGGAATAACCACTTGTAAGTTGAGTGTCTCCAAACTTGGATTAATGCACACTGCATTTTTGGCAGCGAACAGTTGTTTGAGAATAATTTTTGCAAACAAAATCATCACAAGAACTAAATCTTATCATTTAGAACTTATTCTTGGCCCTTCTACAAATTCCACATCAAATTTTTTCTACATTAGTTGTTGCTCTTATATATGCGTCTCTTCAACTATGGAACGACGCAGATACATACTAACATCAAAAATAAAATGTGGCTTCGTGCGTTGAAAATAAGGCTCTTTATAAAAACGCGACATCGATGTATTTCCGCTTTCCATTTGCTTGAATCGAATCCTGCCCATTATTTCCATCTTAATGTTATTCTTTTTATGGGTCGCTTGGTCAACAGCTTCAAACCCACACTTTTTCTTATTGCAATTTAATATTATGTTAAGTTTCTTAGTGGCCTCATTTACAGATCCTTCATTGTGCATACTGGAAATGAGTACAGCAGATTTGTTACGTTTGGCATGGTAACGCCTTTGTGGTATCCAACAAACTGTCAAACCGATTTCTCTGTCCTTTTTGGGCAAAAACTCAGTCTTGATATCTTTTTTACCCTTTCTTATGGTTCCTACACAAGCGAATTTGTTTTTTAGCAGAGGTAGACTGTAGAGGATAGCTAGTATATCAGTTAGCCATTGCAACGTTTCTAATTGTGCATTTTTTCGGCTCCATTAGCCTATACACAATTTCAAATGGGTCATTAGAAGCCCAAAATGGTCCTTATGGCTGGTATCCATAGTATGCTTCCAAGAAAACAGTGTGGAATAACAGCGTGCCACAGGGCAAACATTTTTATGCCATGTTTAGCTGGTTTCTTTGGAATATATATTTAAGACCTCTGAATGCTTCTAGTTTCTCGTCCATAGTAACAACTTCTAAAAATGCATCAATAAATCTCCTAATTGCTGGTAACCTATCCGTTTAAGGTCTTATATCCCTAGTTTTTATCATCAAATCTAATATACCTTAAAAGTAATAAGAAGCTCTTGTACCTGATGTACGATCTCAAAATAAATCCGGGCAAAGTTTCAATGCATTTGTGTAGTTTCCACTTGTAACGTCAACAAAACAAAAACGTCTAATAGTGCCCACATATCATTTCGATAGGTCAACTTAGTATCCATAACTCTAGAATAATTTTAATCTAGTCTTTTTCTCTGCATGTATACGTCTCTAAATTCACAGTTTCAACCATCATACCAGTACTAATTATTTTATAGAGCGAAACAGTTTTCTTTACAATACCTCATGCTATCATTATAGGGCTTAGGGAAGTCTTGATAATATTTTTTGCTGCTACCTGGGATGTCTTTTTTCGTAGGTCACTTTGCATTAATTTTGTTGGTTTTTCCACACAAATAAATACATCGTCTTCAGTATCAAAAGAAGGCAAACCTTCGTCCCACTCAAGTCAGAGTTACTAACATAATTACTTGGTAATATTACTCTGTGTAAGCAAACAAACATCTCTTCAGTCGTCTTCTCCCAAAAGTACCTCTAGAAGAGTCTGCTCTAATTCCTTCTGGGTCAAGTTCTATTTGGTATTAATTTAGAGACATGAACCACTGTTAGCAGTTAATCAAGAATAATAACGGACGCCTCCAAAACACAGCTCTTAAGCACACCGATCCGTGTAAATATGCAAGAGATGACGTTGGAAGTGAAATAGTACTTACAAGACCTGGAGCTTGGTTCTGGTAAAAGCTTATCGTTACCCTTGACTTTAGATTCTACAATCGCTCTGTAATAACTTCAGCTTAAACAATGACTCGAAAGGTTAAAAATGGTTCAAATTGCTCTGAGCTCTATAGAATTTAACTTCTAAGGTCATCAGTCCCATAGATCTTAGAACTACTTTAACCTAAGTAACCTAAGGACATCACACACATTCATGCCTGAGGCAGGATTCGAACCTGCGACCGTAGCGGTCGCACGGTTCCTGACTGTAGCGCCTACAACCGCTCGACCACCTGAGCCGACCACTTGAAAGATGTCAACAATTAGATGGCAATAAGGCTTGGCGTTTTCTCTCACGTATACCAGATGTGTGGGAGAAGTAATGAGACTGACTGGTGTCATTGCGAGAGATCTGGCGCCGCTGGGTTGTTCTACTTGTGTTGACCAGTGTGTTCACCCCTTCCAGATATTCAATCCAAGTTTCAGCTTCGTACAGCCACAAAGTGGTTTTTTAGAGTGCCATTAGTGAATCTGGGGCTTTGTTGTATGTTACGAAAGTGGAAGAACGCAATTTAGAGCAAGGTTATTTAATCACTTTGTGTTTGAACATTGACAAGTTGATACAGGCCTATAGATGAATATTCGTTATCAAAAGCACACTTTTTTTGCTGGCACAAATAAAAGGCCGAGAACACGTTGAAGATCAGCGTCGCTCAGGGAGACCTTCACTTTCGAAAACGGACGACACGTCGAAAGTGTGCGTGCGTGCTCTTGTGGTATCAGACAGATGTTTAACAGTATGGATGATGTGTGACCTATTAAACTCTTTCACAGTAGATTTCATTTTGACAGATGTTTGGGACATGCGAAATATTTGGGTCCAAATGGTCCCGAAAACCTCACAACTGAGGGGAAGGACCGTGTGCATTGACGTTCTCCGTAGTATTTCCAACGACCATGAATGGTTCAGCCTTGTCATCGGGATTCTGAATTTTTGAATACGATCCTGAGACAACGCGACAAAGTGAGGACCGGCACACTGAGACTTATCCTGTCCTGATGAGTAAATCAAAGATCCTCACGTGTTTTTTATACAATAGGGTTGTCGTGGATGAAGAATTTGTTCATCCAGCACAAACTGTCAACCACATATTTTACAAGGACTTAAAAGGCTAATGGAAATGGTGAATCGAATGAGAGCGGACATTTCAGACAAGTGCCTGCTGCATTATAACAACGCCACTTCCTTCACGGAATTTTAGACACCTTTTAAAGGCATTCCTGTTGTGGCACAGCCCCCCCCCTCCCCTCGCCCCTTGTTCACCTCATCTGAGTCCTTCTGAATTTTTTATGTACTTGAAATTGAATTAACGGTTTAATAGGACGTCATTTTTAGACCCTGGAGAATTCCCAAAAGGATGTGACCGACATGTTAAAGGCCCTACCAATCGAAGCCTTTCAGCTGTGCTAGCCATAGTGCCGACAACGACTCCGCCGGTCCATAGCTGCCGAAGGAAACTGCTTTGAAGGGGACAATATTGATGCCTCAAAAGGCAAAAACTGTGGTAGTTATAATATCAGCCTCATACATTTTCTCGCTTCTATCGTAAAATACACCAGAGAGCTCTCTCTAGGGTGAAGTGGGCAGAAAATCACATCAGTGATCAGATCGAGCAAGCCCAGTCTGTATTAGAGGGATACAGCACTCAAGACACTCATATTTAAAAGAAGGTGGTAGAGCGGATAACCGAGATAGAGAAGGACTTGACGTAGAGAATAAATGCTGTGCCGACGGAGCGTGGGAACAAACCAAACGAGACAAATGTGCTGTTATCTGGATAGGCAAAAGTGAAGGACTGGTGATACACTGCAAGGCAGTAATGAGAACGGAACTGCACACAGCTGTAAGGAGGGAGGCAGAGGTAATGGAGAAAGAATTCGGTAAGAACTAAATTAAGTAACATTGTAATTGTTGCGGCGCAACGGTCGCAGGTTCTAATCCTGCTTCGGGCATGGATGTGTGTGATGTCCTTAGGTTAGTTAGGTTGAAGTAGTTCTATATTCTAGGGGACTGATGACCTTAGACGTTAAGTCCCATAGTGCTCAGAGCCATTTGAACACTGTAATCTCCCGGTTGCGAAACAAATGTAAAGATTCCTCGTTATAGACGACAGAGCAGTACGTTATTGACAACGATCCACACATCACTGCTACGTCAGTGTTGTGTTCGGTGCTGTTCTCCCGTGACGTCAAGAGTGGAGTTTTTAATCGTGTGCTGTAGTTGTACGTAGTGTTGCTGTCAGTGATTGTTATGTGCTACGCCGCCCATCGCTACTTTTATGCTCCGGCCGTTCTTCGCCTTGTGTTTCTTTTAAGCGTCAGATTATGTGGTTTTTTGTGTACAGTTTTTAGGTTTTTATCACCATTTTTACAGTCACCCCATTTTTTACCCTATCTTCCACTATGTTTCCCCTTTTATGTGTCTGTTTTGCCGTTTTTCCCCCTTTATGTTGTTTTAAGTGTCTCCATGTTCTGTACTTACTGTCTGTCTCTCGGCTGAAAAGCTGCGCCTCTGCTGCTGTCATCCCACCCCATATGGGGCACTGAAATACAATAAAGAAAAAAATATAGCCGCGGCTGCAATAGAAGAGCTGCACAGGAAGACGATCAGTGACTTGTGAACAGTGCCATATACTTGCATGGAAATTGTATTCCTTGAAGGTCATTGATTATCTGCATGTCGTCAATTGTTTACGACCAGTCTTTGTAAAGACGCCAAGTTAAGTATTGTTAATGTACTTTATCGAAATATGGACGATTAATATGATTGTCTTTAATTGTTGTTTAGCTGCCCGAGAAAGCAGCATCCTAGGCACCTTATATTACACGAGTGGACAGGCTACTCCAGTAATTAACCAAATGAAGTTCATCGAGCTCCAGCGTCGTAGCAGCGCACAAACATGGTCGAATCAGGACTCTCCAGGTTTTTTTGATGACGAGAAATTCGAGGAGCATGTCTTACATACGTACTGCGGGATAAGAAAACCGATGCTATTGCAGAATCGTCTTCTAAATGGGCAGTGCTATCACAATTATAGTGGATGTATGAGCGAGTTCTGTCAGGCCGAAGTGCAGAAACTAATGTATTTATATAACCCGTTCGGAATGGTGTCACAGACTTCTACTCTAAAGTGCCGCTTTCTGGAATGTCCATAGCCCTACAGTATCGTTGGACAAATTTCTTGATTCCACAGAGGGCATGCATAATGCAGTATGTTACAGTAACAACGGAAACAGTTCTCGAAAGAATAATGGTAACATTTGGGGAGGACGCAGGTGGCGGGATATGTAGGATTCGTATAGGAAGAGATTTCAGTGGGATAAGTATAAATATCAATCAGATTCCGGGAACCATGGCAGTAGCAGAAATATAGGTGATGGTTGATATAGTGGTAATGAGTAGGCAGAAACCAGAAAACTAACTTTCCTGTCGCCCGCGGTAAAAGAATGAAGTAGGAGACAGACTTTCCAAAGAATAGGACAAGAGAAGTGATGAGAAAAAGAAAGTAGCAGAAACAATTAGAAGGAATGAAGAAGGCACAGATATTTCCTATCGAGTTTGTGATACGCAACGAGCTATAACGGGAAGTTTGAAGACAACGATCATTGAGACAATAAAAAGTATTAGCGAAGTGAAAATTTAGTGGATGTAGATTGCAATTATCTATTTAATCACGATTATGATTTGCTAGGGTTGGCAGCACGATAGGTCTTAACAACAGACGGTATAGCAAACCTTTATCTGATGGCAGAGATAGAGGTTGTTTTAGAGTCCTGGTTCTAGCTACTGATAAACAGGATGTGGAATGTGCTGACGAAAATATCATTGTTCAATTGGTTGTTGCAAAGAATCTTATTGTCGATTCGCTGACTTGAACACTGTAATCGCCGGCCGGGGTGGCCGAGGGGTTCTAGGTGCTACAGTCTGGAACCGCGCGACCTCTACGGTCGCAGGTTCTAATCCTACTTCGGGCATGGATGTGTGTGATGTTCTTAGGTTAGGTTTAAGTATTTCTATATTCTAGGGGACTGATGACCTTAGACGTTAAGTCCCATAGTGCTCAGAGCCATTTGAACCATTTGAACACTGTAATCTCCCGGTTGCCAAACAAATGTAAAGATTCCTCGTTATAGACGACGGAGCAGTACGTTATTGACAACGATCCACACATTGGTTTTTGGCTTGGTGTGGATAAATGTATAACTGTGATTACGCTCCTAAAGTTTACGTAGTGCAAGACGAGATGGAGAAAAGTTGGTACCATTGCGATGGGTAATGGAAAAAATGAATGTAACCAGAAAGCTGTGCAGTCTCGGAGAAATTCTGCCAAAATTTAGAAAGAGTTCTATGACGACAGTGAAACGTAGACTCCCAGTGACATCTGAATAAATACAGTGGCTTTAGCGGAAAAAGATTGATCTGACTGAAGAGACAGAATTGAAAAGGGAGCCAGATGCAAACAGTATTGAAATCGAATGCTTCGTCGACAAAGATAGTAATGTGTTACGTGTGTTCGAATCCTTTTTAATCGTATTAGAAACAAGGGAAGCGTTGTTTATACTGGGAGAAGAGTCGGAATTAAATCTCCAACTGAGAGCTACGTCTGGCCATTAAAGAGTGAGGTTATCCTCGAAGAAATGATCGTCACTCCAAATCTGTGCACCAAAGTTTTGTTAGGAATATATTTTACAAGCAAGGAGCAGATATCAGCTACAAACAACAGTTTATTCTGTTGAATGCCGTCCCCAGTCACAAACTTGTCAATTTTAAGGATGCACCGGCAGGACTGAAAATGGTGGCATGTATCTGTTTGGCTAATAGGTATTAATGACTTATTGTGTATAATGTTTTGATTAGCTGACAAACTTCTTTTGTTGTGTGAATTCGGCTCTGGATTTAATGCACTTCTTTCTTTGTGTAAGTGTCAGATGTAGATCAAGTTTACCTTTCCTTTTCATTCGTTGCAGTGATATGACAGCTGATGTGTTGGTTTCTGAGTAATTTCTGCTTTGCGAACGCGTTTGCTAGACGTGAGATTCTTTAACGAATGCAGGTTATGGTCGGTGTTCTTTCAGTGTGAAGATAAGTGTCACACAGAAGAGGTGAAAATCTGTATCAGCATGTTCTGTTCTCCACACAGCAGCTGTGAGTGTATTTGTTTCATTCTCCTAATGACTTCTTAATCGTATAAGTCTGGTCTGACAAGGATGTTTACATAGAGCATCACCCATGAGTGACATGCCTGAGTTTTAATCAGGTGACTTGTAGGACTTTTTGTTTCTTTGCTACTGGATGAACCGGCTGGCATGCGGGAAGGGTGACGCAGCGATGTTGGCTGTAGTTGCAGTGATGTTGGCTGCACTGTGCCTACTGATATTTGAACAAAACCTGCTCTGGCGTCAAACGTAGTGCATGTAATTCAGATTGTATCATTTGCTACGTGGCGTAAGAGAAATGACACTTTAGTACTTTGTAGCATGTGTAAACGCAAAATGTGTATGATAGAAACATGCAAACCGTTGCTAAATGATATTCAGATCAATCTGGAAGGGTAATTTGAGGCCGAGAAATGATATGGTTTCAGTAGATTATTCTGATTATTCTTTTAATCAGAAGCTCAAATGGCTCAAATGGCTCTGAGCACTATGCGACTTAACTCCTGAGGTCATAAGTCGCCTAGAACTTAGAACTAATTAAACCTAACTAACCTAAGGACACCACACACATCCAAGCCCGAGGCAGGATTCGAACCTGCGACCGTAGCGGTCGCTCGGCTCCAGGCTGCAGAGCTTGGAACCGCACGGCCACTCCGGCCGGCATCAGAAGCTCAGTTTGTACAGTTTTGAGCACTGGCTCCGATTGGGATAGAGTTCCAATAATTAAATATTTTTCTTTTTTGTTTATAAAGTGTCGCACTGGCATATACACAGATGCACACAAGGTTAATGGTTTATTTTGTACATGTTTTGGTATGAAGAGTCGTAGTTCTAGGTAGAATTGAGAGTGTCACACGCAAGATTTACTGTTAGCATTGTAGTACATAAGAAACGTGCCATACATGCTGAGTTTACAGTTGCCCAAGTGATTGCTCTTGTTAACTTTTTTTCTCAACAAATCTATGGATTTCTTTGTTGGGACGATGAGAGTTAGAGCTAATATCCTTGTCTGAACCACAGTGTGAAAAACAGGGTAGGTGGACGTACTGTAATGCGACAGATATTAAAGAAATTGGAGGTAGTTTTGTTTTGATCGTCATGCAGTTCAGACACTTGGCAGGAAGACCCATGTGGGAGCCGGTCACTGATGTGCTTGTGTTAAACTTGCTCTGTCTGGACTTCTCACGTCACCTGCTGCAGCACCCGCAGTGCACTACATAGCTCTGTACGTTTTTGGGTATGTGGATGTAGGCATCTGAAATTACAGCAGCGGACTACACACAGATCCAATGGCAAAGCGGGATGCTTCAGTTGATGTATAGACTGATTATGCAAATGAAATGTATTTAATTTGTTATTGAGCCAATGAGGTATTTGCAGCGGATCCTCACCACGTCTATAATAAAAACTGTAACAAGTAAACTACAAAAAGATAGAAGGCACTGATCGAGATACATAAAACGGGTGACTATAATTTTTATTTACGTACAGGGTGACAATTATTGAACTATATGAAATCAAATCGTCATATTTCTGAACTGTTTGCATTAGGACATTCAAACTGCATCGTGGGCCCAGCGGGAATAAGTTTGCGCATGCATGGTTTGGTTTAGCGACGAAGTCCTCTTTCATTAGGATAGGTCCGTCAATAAGAAAATTGGAGCACATGGGGGGACTGAGATTCGGCATTTCGCGATCGAAAAGTCTCTTCGCCCTTAACGGGTGACTGTATGGCGTGCAATGTCCAGCCATGGAATTATACGTGCGATATTCCTTGATGGCTGTTCCCAACGGTACTGAAGGTCTCGAGAAATGATTTCATACCAATCATCCAAAGTGACAAGATGTGGTTCGTGCAAGACGGAGCTCGACCATTTCGAAGCAGGAGAGTGTTCGATGTCCTGGAGAACTTTGTGCACCGCATTCTGGCTCTAGGGTACCTAGAAGTCATTGGCATGGACCTCGATCGGATCGCATATTCTCCTGATCTGAACATAAGTGACTCCTTTCCCTGGGGCTATATTAAAGGCAACGTGTACAGCAATATCCCCAAAGCCACTGGTGACCTGAAAACTGCTTTTTAGTAGGTCATCGAAAGCATCGATGTTCCAACATTTCAGCGCGTCATGCAGAATTTCACTCTTCGTTTGCGCCATATCACAGACAATGACTGCAGGAATATCGAACAAGTCATAACCTAAATTCGTATACCTGTACTGACTTTGCATATCGAATAAAGTGTGTGCACGTCGTAGTTTGTAAGTAATTTACTTTTCCTCATATAGTTGATTAATGTCTCCCTGTACTTAATGAGTCAAAGTAAGGCGACAGAATAAGGTACTTAATTGAACTTAGCGTAATTGTTTCGCAGGACAGAGACATGGACAGCATGGTGGAAGATGTCAGTAAACATTATCACACATCACAAACAAAATTTAGATCCTAAGTTTTCTGCAGTATGTAATACAAACGATTATAAATACATAATTAGAGTTTTTCATATTTTCGTCCAAGTTACATAAATCCGGATAGCAGCAATGAGATGAGCACATGGTCACCTACAAAACTAATGTGCCATGTATGTGTATATTGTAAATGTTCGAGGCGCAGCTAACAAAAACAGTATTATTCTCTTATTTGGTATGTGAATTTACCTTAGCACCTTCACAGAGATACAAAACGTCCGAATTTATTTTGCAGATTAACATCCGTGTTCGTATTATTTAATGCAACAGGTTGCAATAAATTTTATTCTCTTGCTAGGTAAGTTTGATAGTATCATAGAACTACACTGATAGCCAGTGTAAAGGCTAGTTTGGTGTGATGCGATTCCTTCTTTGTCCACAGAGTACTTCGCCATTGGTGACTACATGGACGAGGAAGCGCTGAGCAAATGGTTACGACCAATGCGCGAGGATATCTACTGGGAGAACGTGGTGTTTGCGGTCCGCAAAGGTTGGCCTTACCTTGAACAGCTCAACGATATCATCGACAGACTTTTCGAGGCTGGAATAATAAGCACGTGGGAGGGACAGGTGTGTTTACAAACCAGCTTCTGTTGATGTCTGATGCCTAAAAGTTATAGAGCATACCAAATTAATATTCATTTATGTCAACATATTAATTTCATTAGTTACAGTAGCTTTTACTGGCATGTACTCGTCAAAGATCTCTCATTACAGGCATAGTAATGACCATAGCTCAGTTCCTCCATCAGCAACCTTCCTCTGAGAAGCCATGGGTACATCTTGTCCTAAAATGCAGTCTTAAGACAAAATAAGCTGCGATGGACAACGGTAGAATTATCCGAGTTTGTACAGATATGATGTACATGTACAACCTAACAAATGATCACAGTTTCAGAAAACTTGGCTGATTGATTTAGTAGAAAGAGCTTTACAAATCTTGCAAGTTATTAATTAGTTGGTGCATCTATATCCGTTATGCGAGGAGCGCGTTAATTGACAGAGATAGTGGATTTCCTCCTGAGGGATATCGGGCCGAATTATGCCCAACTGGCGCGTTATACTGTCAATATCTGGAGCTGGTAAGGGGGGGGGGGGGGGCGTGCCTGCACATAATGCTACAAACGTTGTTAATTTGGGAGAGATCCGGGGAACTTTCTGGCTAAGGTAGGGTTTGGTGAGCACGGAGACGAGCATTTGAAACATTCGCCTTTTGTAGGCGGACATTATCTTGCCAAAATGTAAGCCCAGGCTGCCTTTCCTTAAAGGAGAATAAAACGGTGCCTCGAATATCCACGACATACCACTGTGCTTTAAGGGTGCCACGGAAGACAACCGAAGGGGTTTTGTTATGAAAAGGAATGGCACTCCTGGTTATCAGGCCGAAAAGTTAGGGACATTGAGATCCGTATTTCACCACTGTCCAGGACGTCTCGAGGTAACTTCACTGGTCATCGGAAATCCGGTAGAACTGGGACTCATCATTGGAGACAATTCTACTCCAGTCAATGGAATTCCAGGCCGAGTACATGTCCGGAGGGGTCCTCGAGAGCGTTGGGATACCAACCTGACTGTCGGCCATACTATGGCGGACAACCGTGAGCGATGGTCTGGGATGCCTTTCTTTTCATAGCAGGACCCATTTGGTTACCATCCGCGGTCTTTTGAATGCCAACGGTTTCCCTACATCGTATTAGGCATCGTAATGTCTCTCTATATTCTTAGCATGTCACTGTAAATTGTGGTTACCCCCAGGCTGTTATCATGTGTCCAGTTACATATGACATCAGGTGTCCTGATTTGATTGTAATGCACGTTAGTCCTATGTAGTCATAAATTCACACGACTCCCGCTGTTATACAAAGTGTGAAAAAAGAAAAAGGGATGGTCAAATTTTCAAGAAACATTTCAATCACGTAGAAGAAAAAATATGTTACATAAACAAGTCTACAGAAATGCTTTATTTCCATGTTTATACAATTCGTCAATACATTAGTCTTGGGAAACAAACAGGAAAAGAACGTTTTAGCACAGTATGAAATTATTTCCTAAATGAAATGTTTAGAATACTTTCCGTTAGCAATGACACAAGCAATTAATCACCTATGGGGTGATGCATCCCTAAAGAATTGCGCACAGTTTCACAGCATTCCACAATACGGACACAAAGACTCTGTACGTGGAGTATCGGGGTTTTTTATGAAGAAGGTTTCGAATTCCCTCGCAAATAAAAGTCTGGTGGTTTTAGGGTTGGAGGGCGTGGAGACAAAGCAATTGGTCTATCTCTTCTTACCCGTCGTTAACGGAATCTGTTATTAGAAGCCTAACAACATTATTACTTAAATGAGGAGGATCTCCATCAGTCACGAAGTACAGGTTTTGCCTCTGTTGTGAAGTCTTTCTACGAGAAAGAGTGGTTCCTCCCTTGAAATTGTCTCCGATGAGCCTGGTTGGAAGAATATGAGGCTCTAACAAACGGCCTCCAATAGTGACGACCCAAACGCTGACAGAAAATCTGTCTTGATGATGTGATTGCAAAATTTCGTGAGGATTCTCGATGGCGCGTGTGTGCTAAATGAGAACATTTACAATCTGATCAGGTTAAAACTGAGACTCATCCGTGAAGAGTAAATTTACGCTAAAATGAGGGCTGACATTACTGAATGAACCATTCGCTCAAATGCAGCCGTGTAGAAACATCAGCTGAAGTGTATTGCCTGAAAGCCTTATACTTGGTTCGCATACATGCTTTTCTTATGTATCATTCTTCAGGGCAGTCATGTGGTGAATGCTGCTTGTTGCCGCTAACTGTCTTACGCTGACACTATGGTTTTCGTCAACTGCCCGAAGAATTTCCTCTTCCAGCTGATATGTCCTTTTACGCCTCCCAACAGCACGAAGAAGTTCCTTCTCCAATTGATGTGTCAAGTCCTTTATGGCCTGCCCGAGAAGCAAATAGTAGGCTCAAACGTCCCATGCTCCCTAAGAAGACAATCAATTGCTTCCAACGAACTCCTCTCGTGGCGCTAGGATCATTACCATCTGCAGATTCCTACAGCAAATCGGCATCTGCCAACTCCACATCTGAGTACACTTCCATTGAACTGTGCTGGAAACCAAGTCAGTGGTGAATCATTGGTGAACACGAAGGGCTTGAGTCTACGTGTGTGCACAGTCTCTGATGCACAACCAACAGTTCATGCTACGTGCTTGGACAATCCGTGATGAACTCTAAAGTGATACGTGCTAATAGAGCAATGAAATTACCAGCATGTAAACAATGAATATAGCTGCTTGTCAAAATATATGAGCAACTAACACATTATAACACGAGCAATGAAGTGAGTGAGTCACATGACAACATTACCATAGTTCTATAGCAACAGCAAATGCTGGCGGTGAACCGAAGGGTTACAAATTACTATATCTTCTAACCAAACATAATCAAAAGCGTACTGTAACCTTTAATGTAAGAAAACATTTCATGTAGTGGTGGAACGTTCTGTTTCTGTGTGTTTTCCCGTGATTGCTGTCATTATGAAGGGAAGTAGAAAATGAGCTATGGAATATAAGTATAGTGTTGGCAGACCCACGTCAGTGTAACACACTTTATTTCTCTATGTGTGAGGAATGTTTTCCGAAAGATTGGTCGTATCTTTTTGTTACACTCTACATAAAATTAGCCATTTAATAACGATCTTGGATTCTAAATTGGTCTTGGAATCAGCGTTTTTAGCAATTAAAGCTAAATGCCTATATGGGAGATGTTAAAAGTGTTGAAAAAATAACAAATTACATTTTCCCAATGCCCTATCCATCCGTCGTAGCCTGCCATTTGCTTCACCTACAACTGGGCCTATATCCTTGTTCCACTTCATACCTCTACGGATTGTTAATGCCAAATATTTACATTATGTGCCTTACTTTAAACAGTACTCTATATTCGGTAATCAAGTGATCATCATTGTCATGATCATCACCATGATCATTTAAATTCATGGCTTTGGATCCAGGAACGCGCTCCAGTTTGAGTTTTCTTAGCTCCATAGTTCTCTGGGCCGACTTACGTTCTCTAACCGTTTGGTATATGTTTCAAATTTTTATAGAATATCTGCCGTATTGCATACTGTTTGTGTGTTCCTTCTATTTCTACTTATATGTGTGGATTTCATCTGTTGTCGTAAATTTCTTAATCTCATTTATAATATCTTCATTTCTTAATTTTTCTTGTAGTTTACATCCTTTAACTGGTCTGAGGGATTGTATTTCTGACGTCACTACGAATTTATATCTTCGTTATTTGCGGTCTGTGATCAGACCCATAAAACCTCAATGGAACAGTTTGTATTTTATTAAATTTCTTTAGCATTTCCTTAGATGTCGTGTATAATGCCGTTTTATTTGTCTTACAGACACCCCATAACTTTGATGTTTTGTTCTTTATAACTTTATCAGAGTGCAAAGAAACGTCGCTCAGCAGGTAGTTACAAGGACGTAATAGTTGATTAATTAGTCTTCTACGACTATTCTATGATCGCACTTTTTTCCCCTCGGAATACCATTACTTTTATATTTACCATAGATAGTTTGAACTTATAATTTTTATAAGTTGGCTGTAATTTCAAAATATACTTTCGTATTTCTTCTTCTGAAGTGACTATTGTAATCTGACAGTCAGCATACATTAATGGTTTTGTATAATGGTCCTCATCTCGTTCTGTTCCTTTGTGGTTCTTTTGTATCCTAATTCCACGTTGTAATCATATCATTTATATTTAAACTGGATTTAATTGAGGAAAGACTGCAAAAGTTATCTAACACCGTGGTTAACTACAATGCAGCTCTTAATTATTTTGTGAACTGTTTCTATAACAATTTTCGTAGTACAGCTTCTTATATCCAGTAATAAGTATCATGGAATTTAATTTTCATTTAAAATTAAGCTCTGTCTAACGACTTCACATAGTCGAAAAAGCTATGTGTGCCTCATTATTAGACGCTGTTCTTCTATTTACGAATATATGATCCAGTGTTGTTCTTCGTAATCTAAAACCATTCTGGTTTCTAGTTAAAATTGTTTCGACAATTGATCTTAGTGTTGGACTTAAATTTTTGGCATCTATTATAAAACACTTATTCCTCTATAATTATTGTAGACTTTTCGATCTGCTTTCTTAAAAAATTGAGTAACCAGTAGCTACTGACCAGATATCTGGTATTTTACCAGGAAATATTTTACATATTTGGCACAAACTGCTATGGGTGCTTTTTTACGCTCCTATTTGGCAATTTCTGTTTCTTAATTATATTCTGCTCTTAATTCCTTCGTAACCTCTTTATATCTTCTAAACTTTTTCTCAGTGTTTCAAAAGCGGGTTTCTGTAAACGACTACTTATATTCTCTCGTTCTTCGTTAATATCTGCAGTGGCAGTTTTCATTAGCATTACTCATTTCCTCTATTTTCATATAATGATTGTCCGCCCCAGTAGCTGAGTGGTCAGCGCGACAGAATGTCATTTCTAAGGGCTCAGGTTCGATTCCCGGCTGGGTTGGAGATTTCCTCCGCTCAGTGACTGTGTTCTCCTAATCATCATTAATTATCCCCATCGAAGCGCAATTCGCCGACGTGGCGTCAAATCCAAAGACTTGCACCCAGCGAACGGTCTACTCGACACGAGTATTTTCATTTCTGTTAGCGTTATTATTTCTTCTCTATCGTGATAGAATATTATTTTTACAAACTGAGAAATATTCGTATGAAAAGGTATCACTTCCTTAATATTCTCTTGTACCAGATATCAGCGATGATTCTTTTTGGTTAACAGTTATGTATTGAAATATGGATCTTTGATCTCGAACAGGTAATGTATACCTGTGACCATCGTTTTGTTTTTAAAAAGCATTGGTGATTTTCCAGTTATTAAAAATTGCTAATTGTCTTAGATTAGATTACGTTTAGTTTTCGTTGCACAGACCAAAAAATGAGATGATTCTCGTGGGTGTCGAACACGTCAGAAAGTATAACATGAAAAACATAGAAACTTTAAATATGATACGCACTTTCCTCATCATTTCTCAACAGATTGTCAGAGTATGTGAATAAATATAGTAATCTGGAGCTGCAAATATTTACAGAATTAGTACACTGTCACAATGAAACGTATTTATGCACTTTTAATAAATTCATCATACACAAAACACCTAATCTTCTGTGTTGTAACCAAGTGCTGTAGAAACTAGTATCTAAAAGATATTTTTACTAAAGCTGGTCTAAGAGCCCTGTTATTATCTAAAAGATATATTTTTTAAAGCTGGTCTAAGAGCCCTGTTAAGATATTCATCTGAAAAATAAAATGAGTTGCATATCGAAAAGTACTTTCCTTTATTTGAAACCAAGTTTTTAATCGCTTCTGACAATTTATTGAAAATGTATGTTCCAGAATATTAGAGTCCTATTTGGGCCAAGGAAAGGGATTTTAGGCGATTATGTATATTGTTCTTGTTCCTATTACTGATGTTACGTATGGAGCTATTGGTTGGAAATAGAGACATACTGTTTGCCACAAATTTCATTAAGGAAAGACTATACTGAGAAGCAGTGGTTATAATACCCAGTTTCTTTAACAGCTTTGTATGTGATGTTCTTGCATTTACACCACAAAAAAGTCTTATTACATGATTTTGCACTTTAAACGCTTTTGCTTGGTTTGACGAGTTACCCCCAGATTGTGATCCCATATGAAATAATGGATTGAAAGTAAGCAAAGCATACAACTTTTTATATTTGTATTCCTCCATCTGACATCATTCTCATTCCAAATATACAGGTTTATTTAGGCGCTTCAGCTATTGTGTAGTATGCCCAACAGAATTTATTATCAAGTCGAATTCCAGAAATTTAATACTGTCAACCTCTTCTTTCTGGAGCTCTTCACATGTCATACACATGCTGGACGAAAGTGCCTTACAGGCTCTGAATTCCATATAGAGGGTGTTTTCAACGTGTAGTGACAGTGGATTAGCTTTAAAGCACTTACGAATGTTAGTGAAAATTTGATTACTAGACATTCATAAATCTGTACTTGTCTTGCTATTTATTGCAATGTAACAGACGAGAGATTTATTAATTTACTCAAGAAATGCTGCAGGCTCCCGATCGAACCCCAAGGAACACCACAGGAAGAAGAGTGATTACTTACTCTACAAGAATCACGCAACGAAATCATGTGTTTACTGTTAGTTAGGTAAGACTCGTACTATTGCTCAGCAGTGCCGGAGGCAACCTAATGTTACTGAACAGAATGATGAGATTCATCCGCTGAAAGGGCACAGAAAATGGTAATAGCTTCACATTTGTTATCTAATGAATTAAGTACGTTCTCACCGTACGTGTAAATAGCCTTCTCTATATCGGAACCCTCAATGACCTCGAACTGTACCTTTCACAATATATTACTTGCAACCGACGCCCCGTCCACTATGACTTCACTGGATTCTCTGCAATATCAAAAATTGCCGCCGTCGCTTCTTAACGCTATGCCACTACGCTATTATATGCCTAACGTGTGTTTCTGCGTTCGTCAATAACGTCGCTAACTTCTTCTACACTCTGCTTATCTCTGAAATTACATCTTGTACAAGCTATTGACTGAAGCCAACCATACGAGTTCATGTGGCGATGTTATTTAATCGTTTTTTAAAATGTTTTTATAATTTGCGTCAGTAATTTTATAATATAAAATTCTCTTATATTTCATTTTAGGTCAACCTAATTCTGATCACGCATGCATATGAAATTGTAGTAGGTTATAGAGACATCTGTGTGAGGACTTCCCCTGGCTAGCCCCACCATTCATTCCCAGTACATCTATATTACTTAGTCATCCTACCTAAAACACTAAGATACGCTATCGGATGAAAAGCAGCGGGACGTCCTACGTAATGCGGAATAGGCCACTAGGTATCACGACAAGTGGACCTGCCAGGGTAACAGGATACGAGGAATAATTGTATTGAGAGGCACTAGCAGCAGAATGGCACTGACAGGAGACTCGATTAGTTCTCACGTGGAATAGGAATAGTCATTGGACGTCACCTGAGTAACATGTCGTTCACAGATATTTCAACCCTTCTTAAGCTGCCCAAGTCGACTGTTCGTCATGTGATCTTCAGGTGGAAAGTTGAAGGAACAACCACAGCTAAGGCACAATCGGACAGACCTTAACTACTGGCAGACAGGGAATGCCGGCGTTTATTTATTTAGACGTCTCGTTCCGCAGGAAGTAACTAAGGAGCAAATCTCCAACGTCATGGAACGTGTCACTACACGAAATTGCAATATAAAAATAACAGATAAAAATAAAATATATATGAACACGAAAAAAGTCAAGCCAGGTTAATTTTTTAGCTGACTCCTCGACAGAATAGGAGTAACACGTGAGTAAACTTTTCAGTTTCAATTTGAAAGCTGCTAATATTTTTGAATTCTTGTGGATGCAGCAGTATACTACACCTTTCTGCACAAGAGTTAAGGAACTCCGATTTTAATGCAACTTTGATATGAGTCGAGTATTAACTGAGTGAAAGCTGATTATTCTTCGGAACAAGCTAGTATTGTTAACAAGAAATGACAGGAGTATACATATTTTGTTAGGCCAATGGCAAAATACTGAGATTCATGAATACGTGTCCACAAGAGCACAAGAGGTTCTTGAACTTATTCCACTTATTGCCCAAACCACCCGTTTCTGAACCAAAAATATCATTTTAGAACAAGAAGTATTACCCCAAAATATAATACCATAAGACATAAACGAATGAAAATGAGCTACGTAGACTGATTTTCGAGTCAAGTGATCACTTACTTCGCATACCTTTGGAATAGTAAAAATGTTATCCTTATGTCTTTGAACAAGATCCTCAACGTGGGCTTTCCACAACAGTTTACAACCTATTTGAACGCTTAGAAATTTGAACTGTTCAGTTCCGCTAATCATATGCCCATTCTGTGAAATTAAAACTTCAGGTTTTGTTGAATTGTTTGTTAGAAACCGCAAAAACTGAGTCTTATTGTGATTTAACTTAAGTTTATTTTCTACAAGCCATGAACGTATGTCATGCACTGCACAAGTTGCAACCGAGTCAATTTTGCACACAACATCGTTTACTACCAAACTAGTATCATCAGCAGACAGAAATATTTGAGGGTTACCCATAACACTAGAGGGAATATCATTTATATAAATAAGGAACACGAGTGCCCCAGCACTGATCCCTGGGGCACCCTCTATTTGACAGT